>NC_140297.1:1828883-2528883 GCF_964211825.1 Aythya ferina
CCCCATTGGATGGCCCTATCCAGCCTGTGACCAGCGGGCTGGGAAGCACGGGGTCAGCCCTGCATCCCTCCCACCCTGTGCCACCCCCCGTCCCACCCTGTCCCACCCCCGTCCCACCCCCGTCCCTCCCCGGTCCCTCCTTCTCGCCCCGCCGACGCATGGCTGCATGCAGGGACGGGGGGCTTGGGGAGGGGGCACACATACAAAGGGGGGTGTTGGGATGAGGGATTTAAAAGCAGTGAAGCCCCCCCATCCCATTTCCACCCCATTCTGCAGGATGGGGGTCAAGCTTCGCAGAGAGTTATTAGGGAGGGGGGGCTCAGGAAGGAGATGGAGGGGCTGGTTTTGAGGGGGGGGGCTTAAGGACGCAGACACCATGCAGATTTTAACACCTTTGCTGTATTTTTTTTTTTCCTTGGGGGGAGGCTGGCTTGCTTCTGTCCATTGCATCGATGGAGGGGGGTTTTGGGGGTGGGAGAGCCCCCAACACTGGGGGGAGCCGAGCATCTGTGTGTGTTGAGTATGGGGAAGGCTGAGCAAGGGCTCTGAAGTCTTTCTGAAGGAGGGAAGGAAAAAAAAAATCCACTGCAATGTTTCATGAGGCCCATCGCAAGTCCCTTGCTGTTTTTTTCTTTTCTTTCTTTTTTTTTTTCCTTTTCATTTTTTTTTCTTTTTTCTTTTTTTTTTTTTTTTTTTTCTTTTTTTCTGGGAAAGGGGATAGAAGCAGGGGAAAGCCTCCGCTATTAAATTGCCCCCACCTCCTGCTGCTACCAGCAGGAGGCGACGCAAATAATCCAGGATCTGAAGTGGTTTGGGGAATGGCCTCCTCTGGGCCTTGTCGCCCCTCTGCATCCAGCCCCTGGTGTGCAGGGTGCAGGGCTGGGCCAGGGGTGCCTCTGGGCTGCTGCTTTCTCCCCCTGATCATGTAATGATTAAAGGCAGATCCCACAGGACTGCTGAATCCGTACAAGAAAGAAATTTTTCCCTCCCTCCAGCCCCAGCTCGGAGTTTACCTGAAGAAGCACAAGCAGGGAAACCTGACTCTGGCTGCGTCTTGCTGTGAGGGATGGCTTCCTGGATCCCCTTTATCCATATATAAAATAAATTCACACCACAGGACAGACACACACAGGTCCAAAGGCACCCCCCCTGCCAGGCACAGAGGTCAGGGCCTGATACATTTCTCCTGGCCTGCTCCCTCGGAGTATGGGAAGCACAAGGGCCATGGCTCTTCTTGAAGGCAGGAGCCTCAATGCCCTGCAGGCAAGGCTAAAGGTGGCTTTCCTTGAGTGGTAGCCCCACATAAAAGTGTCCCCATCTGGCTCGTTGGGTGCTGAGGATCAAGCCCTGCAGCTTTAGGCCCCGCCACCCTTGGAAATTGTGATTTATGCAAGGGCAGGCGCGAAACAGCCGAGCCAGATCATTTTTGAGCAGGTGCCCCAGGAAAATGCTGTTGTCAACTCCCTTCATCCCCACACACAGTGTGTGCTCTCAGCCCTGGCCACAAGACAATCCCTCTTCTCTCTGCAGACCCCTGAGGGTGAGGTGAAGTGGGCTGCATCCTCAGAGACATGCAGTTTTTTGGGGCGATGGAGGGAAGCAGGGGAGATCTCTGCCTGGGCCATGAAGGGAGGCCTCTGAAGGCCTCTCCCCACTGGAGGGCATGGGACTGTTTTCCAGAAGATCTGTTCCAGGCTTATTTTGCTCCTGTCAAGGCAAAGGTGCTTTGGACATCTTAAGTTTTGTTTTGTTTTTCTTTCAGATTGTATCCATGAACGTGTGTATAACGAACCAAGAAGGAACGCAGCACTAAAGGAAGCCTTTGTAATGCTGCTATTTTAAGGAGACCCTTGGGGATGGCACGTGCTGAACTGAGTTCCTTCAACATCTTACAACAAATCTCTCCAAATGTTTAGATCCTTCTACTGATATAAAACAAAAAAAAAATCCGCAATCAATTTAAACTGGCTAAGATTTTGACCAGAAATTATTGCTCTTGTGCATTGGCTCTGTATTTGTAGCTAACTTTTACACAGCCTAATAATAAACATCTCCTCCTCCCAGCTGGGTGAATATTTCCCTTCTGCAGGAGATGAGGTCCCATCCTGGATAAAACGCCTCTTGTCCTTTTTCTCCTGGGTCACTCAGGTTCAGCGAAACATCGCAACTTACGTCAGCCAAAGGCATTGATCGGGAGGGAAAGGTCTGACCTGGACAAGGTTGGCAGCCACACCGCAAAAATCCCACATTGTGTAAGAAGTCAGTCCAATGACTGAGTGTCACAGAGGGTGAGATGGCCTTTTCTGCTCTGTTTTCACTTGTTTATTGCCAGCGTTTTGTTTGCAAAGTCAAAGCCAAAATATACAAGAAGCAGCTTTGGACACGTTGGGTTTGTGCATCAGGCCAAACAGCCATCGTGAATTTCTGGCCATATTTTTTGTATGTGTTATAAAGAGCAGAGTTTTGATGTCACCACTTTCTTTTGACATGGGAAGAGATGAGAAGGGTTAAAATGGAGGCCCAATAGTTCAGGCCTGATGCTGTCTGCACTCACCTGAAGCCATAACTCTTGGCTGAGATGACTGTGAAAGCATCATGCGATGGCTTCTCTGCTGGCTCTTAAAGGAAACATCTGCTCTGGGTCTTGTGGACAAAATCCAGGGTGAAAAATTCTCTCAAAGCGAAATGAAAAGCCAGCTGAAGGTCGTGAGGGTAAGTCATGACCCCCTCTGCTGGTTGGTTCTTGGTGCCTCAGGTTAGTTGTTGTGTAGTGTGACTATAACCATAGTGAACAGCTGGTATCAATACTGCCAGGGGGTCTGCGATGTCCACATTGATGCCATCAAACACCTCTGTGACCAGTGTGAGGCTGTCTTGCTCCAAAGCTCCTTGTTCTTTGGCCCACCTTACCTGAAAGACTGCCTCGTGCTGAAAGAAAAGTGAGACTGAACATTCAGCCCCCAAATCCATGACTCAGTTGAACTCTCCTTGTAGGGGGGCAGTGGTGTTCACATCATCAGAAAAGAGATGTGAGAAAAGAGGTGGAATAGATGAAGCTGTTGGAGATGAGTTTGTGGAGATCGTCTCTAGAACATCGACACCTAAGAAACAAAATAATTGGAAGTGCTCTTACGAGATGTTATTCTCACTCAGTAGCTTCCAGACCAAACATGGATCCAATTTGCTAGATTGAAGAAGGGCCTGGTTTTTTATCTAGCTGTTTCTCATACCAGACCAGGCACACATCTGGCCCTCATTATCACCAGTGTGAACGATGCGGTTGGATGAAGTGAGATGTGGGTTTTTTTGGTCAAGCAGAAAGGAGTCCATCTGAAAGTCAGGATGGGTAGGCTGTTGGACCTAAATAGTTCTCTGTCCTGCTCTTTCCTATCACTACTCACAGCCTTCCAGTCACCACTAGACGCCTTCAAAACATGGTTTCCCCGAGATAACTTCCAGAAAGCCAACCTATCTCAACATCGAGGCTTCCAGGAATGGCAATTTACCTCCTCACTGTCCTTTCCTTGGAGCACAGCATCAGTCAATGGAAATCATGCTCAACATTGAAAAAACAGTTCCCGTTTTTCTAAGCTGAGGTTTGCTTGCTCGTCCTTGCCCTGACATTGTCCATCAGCATCCAACACTCAAGGAACAGGACTGTCCTGCAGATGAGTGACAGGACAGGAAAATACACTTGTTTTACTCATATAGTGAACAACCAGTGAATCCTCAAGAACTGGATGTGAGAGTCCAAACATCGTACGATGACATTTTTGGTTTTCAGCAACTTTCTTTTTTGATTTGTTTTGACTCTTTCTGAAGAAAAGAATCCGCTCCCTTTCCTTCAAGTGACAGGAAAATCAACAACAGCAAAAATATTAACACTGGTCAAAAATAGATTTTTCTATATAGGAGAAATCATAAAATAAATAAACATAAACATTTCTCTGCAACAACTTTTTAGAGCCTTTTCTCTGCAAAGGCTCTCTAGGTAGAAACACAGGATTGCTTGTGATAGATGCTCAAAGATGGACTAAACAGACTGTACACCTCCTCTAATACTCTTGTGCTATGCAAGGTGTTGTAGACCCGTATATATGTATAAAGGTTAAAAAGATAAAAATAATTTGGGAGAAGAGGGAGATGAGACATTTGGGGCTGAGGTGTTGGTTTAAGGCAGACAAAAGAGTGTTAGAGGTGACAGTCGAATCCAAAAGCATTTTCCATCTTAAGCAGGCCAGCTAGGCTAGTGAAATCACTGGGTAGCAGACCATGGCCAGGGGCATCAGACCAAGACCTTTAGCTGAAATGAAACTATACTCTGCTGTTTTTCATTATAAAACACATTAAATTAAGCCCTTTTAAAGCTTTTGTGAGCCCTACTGTTGAAAGAGACTCATGGCATGTAAGTAAAGGACGATCTTCCCAAGCAACGGCCATGTCCCTCATTTGGTTGTGTTTTCATGATGATGAAGGGATATAGAGGCTTGCATTCCAGCCTCTCTTCTTCTCAGCAGCACTGGAAATGCCAGCATTTGGTGAACCCTGATGAGCAGGTGGGGCAGATAGGCTCTGCAAAGTGTCCTGGACTCTTGCCTTACCCTCCTTCTGTTGCTCTTCTTGCTGTAGGCCTGATCGGAGCTGATGCCGTGAAGTGAGATGGATGTGGGTGGGATGGAGGTCAGGGTCTGGGCTCTGGAACATGTCTGACTGATCCACGGGGATCCCAGCCTGGCTGATAAAATCCAAATCACAGCTCCCCTCGGTAGCAGAGCTTAGGAGACACCAACATCAGCTGAAGACATGGTGGTCTGCATCCTCATAGGGCCAGCGTCTGCAGGACATTGGGGGTAGGACTGGGAAATGCAGCTCTAACTGATTCTATGCTCAGTCTATTCCTGACTCCCTCACCTCTCTGCTGTGGTTGCGCACAAAAAGGATCAGGGTGATCCTAGCGAGCTCAGCTCTTTACCAGGTGAGGTTCCTACCATGCTGACCCCTGGTCAGCCTTTCAGGTCATTCACCGTGGCTTTATCTTCCCTGCAGAGTAGCAACAGATGCCACTTCTGGCTTGTTTTTTTTTTTTTTTTTTTTTTTTTTTCTTTCCCAGGGAGGGTCTTTTGTTATTTATCAGCTCCACCTTCCAAAACAGCAGCATAATTTGAGGTTTTACACAAGATTTCACATGTGGTTACTCTGCCTGCTGCTCATCAGTCTATTTGTTTCAGTGATTTCTGCACACCACTGAGCAATCACATTCCCACCCTAAGGGATAAGTGAGTCTCTCAAGCCTGCATATTTTACTCCACGTGCATGAGGTCTCTTTTTACTCTTTAAAATAATAATAATAAAAAAAATATTCCTTCCTCTGCCAGGTGCGTGACAGACTGGACGTCTCTGGCAGCATACCTGGGCTTGAATCAAGTTTTCAAATTATTTTTTTTTCTCGTGTTGCCATCCAAGGCACGGTCAGAACTGAGGGCAAACTCCAGTTCGGAGGTGAGCAAGGAAAGCCCTTCTGAAACTGCCAGGAGCTGAAACAACTTGGCAAGCGTTGCAGAAGAAAACTGCCAGCATGGAATGACGAGATGGGAGCATTACTTCAACAGAAGAAGCTCTGATTAGCAGATTATCGCTTAAGTGATGTTGATCCCAGCCACGCTGCCTTCCAAATGAGCCCTTTCACAGCTGCCAGCTGCACCACGGAGTCATGCATGTAAATAAGTGGGCCAGATCCTTTGCTGGCATTGGTTGAGGCAGCTCTGATGGACCATCGTGGAGTTACAGCAGCTGGAGAAGTCTGGCTATGTCAGGGAGTTTGACGTGCCTCGCAAACTTCTTTGGGATCTGGTAGGAAAGAGAGCCTGAAACAGATCTGCCTGCATGTTGCAGGATGGGACAGCTTCTCCTGGTCTAACAGCACCAAAAGCACAGCTGGAGGGACCCTCTAAACCTTAATTTAGTCTATTTGCTACCAGACAAGCTCTTCTTTGTAAGTAATTTTTATTTTTATTGTATTTTTGCTTATTTATATTTTGTTTATTATTTATTTTATTTTATTTTATTTTATTTTATTATTTTATTTTATTTTACTTTATTTTACTTTAATTTTATATATTTTTATTTTCATTTTATTTCAATTTACTTTTAATTATAGATAGGAAACTCGGCTATCAGATTCCAGCCAAAACCAGTGTGCAAGGCGCCTGTGCCCCAGTGGGCTGATAGAAGCTGCAGAAGCTGGAGCCACCTTACTGCTAGCTGTAATAGAGATCCTTGCTGAGTCAGATAGGGGAATGATGAGGGATTTTTTTTTATTTTTTTTTATTTTTTTACAGTTGCTGAGCTTGTAACCTGTTCCCTGGGACCATAAACCAGTATATAGCGTCTTGCCCTCATAAAGCTCTGTTTGTCTCCAGCCAGGCTGTTTGGTTGAGCGTGTGGGGAGCATGTGAGGGACTCTCATGAGCAGCCTCACAGTCTCGGGGCTGTGCTCTTGCCTCAGGGTGAGCTTTCCCTGGAGCTCACAGTCCATCGCAGCTCTGATAAGCGTTCAAAGGTGATGGTCTGAAACCTGCAGAGCTGGTGGCGAGGGGGGAACAAGCTCTCTTTGTGAGGCTGCTTGAGCTTGCTGCTGCGTGCTGGAGACAACGCAAAGCCACAGCTTTCCAGGACGCCTGTGCTGGGTGCGGTGAATGAAATCTTTCATTCGGTTCCCCAAACAGTCTAGGAAGATCCTCAGCTTTTGTCCTGAATGGCGCTGCGGCCCACTCCAGGATACATCATGGAATCATAAAATCACTGAATCATAGAATGTTTTAGGTTGGAAAGGACCGTAAGGATCATCTAATTCCAAACCCCTGCCATGCCCAGGGCCCCCTGCCCCATCCAGCCTGGCCTTGGGCACTGCCAGGGATGGGGCACCCACAGCTCCTGGGGGCAGCCTGCACCAGGCCTCACTGCCCTCAGAGGGAAGGATTTCTGCCTCAGATCTAACCCAAACCCACCCTTTGATGGCTTAAAGCCATCACCCTGTGTCCTATCCCTACACCCCATGCCCAAGAGAACCTCCCCAGCCCTCCTGCACCCCCTGCAGGCCCTGAAGGCTGCTGTGAGGTCTCCCCACAGCCCTCTCTTCTCCAGGCTGAACAACCCCAACTCCCTCAGCCTGTCTCCACAGCAGAGCTGCTCCAAGCCCTTTGATCACCTTCATGGCCCTTCTCTCACTCCAACTGTCCTTCTGATGCTGGGGCCCCAGAGCTGGGCACAGGGCTCCAGGTGGGATCTCATGAGAGCAGAGCAGAGGGGGACAATCCCCTTCCTCACCTTGTTGACCATGCTACTTTTGATGCAGCCCAGGACACGGTTGGTTTCTGGGCTACAAGCACACATTGCTGGCTCACGTTGAGCTTGTCATTTACCACCACCCCCAGGGCCTTCTCCTTAGGACTGCTCTCAATACATTCCCCACCCAGCCTGTGTTTGGGTTTGGGATTTCCCTAGCCCAGATGCAAGACCACAAATGGCCACGATTGACAATGACTTCAAGTGCTGGTAGCTTTTAGGCTATCGGATTGAATCCTGGTTTGTCACCATGACCATGCTGTGGACCTAGACTTTTCAACCTAGAAAATCAGGCACTGAAGAAGAGGTGTGCAATAAATAGGAGGAGATATATTTGTAAAAATCATGAAGAGGGTAATGGGAAATGGTTATCTGGTGTCTCTCTTAATACTGAGATTGGGAAAACAGGACTGAAAATTTTGGCGTAGGTGCAAAGCAAACGAAAGGTAGTGGCTTTATAAGCAGAAGGTGAAGCTATGAAGCTCTTTGCATACAATTTTGTTTAAATGGATTCAGAAGGTGATTAGATGAGCTAAAGGAAGAAAGAAAAACACCCAAAGTTTTCAACACTAATGTAATAACGTTGCTCTAGAGGGTCTCTGAGTAAGAGGTTACTGAGGGCTGGGAAGGTCAGCGGGAAACCACTGGTGTGTGTTTGCCCTGTTCTTGCAGTTGTTAGTAGTAGTACTGCTAGTAGTTATGAGTACCCTGATAAGTCCTTATCCACCCTCAGTGCTATCCCCTGTCATTGTTATCCACCATCAGTTATCACCATCAGTAATAGGACACTTAGGGGGGTGGACTTTTAACCTGATCTAGATCAGCCTTTCTAGTGTAAAAAAGAAAAAAAAAAAAAGGAGGGGGGGGAGAAAAAAAAAAAAAAAGAAAAAGGAAAAAAAAAAAATAAAAAGGGAAAGCGATTTTCCATTTTCACTGATGGCAGATGGGATCTCCAGCCAAGTCCATCCCACTCTGAAAGACTGATCTTTGGAGAACTGTCACCGAGGATGTGCTCCAAGTTCCCCGTGCCTCCTGCCCATCTGTACTGCTGCTTCTCCAACAGCTCATGGATCACGTGCAGCCAGCCTCTGTTGGGCTGCCCAGCATCTGCATGACACCTCTGGCTGCTTAGCTGGCAGCTCAGGGCTTGGATAGCTAGGACAGTCTGGCAACATCACAGACACAGTCTCAGGAGCTTTTCGGCTTTCCTTTCCATGTGTGTCAGAAGGACCAGTCTGATTCTGGCTCCTGCTCTTTGGGACAGGAGATCTCATACTTGTCTCGTGTCCCACAAAGCCTGGAGATGGTCGAGCCAGGTGTCGCTGGGGTCTGTTTATGTTGCTTGCTTCTGCTACCCAAGGCTGAAGCATCACCCTTGATTACCAGAGCAATGAACACCCCTTCTTTGGGTGCAGGAAAGCATCTCCTTCAGAACAAGGCTTTCCCTCTTGATTGTCTGAAAATCTGTTGCTTCTTATGGTTGGCTTGCAACTAAAAAATTCTGTACATCATATCAGCATCCAGCTCACGTGGCTTTTGTTTCCAGCTCTTGAACTTTCTTACCCCTTTCTTTCACGCTCAGAGAAAAGGCTTGGCTGGTATTCCAATCCTTACAAACTCTCCTTTATCAATATGAATGGGTTTTTAAAAGTCATCTCTGATTGAAGCTTCCAGCCTGCATCAAGCAAAATTGGGAAAAAAAAAAAAAAAAAAGCTCATGTATTTTCAGTGTCAATCACTGCAGACTCAATGAAATATCCAATTATTCCAAGCAACACATGATTATGGGCTATTATCCTGCTGTCCTGCAACATAAACTCTGGAAGAAAGTGTCCTGGGGTACAGCAATAACATAAAAATACCAGCTCTTAGGCACTAGAAGAAACAGTTAAATTCATACCAGTCTTGCGGAAGTGGAGGTAAAATGTTCTCACTGTGATTTGTTAGCACTTCAAATTACTGTTTTATTGTAAATGGAAACTAAATCATAGAAGAAATCCACCAGCTATCCAGAACCAATTTTTAAATATAAATTACACAGTAAAATCAAAGTAAGTTTTAATAAGAAGTATTTTTTATTATTTTATTTTATTTTATTTTATTTTATTTTATTTTATTTTATTTTATTTTATTTTATTTTATTTTATTTTATTTTATTTTATTTTATTTTATTTTATTTTATTTTATTTTATTTTATTTTATTTTATTTTATTTTAATCCTGGGGACCCAGGCAGAGTGAAATAGATTCCCATTTCCCCTTTGAGCAAAGGACTGATTTCTTGTGTCATTACCTTGCATGTAGGACTTGCCATAGGGCTTGGTGGGGGTTAGAGCTGCTCTTAGTACTGTTGGGACCAGACTGACACATGTCCAAGCTCAACCTGAGCGTAGTGCCTGTTTTAGGGAAACAGCCATGCAAACCAGAAAGTGCCTACAGGAGAGCCAGAAGAAAACTTCAGAGATTTCAAAGATGGCATCAGGAGGAGAAGTTAATTTTATTTATTTATATTATTATTTATTTATTTAGCCCATTTTCAAGACTGGGAGACAGGAACGGATTCATCATCAGTTTTGAGGTTTAGCAGCTGACTTCTCCAGAACCACATGCTGGACTCAGAGAAGGACATTCACAGCAGAGAAGAGACACTACAGATAGACAAGTGAAATTCCTGTGCCTCAGCTCAAAATCTTTAAGCTGTGGAGAATGCCAGCTGATTTTATCTTGTGCGGTAGAAAATACAATATAATGAGTGAACTTCTGTCTGCCTTTTTCTATTATACCTAGTAAATGACTGCCAGGATCATGAAATACCAATGTAATATAAATCTATTATTGCAGTCGTCTGTTTCATTAAATCATCTGGATGTGGACTTCGTGAGCAAAAATCCATTTTAAGTACAGTGAAGAATCTGCCATGCTGCTTTTAGATTCTTTTACAGGTCTACAAATCTCTGGCATCAGCTATCATGTGAGGCAGTTTGAAGACAATGGAAGAAGTTCTGTGATGCGTTAAAAAGTTTGTGTCTGTAGCTGAAATATTCTCTTCTCCTTTGAAACTTGTTTGTGTGGGAATTAGATCATCTCCAGACATGCTCCAAGTGAGAACAAAGGTACATGGTTGGATATAATTGAGCTATGCAAACATTTTAGGATACAAATGGGAAAGCTGGAAGTGAAAAGTGAATTAGAAATTATATGGTCCCATCCACCCCCCCAAAAAAAGAAAAAAGAAAAAAAAAATATAGGAGTTTTTATATGTTATATATATTGTTTATAATATCTATTATATACAGATAATTATTACACAATAATCTATATATAATATAAATCATAATTATGATATATAAAATTATATAATTATTAATTATTATATATTATTTCTATATACATGTTTATATTATATTTATAGTATATTATATGATATATATTTATATATACGTTTATATATATTATAATATATTTATATATATTTAAAGTATATTTAAGAAATAAGAAAATAATAAGTTAGGATAAGCTTATTACTCCATCAACATGAGAATCCAGGAGAATAAAATCATTATTAATTGCTTTGATTTGCATAAAAAGCCCATACTTTTCTTTAAAAAAATATTTTTTTTTCTAGAGTAGAGGAGAGGGTAAGGTAAGAAGAGAGACAGGAAAGCAATTGCTCAATGGATTAGATATGTACCATGGGCCCAGTGAATGCTGAAAAATTAGCTGGAGCAATCTGCACTGTATGTGAGAGCTTATTAGGGAGGGAAGGGAAACCTGAGGTAGCTGCAGGAAGGCAGAGATACAGCCTGTCTTCATGCAGAGGCAGACAGGATGGTAAAGGAAGGGACAGATGGAGTTTTTCAACTTTGGAAGATACCAGAATGAATTAATTAGAAATTCATAAGCACTTGGAAGTACTTCTATGGTGATGGAAAACAACCCCTATGAATCTGTCAAGAAGAAATCCTGTCAAACCAATGTACTTTCAGTTTTGACAGGATAATGGGAGCAGGGAGAAATAGGAGACTGTGTTGTGTCTTGGTTCTGACAAAACATTTGGCACTGTCTCATATGATCCCATCATAAGCAAACTAGTAAATAACAGTATTCATCTTCCCTCTACTGGATGGGCATTAGGTGTCTGACTCTGAGCTGGTCACCCTGAGGCAGATAAAGAGGAGTGTCCAGAGGTGATTCATCTCATCCATCTTGGCCACTGAACTTTAGGTGGAAAACATTGTGCTCTGCAGGTGCCCATTTCTCTCCCCTGACTTTAAAGATAGCCTTGGGTTACTGGCTCAGCATTTTTCATCTGTCTTTTAGACACCCAACTTAAGGCAGAAGAATCTTACTCGAAGTTTAAATTTATGACCTCTTCTTTTTCTTTCTTTCTTTCTTTCTTTCTTTCTTTCTTTCTTTCTTTCTTTCTTTCTTTCTTTCTTTCTTTCTTTCTTTCTTTCTTTCTTTCTTTCTTTCTTTCTTTCTTTCTTTTTCGTAAAACTCAGACTTTCTTATTATGATCACTCTTGAAAAGGTTATTTGCTGAATTGTAGTGGTGCTCAGAATATTAAATAATAGATGCCCAGATCTTCTGTTCCGAAGCTATCTGCAGAATGAGGCACTTCACAACCAGGGAACTGGTCCTTGTGGCATCTTGTTTTGCCATTAGCAGCTAAGGAAGGTGCCAAGAAGCAGGGAGCCAGGTTACCCAGAAACAGGTGAATTCGTGGTGTGGACCAGGAACAGGAACCTAGTTTTTCAGGTTTCCATCGACTAGAAAAATGTCTGCATAGTCAGTTTTGATGAAGTGATATCTCCAGCCAAAACTGACCCATTCCTCTTGGATTTCTGATTGCCTAGCATTTACTGCAGTGTTTCCTTCATATTTTTTTTTTTCAATCAGATATCTGCCCAGGCTTCAAAGTTAGAGATACAGGTAGAGAAATCATTCATCTGATATACTCTTATTGTCTGCTAGTTGGAAAGGAGAGTGATCTGATGGATAAAATATGCATTAGGCTCCTTTAGCGAAAATAAATCTAACCATTCCCAAATCATTGCTAGATCATTAACATTTTAACTGAAGAAAAAAAAAAAAAAAGATTTTTTTTTTTAAATTTATTTTCTGGCTTTGTGCAAATGCACACACCTGTCACCTGGGTAGGAATTTCCAAAAGAGAAATTGCACACTCCTTTTTGATCTCTTCAGGACTACAAATGTTTTGGAAAGCATCTGCTGGACAGCTTTCTGGGCTGTTTCCTTCTGCTAATGAGAGAGTGGTTTATTTTATTTGCCTTTTGTGTCTTTCAGTTGTTCCTATTGTTTCAAGCTGGGGTTAGTAAAAGTAAGTTCTAAGTAACAAACAGCCTCCAACACTGCCCTGTCCTCATCCATGCCAAGGTATGATTTTATTGTATTTGTAGCTTTTCCATTTGTGCCCGAGGAGTCCTTTTGACAGCATTCATGACTCTGCTAAACAAGGAAACTGAACTGGGGACTGGTTAGTGTCTCATACACAAAAGCTGGGCAAAATACTTTGCAACAGTAGGCAGAGGATGTATGAGCTTTTCAGCCATCTACGTTATTAAGCCAAGTTTCTGAGTCAATGCCCATGAGAGTTAGATGCCCTGTAAAGCTGCAGTGGAAATACTTGTATGTGTGTCTGTGCATGTGCCTTTCTTTCTGTGTGCAGAACCTAAAATGAGTCACATTTCGTGGTAAAAGTCAAGGAAGACCCTGTTCCCCATAATAAAAGACAGCCTAGAGAAGACTATGTGGTCAGAGTGTTTTTATTTTATTTTATTTTTTTTTCTTCCTTTTTTTTTTTTTTTTTTTTCTTTTAATATAAGGATTTGAGCCTAAACATCTCATGGGTACCTTAATTGGTTATGTCAGGAGTTCAGGTCACTGATTCTAAACAAAATGTCCTCACCATCCAGCAGCACCTTCTCCAAACTGATGCATTTGCACCAATTTCTTCCATTTCAAAAAGACAATGCTATTTTTAATAGAGAAATTCCAAGCATTTTATCAGAAATGTTCTAAACAAACACCAATCATGTGCCCATAGTAAGCGAAGCCTTAAAAGGATCAAATGATACATCACCTTTAGTGAATATAAGAAGTAATTAGTTATCAGTTAGAAAGATAAGATTTTACAATAAATTATTTTGTTGACAAAAGTGGTATCATGCAAATCAGAGTCAGAAAGTTACTTGGTATTTTCTATTGTTCCCAGAGTTCTTGGTTTAAAATTTGTTATTTCTTTTAAAAGCTTTTACTAAAAATGACTCAGGTTGCAGAACAATTCCTGAACATTTTGGCATGATGAAAGTAGACTTTGATAAGAAGGCTGTGGAAACTTTCTACTTCCATTTAGTGGAAATAGAAAAGTTACAAAATAATTAATGAGAAACAGAAAAAAAAAATATATATTTTAAATGTGCATGAAATTATTATTTTTTAGTATTTCATTGAAACTTTTACATCTTTGATCTGTGAAGTAGAATATCTCTTAAACATGCTTTCTTCATATTGTATTGGGAGTCAGCCTCATGCCCCTTTAGCTTGGTCTATACTTCCACAGACAGTGTTCCTAAAGACATTCTATAAAATACTCCAAAATACAGTATGGTTACACCCCATAAACCTTTTTTTTTTTTTTTTTTTTTTTTTTTTTTTTCTGTTTGAGGAAATTGTGGAAGTTGGCTCTTGCACATTTCAACAATGCTACCCAGCCAAGCATAAGAATAAGGGAGCAGAATGGAAAAAAAGAAAGAAAAGAAAAGAAATACACCAGACTTTGGAACATTTATTTGTTGCCAGGACTTTAGGTATTTTCAATTTAGGAACATTTTCCAGCTTCTCTATTAAAAACCTTTTCTTAGTTATAAATAATGCTTGTTTAGCAGAAGTGAGTGTCAAATGAAATTTCTTTTGATAGTAAAATTTCCCAGTCAAGGATCCCTGCTCTTTCAACATTGGTGTAGTCAGAAGCAATGAATCTTTTGAGAAGAGATCTTTGAATTGAAGCAGTTCTTGCAGAAATGCCTTTGGCAGTTTGTTTTTCTGGATTATTTCTTAATGTAAAGGACAGCGAAAAGACTGAAGTCTTGTATTGGAAGCATCAGACTCTTGGTGTTATGAGAACATGCTGGTGGCAGAGTATTCATTCTTTTTCTCTCATCTCCAATTTTCTCTTTGTGTTCCTAGATGGGAGACAATATTCCAGATTCTCAGCTGGTGGAAATTTATCCTCTGCTGCCTAGAGTCAAAGTAGTATTCTCAGTTTTGGATGGCATGCAGAAAAAAATAAATAAATGTGTTGGGAATAGCTGAGGTAGGGTTAATCTTAAATTAAGGTAGAAGTGTGATCAGATGACTTCTTTAGGTCCCTTTTTCATCTTTTTCTCTATGATTCAGTGATGCTGGAGTACAGGTAGGGAATCTTGTTCATGGCCAGTCATACAACCTATACATTGACTGGTTCCTCCGAGTGTCAAATTAGATTTTACAGTGAAATTTAATTAAGAAGTAACTGTTCAACTAAAGTAAGAGAAGAACATTTCCATTACAGTCTTCCCCTCTCTCTGTAGGGTTTTCACTTGGTTGATTTCTTTCTTATTTTCTTTCTTTGTCTTTTTAGGGGGGCTTAGATGGGGAAGTTATCCTTTTTCCCATCCCAGAACTTCAGCAAGTCATTAAAGTTCCTCTTGCTTCACTGAAGTGAAGGCTATTTCAAGTGTTTAATCTTCTTCAGCACCTCTGTGGTGGCAGGATGTCCTGTAGGTGATATTCTACCATGTCTGAGAGGGTCTGTGGAAGAGTCTGGATGGCCAGCTCTGGCTGGAGGCTGAACGAGTCCAATAAAAGCTGTTTACAATATCCCAGGTGGTGCCTGGTCTGGATCTACTGATCTAAGCAGTGTAAAATCTTCTCGTTTCACTTTTTCAGGATGTAATTAATTCATGTATCAGAAAGTAGGTGAAAGAATTGAAGTAGAAACTGAAATAAACTGCAGGTGTCACAGGAAACAGGACTTAGTAAGCCAACTAGTTAAAACCTTATCTTCCAATAAATAGAAATTAATAAATGCTCATTAATTCCAGAGCAGCCAAGGAAAGAAGGATTTGTGTGTTTTGCTCTGCCAGAAGGAATGAGACAAACAGAGTCCCTGGCCATCTGAGTCTACAAAGAGACAAATGGCCTGTTCTGTAGAAGCATGGTGAGGAACGGAACTGACCACAACAGAGTCGCGTAATTACAGATTAGACATTGCTTTCTGTCACCTCTAAATCAATTTCTCTCTCTACTTGTCTAGAACAGGTCTGGTTCATTTCTTATCTTAAATAATGGCCATTCACATGAGGAGCAGGATTCACCTTCCGAAATGTACGCATTTATTTTTATTTTTCTTTTTCTTTTTTTTTTTTTTTTTTTTTTTTTTGTAGATACTTTGTGCTATCTGATATATCCATGCAGAGCCGGAAAATTGGACACTGGATTTAAGGGAGACCCCTGCCTGTCTGGAGAGGAGGCCTGGCAGGTCCCTTGAGGCATTGCAATTGTAGTAATCTCTGTTCAAAGTGCTGAGTCCCACTGGTACTGGAATATTGGTCCTCCAGTGAGATGGCAGCTGTTTGTAGCAGAGTGGTCTAGATGATCAGAGTTACAGAAGAAGCCAGTACTGTATCCCATTAATATAAACACGGAGTCACAAAAAATTTTGAATTGTATTGGCAGCCCAATCCTATTGTCTGAACTCAGGCCATTTCGGGCAGCAAAGAAAGGAAAACAACAAATGCTATGCATCATTGGAGAAGAAGCCCTGCCAAAGAACTGCGTCCACAGGGATCATGGCAGAAAGAGAGACCCAAAGCAACATCTTCCATGTGGCAGTAGCTCGATTCAATGGGTAATGTTAAATGAAAGGGATGCATTTCATCGGTCTCCTGTTGATGTCAATCTTGTGTATTGAGATCAAAAATTGACCTTTCTAAACTGAAATGTTTCCCTCCAGGAAAGTTTAAATATTTTGACTTTGTTCCAGTTTGAGAGGAAAACAAACATCCAAATATCAGAGTCTTCTTGTGCAAGAGCAATGTCATTGCCCCATGTGCTCTGCCGTTGCATTTATTACTTTGTTCATTGCATCTGATTTTTATTTTTTTTTTCCAGTGGAAAGTTTTAAATGGAAATGATTGAGGTTGGTTTTGAAGACTGGCGCAAGGCTGAACATACTTCTCTGGGATTTCTTCTCTTCCCCTCCTCCTTTTCCAAGTAAAGTGATAAATTGAATCATATATAGATTCCAGAAGCACATGTCTAGACTTCATGTGCACATGAGCATGCATTTGAATGCAGTCATGCACATGCAGTGGCAAGAAGATAATGAAGACAAACAAAGCATCCTCTATGCCAAACAGTGGCAGTAGAGAAAAGGGAATAGTGAATAATTTAATAACACCATGCCAGAAATGTGAGGGAAAAATATCTAAAAAAGGAAAAGGGAGAGCTGATTGCTGCATGCCCAACTCTCAGAGAGAAACAGATCATTAGCTGAGAGGTAGGAGACTTCCTGGAGTACAGTAAATAATATAGTAATTGTCCAACATGACAACAATATTCATCTTCTTAATTTCAGCCATTTAAAAATTCATTTCTAGGATATCTCAGATGCTTATCTTTGTGTGGGATTGAAAGCCAATATAGTCTTCTTTCTTGAATGACTCTAGAGGAAACCTAGAGGTTTACTTTAAACTAGACAACTCAATTTTACATGGCTAAAGGTAGGTGAAATTGATCCTTTTTTTTTTTTTTTTCCTATCCATCCCCTGCTGCTGCTCAGACTCCAGTTGAAGACACTGTATACTCATTAACTCCAAGAGAGTTTCTAGTGTTCTAGTGAGCTAATAAAGGAAGGAATTTATGATTTCAGAAAAAGGATAAACATCAAGATCCTTGCTCCCAACAAATAGCCTTGGAAAAGAAAAAAAAATAGAAAAAAAAAAAAAAAAAAAAGAAAGAAAAAACAGAAGGCAGGCTGGGGGGGGGGGGGGGGGGGGGATGCTACTTAGGCAGAAGTCTTGAAATAGAAAGTTGGTCCAACATTGCTGTGAGATGTCAGCAATTTTTAACTGAGCTTTGCCTGGAGATATTCAACTGGTTGGAACTAATCCATTTCCAGAAGAGGTGAATCAGTGTCTAGCAATTCACTAAGACAGTTGCCCAAGTGCTGTTTGCTGAAAATCTGCATTTCATTGCCTTCATGAGGGTAGAGTCCACTGGCACGCACAAGTGCATCCAAGGAGGCAGCCCCAAGGTCTCGTTTGAGCTGGTGAGTACAGGAACTGCGGCTGTCAAGCAGAACATCTCAGCCAGACCATAAACCTTTGTGGGTGTGAGATGAGACACTGGGAGTGGGTGAGGGGTGGGGAAGAAAAAGTGCTGTGCAAACTAGGGAAGTTTTGTCACTGAGTAAATGTAAATTGGCCCTGGTTATGCTCCAGCTGCAATAAGAAAGATGGTCTCTGCCCATCCCAGGGGAGTGAATCCCAAATGAACTTTTTCAGGAATAATGGGGATGGACACTTGAATACAGAGTAGCATGCATTTCCTTAGGTGTTATGTAACAGATTTTCCTGAAATAAGAGAGACCTGGATTAAAACGTAAATAAATCTCTTTTATATTGGTTTTAGTTATAGTCAGATACTGCAGAGATTTGCCACTAGCCTTCTGAATGAGTCTGGCAGCATTTTACTCAAGTCTTTGCATGCAGAAAGGGATAATGCATTTATCTTCCTAGGACACAAAGGATAGCCAAGATATTAAGCCCCTTGTTTAGGATTTGAATGACATTAAACCCCAAACCTAAGAAAACCCCTTTCTGTGAGACTGTCCTTTAGGACAGCTATTACAGGTGAGAGTCAGCTTGCATATTGAGACAGCTGAAATTAGAGGTGAGATTCAGCCAAAGCTTCAGACATCTGAAGTGAAGGTATAGGCCTTGCATAGGGTAATTTCTTCACATGGAATCAACCACAAGTGGAAACCTTTTGAAAAGACTCTGATCAGATCTTTCTCCTGAGACAGCCACAGCATTCCTGAAGGTGGAAAACAAGACACTACGTTGGTTAAAAGCATTAAAGGCAACAAGGTGAGTAGTCTTTTTGGACCTTATTCACTTATGTGGTTCTACTCAAACACGAAGATTAGGCTACGAAATCTATGGTTACATGCCTGTCCAGTCAAAGTGAGTGTTCTAGGCTCCCCCTAGGGTCAGTGGAGAGAGGCAGGCATTTCCTGAAGGTGACTGGATGAGGCACCATTCTTTGGAGAAACCTTTGAGGTAGTCTGCATCATCTGCAGAGAGGAAAAACTTATGTTTTAGACAACCAATGTTCAGTTCAATGAATCCCATGTGTCACTTCCCATGAAGTCTGTTTTGTTTTATAAACCACTTTTGATTTGCTCTAATTTTTAGCCCAGTTTCTTAAAGCTATGACTATGTATTGGAAAACCCTATTAAAAACAAACAAACAAGCAAAGCCCCACTATTCTGTAACATTTGTGTTGAACATCCCAGCAGAATGCCTATTTTGTCCTTTGTTACCCAGTGAGTTAACCTGTGGACATCATCCATCCTCCCCAAAGCTGAGGCTGTTAGGTGATAGTGGTCAATGAGGCCTACATCTTCTGAAAACTCATCAGAGAGGGTTTCTAGTTCTGGAGACTCTGGGTAGATTATGGTTCCTAAATATCTAGCATGGCATTCTCTATAGCCTACCTGAGAGGAATACCTGTGTTCATGTCATAAATGTGACTCGTTATTTAAAGAGGAATCTCACTGGCTCGACTGACTAAGGCATGCATGCTATCCTGATGCCACTCTTAAACTACTCTTTATATAAATAAGTTTATCTCTTGTTGCTGTATTATTTTAGAGGAATCTCCATGACTTCTAATTTTCTAGGGATGGGCCGCTTTGTGACGAGGGCACTGGTCTGCATTCAGAAAATGCTCTAGTTTCATTGCTGAATGTCATATTTGGATTGACTACTTGGGTACCCAAAGTAGTTGCGCCCACCATTTCTTTCCCCTTGCCTGAATAAAGTACGGGTCCAACAGGTTGGGCAATATAGACTGGCCAGATCATTGATTCCTTGACCTTAGATTTCACAATATTTGTAACATATCTGTTTTATAGGGCTTTACTGACTTCTCTTGTAGTAAGCAGGATTTAAATCACTTAAATTTAATAATTTCTGACTGTCATCTAGTCTTAAGCAGTTTTGTAGGTATTGTACCTGGGATTTGTTCACCACAGAGACCTACCCTACTCTGTGCTGAACTGCTCTCTAGAGAAGCTGTTCTCTCATCGTGGACTCTAGAGGGAGCCTGGATGACTGCTTTAGAGTAGATACGCAATTTCTAGATAGCTAAAATGAAGTGATACAAATCCTGGCATGTCTGTTTTCTATCTAGCAGTTGGTATTGCATTTCCCTATCTCAGCAAAATGCAGCATTCAGTCTTGGAAGCTGTGTACTTCTAATTGTATTTTATTTACTCTTGTGAGATGCTATTATAAAACAGTAGGTACCATAAGTGACATCCAATGATAATGGGGACCTTTATACGCTGATGAAAGACTTCTATGGCCATTACTTTGCTGATGAATACAAGAAATTACAGAAGCCATGGTAAATATTGCTGTTTTGCAGTGGTAAGGGAAAATTCCTTAGATCATTAATGAATGCAAGAAAAAATATGTATTAATCATATTTAGTTCTATCTTTCCACATCAGAATAATCAAGGTGATTATAGTTATTTTATAATATTATACTTAATTTTTACTGCAGATCTGTTTTGCCCCTGTCCTTGTCTGTCTGTCAGGCCCCTCAGTCGCTGTGTCAGTAACTTTTGAACCTGTTGCTCAATTTTAAATAAATTTAACAGAAGGATGAAAGTTCTGTAAATACCACGTTACTGCAAACTTTGCTGAAATATTTTGCTCTGGGGAGAGGAAAAATTCCAGAAAAGAACCACCCCCAGGGAGATGTTGCAGAGTGAAATCCTCACCAAAGAAACAGTGAGGATGGAACTACGGGAAAAAAAAGATTGTAGGTTTTGATGTCCACAGAACAGCTTTTCCTTTCATTCTCTTTTGTTTAAAGAATAAACTGTTTCTCTACATCTGTCCCAAAGTTGAATAAGATTGATTTATTATGTAGGATGAGTAAACTGTAATTATGTCATTGCATTATGGTCTGCTGAGTGTGAGCGGACAAATCCTAGTTTAGAAACATGTTATTAAAAAAACGAGCAAACAAACAAAGAAACAGAAAATAGAGAACCCCAAATCCCAGTCCTGTAGTAAAATTCGCTTATACACATTTTTTGTATTTTTTGTTAGTGGTCACTTTTGCAATGTTGATTTCAGCAACACAAGGTCACCCAGAGGGAAGTTATGAATAAATGTTATTGGAAGACTCTTGAGAAAACTTAGATGTAGAAGGATTCCCTGACAAGGATATTGTTATAAGAGGGAAGAGAAGGAATGGGAAGGGAAGGAAAAGGAAAAAGAATGAGGTAAATGGGGAAGAAACAGTTTTCTGAACTATATCTGAATTTCTTGACACTGATCTCCGTTTACTTATTTATTTATTATTTTGCTTTCTTGAAGCTTACAAAGGAAATAACAACAGTGGGGGCTGGGAAGAAAGTGTATGATATGACCAGGTTTGCTGTTGACACCCTGCTAGTAAATTCATTCAGGCTAAAGAAAGCTCTAACAAAGCTGAGGACTATGTTACAACAGCACCTCACCGAGAACAATGTGTTTTTTCTCAACACTGCAGTTATAGTAAGATTTATGGCTTCTACTCCAAGAGTTTAGCTTCTTAGCAAATGAGTCAGGCAAAAAAATGTCTTGCTCACAGATGGTGAGCAGAGTCATGGAGAAATTAAGTGACTTGATGGGGGTCATAAAAACAGACTGTTATAGAGTTGGGAAGTGATCCCAAACCCTTTAAATCCTTGCTTGATGACTTACAATAAGGTTGTCAATGAATATTAGCTCTATGCAAGTAGGGTGCCGAGTTTAAGTCAGTTATCTGGATTCCTTTTTTTTTTTTTTTTTTTTTTTTTTCCCTACATCAAAGAGCGAACAGCTCCAGATGTTTTGTTTCACCCAGCACTGTTGTCTGCCTTCAGGTGGGACTATCAAGCTTGGACTGATGCTCCTTTGGCTCCTATTTGCAGATTCATTCTAAAAAGATTTGAGCAGTATGCCACACACAAAAAGGAAGCCATGTTTGCCTTAGAATGACTTCTTGCCACAGTACAATCTCTTTTTACATGTCAGTCACTATATAAGCACTGTTGGACAACCAAATTACTCATCCAAGCACTGTGGACAGCCTATTGCAACTGAATTATTGAGGCCTCGATAGACATAATCTCAATTTATTTAAAGTCCCTATATGCTAAGCAGTCATAGAATCATTTCAGTTGGAAAAGACCCAAAAGGTCATCAAGTTGAACCATCACATAACAAGACAAATTCCACCACTGAACCACATC
This sequence comes from Aythya ferina, assembly GCF_964211825.1. Taxonomy (NCBI): domain Eukaryota; kingdom Metazoa; phylum Chordata; class Aves; order Anseriformes; family Anatidae; genus Aythya; species Aythya ferina. Next base: position 1,850,808 of record NC_140297.1, read on the forward strand.
CACACATCTCTTGGATACCTTCAGGAATGGCAGCTCTACAACATTGCTGGGCAACCTGTTCCAATGTCAAACCACTCTTGCCATGAAGAAATGTTTTCTGAAATAGTTTTTGAAGTCAGTATTGGTTGCCTATGTTGCCAGCAGAGATGAACTCACAATCACACTTCCCTCTAAGCCCTTCTGTTCCAACTTTTTGGCCAAGCCATCGCACTTGTGCAGATTGTGTTGAACCAGGATGGAAAGCTGATACAGAATAAAAATAAATACATTTTCTTGGGCTTATTTTAACCCAAGAGGTTTCTTGAAGGCATATGTTGATCTCAGAAATGTGGGTGGCATTACTTGCCACATACAAGTGGCATGGTGTGGAGGGTCAGGAATGAGCAGGCAGGTGAGCAGAAGGAGGGTGAGACCACCTCTTTGGCAGTGGTTTAATTTATGCTTCAACAGAATGGGAAACCCAAGAAATACATCTTTGCTGGTAGAATCTAAGTGTTTTTCAACCTACAGAGAAAGTTAGTGCTTGTGTTGCACACACAAGTACAAGTATTTGTGTAACGTTCAGTGGAAAATTTAAACCAAAGAGCAAACAAAGAATCTGCGTTACACTGAAGAACAGATTTTTGTGTATGTACATGGACATCTCATCCTCCTCACCATGAACATCAAGTCACCAGGCAAAGAAAACCTTCCATTCCATGCCCTTTGAAAGGCCAAAGCAGTGGGAGCTGCAGGACTTGGTAGTACTTCTATGAAGTCAGAATTATTTTCTAATTCATTTATTTATATGGTAATTGTTTGAAGGCAGGGAGAATGCACAGGAGTCACCAGTGCATGATTGGAAGGTAAATACAAGGTAATCAAGGTTGAGGGAGAGGTTAACTTGGGGATTATTTTTTTCTCTGCTAAATGACTTTCTCTATAATTTTTATAGGCTTTAAGCAAATGATTTGTCTAACTTCATCTGCAGACAAGGTGAACATCTAGTCGTGAAAATTTCTTCAACAGCTACTGGATATATTAGACTGCATTTCATCCCCAGCATCTTATGCACTTACTTTAATATGGGAAAATTTGCCCTCTGAAAGTGCTGACATCCTTCTTCATTGCTGGAGGTTGTAATTCTATTGGAACATATTTAACTTTTTGATGACTGCTGGTAAGGAAATGCACCAAGTCTAACAGGAATTGAGTTATTTTTCATCATACCAGCCTGTATGGTGCTGTGTGTTAGATTTGTGACCAAAACAATGCTGATAACACACTAAAATAGCTAAAATATTGCTAGTGTTTGTACATCATCAAAGCCTTGTCTGTTCTGAACTCTGACCCCTGCCAGTAAATAGGTTGGGAGTGTGCAAGAAGTTGGGAGGGGACACAACTAGGCAGATGACCCAAACTAACCAAAAAGTTATTCCATGGAATCTTGCTCAGCAACAAAACAGAGAGGAGAGTTAGGGAGGTTAGCTATCATTTTGCTTGGGAACTGGCTGGCCATCAGTCTACCTATGGGAGGTAATGAGTTACAACCTTTGCATCACTTGTTTTATTTTTATTTCTTTCTCTCTTTTTCCACTTGTTCATTTATTTAAAAAAATATTTAACTCAATCCCTAAGTTATCCTGCTTTTACTCTTTTCCACCATCCCATTAAGGTGGAGGGATAGGGCAAAGTGAGTGAGTAGCTGTTGTGCTTAACGGGCTTCTGGGGTTAACCCACAACAGGGAGATAAACTGGTTGTTAACATCCAAGTTACTTCATAGGTAAAACAGGCATTTCAGAGGATGAAACAAAGCTGCTTTCTTAAGGACTAGCATTTGAACATTTCTCCAAATCTTCCATGACACTTCAATTAGGAAAGAGTTAGTCACTGGTGGGTTAGTCCAAGTTATTTCCACGCTGAATGGCTTGCCTGTACGAGCTGGTGAGGCAGTACCTACGTACTGATCATCTAGACGTTTTACTACTAAACATATGCATAATGAATGAATTCAACCCATCCATCTTGCTGTGGGCACTGATTCATACATTTTCCTCTGCTGAGCTACTGATTGTCATGAACTGTGAAGAAACTCAGTATTCTGAGACTCCCAGCCCCTTTTCAGTTGAAATTGGCAGGAAGTTTCCAACATTATTAAGGAAAGAACCTGCCAACAAATGAGAAACAAACTAAAAGACATAAACTTTATTTTTTTTCCCAGGAAATTAGTTTAATAATGAAGTCCATTCTTTAAAAGAAAAAAGAAGGGAAGGGAAGGGAGCCTGGAGTATATTTCTAAACCAGTTTTATCTTATCTGGAGACTTACTTTAAACATAAATGAATGCTTACTGCCTATATAAGGCAGATATAAAATTGTTTAGGTGATATAATCTAACATGCTATATATTAACAGATTATACTTAGAACTCCTAAGGTCACTAAGCTGATATTTTTTTTTAATTTATTTTATTATTTTTTCCCTGTAGTATAGTATTGATGTGGTTGCTTTCATATCAAACTATGAACATGTGAGCATTTTTGGCCTAAGCAAGCTTTCTGTGAGTCTCATTTTTTTTTTTTTTGCAGATAGAAGGCGATACAAATATTTAAATGATGTGTTTGAAATTATCCCAGCACCAGATTTCTCAACATGAACAAAGGACCAAAGACTTTAGTGGAAATAAAAGTGATTTGGATTCAAGACCAGGAAAGGTTTCTAACAAAAAGATAATGAAATGACAAAACTGATCATCTGGAGAGGAGTACCTAGCTTCTGTCCCTGGAGGCTTTTAGTAATAAAGAGATAGAAACAATGGGGATGGTTTAACAGACTTGGCCTTCATTTGGTGATGATCATGAGATCTCTGAGGGTCCCTTCTAAACTAATTTTCTAAGAAACAGGTTTTGATAACTTACGAGGAAAAAAAATAGTCCTGGCTAACATGAGCCGATAATCTGAGTAAACAAAGTGTGTTGTAGAATACATAGCTCCAGAGTCTCTTGACAGGCTTCTTGCATAAGGATGCTAAAAAGAATAAAATAATAGTGATTTTCAGTCTTTTAGAAATGATGCAGAAGATCTTCCATGGATGCTTTAGAAGGAATTTTCTGTCCTTTAGATGGATCCTGCTTTGTTATTGTCAGAGATATTTTCTCAAGCTGATACTTAAGGGGACTTCAAATAGCAGCAGACACCAAATTTCAGTCACCAGAACTGTGCTTCAGGAGTGAGAGGGTTGAGTCAGCTAGTTCAATCTGCCTCCTCTTGTGGACAAGAAAGAAACCTCAGAAAATGACGTGTTTAAAAACTCAGCAGAGACTGTTAAAAGAGATGAAAGCAGAGAGCATTTTTAGCCACTAGAAAGGGCACTGCATACCAAACAGCAGGCCTTGTTTAGGCCTTCAAACATGATTCTCCTTTGAAGTTCAACTTTATGAAAAAGTCATTAGCAGAGATGTAGAGATGAGGAGGTAGCATGTGACTTTATTGCAGCAACCCTTGTCCCTTTTCACCCCACTCCCATATCACCGTAGGGTAACCCTGTGGAAGCCAAACACTGAAAGCTGATTAAAAAAAAACAAAACTGTTTTTCCATCCACCTTAGTTCATTGAGTTCGGAGGAAGGAGAGCACACAGACGTGTGTCTTGGTTTGGATTACAATGAACCTTCACCTCTGAGGCCATTTCAAAATGTATGGGCTTGCACTACAGGTAAAATGCAATTTGTAGTGAAATCACCACTGTTTTAGGGAAAGACACCAACTCTACTGTTTCTGTGCATAAGCCACCCTTCTAGGCAGCCAAAAGGTTATGTTTTATGGGAGACATGATAGAGCTCCTCAAATCCAAGGAGTGTTGCCCTTTGTCTGAAGTAAATGTTGTGGGAGGATACCCGAACCATTAGATACATGGTCACTTGAACTTCAAATGGTTCTTTACCATAGATCAACTGAATTGAGTTTGGTTGTGTCTATGCTCTCTCCATGTGCCAAATTCATAGCATCACAGAATCATAGAATCATAGAATGGCATGGGTTGGAAGGGATCTTAAAGATCATCTTGTTCCAACCCTTCTACCACAGGCAGGGATGCCACCCACCAGATCAGGTTGTCCAATACCTCATCCAGCCTCCAGGGATGGGGCATCCACAGCTTCTCTGGTCAACCTCTTCCAGTGCCTCACTACCCTTACAGTGAAGAATTTCCTCCTAATGCCTAATCTAAATCTATCTTTTTTTTTATTTAAAACCATTCCACCTTGCCCTAGTATTACCTACCTGAGTAAAGAGCCCTTCTCCATCTTTTTTATAAGCCCTCTTCAAGTATTGAAAAGCTACAATGAGGTCACCCCGGAGCCTTCTCTTTTCCAGGCTGAACAACCGCAGCTCTCTCAGCCTCTCTTTACAGGAGAGCTGCTCCAGCCCTCTGAGCATCTTTGTGGCCCTCTTCTGGATCTGCTCTAACAGGTCCACATCTTTCTTGTGCTGGGTGCCCCAGACCTGGACACAGCACTCCAGGAAGGGCCTCATGAAAGTAGAGCAGAGGCGGACAATCACCTTCCTCCACCTGCTGGTTGCTCCTATGTTGATGCAGCCCAGGACGCAGTTGGCCTTCTGGGCTGCAAACGCACACTGCTGGCTCATGGCGAGCCTTTCATCCACCAGAACCCCCAAGTTCTTCTCTGCAGGGCTGCTCTGAATGAGTTCTTCTCCCTGTCTGTACTCATCTGGGACTGCAATTCAACACAAGGAGAAGAGAAGAGAAGAGAAGAGAAGAGAAGAGAAGAGAAGAGAAGAGAAGAGAAGAGAAGAGAAGAGAAGAGAAGAGAAGAGAAGAGAAGAGAAGAGAAGAGAAGAGAAGAGAAGAGAAGAGAAGAGAAGAGAAGAGAAGAGAAGAGAAGAGAAGAAGACTTCAGTCTGAAGTGACCTACAAAGATTTTCATGTCCAACTGCCAAGTTATAATTGCATGTACTAAAATTATTTTCAGGTAGCATCAGCATGAAACTCACCTCAACTTGTCAGTCTGTGATAGTTTGTGGGTCTGTGAGACAGGTTTTGTGTCTGACATTAAATGGCAAATTCTATTGAGATGAGTTGAAGGACAGGGTTGTACAAGATGTTTAGGAGTATGATTTCTGATTGCATTCACTGAGAATCGCTCCCACTGCTGTCCTGGGAATTGCATAGCAAGCTTGTAGAATAATCAGTGCACTGCCATAATGACCTGCAAGCTTTTCTTAAACTTGTTCTTTCCACCAGCACTGGCATTTATTTGTTTATTTATTTGTTTTTAATTTTATTATTACTATTTTTTCGTTTGCTTTCCAGCTCCTTGTTGTCGTATTGTAACTTGTCTTAGCCCTAAGGCAAAGAACCATATATGCAGGTTGCTGTGCCAGGCGATATAACAAGTAGTTGTTTGACCAATATGATCATCAGCATGTGTTTCTGTCTGGCCAGTATCTGCAGTGTTGTGACTACTGCCTGGGCTGTCTTAGCTGCAAAGCTGTTACAATATTATGACAAGCAGTTTCCAAATCCCGGGGTACTTGTGAAATGCTAGGAAGTTTATGGCCCACAGCGTTCTCTTCCCTGCTGAGCAGGATGGAAAAGAAAGAGCTAGTTGCCTTATCAGAAATGAATGAATGGATGGTCTGTTATTAGCTACAGGTCCCAAAGGCAAGAAGCAGTTAACAGTCAGCAAACTCCTACCACGAATATGGTAATGGCTAATGCCCCAGGGATTTTTTTTCATCTCTTTAAATGGAGGTTAATCGTGCAGAACTGAAATACTTTCCTCCGTGCTCCTACTCTGATTGTACAGACAAGGGTGAAGAAAACAAAGGTTCAGTGGAACTCCATTTAAGGGGAGTAGGGGCAACTTTTAAAAATACAGCTCATTTCTATTTTCTTTTCATTTGGAAAGAACTCTGTCTTGACCACCTGAGCCTTGGGGTAGGAGCCTTTGCAATATCTGTGGGGCCCCACAGGAGGGATGAGCATATTGCAGAGGGCTTAGCTCCAGGCCCCCTTTGGAGGAGGACAGCAACTATTGCAAGAGTCCTTTTCGTCTCAAATTGGGTAGATTTACTGAGGAACCTGGGAAAAACAACCACATCCTCCTTCCTTTACCTTTGGTATGAGGATGAACAGTTTTGGGTGTGAGCTAAAGAGTGGGTGAGTGCAATACCTGCCAGTCAGGGGGCAGAGGAGAGCTTGGAGGGTAGGATGGAGGTGATGAGGACTGAGGATACAAGGTCGTCTTATCCCTGCTCTCCACTCCTTGCTCCATGATGGCTGTTAGCCCTGCTTTCTGCTTGATTTAAGAGCATTATCCTCCCTGTTTAAAGTCCCAACTGGATCAACACTTGCTTCAAACTTCTTTCTCAAAGATGCATCAGAGTGCCAAGCACTTTGCCATTCACAAACACCAAGGAAAACTTTCCCAGCATTATTATATTTTAATGGAAAATTCAAGCCTGTTAGAGTAGCTGCTTTCAGTCCTTTTGGCCCGAAATGTAGAGGTCAACTGCTGGAGCTGAACTGTGATCTGTTAGTTGTAATAAGCAGTTTCTCTGCTGGCAGATACGCCTTGCACAATGTCAAGCACATTGTGGGCTCATAAGGCATGTACTCTGACCAACTGTGATCATAAAGTGTCTTGGCACATTTGGGAAGGCTATGTATCATGTTTTATCTTTTTAATTAGCACCCCCCCCCCCCCATCCCCTCATCCTTAGCGCCTCCCAGCCCCACCAAAGCCCAAAATATTGGGATTGCAGCAACATAATCCTTCTATTGGAAACCTACTCTAAAATGTATGCCAACACCCTTGAGGCAAAAAATCCAGAAAGTCAAAGAAGAAAATGTTTATCTCATCATTTTGGCATCACAGAAAGGGAAACTTCCACTGTCATGTTCACTAGTGAGTAAAGACCATCTGGAGGGCTTGTGTTATTTCAAATCTAAACAACTCCTCCTCTGTTACACTAATTGCATTAATTGAAGGATAATTGTAAAAATAAACTGTAGAAAGAAAGCATGGAGTGAAATTCACCTCAGAAGTGTTTTCCAGTCTTTCTAGTAGTAGTGAGGGCAGGCTGTGCAAGAACAAGAACTCTGGCTCAGCTGGAGTTTGCTGGATGTCTTCAATGTTTTGCTCTCTTTTCATGCACCCAATCACTCTGCGAAGCCTGAGCTTAGCAAGCTCCATCCAGACTTCATTAAATGCTCCCCTACTAATCCTGTTGTCCTATTGCCCTTTTGTTAGGGGACCACTTCTGTCATGGACTACCAAGAAGACATGGATAATAAAGAAAATTTATTCCAATTGTCATTCCATTCAGTGTTTTAACCTTCTTTTTAAAGGAAAAAAACAGTTATTTTTAGTTCAGTTGCAATGATTCTAACACAGTCAAAATTACCCATTTTCTCCTAATTCTTGTTAATAATACAACTTTGGTTATATTATTATACACCAAATTTCTACTATTTATCCCTTTCTTGTGTTTCTCTTTTCCTTGTACCATAACAGCAAATGATCGTCTTGACAAGGCATTCACCTGAAGAGTGCAACATTGTCTGTGTGTGCTTATTCCCCCTATGCATAGTTCACTAAGGACTGCTTTTCATATATTTCAAGAAGTTTACTGATAATACATTTTTCTGATTGTCCTAAAAATATTCATAGAATGATTCATTCGTTTGTTCTTCCATGTATATGGAATGGTTTCTTTTAGGCTGAAAACACACAGATCTGCAAATGTAAGCAAACTTTGAGTTAAAAAACACCTTAAAATAGATGATTTACTAATACAAAGCCTAAACCACAGGGTAGTCAATGAACACCTGGCCAGTAGGTAATTTTCCCATTGTGGCTAGGACAAATTAGACAAGGGTCATCAGAACTTAAACCAAGTTGCAAGCACAACAAAGGCTTCTTAAATAATTTTTCAAATACAGGTGAAACAAAGAAACATTAAAATCCAGAGAAATCCATACCAAACCTGTGAAGTCCAAAGTAACATACTCTCTTGTCTTTGACTGCAGCTACGTATTGCACATTCTGGAGTTTTCCTTCACGAAGATCTTTTTTTTTTTTTTCCCAAGAACAAAATGATCTTTGAAAGGAGATCCAGTAGCAGAACCATCTGCTTAACTGGAGTCATTTGGAAATGCTCCACTGACTTCAATGAAGCTCTTTCTGCCAGTGCAACCTGGCAGCCTGTGGAGGTTTTATCAACAGCTACCATATTATAAAGACCTTTTTATTCTGGTTCAGTTCTAGTTTTCATAAACATAAAATTGGAGTCAGTAGACTGATCACAGTGCATGCATGCTCCAGAATAATGTCTCAAAAGAGACACCAGCAGGAAATTGCATGTAGCTACTGAATCAAGATGACAGGGATTTGCTGAGTTTTTGTCAGCAGAGAATTGTAGCAGGCTCATTCATATGAGATGTCAAGCTACAGCTACTTTCCTGTTGCTTTCAGTGAGATCTAAACATGTTCAATACCCTTCAAAATTAGACCATGCCAATCTTGCATGTATTCTCTCCTGGCAGGATTGCTCAGCACATCCTGTTTCAGTCCCAGCACCATGCCTTGTTTTTTCCAGGATAATTTAGGATTTGCTTCATCAACCATTTTCATTCCTGCTCTGGTGACCAGACTGTGTGTGCTGTTCTTTCTATACTGGCAAGGTTGGAGTTGAAATATGGGAGAATTGCAGACAGCTTGTTGCTGGATAAGCTTAAATGAATTACTTTGTCTGTAAAAAGCAAGAATGACAATGAATTCAATCTAATGGGAATTTATTTTTTTCCTCAGATTACTCAGAGGAGAAGATGGAGAAGGAAATGAAGGAGAGATGGAGAAGGTAGTGAAGGGGATCCTGTGCAGATCCTGAGCTCATCTGAAAACATAGCATAGACCTAAGTACATCAATGAAATCTAAGCTTCCTGTGAAAGGCAATTGGATCTCCTGGGCAGCTAGAAGAGAAAAGTAAACAGTCTGTGGAAAACTGGGACTCCAAATACTCCAGTGTATGAGCAACCTCACTGGTTTTAGTATTTCATTGAGTATTTGGCTCACTGGAGGATCACAGCTGAAGCCAACTCCACTGAGCAGATTTTTTTTTCTGGGGAAGGCAGAAGGAGGTTTGGACAGGTAACTCAGGACAGATAATCTCAAAGAGGCACATTTGTCAATGCACTTTGAGGATATTAAGCTGCAAGGAGAGAAAAATTTGATATAAATTGCTCAGCAAAAGGAAAAAAAGAGTCAAAGTCTCCATAAGATTGGGCTTTGAAAACTGATATTTAAAGACAGGTGCAAAGAAACTTTCAGTTTTCTCTTCTGAATGTTGAGCAAACTCAGATCATTCAGTGACTGACTCTCTGATCATGTAATATTCTTTCTCCTTTGTACACAAGTCCCTTGAACTGCATAACCTGAAACTAAACATGACAATTCAGCTGAGGTGTGAGGTGGTTCTCACCAGCCCAAGGCAGTATTATCCTGTGTACCAGAAGACAAATACCATGAACTCCCTAACTCTCTGCGGGCTGAAGCTAGAACTGAATCCATTCAGTGATGTGCAAGTTTTCTTTCTGAAATTGTCAAACTGGCACTGAACTCATGATTCTGCACAATTCCTGTCATCTTCCAGAAGAAACACAAGGAACTTCTGCTCTAGCCAAAGCCATTGAATGTGTAAAAATATTTTGAATATCCATCTACTGCAATAATAAGGCTCATATACATCACGCAACATTGGTTTTGCCTTATATAGCTTGCTGCCAATGTGAATAAAGAAATATTCTCAACATTTGGTAGCAGCCAAGCTATTACAGGAACAAGGAACATGAATGGAACTGAAATGAGGTAATGTCACTTCTCATGATCCTGTGGTAGAAAGATTGCAACACAAGACGTTTCAAAAAGAGAAAACAGGAAAGATTAGATCCTGAGCTGAATATTTCTGCAGTAGGGAACCTTACTTTTTTTAAGTAGTGCCTTACAAAGCAGGGTAGCTGGTCGCATTTGAAAATGACTAGTAAACAAAGGCTGAATACAGTATTAAGAGATACTGTAGTTAGAGTGGTTCAAAACTTAATGCTTTGATTTCCAGGCAAAATAAGAAAGTAACAACAAAATGAATCTGGTTCAGATGAAACAAAGATTACATTTTTTTTTTATTTTTATTTTTATTTTTGTCGTAAATTAAGACTCTGAAAATGCTGTTTCACATTAATTGGAAATGTTTAGTTGGACTGAAATGAATGCAAAGTTCACTTCAGAACTTGCCATAGTTAGATTGGATGTTTAACTTCCAGCTTGCTCAAAGGAAGGTATAATGAATCCCATGTTTACTGGCATGGGCCAAAGAAGTAAGGTGTGTTTTTCAAGTTCAGTGCAATCAAATTTTACTGCTGTAGATACTCATAACAATAGGTGTGGTTGCAACCTGATTTAAAGAAGAGGGTGAATATATAACCATACCATCCTGTTCTCATCACATAATGCTGGAAAGGGCACCTAGGATTTCTGTAGTTCCATCTCTGAAAATCTTTGCAGAAATATGGGTATATGCACCATCCAGCATGCATGCAGAGAGGCTGCTGCATTTAAGTTGTGTTGGAACTGGTCTACACATGGATCTTCATGCAACCCATAGCAAAGGTCCTGCAGAACATAGGATGAACATCCAGCAACTGTTGCTGAATATTCAGAAGCCATAAGCAAATGTACTTGCCTGAAATAAGCAAAGTGTGGCACAGGGAAGCAGAATGGAAGTAGATCAAACCCCTCTAAAAAGACCCTCTCTTGGCAAAATCTGACCTGGAGAAGCACTGCCAATTCCAGCCACCTTAATAAGGAATGTGACATATTCATTGCTACAGTATTTTATTTTACATTTGGCTTTTCCCAGATGAACTGCAGTTCAGTTCTTTTTCACAGCTAAAGTTTAACTATTCTTGCAGTAAAGCAGCTTTTTCAAAAATCTTGTTGGAAGGGGTAGGGGGTGGTGGAAAGTAGTTTAAAAATTAATAGAGGTACTTTTTTTTCTTAATTGAACTATAAATGCTATTTTAATGGGCATCCTGTACTGTGAAAACCCAGACAGGAATTCATCTAGCATACTGAGAACCAGCCACAGTATCACAAAATAGTCCATTCTCAGAACAAATATAAAATGCAACTCATATTTCCTGTGGGTGGTGGTTTCATAATTCACCGAACTACCAACAGTTTTGCCTTCCTCCAATTTCTCAATACTCTGGACGACTTTTCAAATGTATTAGTGAGAAGAGAATCTTTCAAGCAAAACATTCCCAGTAGTAAGTTTGCCACTTGGCTCAGTTATCTCAGCATGACTCCATCCCTTCACATGATCTGGTGCTATAGTTTCTTTTGTTGTTGTTTCTATTTATTTTGTTTCTTTCGTTCTTTATTTCCTTCCCCATCACGTATTCATAAAGCATAACATAGATCAGGTAAATCACACCTAGAAGAGCTGTTTTCCCACCACTGACAGTAAAAACAGTAGCAATGAGCCATGATCATGATGCATGAATCTGGAGCTGAATCCCAGCGTTGCTTTCTAAAGTGAGCTGTGGTGAATCTTAGCTATGGATTTGGACAAAACAAATTCTGACACTTATTTAGTTTTTGCCTCACTTCTTCTCTAATCTTACATGAACCATATAAGCTGTCTGTAGTATACAGCCACATCAGAGGTTCTTATCCCTCAAGATCACCTTTTTGATGCATTCCAGGTTCTTTTGCAGAGATATGCAACAAAGTCCTTTACTGCATCAGGTTTTTCTCCCCTTTTTTGGGCATATTTATAGTCCTGGACAATAGAGACAGGGTAAAGCAGATAAGGATGGGAATAATCAATAGAGAACTGGAAGCATGCTGTTCTCAAGTTTTTTGTATGTCTGGAAAAAAAATAAATTCATAATAAAAGCTATAGAAATTAGTGCTGAGACTGCACTAATATTACAAATTGGTGTTCTCAAGAGTCCTCTGTTACTGGCTGATGGGCAGGTAGCATAGATGGGTAGACACATGGATTTATGTGCTGTCTTTTCCAATTCTATCAGTAAAAATGTGGTCAAAATGGGAACAGAGAAGACATTCTCAAAGCCAGTTACATGTCCAGCTCCACTAGAACAGAGGAGATAGTCTTGTTATTTCAATGACGTCTTGAAAGTTTCAAATATCTCAGAAAATTCTGAGCTGTGTCTTTCTTTTGACTGTGCCTGCATAGGTAGATAAGACTGATCAAATGCAGGGGCACAAAGAGATACAGAGACATGACAAGGATTTATATCTGGGTCTGCTGAGCTGGAGGCCGGACTCTTCTGCACCCTCCTCTGCAGGGATCAAGAATGTACTTAAAGTCAGATAAATAACTCTCCATTATGTTAGTAAAATGAGATGTGAAGCAGCTGGCAGAAATTGACCAAAATTTATTTTGCCTGATGATTAAATACAAGAATTACTTAACCAAATTCAGATAATGTGGCTGTTATTTCTGATGTATAGATCTCCATAAGTCTTATCCAAACAAAGAGCTAGGGGCTATATCTCTCCCAGATGTCAGCTGAATGCTCTCAAACCCCTGCTTTAGATGTAGGAAGTTATTCATTGGTTACTTTGTGACTCAATATTACCTAGACTGGAACAAAACTGCACCAGTCACTCAAAATTGCCTTCTGACTTCCAACCTGAGTTTATGCTGGGTCAATCTTTAACCTCTCTTCCTGTGCCAATAATGACTTTCAGCATAAATGAATAACTTCTTTCCTGGTGGGAGTTCTCTCCTGTATTTGTATTCCCACTCAATGTTCACTTTGCTGGGCTAAGCACGATGTGTTAGCACACATTTTTATTTTTTTTTTGTTGTTGTTGTTCTTGTGTCCTTGTCTCGTGGTTGTGCACTCAGTTTGCATACTATTTTGCTCTGGGGTGACTAATCAGTTATTTGGCTGGGTCACTGCACCCTGAGATTCAAACCATGCCCCTTGGTATGGAAACAATAGAGCATTCATTCATGTGCACTCAAAGATAATATATTCATAGCTTTAATCACCCCTGACAAAACAAACCATCCCTGCCCACGGTCATCCCAGGAGCTTTCCATGTTGCTATTTTTATATCCATTCATCTTTCCTGATTGTGGGTTGGTAGGGCTGGGAAAGTAGGTAGGGCAGGAGGTTCATAGCTAGAACTGTCCAAGTAGCTGTGCACCCTGATCTGGCTGCAGAAACTTCCCTAAAAGTCAGTGCAGGATGATTCATCCTATCCTAATATAGGTATTTAAGACAGATCAGGTGAATTGCTTCATAAAGAGACCTTTCTTTTGGCACTGATGCTAAGGGATGGCTACAAAATTCATTTGAAAGGCAGGTCTGGTGGGGCTTTGAGCAACTCAATCTGGGGAGGTGTCCATGCCCATAGCAGGTGGGGTAGGACTAGATGATCTTTAAAGTAGGTCCTTTCCAACCCAAACCATTCTATGATTCTGTGATTCTATGATTCCAAGAAAGGTATATGAACAGTGCTTATCTCAAGTGTAGTCACCATGATAAAATATATATATATATTTACTCAGAAAAATAATTTCTGAAATCTCATGAACAACAAGGAAAACAGCTGAAGATGAAGGACAGATCACATTTCACTACTCCATTAAATCCACTGCATCTACAGTGTAATTCCTTTCACTTATGTTCCTGGAGCAACCCTGCAGAACATCTCCTACTCTGATTTCCCTGGGCTCTACTCTACCAACAAATCCTGACCAACCCATGGCTTTGCAGAATAAGAGCAAGGCTATTCCAAGTCAAAGAAAGAAAGGAAACGAGAGTCTCCTTTAGTAAGACTGCATGCTGAAAGTGATCCCATGAAAAGATAACCCTTAATCCCTACAGCTGCCCAGAGCTAAAAGTCATTTCTTACTGTTCTAGTTCTATTCTCAGGAGATAAAAGCTGTTCTCGTCAATTGAAGAGACATCTTAGACTAAGCAGATTTAGTCTGAAATGACTTCTCACACACAGGAAGGAAGGTTTTTTCCTTCACAAGTCCAAGTATGCCAGGAAAGCTGGGAAAGAAATTGCATCACTACTGATTGTGCTGTGCTTGTACAGAGACAGCAGCAGAGACCTGGATTTTCCTAGGCTGTCCATGCAGTGGTTATCTACAAGACAGGGATCTGTTACAGCCCAGGAGGCCTTGCTAGGTACTGTATCACATATAGACTCACACAACTAGAAATTCTCTAGGTTACATGTATTTCATGGGGAAGATTGGGGGGAAAATAGGAAATTCCTTAAAGGATATAATGGTTTTATAGCATCAGTAAAAGAAGAAGAGAACAAAGGTGGAACAGTTTGGAGGGACAAGGGATATATTTCCAGGAGAAGTCGGCCAAAAAGAGGTGGTTGAGAAAGATAGGTAGACACTGCTCAGGTGTGGGCTTACTTAGCTGCTTTTTCTACCTTGCTGTATCAGTATTTTTCACTTTGAATCCTTGATCTACTTGTGGTCAGAATTATACTTTTGTCTGGCTTTTCACTTCTTTTATGTGGCTGTTTATCAAGTAGTGTCTCACACCTTGACATCAATTGTCTATTGGCACTTGTGCTGAGGTTGCGCAGTCCTGCTGCACCAAACTTGTAAAAATATGGCTCAAAGCCAACCAAATACCCAACACCAAATGCTACAATGTTCACAGTTCCTGGTATTTGTATTTATTTCAGTGGTTTGAGGGCATCCCATGGAACAATTAGGGCACTACTGTGAATAATCATGCCGACTACAGTGCGTGCATGCAAAGATCTGTTTACCTAAGTTGGATATCCAAGCATTACATATTTAATTTAAAGTTCATCACCTTGGTTTCCTTCATAATGAAAGAAGGGAAATAGGTATCTTCAGAAGCGGATTAACTTGATTTGTCTTAGATAACTCTCTTAAGACTGGACAAATTTTCTTTTAGATTTTTGAGCTTAAGAGAGTCTAATCCTTCTTTAATCATTTAATCTAAATGAAACATATAGGTTCCCCTGGTAGAAAAGAGGAAAAGATCAGGAAGGAGATTCATGTTATTTTAAGAGTGAAGGTTAAGGCAGGTGGGATAAAACTACTGAAGCAAATGTTTTCTTTTCCCACTGTTTTAGAAAGAGACCTGCTAACAAGTCAGGGTAAATGTTTATATGGCTAAGATTGGATGGAAGGATTGTTTCCCAGCTTATCTGTACTCTCTGGATAGGATGCCATACTATCTCTATCAAAATGGTGCATGAAGGTGCCTGTTATCAAACTATTCCTGGTGCGCATGTGACAGCCCCTTAAAGCAATGTGAGATAAAGACACAGCACACACATAGAGAAGACTGTTATCCTTAGGTAAATCAATTCCATTTCATTGGAGTACAAGATAGTTCTTCTGTACTTTGCCTGAAGAAAATGGGCTGAAATGCTCTAAATAGTTCCAGTAAGTCAGTGTCTTCTCCTTTAAGGTTTATGAATAAGTGCCTAACAGGTACATGTATCCAGGCTGATGATGTGCATAATTAAATGAAGGATTGAGCTATGAGTATAAATATATTTTTTTTTTCCAGAAGCACCTGAGAAAAATGAGGGGTTAGTCAGATGCCCAATATACCATTTATACCCTTGTAAATATTTCCTGTGATGTAGTTTTGCATACTGAAGCAAACAGTGCTCAAAAGCTTTATTCAGTCTGCCCTAACAGCCATTCTCCTGGGTCCTTAACCATGACTCAATATAACCTGTAGAGGGACTTTGTCCAGTACTGTAGTCTTCTACATTTGGACCCTAATTTGCCCCACCAGTGACATAGCAAACCCCTATCTATTACTGGTGATCAGGAAGGGCTCTGAATTACTTTCCACTCTCTCAGTATTTTGCTCCTTGTGATTACAACCAGATTGACAAACAGAAAAACAGAGATACTTTCTAACTCTTAGCCACTTTCAACTAAAATGTCCCAGGACCCTGAAAGCAACTGCAACACAGTGACAGCAGTCTTGCAAGTAGGCAGTCTCTCTTCCAGTTGGGATAAGTTGCCTGTACACATACATGCCAAGGTATGTTGGGAACAGTTCTTAGCCCATAGCATCCTCCCAGCAGTGCATAGGCTGGGCACTTTTTCCCAAAGGCAGTTTGGAAGCAGAAATTCCTTTTTGGGGAGAGTAACAGAACTTAAGAATACTCACACTAAGCACTTTCTGCCAGTTGGCCTCTGTGCATGGTCAATGCACATTTAACTCGCTGCCATAGACACAGCCAGTGCGTGCATAACTCTGCAGGGAGCTGAGCTGCTTCTCCACCCAGAGGCTGTTTACTGGTGGTTCCTGGAAAAACGGATTGGGCATATTCTTTGTTTGTGTGAGGCAGCATCTTCTGATGATTCCCACCGAGGTGCTCAGAGAGAAGCCATTGTCTAAATAAAAATAAAAATGGTGGCAAGGTGCCCTTCCATACAAAGGAAGGAAAACACAATTTTGGCTTAACAGTGAATCACACCCTGATTTCATCCATGACTGACAGCTGAGGCAGGCATGTTTTGCAACTTGAAATGGCTATCTGAGTGTAAAGGCACGAGCCAGCTCTTAGAGCTGGAAGAAAAATAAGAGATGGGATGTTGGTGGGGGATGGAGCAGCAAGCCAGAGTGCTTGGGCTGCACATGCAGCAGCAGCAGCTTCCCACAGTAAGTTTTGGTACAAGGCTGTTTTCCATTTGCTAACTGAAACTATCTTGTTTAGACAACACTGACCTTCAGGCTGCAAACAGCTGGTGGCTTCATGGCTTCCAGGAGGGAAAAGCTTGGGAGTCCATGTCCTTTTGGATTTACTAAAAAAGTCGTGATGGAAAAAAGGTATCGGAGGCAGGGAGACAGTTTCAGGATGCGGTCTTCTGATGCAAGGGTGTGTTTCTTACTAAAGAAAAAATGATCCCAGATTCTCTTTGTTTCTTAACCAGTTGCTCTCATTTCTCTTGTACCTCTAGCACTCTGTGCAATGCTGTGCTGTGAGATGAACCAAAGTGGTCGGCTAGTTTTCATCCAGAGTAATTTCCCTGTCTGGCTCACAGTATTGTCCTACAGATGGCACAAGAACTGGAGAGAAGGCCACTCCTTTTGGCAGCTGTGTGCACTTCAAATTTTTGTGAGACTGCAACCTTAGAATAATGGAATAAATGGCTTTCTGTTTACAAAAATAGATGGATTCCAAGAGCCAGGGCCAAAGGGTAAGATCTCAGCAAGAGTGCTTTGAAGAGTGAAGGCAAAAAGCAGCCAATGGGCTCTGAGCGGAGAGACCTCCCCAGAAAAGACAGGAAGAAAGTTTGCAGTATTTCAGATATGTAACTGAATACTATGGAAAGCAAATTCAGAAACGGGATTAAAAGGGATTAGAGAAACTCCTGGAACATAAATCCAGTGGTTTAGAAAGTCCTAAGCTACTGACCTCCCCAAACTGATAGGATACAGCCATGGGAAATACAGCTCTAGCCTTGTTTCCTCTACACTTTCTTCACTGTTTGCTGTTGAAGGATACTGAACACAATCATTTGTCTGGACTGAATTTTCTTCATCACAGTTTGCAGATCTGTAACAAACATTTGGATAGAGAAACAACCATGTATTGTGCCCAGTCCATTCTGACTGATGTAAACTTTGCACTTCTAAACACAGGATTTGGGTCAATGGGATCGTTCTGCAAATATATTGAAGCTGTTTGAAATCACAGCCTGCTTGCATGACCCGTCTCTGTAATGAGCAAATGCTAACCAACCTATTCTCCTGTCAAAACCAAAATGAGTCCAGGTTTATCAGGTCATGTTTTCTGCACCTGAAGAGAAGATCAGGCAATGTGCATTGTATGTGCAAGGTATTTAGGTTATACAGAACTCAGCACTGAGTCCCTGCTCGAATATGAATATTTCTGGATTTTCTCCATCCAACAAACATCACTACAAAAGGAATGGAGAAGAAAGCAGTACTGTGGGAGAGCTGTGGCTCTTTTGCAACCCTCAGTATTCTCCGCTTGTATTTTCTGTCTGCAGGTCATATAATAGGCACAGATGATAAGTATTGCATTGATTTGTCTTTGCAGTGAGTATCATCAGAAAAAGACAAAGTATTAGAAGTTCAGAGTTTGCTTCCTTTCTGGGCACTGAAGGAATAACAAAAAAAGATGCTACTGTGGTGGGAGACTCCATTTAAAGCTAACCTGAGGTCAAGCTGTGTCTTGCTGGATCTGAAATTGTAAACATGTGTAGCTTAAAACAAGAGACTTTAAGTTTGTACTTGCTTCCTGTGGATACTAGGAACAGAGGTTATGAGAGTGACGGAAGCAGCATAAAAAATCAATGTAAGTTAGTTCTTTTTGTTCTCAAACTGGGGTCAAAACCAGGAGATATGCTGGCCCTGTGGGTATACCAGCTCAATCATGCTTATTCATCCTCAACAAGTTTTGCAGAGAAAGTTCCTGCATCTCTGCACCACTAGCTGTGGTCAAAAGAGATCTCCTCACCTATCTTGGGATTTGTGTTCCGATCTCGTTCAGCAGAAAAATTCTATTTCAGCAAAGCATTTGCCTGATTTCACATTGGTGCTTAAATGTCACCATCTTTCATTGGACTTCTGCATGAATGTCTTAACTGAACTGGTTCTTCTTAGGTTGTTATCCCAAAGAGTGAACACATGATCCATGTACTCCAAACTGGCATTATTTCAGCCTTTTCTGAATTGCAGCCAGCGTGGGTGAAACAACACACTCATGAATTTACATATTCTGGAACAGAGGACATTTACAGCCTAAGTGTTTAAGTCTAACTTCTCTACATATATTTGCCCTCAGTTGCTCCATAGCTTAAGCAGTAGGAGGGCCTGTTCACAGTTTCAAAGACCATAAATTCAGTCCAAATGGTAGTTGTGGTTGTATGGATGTGGTCATGGTTCACTACACAGCTATGTCTTAGCCATGATGAAGGATAAAACTTGGCAGAGGGTCAGATAAATATGCCCAAACAGCTCAGCAATACCATTGATCAGAGCGTTCACTTCGTACCAGTCATTTAAGGCCTCCAAAGAATTGTTCCAGGAGCTCAGGAAGGAAAACACTCCGCTGTCTCCACTACTTGCCTTGAATGTGGCTCTTACACACACCATGGACTCCTGTACTGGCAGAACAAACAAAGTTGTGTTTACTTAGCTCCAGCCTTCTCACTGCCTGGGATGATTCATGTGATTTCAAGTTCACTTGCAACAACTTTCATTTTTCATGTTCTGAAAGCCGTGTCGAATAATTTCATTCATTCATTCATTTATTTATTTATATTTTTGGTGTATGCGTGTTTATCTTTTATCTATGAAGGATATTTGTAGAGTACTGGAGCTCTGGAAATCCCTGACCTCATCTCTGTCGTCCTGAACTCTCTTGGATGTTCTTCATTATATGATATCAAGAGAAGAAAGAAAACAGACTAAATTTTATCTTTGCGAGGTCATGACTAAGGAGTGTTTGATAAGGTGAGGCAGTTTCAGTGAGAAAGCAGTAAACAAAAACATGAAATGGCAGAGAAATGAGGGGTATGTTCATAGCATCACAAGAAGAAGACTGAGAACATCATGAGAGATTACCAGCATCCTCTGAAGTCTTGTAACAGGTTGTGTATTTATGTGTGGTCCTAGCCCAATGGATAGCCATGAAAAGTGGGAACTTGTGAAAGCATCATATTGCTGATAATATTCAGAGTTCATATAAATGCTCAACCTAGACAAGTCCCAAGCATTTTCCATTGCAGCTATTAGAAGGAGAACATTACTTAACTATTCAGATTTTTAAGCACCAGACTTAAATCCATGGCAGTCATAAAAAAAAATCACAATTCAGCATGAAGCTACGTTGTGTGGCTGAAGGAAATGCATGAAAGAAAGCCTCCCTTCACTAAAAATGCTGCAGGGACAACTATTTCTTTTCAAAGGTTAAGAACTAATAATTCTTTAGTGCTCTGACATAGAATCAGACATAAGTCTGCATAAGTTCTTCTGCCTAGCATTTCCCTGTCTGGCTCTAGGTCTTCAGAGGTGTGTCGTCAATGGGACAGACTGAGTCACAGACTTAGGAGGAATTTAGGTCACTGGCTTTCTTAGCCTTGTGCTTCAGTCTGTGATATTAAAACATCTAGTACAGAAGTCCAAATATGAAATCACTCAGAGTGAGTGAACTCTTAAAAACATTGGCTGCAGCAGTGCCTTTCTTTAGATTATTTTTACACTCACTGTGTGCTGCCTGAACTCTCATGGCTCAGAGGCTAATGCAGGCAGCAGAGAAACACACTTCAGTTCTCATCTGGAGAGGCACTTGCAGAGTACCTGATTGCATTCCCTTGACATACAGCACAAATGGCACAAACTGCCATCTGTGATGAGTTAGAGCATCATCAAATGGCCTTTTCCCAGTATATTGCAAAATTATCTTACAGGGAATCATTCCTCAACACCAGCCCATCTCCTCTAGTGACTCCTACTATACAACCTTCCAGTCCTTCCAGGTTCTGCCTGAAGGGATGGCCGAAGAAAGAGATATATTCACTTAACCATTGTATTACTGGTATATTACATCATATATTTAATTAGACTACCTTTAAAGTCCTTTCCAACCCAAACCATTACAGCAATTTGACTTGCTCTGATTAATCCTGCCTTTTAGTATTAGTGGTAATTGCAGCAGAAATGGTGAATTGACACCACCTGGGAGTGGTTCAATTGACTACAAACTACCAGCCCCAAGGAATTTTTGCCTGTTTGGTGTGCAATGCCAATGCAGGTATGCTTTCTTGAGTTTACTAATGCAAAATTATATCTGGGCCACTGTATTGGCAATGGTGTTATCTGCATAAGTTAATGTAAATCTAGGATGGATATAGCCCCTTTAGGTATAAGTATGCTTTTTCTGTTAAGCCTTGCCTTTTCAGACGCATATTGCTGCAGCCCTTCTCTAGTTATATTATCTTTTAAGGACACTTTGTAAAGTTTTTGTCTTAGAAAGTAACCTCTATACTTATTTCTACCCCTGTCTGTTCCTCATCCAATGTGAAAATACATTGTTATTGAAAAACATTTTTTCTGCTATGATTTTTGTTCTCAGATAACACATCTGCATAAGTGAAATACGATTTGTACTCCATTCCTGCTACTTGTTGTGCAGAAGGAGAAGGAAATATTGGCTACAAAATCCAAGTGCTTTCTTAAAGAGAAAAGAATGCTTGTGATGGAACTGAAAACACTATGTCAAAAAAAACTGGTTTGGAGAAAAAAAAAAAGGGAAACATACAAACTAATCAATGTTAATGGATAAAGAGGGGAAGAATGTTTCACTCAGAGAGGTATTATTCTGTGACCCTGGAAACTGCAGGACTGCTGCAAATTAAGGAGTTCATGTCTTATGAGATATTGCTGTTCAGCTGAGTCAGCACAACTGACTGCATCCACTCCCTTAATCTAGTCACTGTCAGTATAACTCCTTACTTCAAATCCCTCATATGTTGGCATTTTACTCTTCCTACAAGACTTTCACAGTTAACTTGCATGATCACATTTTATTCTCTAGGCAGAACTGATGAGGAAGATGCAAACAAGCAGTCTCTGCTCTCAGATGAGGGAAAGCACCATTGGGTTGTGGGATACAAATACCTGCAGGAAGCATGAGAGCATGTGCTGGAATTGCTTGACCATCCACTCAGGCAATCCAGTTCCACCTCATTGATATGAACATCACTCCCTGTGCACACAGACTGGCAGCTCTCAGTAGTCATTCATCTTCCTTTGAGTCCCTTATCCAGAGTTCATGGACCATAATCAAGGTGTGACTATCTCCCTGTTCTGTTTGTAAAGCACTTTTGAAAAGTCTAGGCTGAAAACTGCACAGAAGGTTTAAATCCATGGAACCACAGGAACAACTCATCCTAACCTTGCTCCAGCTAGGGTCAGAGTTTCTTCAAATTAGTCCTGCCCTGATTTCAGTAACAGCCTTGTGAATACCTTGCAGAAAAACATCTGACTTTGGGTTGAAAGAGCAACAGAACAAGTATTTTTGATAAAAGGAAAAGATTAAGCTCTTTCACTTCCTCAAACTGCAAAATATTTTCTAAGGGTTTCCACAGTCATATTGAAGAACTTTGTCTTTTCTGTATCACTAAGCATAGTTTTACTGCTTCTGGCAATAATCATTTTTGTTTGTTTGTTTGTATTTGTTTCAGATTTACTTCAAAAGGTCTTTCAAATAAACCTCAAACAGCAATCCTCTAGGTTCTTAAACTCTATTATTTACCTCTGCAACTCAAAATCTCCCACTTCTATTCTTTGTTTTTTTCTATTTTTTCATTTATTTCATATTGATTTTCCAGTTCTATTTTTTTTCTGCTTTTACTTTGCCATCTGTCCTTGTGAAATCACACTTTTTAAGATATCTAATAAAATCTCCCAGATTTGATTTACATTTTCCACTTGCTTTTCTTCCTCTGAATCAATTTTGCTCATTATTCTTCTGGAGGCTGGAGACAAGAAGCCTTTCAGAAGTAACAGGGGCATAAATAATGGATTAAAACGCTTCTATTTTCCTGTAGGGACTGTTATCAGGCTATGGTCACTGACCCTTCAGAAACTACCAAATTCCAGTTATGTGAACAAAACACCTTTATTAGGTAATTAACCAGCCTGTATTTCATCTGTGACCTTTTCATGCTACAAGGTGACCAGAAGAAACTTTAATTCCCATCTTTCATTAAGGACTATATAGAGTAGCTGATACATTCAATATGTTTAGGTTCTTTTGGGTTATAAAGAAATGACATCAATTCTTTGTGTGTGCATCTGGCTACTTGTCATGGGATGTGGTTGACCACACAAAGGCAACCTGTGTCCCACACTCATATGACCAAGATATGTCCATATACTGAAGGTATATGAGAAACGTATAGAAGGCTGGAAGATGTGACCAAGTACTGCAGAAAACATGTAGGAAAGTCACCAGACAACAAGAGATGTTGAGAGCTAGGATCAATTCAATTGATCCTGGTAACTGCTTGTAAGCACATACTTTTATTTGGGGAAAACTATCCCCATGCTTCCCAAAGGAAGAATTGCACAGAGTCCTTCTGGCTTACAAGTCTATGGACTGAAGGCTCTAGTCTGCCTTTCAAAATTTGTTCATATCTCCAAACAGTTTTTCTTGACATCCTATGGGATAAAGTTGCTCCCATGAATAGGAGATGCTCGATGACTAGCTTTGGTCTCAGTGTGTCTCCTCTCTCTTCAGATTTCTTTCATCATGTTGGTTTTGTTTGCTTTGGGAAAATTACAGAACTGCTTATCCAAAACCCACAAAAGTCAGCAGGAGTCTTTGAACGGGCTTTGATGAGGTTTGGATTAATCAAGTGAGACATAATAATAGACTGACAGATTCAGCTTTGGCATTAATCATTTTGGTTGAAATGACCGGCTGACTTTTGTTGTAATATATGTCTGCAGTTTCTTTTAAATATTTCTACTTAACTATTCAGAATTGAATAAACAGCTCTTGGAAGGGAACAAAGGACAACAAACTGTTTATCACTTTTTACTGCAAGCAGCTCTTTACATTGTATTGGCACTCAGTGGCTTTGTTGAGTCAGGTGCTGAATGAGCTCAGAAACGCAACCTCTGATGAATTCCCAAACAGAGTGTGTAGCATCACCCTCAGTCCCCAGCTGGGGACTTGAAACACAAAGGGATTAAGTCACTATTCTCCAAGTAGATGCTGGTTTAAGTCTTTGAAACAAGGTTTGATAAAAATCTGGTAATTGAAACAGTCAGTGAAAGAGTCTGAGATTCTGTTTCTCCAAAACAGTATTTCTGGGACATTGGTGACTCACCTATGGTGTGAAAGCCGGACCTTTCTGGACACTTCTGGTCATGAAAAGACTGTGTACTCATTGAGTAGTATCTCCTAGATCAACAAACAACATGGGGTCAGCAGTGAACAATCAGTCATGTAAAAATGCTTAGACATACAGTCCATGAAGTTGAGGTGCCACATTATCGTGTTTGCAAGCTCTCTGGCACTTTCATTAAGGGTGTCATAGTAGCAGCTGATGATAAGTTTGCAGGCAGAGTCAGGTGATATCCCCTAGGTTGGGTTGGTGTCCAGAACACAGCCTTTGTTCTTGTCTTTCCCCTGAAGCTGTCATTCTAGCTCTGACCAGCTGGAAGGTCTGGGGATTCACATCTGGGAGGAATTGCCTAGGCTGAAACAAGACAAAGCAGGTGCTGTAGTGGACCCGGAGCAGATTCACAAAGATACTTCAATACTTATTCCAAGGGGAAGATGAGTGTCTGAATGTTTCTGTTTAGCTTTTATATCTAGCTTGACTGTTGTGGCTTTCAAATGATAAACCGATAGAAAATTTGAGATGATGCTCCTAGTTCCAAAGGCTTTGTCAGTACTTTGGGCAGTAAAGAAGAACAACATTGGCATCAAGAGCTGACAGACTGCATCCTAGCTTCTATACTTGTGTGAAATCCATGTAACAATACTTGTTTCTTGACATAGATGAATGTGCAAAATAATTAAAAAAAACTACTGACAACAGGAAATATTGCTTTCATGTCTTCATTCCCAATGCAAGGTTGTTGCACACAGCATATTCTTTACTGATAGTCTTGAGTTTATCTGATATATTTGGCAATGGCTAGAATAAGAATATACAGTATTTCTATTTCTAGTATGTAGAATTAGAGACTCTCACTGTGCACTTCCTTAATGACAATCACTGAACCACTGGTGGATGGTCTCAATGCAATTCCCTAAACACAAATATTTTTTGGAGTGTGACACTTCTAAGACCTGTACATGGGACTGGCAGATATGACACAGTATGTGTGAGGGAGCCTCATGTCCTCATGTCAGAGCACCAGCTGGAAGTTGGGTGGAATATCCTGGGGCACTTCCAGTATCAGTGGGTACCCCGGATTAAGTAACTGCATCAGTCAATAGAGCTGGTATGATCTTGTCTTAAGCTCCTAAAGCAGATATCTAAATCAAGAACTCGTCTGACTTTTCTGTGGTGATCGCAAAGTAAAGAAAGGAGATGCAATCAGTTCTGATTGTATGCCCACAGCAGGGTGGGGAATCTTCTCTTTGCTCCTGGAGGGCCCTGTGCACTACAAAACGCGTGACTTCCCCAGTGTCATTGCTGTAATATTCACAATAATCAAATGGGACCTTTCATGGTGATTGCAACTGAACTGTGGTGGTAACTGACTTTATCAGTCCTTGGGGGTGTCATGAGGCCAAAATACAAAGAAGCACTGTCATTATCAGAAGGTATTTGCCTTTCTTGCTCTGTCTCTTTACAAGGAATAACAATGCCACAGTTCATTTGTAGCAAGATGAATGGCTTCAAAGGGTTCCCAATAAAAAACCACAGCCTTGTGTGGGGTTGCTGCATATTTTAGTGGGAGGCCTGGAAGAAATATTATCCCCTCAGTTTAGACTGCCAACTGTGGGTAATTGTCATACCCTGAAGATTTTAGATAGAGCTATCTTTGGCATTTCTCTTCTGGTCAGTAGACCTACAACTATTATGCAATTTCCCTCTGTTGTAGGTTTTCTTTGCTTCTTATAGAAACAGATTTTCTAGAGCATATGTAAGGGAGCAGCTAGCTTCTCATACACAGTGTTCTCTTAAGAGAGGAAGACTGTTCCTAATGAGAGTAGAAAGTGCAATGAATTTTCTAACTTGGCAACGTTACTCTGGGACATACCCATTCAATGAGTCCAGCATGGTTTGTTCCAAACATCTCAAGGCTGATAAACTTCTGATGTAACTTTAGAACCCAGAAGGCAGCAAAACAAGGGATATTGTTCCAGAACTCTTCATATCCTAGCTAGCATGAAGTCTATGTATGGCATTTAGAAAGTACTAAAGGAATGGCGGCTTCTGTGTCAGGACATGGATTTGAAGCCAAAGTTCTTCCTCCCACATTGGTCCTACAAGAAAGGGCTTCCATGAGTTCCAACAATGGATTTGCCTTCCAAGCATTGAAAAAGGTGTTAAAAAGAGGTGAGCCTTTTACCATGAACTTTTTTGTGTGACGGTGTTTTACTGGCTTAGGCTATTACTATCATAGAAGGAAAAGTGACTAAGGTTATGGAATGAAAGATTTAGCATGTGTTCTTATTTTAATCTAAACACGTGCTTTGTCTGAGCTATCTACACATTTTAACCTTTTGCATCAAAATCTTGAAGGGTAGTTTAAAACAAGCACAAAAACCTCAACAACCACAAAACAAAACAACAACACAGAGTCCTGTTTTCTTCTTTCATCCAGTTTCCTCCCCTCCAGCCATAGCAAGAGTCCAAATTGATTTATCGCGTCATTGACTTCATAGCATAAGATGAGAAGTTTTCATGTGTCTGAAATCTGCAAAATAACCTCCACCCACTGGAGTGGGACCCAACAGTCCAGCCATTGATGTGGTGAGGATAACAGGGAAAAGGGAGTTGAAGACTTCAGATATTGTGATATTTTTTAATGAGGATGGGATTCCTGCTCTAAATCAAATCCATACACACTTTTGAATCTCAGACTACTTTTGTCCTGCACTCAGGTCAGTCGGTGTTCTGTGGTGAGCTCAGAGGGATGAGGATCTATGCGTAATGTGCACTTGCAGCCCAGAAAACCAACAATATCCTGGGCTGCATCAAAAGAAGTGAAAAGAAGTGTAGCTAGCAGGTTAATAGAGTTGATCCCCGCTCTATTCCATCCTTGTGAGACTCAACATGGGGTGCTGCATCCAGCTGTGGGGCCCCCAGCACAAGAAGGACAGAGACCTGTTGGAGTGGGTCCAGAGGAGGTCCCGAGGATGCTCAGAGAGCTGGAGCATGTCTTCTGGAGAGAAAGGCTAAGGAAGTTGGTGTTCAGCCTGGAGGACTGTGGGGAGACTTTATAGAGGCCTTCCAATACCTGATGGAGCCTACAGAAAAGCTGGAGAGGACTCTTTACAAGGACATGTAGTGATAAGAGAAGAGATAACACGTTTAAGCTAAAAGAGGGTAGATTTACATTAGATGTAAGGTAGAAATATTTTACAATTAGAGTGGCATGGCCCTGGCGCAAGCTGCCCCCAGGAGCTGTGGGTGCCCCATTCCTGGCAGTGCCCAAGGCCAGGCTGGATGGGGCTGGGGACAGCCTGGGCTGGTGGGAGGTGTCCCTGTGCATGGCAGGGGGGGTGGAATTAGGTGATCTTTAAGGTTCTTTCCCATCCAAACCACTCTATGATTCAATTATTCTATGATTCTATAAATCATTTTTCCTGTCTTTTCTAACTGTGGCTATTTCTGTTTCCACAGTCCAGACCCAAAACTGCTCTGAAGCCCTGGTCTCCTGACTTTCCATATTGAATTTCTGCAAACAGAGTCTCAGTCCTAGCTAGAAAGTGCCCTTCAGAGAACTACGGATTTCCTTGCACCTGAGTATGACCAGTTTATTAGGATGTCATTAAATATAAGCACAAAAGCTGCCTGTGAGCCTGTTGGGTGATGGAAAACTGGGCAAGGTGTTGAATGCACTATGTTTGAACCTGCTCCAGCAGTCTAATAAAATTCTAAATGGCCTGAGGAAGGTGACTAGAGAACTATTACTCATTGTCTTTTGCGCCACCAGCACTTCAGAAATCAAATAAAATTTCTGGGTAATGGATTTAGGAGAAGCCAAAGAACATCATTTTTCACATGAAGCATAGCGAAGTTATGAAACTTCTTGTTGAAGGCAGTATGGCTGCTATAAGTTTAAAGAGGTTCAAGAGGTAGGAAAATCCAGGAAAGGTACTACTTGCAGCCCAGAAGGCCAACTGCATCCTGGGCTGCATCAACAGAGGAGTAGGCAGCAGTGTAGGAAGGTGATTATCTGCCCTCGTGAGGCCCCACCTGGAGTGCTGCATTCTGCTCTGGGACCCTTGCACAAGAAGGACGTGGAAGTATTAGAGTGAGCCCAGAGGAAGGCCATGAGGATGATCAGAGACATGATTTGAGGAGATTGATATCCTTCGGGAGAAGACAGATGAGGCCAGACAAGCTCTCCCTCAATGCCAGAAACATCACTGGACACCTCCTGATCGGATGAATAATTCCTCATGGGGACTATTTTTGCCCCGGAATATCTGTAGGTATCTACATGGAGTTAGGCGGGAAGAAACTTGCCTGGTCTGTATTAGACTTCAGATTTTACACTTCTGCCATGTGCCATGACCCATGTAATTGACTTTGGCCTCACATGGCAGCAGCACAGCCCCTCTGCTGCCTTGTGATCCCTCGCTTGACTGTACGTGTCAGCACAGTGTGATGCATGGTCAGCTCTGAGAGGAGGCTCAGGTGTAGGTTTAGCTGGGGCAAAGTCTTAGCAGGAAACCTCATAAGCAAAAGAAAGTTGCCCCTCAAGATTACCCTGATGAAAGTTACCCTGATGCTTTTCCCACACATCATTTGTAGATAGGGATGAAAGCTGCATGGTGCAGAGGAAATGCCACTTCTTAACTTAGGACCTGAACGCATAAACTGTGGAAGCTGAAAGATTTGTCCTGGGACTGACTCTCATTAACTTTCAGACCTAGGCTATACATTTGGCCTACAGTCCAGACGTAGGCCATACAGTCTTAAACCTTGCTCTTGTGAGTTCTTGTCTCAAGTCTAGGATATGAGGATATGGCCCTGCAGAGACATGAGTAGGATGCTTTTACTTTGTCATCCCTGCCATTCTGCTTCAATAAGAGCAATTCAGATGCAGAGGAAAATTTTAATCCTCATATATATGAGTACCGCCACAGAGCTTGGATGGTGTAAGACCAGGAGTTGTGTTCCTGTCAGGGAAATAAAATTGACTTCCACCAAGACCTATGGAGATTTTCACCTGCATCAAACTTATAATTAGAAGAAGCCTCCTGGCCTCAGAGTTCAAAGAATATAGTATAGCCTGTAATTTAATCTTCCCCAGGAATATTACCAACCTTTATCTCACATCAAGATGGATTTTTTTTTTTTCCTCTTTTATATGACTTGCGTAAAATATAGCTTCATATTTATTTATTTTATGTATTTATTTATTTCTTGATGTTCTTATTTTTAGCTGAACTGGATATTTGTTATGAAGTGGACTACATGACAACGGCTGATAGCAGATACTGGATAACTGGCCCAAGTAGCTGATCACAGTGACTGGTGTATTCTTTCTTCTGTTTACCAAACTGTCATTAGCACACAGGAGAAAGAGGATGGCATTCGTACGGGAGACTCTTGTGAAGCTGGAGGGGAAAAGAAGAATAACCCCAAATGAGGAAGAGATGTCACAGAAGCAGATGCTATCTATCCTCTTCAGAAATATTTTTACACTATACTACTTTTTTGAAAAGTATATGCTATATTTGAAAATATAGCAGCAGTAAACACAAAGTCTAATGGGATGCAAAACTGCTGATGTTTTGTCTTTCTTCCCCACCTCCACCTCTGCTTTCACCACTTCCTCCTTTGCTGCAGATCTGTTATGTAAGGGAGCAATGGATGGGATTAATCAAAAACCTGATCTTGTGAGGATTTCTTCTAAAAAATTATCCTGGTAAGGTCAACAGACATTGTACCTGCATTCCAAATAAGAAAGGGAGTGTGAAGGGATAGCTGAGTTAGTTGACTGTATATATATATATATATATATTTTTTTTTTTCCCTCTGACAGTATCTACAGGGGAAAAAAAAAAGACATTTAAAACAATTTTGAGAAAGAGGAGCAGATTTGGACTCCTGTACAGAAAGTGCTCCCTAATGAATCCCATGGAAGGTACTTGCTTTCAAGATTAGTCTTGATTTTCTTTCTGTCCCAGTGCTGCTGGCCAGGTTTACCAGGAGATGCTCCCAGACAAAGCTGAATTTCAATGGAAGCCCAAGATCTACCTCAAAAGCAAAGAAGGGATTTGAGACCTATTGATTCAGACACTTCTTTGTGTAAATCAGCAGAATCTTTTGGAAGAGACAGGTGTTTAGGTGGTATCTATCAGAGCAATCTTTCTAAGGTCAGTGGAGGTAAATTGATTTAGTTCAGCTGAGAATCTGGCCCAAGACACAGTTTAAGAGTTATAGGAAACAGAGTCAGCTTCAAAACTGCGTTGCAAGGTTGGTGAAACCCAAAAGCTTAAAGAAAAAGGGGGAAAAGAAAAAAAAAAAAAAAAAGGCATCAGCCACTCTAAGAGGTGGTTGTTAATAGCTGCCCAGAGAGGGTTTACTCCTCTTAAAATTAAATAGCTCATTTTTTTTTGGCAAATTTTCTGTGTAAAAGATATGGCCCTCCTCTCTTTCTGATGGAAGAGAGGAGCAATATAAGAACTGCTGTGTGAAATGGTTAGAGACTGAATCTATCCCCAGTTTTTGGCAAACAGTGAAGCCAGTTCATGGAGCTTGGATGCAATGCAGCTGGGCTCAGAACTGCTAGGTCCTGGGCCAGTGATGAAGTCTGTAGGACTTCTTTGAGAGTACCCCTCTGAAAATTGTTAAAAGTCTGCTGTCTACTTTTGTGCATCAGGTCTTGGCTATTTTTCAATGTGACAATAAAAGCCTGTATTTTGGCTAGTAGTTTGGAAGAATTCGAGGAGCTTCAAAACAGAACATAATGTAAGCGAAAAAATGTCTATCCCTTGCTTTTTAACTACTTTGAAGTTGGGTATAACCCATCTTTTCTTAAGATATTTCCTCACAGAACTATTTCCATTTTCATTCTCAGCTGAAAATTGGCCAAATCTTTAGGTGTCTGAAAAATCTTTCAAGATCCATCTGGAGGGTTTAAATAACTTAGAATACCTTCCAACCAATCTCTTGTGACCAGAAAGATCTTAACAGTTGATGCAGGTATTCCCAAAGCTGAAGCAGAATGTTAAAATAACCTCTCTTGTTTACACGTTGGGGTCATTTTCCATTTCATGTGTGATCTTGCAAGACTTAACGGTGTGTTCATTGCTACTAAGCCTAATGCATCATCTTTTGTTCTATGCAGCACGCTACTTTTGCAGGTAGAAGTTCTGTTTTCAGACATGCATTTATCTGAGTTATTACAAAACAAAGCCAAAATGTCTGGCAGAGGTCACCTTGACTGGTCTAAGCTTTACCTCTTCCACACTGCACAGCATGAGCTCTGCCTAATGGAAGCAGTCCTTCCAGCTGGATTGTGCCAGGCTCTGTTAAAGGAACAATTCCCTGCATCTGCCTTTTCCAGTCTGACGTAACAGTAACTGACGATTCAAATTAATATAATTAGAAATTGCAGCTTCTCATGACAATACCATTAACCAAGGAAACTAGCAACAGTCAGCACTCAAGTTAATTCCTGGGGTGCAATGAGCTGCCACATAAACCTGTGTCTCTTGTGGCACCTCC
The DNA here is from genome assembly GCF_964211825.1 of Aythya ferina. Classification (NCBI taxonomy): domain Eukaryota; kingdom Metazoa; phylum Chordata; class Aves; order Anseriformes; family Anatidae; genus Aythya; species Aythya ferina. The sequence continues at coordinate 1,882,290 of NC_140297.1, forward strand.
TGTGGCACTCTGGCCTTATGAGAGTGAGCACTTTATGTACCAGCTTCTAGGACTCGAAAACATTAGTTTTCATTTGAATCATTATTATTAAAGATTATAGACCTGGACTTAGTTAAGCAGAAATATAGAGTAGGAGTATTCATTGTTAGCAAAAGCAAAGAAACAGACATAAAGAAGAAAAGCCTTGCTAGCAATGTCAGTACTTTTTTTTTTTTTTTTTTTTTTTTTTTTTTTTTTTTTTTTTTCCCTTAATGCAATCTCCTTTTCCAAACAAGAGAATGAAATCCAAGAGTTAAAGGAATTGTGTCCAGGAGAATGAGAAAGTACTATTACTGCAAGTTTTTTCTTTTTGTTAATGCTACAAAGCTTTTCCATATTCATTTGCACTTAACAGGATAGTAAAATATCTTTCTGTATTGGATAACCATCAATTTATTGCACATTTGTGCAACTCTTGTATACATAAGATCATTAAGTCCACACCTTTTGTAATTGTCATGTTTAACCTGAAATCTTATCAGTGTTTTATGTCAAGTTAATCTAAGCCCATTTCCATCTCATCACAAATTAAACACCACCCATTCCTAGAACATCCAGAGCTGCCTGTGAACCCACTGCCCTTCAATATGTTACTACAACAAAAAGGGTTCATTGGTGCTTACTTTTATCCTGAGTCAAAAATGAATCATTCCTATTCTATTGTATAAGCTAAAAGAATTTCCATCAAGTTTATATTCTGAGGACCATGATCCTTTCTTACTTTTACCATTGCAAAAGTCTTCACATGGCCAACAAAGGTTGTCCCATGGGACATTAGAGATGTTTCTCATCATAGCCTCTGAGAAGCAGTGACAGATCCTAGGACTTCAAATACATGGAAATATTTCTGTCTTTGTGCATCTCCATAAAACTTATGAGTCTGACGTCACTTTCTAAGACCACAATTTTTTTAATTTTCCATTGAACAAATATCTAGGGATGTCATGCTTCAGTAGAGACATTCCGTAGTTTAGCGGTGATAAATGCAGATCAGGGTTTTGTTTTGCATTAGGCATAAAAACAGAAGCATTTTGTCATAGAGATTCCTTTCCTCTAAAAAAATAGATTTTTTTTTTCCTTTATCCATATTTATTTAGATTTTTGGGGAAATTATTAATAAGCACAAGGTTTTAGCTTCCCCTTTTTTCTCTCTCCTTATTTTCCTTTCCTTCCTTCCTTCCTTCCTTCCTTCCTTCCTTCCTTCCTTCCTTCCTTCCTTCCTTCCTTCCTTCCTTCCTTCCTTCCTTCCTTCCTTCCTTCCTTCCTTCCTTCCTTCCTTCCTTCCTTCCTTCCTTCCTTCCTTCCTTCCTTCCTTCCTTCCTTCCTTCCTCCCCTTTCCTTCCCTTCCTTCTTTTCCTTCTTTATCTTTTCAAAACAAGAAACAGTTATTGTATCTACATTGTTTGTTCTGTTTTTTGCTTTGTGGTCTACCTTGACTTCAGCAAGGCTTTTGACACCGTCTTCCACAGCATTCTCCTCAAGAAACTGGCTGCTCATGGCTTGGACTGGTGCACGCTTCATTGGGTTAGAAACTGGATGGATAGCCGGGCCCAAAGAGTTGTGGTAAATGGAGTCAAGTCTGGTTGGAGGCCAGTCACTAGTGGCATCCTCCAGGGCTCGGTGCTGGGGCCGGTCCTCTTTAATATCTTCATCGATGATCTGGACGAGGGCATCGGGTGCACCCTCAGTAAGTTCGCAGATGACACCAAGTTAGGTGCGTGTGTCGATCTGCTTGAGGGTAGGAAAGCTCTGCAGGAGGATCTGGATAGGCTGCACCAATGGGCTGAGGTCAACTGCATGAAGTTCAACAAGGCCAAGTGCCAGGTACTGCACCTGGGGTGCAATAACCCCAAGCAGAGCTACAGGCTGGGAGAGGAATGGTTGGAGAGCTGCCAGGCAGAGAAGGACCTGGGAGTGATGGTGGATAGTCGGCTGAATATGAGCCAGCAGTGTGCTCAGGTGGCCAAGAAGGCCAACAGCATCCTGGCTTATATCAGAAACAGTGTGACCAGCAGGGCTAGGGAGGTGATCGTCCCCCTGTACTCAGCTCTGGTGAGGCCGCACCTCGAGTACTGTGTTCAGTTTTGGGCCCCTCGCTACAAGAAGGACATCGAGGTGCTTGAGCGGGTGCAGAGAAGGGCGACGAAGCTGGTGAGGGGCCTGGAGAACAAGTGCTATGAGGAGCAGCTGAGGGAGCTGGGCTTGTTCAGCCTGGAGAAGAGGAGGCTCAGGGGTGACCTTATTGCTCCTTATAAGTACATTATAGGAGGCTGTAGTGAGGTGGGGGTTGGTCTGTCCTCCCATGTGCCTGGTGACAGGATGAGGGGGAATGGGCTTAAGTTGAGCCAGGGGAGTTTTAGGCTGGATGTTAGGAAGAACTTCTTTACTGAAAGGGTTGTTAGACATTGGAACAGGCTGCCCAGGGAAGTGGTGGAGTCACCATCCCTGGAAGTCTTTAAAAGACATTTAGATGTAGAGCTTAGGGATATGGTTTAGTGGGGACTGTTAGCGTTAGGTCAGAGGTTGGACTCGATGATCTTGAGGTCTCTTCCAACCTAGAAATTCTGTGAATCTGTGATACCCCAAAGCCATCAAACTCCTTTTCTAGACTCTGCCCTTAGGTAATGGGAACCCTTCAGAAAGCATCAATCAACCAGTAACATTATATAGTGTGCTGGGAAATTCTTTATTCTCAGAAAAAAAAAAAAAAATCCTTAAATTCTTCCTCAACTGATTCAATCCTTTTGAACTTCTGATAATCACCATTTACCATGTGATTGAGAGCTTAACGGTTTATTAGTAAGTGCTATTCCCCAAGTATTGTTCTCCAATTTATAATTTTCTCCAAATTATAATGTTTTCTAATTTATAATTTTAATGATTAAGCATTTACCTTATGCACTCCTCTTATAGATTTTAACTCAACATTGAAAAACACCAAATTTTATCCATTGAGCTTCAATTGCAGCACCCTTTGCTTTCTTTTAACAGTAGCACCACTATTTCTGGCACTTTTGTAGCTCCTGTCAGTCTGTTAATCTAAAAAGCCCCATCTATTTCCACTCTGCCACAGTGCTGTGTGTTGTACCTACAAAGTTTTTTATAGCTCGGTTCTTCCCTTACTTTTAGCACTTTGTAGTTCAGTTATCACTTAGAGCCAAGGAGGCTGACAGTGCTCTGGTACTTTCTTTGCCAGAGTTTTGAGAGAAAATAAGAGCTTTTCTACAACATAATGGAGTAGTTGATTCCAACTGACTCATACTAAACTGAGGTAAGTACTGCACCACACACAGATGATCTAAAAATAATGAGCATGAGAATCTCCAGCAAATCAGTCATGCAATTTCCACAGTCAGTTCCTGGGGCTTCAAAACATTGGCCTGGAGGATGTAATAATGGTCCAGGCTCATTACAAATCATTTATAAGGTCAGACTTCAAATGGAGAAGCTCTTCCATACCAGTGTCACCTCTCAGAGTGGTTGCTGATTACGCAGGCACAGGTGCAAGCAATATTGAGTTCTGGACCAAAGATTTCAATCACAGTGCTGCCATAGAGAGCTGTTGGTCCACTTTTTCCTGTCTCACCCCAGCTGCAGTAAAGAGGCTTGGCCTGGCTGTGCATTTTGGCACATATTAGAGTTTCCCAACACATCTGGTAGGAGTCTGGGCTTCCCTTTCCCCCATTTCAAGTCTACCTCACTCTAGACTTTCAGACAGATCTCCCTCCTGTGGTCATGGCACACGTGGTACATGCTGCTATTAATGCAGATGATGGGTGAAAACTCCCTCATATGTTCCTTGAAACCTTCTGGCCAGGTGAAGACCTCAGTTCAGACCAAATCTATCCTACATGATCTGAAATTTGGTATCATGTTCCCTGACCTTCCCTCGATCCTCCTGTAATGGACAGAATATAGACGGGGGTGAAGGAGACCCTTTGTCACTTGGGGGGTTTCATCCCCGTTGCTTCTCAGAGCAGAAATTCATCAGGCAACTGTACAGCATCTGCATCCGCCCACTGTGAGATAAGATCCATTTTCTCCATTCAAAGAAGTCTTTGAAATAACACCATCAGTCTTTCAAGTTCCCTGCCCTTCTGTTGCTCAATTTCTCTCTAACAGAAGTAAGATCAGGGTGCTGTAATTTGTCCAGAAATCTGCCTTCAGGTTCCTATCTACGTTGTTTTAATGGATTGCTGAGTTTTTGATTTATTATCCCAAATGTCTAGCCAATATAAATGTTTCCTTTCCTCAAAGCCAGCAAAGATTTGTAATATGCCTACAAATAATACTCCAATCTGACCACATCAATAAGATGGCAGTAAATTACACAGAGCACACACAACCCCCTCATTGGTATATGTTGTTGCATATAATTCTATGTTACTTGTGTAACTCATAATCTGGTTTTTATGTCAGCCTGAAAATGGCCGTATCATCGAAACAATTCTTCCCCTTTTGATGATGAATGCCAAACCTTTTTACTCCTTTTATAATTTCTCTAACTGATGCACCATAAGTGTTATATCATTTGATAGCTAAGGGATGTTATCATCAGGAACATGAAATCTCCGTCTGGGGATGGCATATTCAACATCTCCAAAAGGTTATCTCTGCAGTGCTCAGTTCTGCATCTGGCTCACATCCTGAGTACTATTTTTATGGAAAAGTTTACAGGAATCTCTTGCTCCTTAATGGCTCTTTAATGTTTTCTGCAGGAGCTGAACTTCTCACAGAGTGTGAGGCAACAGAGAAATCCAGATAAACTTATTTTGGGAAGATACTTGTCAGTGTTTTTAATGACCTTTATTTCAAGGCTCAATTAACAGATAGTGAATGGGATTAACCAAATTGTTTAATCCTAGTTACCTTCAAATCCTGGATCCTGGAGTTGGGTGATTATTATAACTACTTTATCTCTCCACTTTGCCTTCCATTTGCTTCCATCTTCTTTTACACTTTTATTAAAAATAAACTTTGTCTTAGCTAAAGGAGATTTTTTAAACTCTCAAGGATATAAAGAAAAGGCCTGAAAATGTGCCATGAGAAGTCTTACAGCTCAAAAAAACCTTGATACCCACCCCCTAAAAACAAACAAACAAACAAACATTTTTTTGCACACAGGGATCCAGAATGTCTGGTCTTCAGCATGTTTCAAGGCTGGTTTATTCTTTTCACTGGATCTGACAAGAAGCTACATGTGAGCTTCTACCTTACAAAGCACCAGAGGCTCCTCCAGGGCTGGGACTGGATTCCCCCAACCAAGAAGACCAATTTGTCTTACCTGGAACCTTCATAAATCTTCTTGCAGGTGACCCCACTGGTCATTAATAAAGTTGGAGCTCTTGTCATGGCCTTTCTTTAGGTGAAAGAAGGTGCCAAGTTTCTTGTCTCTGTGTGAATGCTGATTTTCATTAAGCCCTATATATACCTGTGGGAGTTTATCTCAGCTTTAACTGCCACTAGCACAGGGGTTGAGAGAACAGAGACGTGTTTCTATATACACTCACCTTCATGAAGCCACAGTCAAAGCACATATCCTAATGTCCTTAGGAGGCATAAAACAAACCTAGCAAGACTGTGGGTTCACATCACTTGAAATCGGCCCCTGAAAGGCCAGGGACCCAGTCTGATGTCCTCTGGCTGGGCACAACTGGCTGTAACCATTGCAAGGCTCTTTATGCCAGCAGGCACCCATTTAATTCAGCAGGGGTCTCAATGCTCCTACAGGAGGGAGCAGATGAGCAGAGTATCGATTCCAGTTTTGCATCTTGGACTCTTCCCCATTTATTATCTTTTCTCAGACAGGGTTTTTCTCCATCCATGAAGGGAATCCCACCCACAGACAGGCTGCGGATGCAGGCATTTCAATGAGCAGGCCACCAGGCAGCTTTTCTACCAGAACTCAGTGCAGGGCTCACAGATCAGGAAGGTGTTGCAGCAGGAATGGATTTAGATCCTTTTTTCTTTTTTTTTGACAGAAAAGGGCTAGCCTTTGTCCTGGATGGCATGCCTGTGATTTGGAGGAAGAAGGAAGGATAATGGTGAAACAACCCAGAAGCGTCTGTGCAAGCTCTGGAACTTTTCAATTCCCACCAGACAGGGGAGGATTAAACAATGAAGAGTGGAAAACAGGCAACCATTGCTTTCCACTTATTCAGACCTTGGCTAAAGCAGATGGATCAATACATGAACAAAGGTGCTATCAGTTATTACTGGTGTGGCACAAGCTTCTTTTCAATGAGTTGATCTCCTAAGGTGAGGTTCTCTGTAGGACAAAACATGGAGTGAACATGTCTGGGAAGCTGGGTGTATGTTCAGAATGTAAGGCCATGCCACTGGGGCATTTAGGGTCTTTGCAAAGTCAGATTGAAGATGTGTGGAAGGCCAGATGACAAGCCGTGGGTAAAGCCAACTGTGCAATGCCACAGTCTTTGTCCACTCCACTACTTCAGGCACTGGCTTCTGCAGATCAAAGTGGAATTGGAAACATATGGTCATAGAGTGGAAAAGAAATTGTGGTGATGCCCTGCAAATGTGTGATGTTCCAGACTGCAGAAGCAGTAAAAGAGGAGCTCAGAGTTTCATGTTGGACACATGATGTGATTTATAACATTTAAGAAGTTTGTTCATGTGAATATGATCTCCATGGAGTAATTTAAGGTTGGAAGTATAAGTTAACTCCTATGGGGAACGGGGTCCCACCCATGACCCGGTGAATGCCTCAGGGTTGTCTCTGAGGCATGTTTTCCCCTAGAAACCCATTATAGCTCTCAGTCCTATTTCTGGGCCAGGAGAAACTCCACATCTGGTCCATTAGCTTCAGATCTGTGTGTGTCCTTTCTGGAGCTTCTCTTGCTTTCAACTATGCTGAAGATGAACATGAGTATCTCCCAGAGGAAGTTTTTGCTTTCAGTGCCCAGGCCTCCATCATTCCTTTGGTTCCAACTGGTGACAAACGTAAATGACTCATGGGGTTGACAGTTCTTAATAGAAAACAGATTTTCTAGAAGAAGTGACTCAGACTACCCGCCTCAGTAGTGAACAATGGGGCCAGTTACCCAGCAGAGCCTCACAAAGCAAACAGTGCTGAAACCAGAACCTAGTGTCCTGTACCGTGTTGGCAGAAATATTAATCCAGAGGTAGCTCCACTGGAATTAAAGGAAAAATTGTCAAGGGCCTGATTTTAAGGGAAGTAGTTAAACTCATTTATGGTGTATAGATATGTTCTGGAGTAAGGTGTAAAGTGATAAAACTTCCCGTAAGGTGGTGAGATTGGTAGTAGTGATTTTCTGTCTATATTATCAGAATTCTGTTATTTGTTGCAAAACCAAATGAAATACCGACTGCTTTAGTGACCTCCAAGTATTATAATAGCCTCATTTTGTGGACTCAGACATCTAATCTGGTTTCTCAGTGAAGGGTTCAGTTCTGCTCTTCTTGCTCGAAGAACCTCTCTGCTCTTCATGTAGATCCCCTTTTATTGAGACTGCTTGTACCCTGTATGGGTAGAAAACATTGAGATCCTGCAGTCTCTTCTTTTATGTTCTGATATCAGTCTTCTGTGGAAAGTGCTGTGTGTTACCCATCTAGAAGTGGTTAAATAGAGGACAGCTTGGCTACTGGTAGTTTCCTGAGATCTAGCCAATCTCTGGGGGTGGGCAATGGCTCTCTTATTTCTATTTCCCTTTATTCTGCATTTGCAAAGTCCAAAGTAGACCCTAGTTTTAATAATTATAAGAACTTGAAATCTATGTGGGGCACTGTGATGCTTGTTTTAGAAGCTGAGAATTTGAAGGTTGAATTTTCAGAAATCTTCCCACACAAATGTCTGCTTTTACTGCACTTAATTAGAAGGGGCAGCAGAACAGGGGCAGCAAAACAAACAAACAAATAAAAAACACCCAACCAAGCAAACAAACAAACAAAAAAAATCACACCTACACTTTCGTTCCTTGCTCTGTGCTTACAATTGCTGTAATGACATAGACACAACCCTAGCCGTTGGGGAGTGTGGTATTATGTGCGTGCTAGAAAATGCAAGTCTTGTGTTAGGGTTGTTGCACAGGAATCCATGTCTCCCTAAACAGCCATTCAAGAGGCTGGAAGCTGACATTCAGGTATTCTTCTCTGCTTTTCTGCTGTGTTGGTTAAACCTCAACCATGTCTATAGAGAAGGCTGTGGCTCAGGGGGATAGCTACTTCTGTTTGCCAGGCAATCCATGAAGTGCTGTGCTGAGTCTGAAAGCAGTTTTCTCACATATTCCAGTTACCTCCCGGCCTTGGGGGAGGCAGGATTGAAATCATAGCATAGTCTCCCATAATTCAGGTTTTTAAATTCTGCACCATCATTAGTCTAGTTCATACCAGGTTTTGAAGAGATGTTAGCAATCTCCTGCAAATTCTGGTGCTGCTGTTGTTACTGGTATCTCTTGAAGAGCAGAATACTGATCTGTATTAGGTGGAGTATGAGCACCTCTGGTACTGTATGATACAGTTGGTTATTTACTAAATGCTTCAGAAGATGTTTTCAATCCCATCTCACGAGACCTCAGCTCAGTTTTAGTCAGCCAAACAGCTCTATTTGTGATTCAACACTCAGATTTCTCTCTTGGTGAAAAAACAGCACATAGTAAGAAAATCCCCTACATAATCAATCAGTGAGCTTGATATGATCTACTTCTTCCTATGCATAGATTTTTGTTTTCCTTAAAAATTAGTTCTTTTGCATGAATCATATCTTATGACAGACCATTAGAAAGCACACTTCTATCCTCTGTCTAGCCCGCATCCCCTCTTAACCACTCATCAGTTCTTCCATTTCCAACCCAAATGTCAGTTTGTCACACTTTGAGGTTTTCAGGTACACACAGTTAATTACATCAGATACCTTCAGATCTTCTGTCTCATCAACACATGCTTAGTGTGTGTTAGACAGGTCATGGCATTTTGATGTTGACTACAGTTGAACTCACAATTATCTGCTCTTTTAAGCTTATGTAGACTTCTATGAAGAGTTTTACCTTGGCTCTGGGAGACTGTGGACAGTAACGAACATTTCTCATCTTTTTGTTGCTCCAGACATTCTGGTTGAACAAGAGATGCCAGCCTGATGAAAAAGGTATCTTCAAGGTCTTGAGACATGAAGTACTTTCCTTCAGGTATACAACAAGCTATTGAGGAGACAGCAGGGATTGGTTATGGGACTATTAAGATTTGCTGATGCAGATAACTCACAATTATATGAATTGATCCAGCGAAGGGACTTTGTCTAGCCCAATCTCATCATTCAAGTTCTTCTAGAGTAAATGAAGGGTAATAGATGTGTTATGGAGGTCATTTGTCTCACTGACCTTAAACAACAGTCTTGGGATGAATTGTTTCTTGGACTACAATGGACACTGAGATGTCTAGTCTATACCAGGTGACAAGATGCACATGCCTAAAATCAGGAAAGAGTCCCTTTGGAGTGTGGAGTGTGTATCACTTTATCAATAGTGAGAATACAAACATTAATGTGCTTATTGTCGCCGTTTCTTGAAGTCAGCAAACTCAGATGTCTGGAAACAGCTGTGGGAGTAGACTGGGGCCCTGCATGGGCTGTTTATTACTTTAATGTCCACGACTGGAAGCAATGAGCCTTATGGAAAGGAAAAAAATGGCATGGGTCATTTCCTCCCTCCCTCCCTCTTCTTACCCATTTCTCCATCTTACCCTATTGCTGCAGTATTTAAACAAGTGCAAGCCCATGGATAAGAATGAGAAAGGGTGAGCTTGGGAAAAGACAGTTCCTGTAACTACCTTTGGGTTCTTCCATTCCAAAGACCAGCTGTTGGGGCTTTGTTATGCTCTGTCGCTAGCACAATTGATGGCTGCATGAAATAAACTGCCAGCTAAGGCCTTCAGGAGGTTGTAACTGCAGTAGAGGGGGTGGCTTTTGGCTTGCAGGGAACTCTGTGGTCTGGCGGAGGCAATCAAAGAGGGTGGTAATAGCCAGGTCTAGCTATCTGGGGTTGCTGGGTAATGCAAAATGCCATTATTCATTTTGTGAGCTGAAAATGGCCTTTATTTACATTTCCACTTAGCTAGGTAGTTTCCTCATGACTCCAAGAATTCGAGATGCAGATGTGTTATTAAGACATTTAAAACATCCCCATGCTTAACAAAAACATCTGATGGGTTTGAAAGCCTCAGGATTTTTTTAATTTATCTTCCCCCTTTTTTAATAAAGAGCAAAACCAAATAAAAGTCTAAAGCTGTTGCATAACTGCAAAGTATCTAAGAAAGGATTTTATTCCAAGGGTCTTTTCAGCAGCCTGTACACACATTTTTATTGTTATTTTTTTAAGGCAAAATATTAAGCTTTGGATTTCAGGGCCTGCCAGGAGGAAGCTGCAACTACAACGCTTGGTGATATACACATCTGCAGGGCAAACAGAAGGGATCTAGGGTGGCTTTTGTTGGTAGGGTTGGTTGACCTCCAGGAACTGGATCTCTGTGTTTTTTTTTTGTTGTCAAAGGCTGTTTTGGAGCTGGGATGACAGAGAAGAAGAAAAGAGCAATAGATTTGGAGAAAATGGGGTTTAGAATGCAGCTCCTTCCAACCAGGCCAATGAGTATCTCCTCGGGTGATTCCACGCAGTTCCAGGAACGACATGTGGGTCCACACCACCACCACTGGTTTCCACACCAGCAATCAATTTCAACCACTCCAGGCTGCCCCTCGGGTTCCCAGAACTTCATTGTCCAGAACCTACAAGTTACTTCTGTTCGGTTCTTTCCCAAACTGCAGGTTTTTATAGATCCTGCCCAAAAGGGAGACCAAAGGTTGCTAACATCTCGCTAGCCTCCCTGCACCCATGGCAAGCAGATGCTGCACTTTCTTTTCTGGCATTTGCTTTCTTGGCACCTTGGTCAAGTCCTTCCATATATGCTTAGAGAACTAGATAGAGAAGTGTAGCAGCTCCTCAGAGGCTGCAAAATCATCCATTTTTCTGCTGATGTTCCTCCCCATGTAGGTGTTTAACTTCCATCTGTGATACCTGTGCACACAACAACTGCTGCCTGATCTGTGTTGCTCAAGTCTCTACAGCATTCAGGCAATGAGGTCTCCACAAAACTTGAATGAAAGCCCCAACAGTTCCCAAAACCAAAGGATTGAGTTGCTGCAGAACGGGTCCAAAATAGAAGGCAAACCAGAAAAACAAAACAAAATCCGAGCCTGAAACATTAAAAGGAAACAACAGCTACCAAAAAATGCAGCCAGCAGCACAAAAAGGAAGCCATGCTGTGCCCTCACCAACTCCTACTCTGTAATTAAGTGAAAATGCTGAAGGTTTGGTATTTTTAAAACTGTTCTCTGGTTTCCTTAGGGGTTGGGGGGCAGGAAAAAAAAAAATCTTTGTGTTCTTTTCCCAAGTAAACAGCAGAAGTTCAGGGTATTAATTCTCCCAGCTCAGCCAGAGATGAAGGATGCTTTTCCTCTTATTTTTTTTTTTCTGTTATATTTTTCCCCTCCATGACTTGTATTTTTGCCACCGGGTTACACAGCTTCTTGCAGGCCAGAAACTCCATGTGGCACACCAAAAGGATACCTCAGCTTTAGTTGATCTGGAGATAAAAGGTTGGTGTGTTGCATGAGAAGCCTCTCAAATTTAAGTGGCGAGGAGGAAAGGGTTGTTCTTTAATCATTTCAGGGCTTCGGGTCCTGAGGCACTGCCTGTGCTGAGGAATTTTCCTACTCAACTGGATAAGGGTAAAGGAAAAAAAAAGTGTTTTTTTTTTTTTTTTTTTTTTTTTTTAATTATTTTTTCTCATTTATTTATTTATTTATTTCTGTAGAGAGTTAAGAACAACCAATTAACTCTTCCTTGGGAAAATGGGAGAGGAGTGGCAATTTGTTTTGTTTGTCAAAAACTCAAACACCAAAAATACTTTCACCAAGAACCAAATGTTTGTGGAGCCTGAGGGACGCTGGGGCTCATATGTTCCTATTCTCCATGGGCTGGGCCCACAGGACAGGCAGCGCTTCGCGTGATGCCAGACAGTTGAACATGTGAACCAAGGCAGCTGTATCCTGGGAAATGTAGTTTAGCTTTGGGACTGCTCATCGAGGCGGCCAAGACGTATTTTCCACTGCCAGGAGTGCAGGAGTGACTGTGTAAGCCTTCCTCTACAAAGATGTGTTGATACTTGGCCTCAGTAGTACATTTTATTTATTTTTTTCATAAATTAAATGTAGTCATTACTATGATAATGAGTTGCTGCAGTTATTCTTTATATATATATATATATATATATGAAGACTACTCTTAATAACTCAAAATGTAAGCATGAGCAGAAATTTGATTCTCTAATTCTCTATAGAAGATGAGAGAAATGTTTTGGGGCAATGGAACAGACTATCCCTGAATATACATCCAAAGTCTTTTGTGAGCCACTGTTGTGCATCTATGATTTCACTGAAAAGCCCTAAGAAGGACTTAGCTGAGCAGAGGGATGGAAGACGGCCAGGAATGGAGAAAACACAGAGAAGCCACAGGCTGGCTCAACTCCTTTTTCCGTGACTGGAGATTTGATGCTCAGCAGTTGCATGAAAACTAATAGCTTGTCTGCACTCCCATCCTCGACTCCTTTTTGGATTACTTTGCATGGGCTTCAGCCATTTCAGTTTCAGGATGAGCAACCTGTAATACCAAGAGATGCTCTGAGGTCCTACACAGTTACTCTGATGGTTGGGCTGGAAGATCTTGAAGGTCTTTTCCAAAGTAGATGTTTCTATGATTGTGTAAATGAGAATATCAGCTGGAGTCCCAAAGAGCTGTGAGAGAGCAGGGACAGATCCTTGGCTCCTCCTGCCCTAAGGAGGAAGGAAGTATGTCTCCGAAGGCCATGGGGCTTCCTGGTCTTTGCATGGCCTTGCTGTATCGGACACTGTGAAGGAGAGCAGCAGGAGAAATTGCACATATGGGTATCTGCTTCCTTTGCACAAACTTTCAGGTTGTTTACACAGATATCTTTGATGATTTCCCTGACCAACAAGGATGTCTTCACAGAGCTGCCAGGTACTATATAGCATCTTCTGGAACTGCAGCATGAAGATTGGGATAACACCCTCAAAACGGACAGAGACTGGGAAGGGAATCAGAAACATTAGGTTGCTTGCATAGGGGGTCACCCAGAAAGACACTAACAGAGAGGAGAAGTCCTGGGGATTTTCCTTTTGACCTGCTATATCTCTAAAGAAACATTCTGGATTTATACAGATGTCAGCAAGATAAGAATCCAGCTTCAAAGGGTCAGCATCTTACTCCTCTGAGTCATATTTTCCTTTAAAAATATATTTTTTTCTTTATATTTTTCTTTTATTTATTTATTTTTCTTTTATTTTCTTTCAACAGCTGTGCCAATAGATCAAAATGTCTGTTTCTGATGAACCCAATACCTGCTAGAAGATATTGAGAAATGAAAAGTGGAACCAGGGACACATTACCTACATTTTGCAAGGTGTAACAATATCACCTCAGTATACTGCAAAAGAACAAAAGCAGAACTTCAATGTACAAATACCCGAGCTTTCTCCAAGCAAACATCAGAGACAACAGATAAAAAAGAAAGCAGGATGCAGTACAACATTTGGCTTTGGTGTGACTGAAATGTTATATATCCAAGTAACTTAAACCAGATTAGTTTACGTGGGCCAAAGACTCATTAAGGTCATAAGCAATGATCTTTGTTTGTTTGTTTTTCTTTAAAACTAGCAGAAACAGCATGTTTATTTCAAAGCAGCTTATGTTCTTTGTGATACTAGTAACTTAAATATCTATTGAAATCCACTGTTTCAGAGCACGAGAGATAGAAAGTGGAGTTGACTAGAAGGAAGAGATATTTAAATTGTCAGCTTTGGGAAAGCATCAGAAATGTCAGGAAAAAAAGATGATGATTTTTCAAATAGCTGTATAATTGAATGAAAAGTGGAAATTTCCTTCTATAAAATATATATAAAAGGTATAATTTTATCACTTAAAATTGCAATTGTGTTTTACCAACCCCTTTTTCAAAAATTGGCTCTGCTTTTATTCCCATAAGAAGGAAATCATCATAAACCTACGTGTGTATCTGTAGACAAATAAGGGTGCATATGTATATAGACAGATAAATAGAGATGAGGAGTGTGTGAGAGGACCAGCATATGTACTTAGATACACAGAAGTATATATATACGTGTGTGTATATATGTTTATCAATGTATGTGACTGTGTATGAAAAGTTTTACTATGAATTTTAGCCACATTCACATCCTGATGAGGAGTGATATAAACTATATATTGTAAGACCACGCATACTATAAGGACCAAGGTAAATCAGTACAGAACCAACTGAGCAAATATGGTGTAGGTAATTTAGCTACGATTTTACACACAGAAGTAAACATGTATAGGCATCAATCTGCTTCTTTAAATACAGAGGCATTATTGTGCTTGTAAATACACAGCACATTATTATGCATGTTGAGATATCCCGCTATGGCTACAGGCCTCTGTGGACCCGCAGGATGGGACCAAATCCCCAGCCTGCTGTCCAAGCTCAGACACAGGCCAGCATCACATTTCACATGCAGCTGGATGAAGTTCTGCAGCAGTGGGAGTGAGACAGCCTGAGCACTGAAAGAAACATCTTCCAGGCCTTTTAACAAGTACCAAAATAAGGTATTGAAAAGGCCTTCCGCCATCTGCCATCATCACCATCCTATGGAGAGGTGCCATTCTCCTTTCAGACAACTGTGGCTCCAAAAGTATCATTCTGGAAGGGCTGAGAAAAACATTTAAGCAATGGGATGAACCAGATCAGGCCTTTTTAAGAAGAGGACTTTGCTTTATTTACTGGGCCTTGGAAATGTAAGAGAGGTCAGGCTTCTTGTTGAAATCCAGTGGGAAATAATTCATGTTCCAAAGTGCAACTTGCACTTGCAGAAGCCACTGCTTTCCCATATCTCTGTATCTCCTTTAGCAGGACTGAGCACACACACACACAGTCCATCTGCTTCAGCTCTGCAGAGTTGGCACAGCTGCACCCTTATCTTCTACATCAGCATCCCAGACCTTTTATTGCTGACAAAAGAGAAATATTTACGCAAGGAGGCTGTGGGAACACAGCATTCTTGCTGGCACGTTCTCCCATGCCTTGTTTTTGGTCACAAATAAATAACAGCATGGACAGCTTATCTGTATCGTGTCGGCAATGGCTAAAAGCACATAACTATCTGGATCAAGCAGGTCAGCCCCTGGGCTGCTAGTCATCGCTGACACAGCAAAGTGGAGAATCTATTCCAATAAACTTGTTATGGACCCAAACCCCAGTCCCCAGCCGTGGGTCCTGATACCAGGCAAATGATGGGAATGATGCATTGCTTAGCAGCTGACATTAATTGGTGTAGCAGCGTTAAGTGGCATTATGTTATTTTAGATTGACTGTGACTGCAGGCTGGTTAATACGGATTTTATTTTTCTTTTCAACCTGACCCAGTATCCCTAAGGCTTATATTTCAATCACCACTTTATGCCATTTTATAAGAACTGATTTCTAGAAAGTTCTGAAAAATCTTTTCTTAAAAATTGAAAGCCTTTCAAGCGTTGCCAGTCTGAATATGAAAAAAGAAAAAATAACCAATCATTTTGGAAAATGTGTCTGAAGTCTTTTTTCCTATCCTATCGATGGGTGGGTTGTGGTTTCTGAAAATCTATTTCTTATGCAGAGTTCATTCTACAGAGTCACTGCAGCCTCTTGAAATTTGACTCCTGCTGCATCTGTGGTTGTTAAATAAACCCGGAAGCATTATTCTTGCTTTCCCTATTTCATGAGCTTATGGATTTGTCCTCAGTGAACACTTGGGGATGAAGATTTAATTCTGGAGGTATGGAATAACCATAGACTCTGGTGTCTGTGGAGGGCATCACTTGAGCACACACTCCAGTGTCCTTTCTAAATATCTAAAAACAGTAGGTGAGTTTCATAGTGTTAACTTGATAATTTCTAATATTATATATATATATTTAGTCTTTTTTTTTTTTTTTTTTTTTTTTTTTTTAACTGGTCTTTGTAACAGAGGCATTTGTACTAAGGAAACCCTTACTATCTGAATATTAAAGAGAGCTTAGATCTGTAAAGAATTTGACATTGGGATTATCACAGCTTGCTTTTCTTATGGCACATTTGAACATGATATGTCTATACCATGAATGCATATTTACACGAACCATCTGGAAGTGTCTGAGCTCTGGAACTGGTTCAGAGATGCCTTTTGCTGACTTCACATTCAGTTGCACAGCTCCAGGGGCAATATATCCGACTGGTACAACATGGCATCAATATGACCTCCAGTCTTCCAGGCCCAGGCTTGACAGTTCACCTGGTCCAAGGTTGTGAGGAGTGGGTCTCTGTCAGCCTGGTGACCTCTGCATCATACTTTCTGCACATAGTATAGGTACAGAAAAGTCCTAATGACATAATACAAGAATTGATGATTCCAGTGGGAAGCTTTCCATTAATTTTAGTAGGTCAAGTGTGGGGCCATAGAGTGGAGCATCACTAAATGACCCTAGAAGTGTTGGCATTTCACCTTATTCTGTGCTGTTTGTAAAAAGAATTCAGAAGCTGGGGATTGTTCATACATACGTTCATATATATATATATATATTTTCCTGATTGATACTTATTTATGTAAATCAAATGCTTTTGTGATCCTGTAATACTTGCTCCTGACTTTCCATGGGTAGGGAGCACATCAGAATTTTTCTGTTTAGGAGGGAATTTCAGATAAAAGCATAGACGTATTAGATTAACATTGTTGGTCACTAGCTGGTTATCAAGAAACCCCTGTACAGTTTGGAGGCATAAGGTGAACTCGCTATTCACCTTTTGTAGCCTTTGTGAGTGTTTCAACAAGACTGCATTCATTATCTGGGTTTAAATCTCCTCTGCTGCAAAGTTTCATTCAGTGGAGATTATTCATTAGAAGAGAAGTTGAACATGGCTGCAGAGTATTTTCTGTATCTCCCTTTGTCAGTTAATGTAGGAAAGAAGTGATTTCTTGAGCTCTGCCTTCATTTTTATTTCTGTCCCAACAGAGTGATTTTGATTACTCATGGAAAAACTTGAAGCCCTGTGTGCTTCATATCGGTGTGATGAGGTCTTTTCCTTGCACCCAGTGGATAGCAATGGCAATAATCCCAGAGCAAAGCAGCTGTATTATCCCTTTTGTACTGTATTATAAACTTTAACATTTAGTGAAGGACTACAAAACTTTTCCTTTGGAACACCTCTCCTGATCCTGAAAACACCTTTGTCTTTACCTTCAGACTCATTAGGTAATCTGTGTTTACTTGTTTCAGGCCAACTATTAACACAAACCCTTAATAGGTGTAGAATTGGATGGCTAGGCAAGAATACAGTAAGCATATTTTCTTTAGACTTCATCCTCAGCCTCATTAATGATTGAGAAATCTCCATGAATTCATTCTTGTCCAAAGTCTAGGAAGAGTGGAGCAGAACGAGGAAGGAAAAGGTCTGGCAACAGTCTGGTCACTGAGACATCAACAGCTGCTGACATGCTGAGCTGTGTTATCTTGTTGGTTTACTGCTTTCTCTTAGATGTCAGCCATGTGCTCATCAGGATAAGGACTGCCATCCTGTGCTGTGTCCTGCATGGGATTCAGGTCTTGCCGTCTGCAAAACTTCATTAGGGATTTCATTGGGGATGTGGAAGTGGTTTTAAAGACGACAATATACACATATGAACCTCTAGCCCTGTCCCTTTAGCTTTTACAAGAGGCAGAAGTACCTTGATCCTGGAGGATCACACCTTAAAATGTATAGAAAGCCAGAATGAGGAGGTTAATTCTATCCTGAATAAGTTATGAAGCTCCTCTGTATTCCTTTCATGTATGAAAATCACCTTTCTGATGATTAAAAACAATCACCTTGTCCTGTAGTTATTTTGTTTGAAGCAGGAATATGTAATAAAACATAAGTGGCTCAGTATTAAAGTGTAAGGCAGGAAACATTAGCCTCCAGTGGCAGTCAGATAGCAAAAGTAAAAAATGCAACTCAATTTCCAGACTGGATTACCAGATAGCAATCAGTGTTAAAGCTTTAATAAAACACAAGCAAATACTAATATAGTGAAATAGGGGATAAGCTTTGCACAAAACAAGCCTTCATTATTCTACAGTAAAAACACTAACTCAGAGATTACAGATGAAATTGTTTCCATCTGGAGAAACAGTATAGTGACTCTGCATCTCTCTGTTTTCTCTGCTTGATACAGGCATAAAATCTCTGTAAAGACTCTAGGAACTCTTTCATAGAACCATAGAATCATTAAGGTTGGAAAAGCCCTTCAAGCTCACAAGGTCTAACCATCCCCTACCACCAATGTCACCACTAAACCATGTCCCCAAGCACCATGTCCAACCTTTCCTTGAACACCCCCAGGGACAGTGACTCCACCACCTCCCTGGGCAACCTGTCCCAATGCCTGACTGCTCTTTCTGAGCAGAAATGTCTCCTCGTTTCCCACCTGAACATCCCCTGGCACAACTTGAGGCTGTTACCTCTAGTCCTGTCACTAGTTGCTTGTGAGAAGAGGCTGACCCCCAGCTCCCCACACCTTCCTTTCAGGTAGTTGCAGAGAGCAATGAGGTCTCCCCTGAGCCTCCTCTTCTCCAGACTAAACAACCCCAGTTCCCTCAGCCGCTCCTCACAGGACTTGTGCTCTAGGCCCTTCACTAGCTTCGTAGCCCTGCCCTGGCTAGCCCTGCCCCTCCAGGGCCTCGATGTCCTTCTTGTACTGAGGGGCCCAAAACTGAGCACAGCATTCAAGGTGTGGCCTCACCAGAGCAGAGTACAGGGGGATGATCACCTCCCCGGCCCTGCTGACTGCACTACTCCTGACACAAGCCAGGATGCCATTGGCCTTCTTGGCCTCCTGGGCACAGTGCCGGCTCATGTTCAGGCAAACATCGACCAACACCCCCAGATCCTTTTCCTCTGCACAGCTTCCCAGCCACTCTCCCCCAAGCCTGTTGCACTGCATGGGGTTGTTTTGACCAAAGCACAGGACCCTGCACTTAGCCGTGTTGAACCTCATCCCTTGGCCTCTGCCCATTGACCCAACCTGACCAGGTCCCTCTGCAGGGCCTTCCTACCCTCTGGCAGATCAACGCTTCCTCCCAACTTGGTGTCATCTGCAAACTTACTGAGGGTGCACTCAATTCCCTCATCCAAGTCATCAATAAAGATTTTAAAGAGGATGGGCCCCAACACCGACCCCTGGGGAACACCTCTGGTGACCGGTCACCAGCTGGATTTCACTCCATTCACCACCACTCTGGGCCCAGCCATCCAGCCAGTTTTTAACCCAGAAGAGGTTGTAGATTTGATGCGCAGACAAAAATCAGGATGCCAAAATAGTAGTAATTGAATCCTAATGGACCCTGTCTTAGGTTGAATGTCAGGAACACCCAATGGGTTTACATCTTGACTCTGTGATCAGCACCTAGTGAGAATTTGGACATGATTATTCCCTAAATAATATTTCTTTTGACAACATCGTGGGTGGCACTAGTCTGGGATCTTTGATAATTCAGGTCTGAGCCAAGGGAAATCACTATGCTAGACATAGGACCAACTGCTGTGCAAAAGAAAGCTTGCCTAAATCCAGTTTTAATGGGTTATTGAACTTCTCGTGTTGTTCAAAGTCTGGTTATGCTGACTTCTAAGCTGGTATTTTGTGACTGGTCATGTAAAACAATTAACTTCTTCCTCTTGTGCAAGAAATTCTTGTGGAGTTTAATTAGCAAGCTGCCTGGAATGAGTTTCAAGTGTGCTGGTATGTGCTGCTAAAGTTACTGAAACTTCAAGGATTTGTAACATATCTTCTTGTTACACCACAGCTAGTCAAAGAGTCATAGGCGGGGCTGCTCTATATTTACAAATATGTGCTGTAGAATGGATTTCTAAAGGACAGATTTGAGCTTTCTGGGAAAATATCTTCAAATCCCATCAGAGTAGCACAACTGGGAAGAAAAGAAGGATGGAATGGCCAGGGAAAATGAGACTTACAGTAGGTCTGCCTGACTGGCTGTAAATAATCATAACAAAAATTGTGAGTAAACAAGGTATTCCATTCTAACATTTCAACCCAGATGCAAATATATTTTTGGGGGTAAGGGGAGTGTGTGTGTGGGGGGGGTGTCTTGTTATCACTGCATGGTTTTGCACTGAATTGATGCTGTCATTTTTACATGACTAAAATACAGAGGGCAGGAGCAAGAACTATCTCTGGGAGCTAGGGTTGTTCCTTCCAGTCACTGAAACCAGTGACCTCAGTCTGTACCTTTGCTGGCTTCTGCGCAGCTTTATGGAAAAAGTAAAAATACCTATACCACTCCAGAGAAGTTGCTTTTGTTGACCACGCTAAAATGCCATCTTCTATTTCTTTGCAGCCTGTTTAAATGTGATTGACATCCATGATACTGTCAGTAGACTGCTGAGATAGAAGCTTTTCTTCACAAAAAGGTCTAGTGAGCAATAAGGGAAAGAAAAGAAATCAACACCTCACACGGGTCTGGACAGAAGTTTCCATAACCAACTACCACAGATTAAGGAGTTGTTCTCATCATCAGACCTACAGGAACCCAACATTTTTTCATTTAGAGTGATTCACTTGTTTCTCTGAGTGTTCATATTCTATTTCCCTGTTTCTCTGTGTAATATAGAGTGGACAACAGGTAGGCATCTTGCTTCGTTGTCCCAACCCAAGGAGCCAGGACCAATTTCCACCATCTCCAACACCTGCTCCAGTTCTATCACAGTTAAGTTGAAAGGGATTATTTCACACTTATGATAATAAGACTGACTGTAGCCCTTTGTCTATAATCTCTTGAGGGATGAAGTGAGTTCAGAATGTGTAGAATCCTGCGTGATTGCAGGAATCCACAGGAAGGCAATGAGTATCACAGCTTCAAGTCAGCTCTGTGGATCTGTCACAGTCCCTTCTTGTCTCACCTGGAAGACACAGAAAAGTTAAAGAAAGATGGTAGAGCTTCCCTTCTGGTTTGCCTAAGTATATATGATGTTTGCTTAGGAAAGACAGGGCGGTCAATACAGGTCCTCTCCTAACAGTGCTGTGCACCCTATGCCACGTCTCTGGCAGAAGCTGGCCATGTGCGCTCACCCCCGTTAGTTTTAAGCCTCCTTCAGGAAGGGAGTTTTGATTTTTTCATTATTTTTCTTGAAACTCTGAGTTCTGCATGACAGTCAGTCTGCAGTATTTGTTTTCAGACATGTGGCTCTCATTTCACTGCTGCATCTGACCATGGTAATTCTGTGTTGATGATCTTTTTTATTCTTATTTTTTATCCCTGATCTAGGCTTTCCATTTCTTTCATACATTCTCTGGTCTTCTTCTTTTTGTTTTCATTTGAATTGAGTGTCACTTACTACATCTGGATCCCCACAATATAGTCATGGGCCAAAATAAACCCTTGATGATCTTGAGGTCTCTTCCAACCTAGAAAATTCTGTGATTCTGTGACTCGTGGCTTGTGTTCACTTGAATGAGAAGCTCTTAGGACCAGTGGTTGCGTTTTGCTCTGCATTTGTTCAGCAGTTTGCGTGGTGGAAATCTGGTTAATCCTCAGGAGTATATGTGATATTACAAAACAAAGGATGGCTTACAGTTATGCAGTGATGATGAAATATCACAGTGAAAAATTACGACCACAATATTACCAGTTAATGTCATATCTCCTTGTTGAAGCTGCTCACCTCTGTACCACATGGTGTTTGAGATCTTTCCCCTGTATTTAGAATTATGACTGGCATGATCCCTACTGAGGCTGCTTGTTAAAACTGGGGCAGTTTACTTGAATTACCTTAGCCAGATGAGGACCTGTGGAAATGATTCATTTCAAATAGCTTTCAGAGCAAGGGCTGACTTCAGTCACCAAAGTCATTGTCAGTCTGCACATGCTTCCTCTACACCTGATGGAAAATGTCTTATTCAGCTAGCTGGGAGAACTTGTTAAATGCTGAAGTTTACAACTATTGTAGTCATACCAAGCTCCCATTATGGTCCTGGAGTCTTGATCTCTATTTCTCTTGCTTTAAACTGGACATTTACAAAAGATCAGAGCATCTATGATGCAAAAATGCCCGTTTCTCTACTGTCTATGAAAGAGACTGAATTTTCTGACTCAGATGCAGATTTTGATTGTGGATGGGAACAAAATCAAACTCACAGTGATTTACCCTAAAAATTTCCTATCAAGGACAGAAGGGCACTTTCAAGAAGAGAACAGACCTCTGCTAGGCACTTTCTTATGGAGATGAATTGCACCCTTGGCTGGCTTGAGTAGACCACTGCCTATAAGGAGGCATAGGATAACTTATCAAAGTGGAGATACCCAAGATAATCCCATTAGTGACCACTTAAACTGTTTCACTCAGCTCAGATAACCCTTCTCTTCCTACTTATTGCAGCTTCATTATCTAAACCATGTATGTGAACCCCTCCAAATGATGTCAATGCAAACTCCATTGAGTGTCACATTCAGCTTTACTTTAAACTGGGCTGGGTATATGCTAGGCAGTGGAGTAAAATCCTTTAATACAAGACAGCTGTGTGGCAGTACCTTGCAGCTGAGAGAGGAATAGGGAACAGCTGGGAATGAGACTGCAGCCACATGCTCCTGCTAGATCCAGAAAAGTACAGCTCTGCCTATAATCACATTTGAAAGCACTGCTAGGATCACCTTAATTAGATTCTTATTAGGCTTCTGTTCTTCCAGTTGAGACCTTATTGCATTAAACTAAATTGCTGCAAGCCAGGTTTCAGTTAGCTTGAGAACAATTACACACTGTTCCATACCAGTTTCAATTCACTGTTTCATAAACACGCCAAAATTACAGTCTGGACCTTGAACTCAGCTCCTTAGCTTGGAATTGGGATATGTAAATTTAAATACAAATATATGAGTAAGAGCAGAGCTTACTATGATCCCAAGGCTAGAAATGGAAGGTAGAGAAACTTCTGAGACTCTGAGGACAAATGAGTCCTTTCAAACCTGTCTGACTGGAGATAAAGAGATGTGCAAAAGAGAGGCAGCAGCAAACTGGAGGTACATGTGGGCTATCTAGTAGTTGTGGAAGAAGTTTCCTCGCCAGCCTCGCTCTCTGCTGCTCAGAACACACAATGCAATTTGAATTTTCTTCTTCACCATGTAATTTTTATTGACAAAACCAGAACCAAAATGTCATTAAAACAAAACACTGGTGCAAACATGGTTTCTCTCCTTAAAGAAAAGAGAATAAAGCTTTCCAGACAGGGCTTAGGTTTGTCACAAAGGGTGAGGTTCCCTTCACTTCTCTTCAGCCACCAATAGTCTGTCAGATGCTCATCTTAACACTCTCTCTGTATGTAAAAGAAATGAATAGGCACTTTTGGGTGTAACTCACCTGACAAGTCCTAGAACATCCTAGATCATTTAGACAAAGATGAGCTGTTTTCAAGACTGCTAATGCTCTCTATTGCTGTGATCTTCAGTGACTGCAGTAGGATCCCACAGAGACTAGCTTGGATGTAGAGCAGCATCTTTATATACCTGAAGGTAGATTTAATGAAAATGTCAGTGAAAGCAGTTGAAGCCTCCACCTGCATCCAGGAATACTATCCAGCAAATGACAATGAAGAAGAGATATATCCTTGGGGACCTAGGAGTGACCAAAGGAAGGAACACCAGGAAATAGAGTAACATTTTACATTTTGATTAACACAGCATAAAAGGAAGGATGGATTATACTTTTGCTCCTCAAAGTGTATTTTTGAAGATATGCACCATACCTCTTATCTGTCAAAGAGAGTAAATATGTAATATTTATCTTCTCCCAAAATTAGGGTGATTTTGCAGGTAGAGGATCTATGCCTTTTTACAGCACTAATAATGAAGGAAATAAAGGCATATAATCATAAACCTTAACAAAAGCTAAAGAAAACAACACTACTTCATGTTCCCTGCCATAGCAATGAGATATTTGAATGCCATTTAAACATAGCACATTGGCCCTCCACCTCTGGCCAGTCACCTGTCTTCTCACTCTCCTTTGCAGAAACAATATTGAGATTTTTTTAATGACAGTAAAATTAAAATAGCAAAGGAACTAATATACAGGCTTATATTTTGAGACTTGGAGATTCTTTGGTTTGGGTTCTGTCTTTGCCTCAAAGAGTGATTGACAAAAAAGGAAACAAAGAAGGTGCAGAGGAATGAGAGGTGAACAGAAGCCCAATGACTGCCTTAAATTCAATAAACAGCTCACTAACAAGGTGTCAGAGAAGTTTGGCGGCCACAAAAGGAAAAACATTGCTATATTGCTTAAAAAAAATAATAATCCCTGTGCTAGTGTAAGTTTGCTTGTACTTTTACATCTCCGTTATTTGTATTCATGCAGAAAGGAAAACAAAACACATGACAAATTTGAACTGTGTGGTTCTAAAACTGCCCAATGCACATCCACCTCTGGATAATATATATATGTGCACATGTCTGTGTGCATAAAATGTCTGCGAGGGACAGTAGGCAGGTTTAGAGTAATTTTCTTTGGCAGTTTTATGTGAATGCAGAAGCAGTGCAGAGTTATAGAAACCCATTTCTGCATCCTCCCCTACTCCCCTAAAGCTTCTCAAATATTTTTGTGCAATTCCAGCTAATTTTGACAGAACCAAAGAAATCTCAAGGGTTTTATGTTCCTAAAATGTTATGCAAATAAACAGAAGAAAGGCATGTTATGAGTGTGCTCATTGAGAGAAAATCTTACAGAATGATCCCAAGATGCATTAGACCTCAGAGATGCTCCAGAGATACTTGTTCCATGCAGGGGGATCTCTGTGTTATCTGCATGCACACTGTGCATGGACAGGCTCCCTGAACTGCCATCAGGGATATAAGTGCACAGGCACAGCCGCAAATGAGTGAGATGAGATCTCAGGGGCAGAAGGGACAGATCTTACTAAACATGAACCTGAATAAATTTATGCGTGATCACTGATATTAGCTTATTTTTTCATGCCAGGTTTAATTAGCGTTTGGTTCTTGAGCAAAGCTTAGAGGTCTGTGAGTCAAGGGGTGTGGAAAAAAGAGAACAAGCAAATGGGATACCTATTATTAAAAAAAAAAAACAAATATGGGAACCTGAAACCTCTGTGCTCTGATGAGTGATCTTCCCCCAGCAGAAGAGGGGGTGAGATCAGAGCCTGACTGCATAGGGCTGTCCAAACGGGAGACTGCAACAAGTGCAAATAACAATTTTCTAGTCTTAATCAAGTCTTTTCATTATAAGATAAGCAATCTGTAGAAGGAAAGGATGGATATGTATTCATCAGAAATGGAGAGAGAAGGTTTCAAAGGAAGCTCGAGTAAAGGCCAGAGTCACACAAGGTGGCAGTGCAGATTGTCAGCAGGGGCTTTTGGACATTAGCAAGAGGCTAAAAATAGTCCCGTTGAATCAAACAACAGGAGAAACTGGACACCCACAGACAATTCAGCTCCATTGACTTTGCTGAAGTTTTGGTTGTGTGACTCAGCTGAGTATAGTCTGTAGGATAATACAATGGTCAAATGCTAATTATTCTCATGGATTAATGGTCATCAGCCATCGATCGCCATTTGTTTCTATCCTGAGTGGATCTGGCTTTTCTGTTGGCATTCTTCTGAGGCAATCACATGGACCAGGCTGCAGGCAATCGGTACCTCAAACACCACAGACTTCCTGTAATGTCTTTGTGAGAACATCTGGATTGCCAGTCCCCAGAGTGAATGCCACCTCACTTCATTGCTTGGTTTGTCACCCAAGGGTGCCAGCAATAAGATCCATAGCCCTCAGAGTGGAGGAACCTTTCAGTAGGTTGCATCTCTATCAAAAACCCAAGACTAGGTATATTTTAAAGCTGGAAACCAGATAAACAGAAAAGCTAAATCATTTAAAAGGCTGGGTTCCCCCATTTCTCCTGCAGGTTTAGAACATTTTATAGAGAATCTTCAAAAGTTTGTGGCTTAAACTTCTCCCTGCTGTGATGAGTTTATCTCAGTAGGAGAAAAAGGTCAGATCAGGCTGTAAGGTAAATGACAATTCCCTGCTCTTTTCCACCTTTTTGCCCTGTGATGCAGACATTGAGATCAAATAGAGATGGTAGAGTTCATGATATGGGGTGCTTCCTGCCAAGAAATTGACAGAATAGTCATTTCATGTAGGTAGAAAGACACATACTGTGGGAAATATTTTACTTCATTCCAGTATTTGAATCTGCACTGTAAACAGTGCTACCTAGAATTTATCAAAACATTCTTTCTGGTTGTACCTGGTCACATCTAAATACTGGTGGTGGCTTTTCTGGAAAAGGAGTTTGGACTTCTGGAACAAGCGTGTAGACAAGCCCTGTAACCTTGTATTGAGGATGCATTTGTGGGCAGAGCCCAGGGTCCTTGTGCAGTCCATGGAGAGAAGCAGTGATATCTCCAGCTGTGGATACATTGATTTCTCAGCTTATCATACTGGAACTGCAGTTGAGAAACCCTGGTTTTAGACCTTAGACACCATTTCAAGATTCCCTGGCTGTATCAGGCTGCAATCAGGTTACAGCTGAGATCCCTGAAAAAGTCACTCTTCCCAGCTCATGGCCATTACTCCTTCCAGCAGAGCTGCACATGTGGTCAGACCCTCACCCAGTCATGCCAAAATTATCTAGGTTAGCTTAGAAACTTTAGAAGAGTACTTTGCTATTTTTGCTGTGGTTTAAACCCAGACAATTTTGTCAGGAGTGCGTTTGGAAGCAATTAGTGCACAGTTATACCAGCACATCTGAAGATGTGGTGACTTCTGGTGAGGAGAAGGAGGAAGGAGTTGTGGGCAGTTCAGAAAAAAACTAGTAATGATAACCTTGTAGGACAGATCAGAAGCAGCCCGAGCAGCAGATGTGGCCACAGGACAAGTGGTATAAATATACTGTGAGGCGTTCTGGAAAATCCTACACACTACGTGTTTCAATGACCTTGGTTGTTGCAAAGGTCATTTCTTTTCAGCTCAGCTCCCAAGGGGGTCCCTAAAGGAAGGGTGTCACTGAATGAAGAGTCTTCCAGCCCTGTAGACCTCCTAGAAATTGAAAGGCTGAACAGGGTATAAAGTAATGACCAGGCATCAGGAGTGGTCTCTGTCAGAAATATGTCCCTAATGCCATCATCATGTCATACCACATAGATGGGACACTGATAAGTCCGTGAGCAGTAAAAAGGCCTCTTGGAGGCAATTCAAGGAGCTTCTCTGTTTTATACATGGCTCTTGAAAGTCATCTAAGACATCAAAAAAATAAAAAAACTGTAGAGAAATTCTGAGGGCAGGAAACCACCACCTCCATTTCTTCTCAAATTTGTCCCAGATTCTGAAATCAAGACCCAGGCATTACCTCAGGACTGTTTTCCTCAGATTCTCATTCCTGGGCTCTTAGGAGAAATCTCTGATTTGTTGAAAGGTAGATAGGCAAATTGGATCAGCAGTACAGTCTTAGAGTTTGCTGACGAGATTGTGAAACCTTTAACAGCCCCAAGAGGCTAAGATGTTTATGCTCAACTTCTTCAAATGTAAGTTAACTTTTGGTTGCTTGCTCCTGGTTTTACTGCCAAAATACCATAATAATAATAATAAAGAGGCAAAACAACTTTTTCTCAGATTGCTTTCTGGCGACCAGTCCAATTTGCGTAAACCTTTTTGATTCCATGTCGTTTGTTGGTTCGGGGCCACACTTTGTGCTCAGAGAGGGAGCTGAGAACTGAAAGAGCTTCTCCAGCAGTGTCCCCTGAACAGCCGAGGTGGAGACAGACGCAGTGCACAGCAGAAAGCTGAATTTATTAACAGAGCAGTCTACTGAAAAGGAGGGAAATGTCATTTCAGTGAACTCTGATGCTCTGCCAGCAGGAGAAGATGTTAACAGCAGAAAGCACAGTCCTGGCCTTGGAGGCTTATGCACTCTTTTCCATCTGATAATAAACTACAAAAGAATGAAATTGAATTGATTGAAATAAAATAAAATAAAAATAGACTTCTGTGGGTGTTTCTGGAGGCACTTGCTCATATCAGTGGGATGCAGACATAAATGCTGTGAAGATGGATGAAGAGTTTGGTTTCAAACACAGAAAAGGCAGGCACTCCCACCGGTAGCTGTGCCGCAAAGTCTTGAGAGATTGCTTCCTGGGACTTGGGATATGCTATCATAGATGCAGACAACTTTCCTTCTGCAGATAAAACACCCCCTCTGCCTACCACACTTTTAGTCAGGACATAAAGAACTCATGGAAGGAGCAACCAGGACTAGCAAAAGGTACTCAACAGCTGCTGTTTTCCCTGTTTGATCAGTGTGCAATGGCCTGGATTAAGCCTGTGTTCTGCATTCTCCTTTTATATTACCACAGTTCTCTTCCCGGGGGGCTACACAGACATTTGGGTGGCTTTACATACTCTTCCAGGGTTATTCAGCTCTACATTTACAAAGGAAATATGGCAGGGGCTGATCTTCTAACATGGAGATCAACAGGAAGGATCTGGCCATGTCCATGCCATTAGCCTCTCTTAGCCTCCAGGAGAGGCTGACCACATCCAAAATTCTCACTGGGAATGGACCAAACCATCTGCCAAGGAATGTGTTAGGGGCTAAACTCATGCCAGAGTTTGCTCATACAGTTTGCACAGACAACCAAGGTCCAGCTCCTGGACCACCCTTAGACCTACTGAACCTAATAATGTAGATATCTATTTCTTGCCACACTGCAGTCGTGTTTGCTCACAAGCTTCCCTTTGGAGCAAGCACACTGGCCTTCTTGAAGCTTTACACCAGGGTCTCCCCCCTGAAGTCTGTAGGATTTTGCTTTCTGCACTGTGGATGCAAACCAGACCCTAGATGCCCTTGGGGGCCAAGTGTCCTGCTGTGTGGACCACAAACACAGAATGAGCAAATGAGCAGGGAAAAGAAAAGAGAAAGCTTCGAGGCTCCAGATGTAACAATCGACCTTGTCATTTATTCCTGTGGAAAGTTGTATTTCCAAAGTAATTTTACTCTTTCAGTTCTTCTGTGTCTTTTGTTGTTGTTGTGCCATTCACAGGATAAACAGAATAAGTTTAGTGAAAATGAATTTTAAGAAACATAATTAGAAAAAGAAATCCAGTGAAAGAAAAGGCAAACAAATGTGCATCATATAAAGTTAAAAAACACCAAAAATATCTGTGGCTTAATCACTAAAACTAGAACAAAATGCTAACATTATTACTGTTAGTAACAGGAGAAATGATTGCATTCTTATCAGAAAATATTCTCCCTCAGTACTTTCAATCCACTAGATTGAAAGACTAGAACTGTCTTAGATAACTCTATTCCCTACTATCAGAGTCCCATATATCACCTTAAAATGTCAGGCTATCACAATTTTTTTTTAATGACTGACAAGCTTAGGAGGATGTTTAAGTCCTCCTGGTGTTGGGCTGGTGCTGAGTGACACATGGAGCTGGGGCATAGCTCATGACCTGGCTTAGCTGACAGAAGGCAAAGCAAAGGCTGGGTTATATATGTGTGAGGTGTCTGTGGGACTGCAGACAGGGCTGGGTCCACAACTAGGGAAGGGTTGTCAGGGTGTCGAACATATGGTGGGGTTGAAAAGAGTGAGACAATGTAAAGCTTCCATGTGATTATATATATATATATATATATATATATATATATATATATTTTTTTTTTTTTCCTGGGGAGAGGAGTGGGGGTATGTTGTTTTTCCCTTCCCTTCCCTTCCCTTCCCTTCCCTTCCCTTCCCTTCCCTTCCCTTCCCTTCCCTTCCCTTCCCTTCCCTTCCCTTCCCTTCCCTTCCCTTCCCTTCCCTTCCCTTCCCTTCCCTTCCCTTCCCTTCCCTTCCCTTCCCTTCCCTTCCCTTCCCTTCCCTTCCCTTCCCTTCCCTTCCCTTCCCTTCCCTTCCCTTCCCTTCCCTTCCCTTCCCTTCCCTTCCCTTCCCTTCCCTTCCTTTTTTTTTTTTTTTTTTTTTTTTTTTTGTCAATATTCAGTGAAAAAACAATATCTCTACCTGGTACTACAGAGGACCCCAGAAGTGAATTTGACTTGTAACTACCTAAACATCTGAGTGCACTTTTTCATTTTCCTTAAATTTAAAAAAAAAAAAAAAGAAATAAAATAAAATAAAATATATAAAAAAGGATCAACCAACAGTACTAAGGGTGTTCTAGGACATTTAGTAATATCATTCAGTTCTCTCCATCCAGGAAGGACATTCCCTTCTGTTGGCTCCAAGTCCAGTTTCCAATTGCATGTTTAATTGCTACTCTAGAGGCCTCCAGGGAGTCTAGATAAGATCAGGTGAAACTGTTAGGTTCTCATTTTACAGAAATTTCCAAATCAAGACTTTATTGCTTCCAGATTTGGCTCGTGCCTGAAAGACAATGGATTTTGCTAGTCCTATAAGAATAACCCCCAGTGTCCCTTAAGCCTGATTCTGTAAACATATACAGGGGATAGGAGATGGTCTGCACACACTGGAAAGATTATGGTCTGCATACAGGAAAGACTAAAGAGGAATATTTTCCTCCTACATCACTTCAGAGAAGACACATTCCCTAGGCCACCCAGAGAAGCCGTGTCAGAGCTGGGTACCAGCCCCAAAGCTCCCAAATTTCCCCACCCAGTGTATTGGTCTCATTTTCCCTGGTTTAGTCATTTGTGCACGGCTCGCATCAGTGTACATGATTCTGGCAGCAAGCAGCTTAGTTATGATTTGGTAGCAAAATATTTGGACAACAGGGCTTCCAAGCAGAAAAGTTTCCAGTGCAGAAACCCGCTTCAGCCTTCTACACCACTGCTGTGGGCTGGTTCGATGTCTCCCAGTCCCGGATCACAGAGAGGTTGTGCTCTAAGCTTCCCTTAGACCTCTGGTGATCGGGCTCTTCTTAATCAGCCCTGGCTTCCGCTTCAAATTGGGTAATGTCTGGGCCATTAATATTAATGGAAAGAGGAGCTGCTTCTGTTTGTTCTATTTTCAAGTGGTTTCTGGAGGCCATCTCCCGGATAGCCTAGCTTGAAACCACACTGCTCGAAACACAGACAGCCCAGGCAGCGCACACACACCTGCTCAGCCATAGAGTTTTTCCAGATGCTGACTTCCCCATTGATGGGAATACCGTATTCCCTTGATTCCTGGACAGTCCTTGCACTCCTTTTCTCATTGCCCAAGTGAAAAGCTGTTGCCAGACAGAGCCATATCTGGCTGTGCTGAAAACAATCATCAGACATGTTTTGAAAGTTTTGGCCAGGCTTCCTGGATAGGGAGATGTTTTTGCAGGGATATTCCCAAGTAAAAATGTACTTAGTAAGATGAACTCCTTTGAGCCTAGCTGTAGTCACTGAAGATTTTACCTTCCCTGCTTGTTGCTATTGCTTTTAGGGCTGAAGGGGCTCTTTCCCACCATTTAGCCAGTGTGAAGAATTGTGGAAAGCTCCTCGTCTTCTTCAGTTTAACGTCAGATAAACTTGTCTGGGAACTTACATATCGCATACAGAGACACTGAAGAAATTAGTGTAGGAGCATTAACCTCCAGCAAAAAGGTAGAAGATAAAACATGGAAAGTAGTGACATCTTGAACAGGTCTTTTTTTTTTTTTTCTTTTTTTTTTTTCTTTTTTTTTTTTTTATCCTCTTTGATTTTCAGCGTACATATTGAAGAAGAGGTTGTCTGTTCCCAGGTGTCCACTACACCAGATGGGGCAGAGATGTGGCATGTTTCTACAGATGGAAAGATTTTGCATTTCAGTTGTATTGGGTTTGGGCTGGCTGCTAAAGCCTCGGCGGCTCTGTCCATATCAGCATGGATCTCTGCTCTCCTCCCTGACTGTCCAAGCAGCCTAGAGAAAACAAATCAACAGAATGAAGGCACAGAAAGAAGGAGAAGAAATTTGTCTAAGAGATTTGATGAAAGCGTCTGAGACTATTCCCACGCTTAGAGATAAGCCAGGGTTTAAATGTTTTCCAGAACAGAGGCCTGGCTTGGTTAGAAATATCACAAAGATTTGGGCCCGGGAACATTTCTCATCTCATTTATGCAACAGTGTGCTGGAGCTGAAGCAGATGTCGTGCTTGTCTCTGCTCTTTCCTCCTTGATTCTCTGAACTATAGTCCCTGACCCGTGAAATTCCCCCTGCTTCTGAGCTCCATGGGGCGTCAATGCAATTTCCAGGAGTGTGCTTCAGTTTGGGAAATTCATCCTCAAAGTTATTTATAGAAAGTGAAGGCTTAATAATTACATGAAACGATCCCTTTGGGTCATATCCATTACCTATTTTTGACAAAAGAGGAAAATGGAAAAACTATATTAACTGAAACTAGTTAATGTAAATGGCAATGAGGTGAAAGGACACAGGATCCAATCACTCAGTTACTTTCAAGTGGTTAAAAAATGTCTTTGCATTTCTTATTTGTGGCACTACTGGAAAATGGGATTGTTGTCTGACTTATTAACAGCTTGGATACCTGAGCATACAAACATAAAGGTGCCAATGAAGAAACTTCCAGTTCCTAGTTATTCAGAGAAAATCATGTAAACCCCAGGGTTTTGTCTTCCCAGAAAGGAAATATTTGACTATTTCACCCCATTCAGAATGGCATATTGGTCATGCCATTCAATGGAGCCAGAGAATCTCTGCAAATGTTGTCTGAGATCTTACATGACTTCAAATGCCCTAGCAGTTTTCAAAAATAGAACTGAGTGAATGCTGTGTCTTTACCATATCCCATCTCTGGTTATCACCGTCTGCCTATTGGAATTCCTTTTGTATGGATTTGACACTCTTGTTTACTTTTTGGTTTCTATCTGTGCTGTTTGTCTCCGTTGGAAGCATACTTCAAGTTCCTCCTTAGAGAAGGAAGTGTGAAGATACAGGTAGCAGTAGTGAACTTCAAACATGATTTGTTGGAAGATAGAAAAGTAAAGATAGGAAAGGTTCAAACTGTGTCCCTGTGTCCTTGTTTTTTATTTATTTATTTTATTTTATTTTATTTTATGTTTATGTTTATGTTTATGTTTATTTTTGTTTATGTATGTTTATGGTTATTTTTATATTTCTTTTTATGTTCATTTAAGTTCATTTTATTCTTGTCTTCCACCTCCTTCCCCCCCCACCCCTTGACAGTAGGCACTGCTGAAGGCAAAGCTCTGAGCTAGGGACTTTGATCTTACTCTGTGGTGCTGGTCATGCTGTTATGACCACTTTCTGCCATGACCTGAGGCACCACCTCTAATCTGGTGCTTATCAAGGATTTTTCATGTGGTGTTCATGAGAAGTTGAAGCATTTTTGCATCTATCTCATTCTGATTGGTGTTGCAGTTGGTTCTAGGGAGAATATTGGAACCTGCATGTCACAACTAATTTTCCCTTTGACAGAAGCCACAGAGAGAGGAAGCAATCAGTGTGAGATCCTTTCACTCTGGTCCTCCCTGGAAAACCCAGGCAATATCACCTCTAGGAAAAGTGAGAGAATTTGGAAGGGACATTAATATGGAAGAGATGGCCTATAGGATTTTGGAACTTAAGTAGTCAAGAAATGAGAAAACAGACAAAAAGAGGCCCCAGGAATGGGCATTGCCCTGGGGACCCTGCACACATAGTCAATTTTTTCTGTTTTATTTCAGTGGTTCCCATTCAATGCTCCCTACTGGAATTTGGGTGTTTTTTTTTTTTGTTTTTGTTTTTGTCTGCTTATGAGCCATATATATGTCAGATGTATGAAATGAATTATTGTGGTGATATGGTGGGACCATTAAATGGTCTTCTCAACTGTAGTAGACAATGTGTGCCACCAAGTAAGACTTTTATGTAGCAGACTTTTCCCATAAACACCTTTTCCTACCACTCCTGTCTGCAGCTCCATGTTGATGCTTGTGCAAATTCATCTGTGGGTCTTGTTGCCTCTGTACGTTGAGGGTGGAAGAAGTGGCAGATGCAGAACAGGGATTAGGCAAGTTAATGAGAGAAAGAGCCTCTGTTTAATGGAAGCTGAGATTTTGTAGAAGGAGAGGGAAGCTTCAGGAAAATGCAAAAAGAGTATAAGGACAGTGAGATGGAAAGAGGAGAGGAAGGGAAAAGTAAGGAAAACCTTAGTCCTAGCTCAGGTATACTGTTTTTCATCCTGTAAGTTCTTTGAAGGAACAATGATGAAACCATTAAAAACCAGCGATAGAGGAATCAGTCATATAATAAAAATAAATAAACGTTGTCTGGAAAATTCAAATGGATTCTGTCAGCTCCTGGACAGACCACAGGCAGGCCCTGCAAAGAGAGGGATGCAGAGTGACAGCACCATGTCCCTGCCAGATGGTCACACAGGAGCAGTCTGTGAATTCATGTCAACACAGGAATGTACTTGGAAAGAGGTCTGGCCACTCAACTCCACGCCGGTCTATTTAAAAAGGCACTCAATGGCCTGGTTCTTCTTACCCTCGTTGTTCCTCGTGTTTTCTTTTCATGTCTGAGGTGTTTATTAGGTTTGAGGGCTGCACAAATGAAAACAGACAAACAGCCATCAGTTGGCAGTGGGGTTGTTTAGCCAAGTGGAGGCTATTTTGGAGATCCACCATTCTGTCTTTCACCGCTGCCTGGAATACAGATGTGCAGGAGCTAAATTGCATGCTCCATTTTTAACTTGTCCTCTTGGTCTCTGGAGGGCAGCACACAGGGGTTATTTGCACAGGTGAAACAGTGAGGCTTTGGAGAGCTGCAGGAGGGTTAACAGATACCATCCCAGCCCTGATCACAGAGGGTGACATCGGTAGGGCTATGCATGAGGGGAGATGCTCTGCATTTTTCTGATTTCTGTTTCTAGAAAAAGTGTTGGAGTATTGTTAAGTCCTGTGGATCCAGGGGATTTAAGGGGAAATGGTGATGGGGGTGACCTGCTCTGAACTTACTGGGAGAAGAAAACTCACAGGGCAAGATGCCATTGGAAATATTCATACCTTTTTCTCTTCTATCTCCACTATAACTTCTTAATCCTCTCAAGTTCCAACAGCTCTGCTCTGCTCCAGCAAGTGCTTGAAAACTGGAGTGGAGACAGAGGGTGGCAAAGGAAAACAACTGCTCTACTCCAGGGCTCATCCACACCTCCCTGAATGCTGAAGGGATGCCTGGGCAGGCACTGCCACTGGACATGGGGGCAAGGAAAACGTGATGGAGGCAGAGATTTGTGACACCACCACAGCTCAGGTCTCCTGCAACAGCAAGCCCCACTCCTGAAAGTCCCTGCCACACAAGGAAAAGTGGCACAAGGACAATACTGGCTGAAAGTTTCTGTGTTCCCTTCTTGATCTGTACCACTTGCCTGAATGGAGCATTTACCCAAACCCCACTTAGGAGCAGATCTCCAACATTCTTATTCATAGGCAGTCACTCCCTCCAACCTGTTGGGTGTTTGTTTGATGGGAGTTTTTTATTTATTTTGGAAAAAGCTTGAATCATACTCAATCAGGAAATGGATGAAGGGGAAATCAGAGACTGGGAGAGTCACGTAGAGGAAGCATTTCTTATGGCCCAGAGCTCAGCTCGGGGTGGCAGGAGATAAAGAAGCCAGTTGAATGCTCTGGGGCATTGAAAATTGATAGTCCTTTGATGTACAAAGGATCAGGAAGACAGCATGGGGAAAGCCAGTTTTATGACACGTTACTTGCCCCAGGCTCATCTTCAAGCCTGTTCTCCCTTCCCGAGGGACTGCTGCCTGATGCCACTTCTGCAGAGTGACGGCTGGCCGAGAGAGACATCCAAGAGCAGCCTGCCTGAAGGACAGAAGATCTGAAAGCAAAAGCTGAGCTGACAGGAAAGTACAAGGGGAAAGGCAGAAGAGGGGACTCCAGTTCTCATTCTTGCATGTCTCTTGGAGCAGAAATTTTCCCTTGGCTCACTGGAGTAGGAGGCGAGCCCCTGGTGGTTTGGTCTTCCATTAAGCACCTTTCTGGTGCCATGAATGATTTGCCCAATTGCTTATTGCTTCCATCAGCACCCCAAAATCTCTTCAAGATGACTTGTAAAAATGTTAGGGATTTCTAAAGAAAAATGCCCAGAAGCTCTCTTCTCCTCAAACCAGCCTTGACATAAATTTCCAACGATACAATGGATCTCAGAAACTGCTGGCAAGAAATTAGAGGAGATCTAGCCATGGGCACTGCTAAGTGCTTGTGCAGCACCCGGGGCAAAGCAATAAATGTCTAAAATCTGAGGGACATATGTCTGCATAGCTCTGTGGGTCTGTGCAAGAAGTCCCATCTGAAATGCAAGAGGTTCATGCAACACCCTCTCCTCTCCCTGCAGGAGCAGGGCTTTGGCTGGGGACACCTCCATTTGGAGCTTGGGCCAGGCCAGGTAAAAAACCTTTGAATTCACCTTTATGTGAGGCTGTTTTTAAGAGAGTCACTCTGCTGAGTGTAACCACAGACTAAGGAGAAAGTTTACCCAACGTAGAAGGGGAGGGAAGGCCCCTCGCTGGCTCTGAAGAGCAGGTACTGTTCTTTACCCGTGCTATTTCTGGAATGCCTTGGAAGCTCCCTGGCCTGTGCTAAAATAGCGCACGGGCCTCGACTTACCTCACGTCGGGAAGAGAGGCGAGTGGTTTGAGGCAAGCCTGGAGAAAGGCAGGCAGCCTCTGCTGGGGTGGAAGGCACACACAGCCCTTTTCATTCCCCAAAAATTAAATAAGGAGAGAAGATCCACAAGGCTGACGGTGGACAAGTATGTGTGAATTGGTGCCCCTGCTCCAGGGGGAGGTCACCTGGGTGAGAGGTCGTGCCGTGCTGAGGCATTGCAGAGGAGCTGCTGTTGCCTCCTGACATGGGATAGGGGGCCTGGAGGGTCTCCCCTCTCACTGGTGTTTTTTTCCAGCTTGTAGGAGAGAGAGGAGACAGGCCATGAAATGATGGATAAGAACTCTGCTTTTGAGGCACAAGTCTGGGGCTTCATGTTGGCTTGGCAACTGGGCAATGTGTATGTGTGTTTTCACATAGAAAGCCCTGGCGATGAACACCCCAGCAACAACAAAATGATGCAGTAGGTTTACACTCGTTTTCTTTTACAAGGAAAAACTTCAGAAATTGACAAGTTAAGAATTTCTTTTATTTACCTTTCTGTGATGCTATATTAAGACTCACTCTGCTGACCTCAGAATGACTTATCAAGGCATCACCTAGAGAGAAGTTGATGGTACATGTCAGTGCTGTCCTCTCTCTGGATCAAGCTAGTGATGTTACCCAAAAAATAAAAGGCTTCTGTTTCTATTATCTATCACTTTACCCAATAACTATGCAGAATAATTGAAGATTAAAGGTAAAATCTTTACATAAGGCTCCACATCCTTCAGCCCCAGGCATAGCTGCTGCAGGAAAAGCACCTGTGCGATATGCTTGATGAATGCATTTCCCACTCTGGCTTTGTCTCCTTGTGCCTTTTGGCAGTGTTTTGGGCCATGGACCAATGCAGATGTCATTTGTCCTGGTCAGTGGTTCTGTATGTACATAATTCAGACACCAACTCACATGTGGCCTCACATGTGACTCTCCTGTACGTTATCTTCCACCTTAGGTACTAATCTATCCCCCATGCATCTCTGCCCTAACTCACCAAATTATGTGCAGAAGTATACTGTAGGATACTGCAGAAGACATCAAGTCCAAGGATCAATCTCTAGTCCTAAGGAAAGTTCCCATCCCTGTTCAGGGCCAGCTCTCCCTATAGCAGGCTGGCTGCATCCATCCTCTGCAGTACTTGGCCATGGGACCATTAGGACCCCACCTGGTGATCCCAGGACAAAACTATTGGGTTTTCTGAGGACCATGGCACAGCCCACTACAGCAGGGTGTTTCTAGAATGAAAATGAGTGTGTGTGCTTCATGATGTAAGATGGGAAATGGGTCTACATGGAGGTGTTTGAAGGTAAAAAACAGCACTCAGATTTTGTCTTAAATGAAACTGGTGGAACCATATCAGAAGAGATCCTGCAAATGAAATGGTGTCCATGCAGTAGGTATGACTTTAGGATGAGAATCTGTATGAATTAAGTTATTCAGCAGCTTAGATGCATTCACAGAGACCGTGGAGTGGTAAAACACCAGCCACCCAATTGCTGACACTGACTCAGACCTTCCTGCTCCTCAGGCTGCAGAAGGTACATCCATAATGGTAAATTAAATGTTCCTGGAACTGCTGTCTGGCCTGGAGGCAAATGGGCATGGAGCAGCACGTGCATACCATCAAATTATGCTACTTTCCACAACAGTATAGCCACATCCAAAAAGCTTGTGGAGAATAGCTCCTGGCCCTGCTAACCATAGACATTGCCCAGGAACTGTCTGGGAAGCTGCTGGTAGACAGTGGAAAGCCAGTGCTCAGCAATTTTCCCTGTTTCATTCCCTGGTACAGATGTAGATGGTGTCACTGGGGACAATACACCTGCCCTTGCTGGTGTGCCAAGTGGCCCATGATGCATACATGGAGAGGGTGATGCCAAAGGTGGGATGGGGAGAATGTTACAGCTGCTCCTCACAGGGTAAAATCCATCCTCAGATGGACCCTTTCTGTACCTCTTTGTGGGTCAATTTGTAAACATAATTCTTTATAAAAGTCAGGTTGGATGCTGGCAAGAAGCTAAAGCTCATTTTGATTCAGAAGTAGGGCTGTTCAATGGCTCTGCTGATCTCTGGCTTGTATATGGCATCAATCAGTCATTCAACCAGGCATCACCCCAGGATGTGGATCCCATTGTCCACAGCACTAAGGATTTATTAACTATTGCCCTCTGGATTGGCCCTCCAGATGTCCTGCTCTCCCCTGCTCACCAGCAGGAGAGCAATTCAGCTGCCTTTGGCGTGGTGATGAGGGAGGGTTGGTGTAAGCAAAGCAGGGAACACCTTGTTTAAAAACTGAAAGATGCAGCTTCAGCTGTTTGTTTAGGAACATGTGGCGATGGGGCAGAAATAAAGGTTATTTTGGATGAACGGAGAGCTTTACAGAACCTTCATTCACTCCCTTTGACTGGGTCACATAAAGGGCTACTGAGCAGATAAACTTTTAACGAATGTGAATTCCCCTCTTAATTAAATTACAGGAAATTAAAAGAGACACATTTCATGGGCTGGTGGGGGATAAAAAGTGTTATTTGTCCCCTGAAAAGAGGTCAGGTTTTCAGTCTGTTTAGTTCTGGATTTTCCTCTCCCTCCTCCAGACTGCAAGGGGGAAACACGTAGACGTCTGTGCTTGCTTGGAGCTCAAGAGACAGGTCTGTTCTCCAAGGGACAGGAGCGATTCTCTCCCCAACATTACAGGGTATATTCCCCCAGTGACTGTTTTGTCAGGAAGGGCTGCTGTATATGCAAGCAGGGCACCACTCTTCAGCATCCCTTTGCGTCTCATGCATGGAAACTATGGTCTACTATGAGAAACCTGCTCTCTCAATAGATAAGAAGGAATTCATTAAAGCCTTTGCTGGAAATTAATCTGGTGACTGGAAACGAAATGACTCAACAAAGAAAGAGATGCAATCTTTTAATAGGCTATCTGTTTCAGCAGAAAAGCATTCAAACTTGGAGGAGTCTTGTGCAGATGCAGATGGGGCATCACCCTTCCCAGCCCCACACAGATACACGCCCTCTGTTACACCCAGATGCAGTGCTGGCTGTGCTAAGGGGTTGTTCCCTCTCCATTTTTGATGGGTGAGGTCTCCAGAGTTGGGAGGTGAGTAATGACTCCTGTGCAGAACCAGCTTGACCTGACCCAGAGTTTGCAGCACACTGGGTTGATTTTCCCCACTAGCTGAAAGATGTCTTGATACACAGTGGGAAACTGTCCTCTCCCCAAGCCTGAGATCAAGGACACACTTAATATCTCCAACCAGTTCCAGGATGTTTGAGCAGGGAGGCAGAGCCAAAGGACAGGACTGGGAGTGAGGGTCTGATTTTGACAGGACCATAAATAGATCTCCATGTCTAACAGGAGATGTTTGCAAAAAATCCCCCTCAAATTGGCTTGTGCTTTGTCTAAAGAGAAGTATAAATATATATCTGCAAGGCTGAAATCTCTTTAGTATGGTCCTTTTTTTCCTTTGCCACTTACAGGTTTCCATGGGTAGTTTTCAGGTGCTATATTCAATCATCATTGTTATTTTGGGATGCATCCTCCTCACATGTGCCAAGTGAACCAAAATACCAGGAGGCCCACCTGATAGGGGGTTTTCTCTTGCATCCTCCACAGCACTCATCCCAGAGGTGTTACTGACCTAAACCTCCAAACTAGACCAGCAGTAGGGGCAGGTCCTGCTAAGGTTATGCTCACACTGCAATCTGCTGGATGTACCAGGCACCTGCCCATCAAGTAACCAATGCAAGAAGCCAGCTAAGAGGTTAACTGAGGATCTGATAGTCCTGGTGAGTCCATAGTCCTGGATAACACTTTTTTTTTTTTTTTTTTTTTTTTCCTGGAAGTATTTACCTCGTTACCTGCTCCATCACCAGAGCTCTTTAGATTCTCTTTCATTTCCAAAGAGAGAAAAAAAAATATTTTCTGGGATCCTTGTTTCTTTTTCACCTCCCCATAGAAAACTGCAACTCCCACAGACCTGCAAAGTGAAAAAAATGCCTGTTCCCCACCTGCTCCAGCACAGTTAATTGCTTAATTTTTTGTGGAATATTGCCAGGACATTTCCTCTAACTGATGACAAGACAGGAGAGTTCCCAGTTTATTAGCAGGTTGGGTAGCTGTGCTCCACCTTCCTTGCTGAAATGTCTTAATGTTGGTTGTAAGTAGGAACAGAAACCCTGAGCACAACGGAAGCCACTCTAGTAGCAGTAGAAATCCTACAGACTGTTTAAACCAGTCACTAGAGGGACATCATCCCATTTAATTAAAGACTAAATGTCAGCTGTTCAATGCCACTGTGAAAGCCCTGGAAAAGTTCATTTCAAAGAAGGTTATTTAAACTAATTTGTCAATTTGGGGATATTATCATTTTTTAAGCTGGCACGTATCTCACAGGAATATACTGCAGTATTTGATAGGTTACGATGTGGGCGTAGGAACAAAATTCTACTTTTAAGGAAGAAATAATGAAGATTACAGTTTTATGTGCTATATTTTTAAAATATTTAATAGAGCTGCATGAATAATAAATAAATGAATATATAAAAGAACAGTCAGAGTCTAGAGAAAAACAAAAAATGTTTGTTTGGGGGATTTCTTGCTTCAATAGGAATAAAAGCATGTTATACACTTTGAAGTTCTAGGAATCATTTCATTGCAATGTGGGAGCTTCCAAGCCTTTTCTTAATCCTTGAAAATTTTGGACTGAAAAGCCTGTTTTCTCTGTAGCATATGATTTTTTTTTTTTTTTTTTTTTTTTTTCAGAAGCTGCAAAGGCTGAGCCTTCAGAAGGGAATTTGATGGACCTGTTTGAATTTGTGTTGGGGAACTGTGCCAAGATGCCCTTATACTGAGCACTAAAGCCCAAATTACCATAGACCACTTATAGAGATGGCAAGGGCTTGTAGGTGGTGAGCTTATCTGTGTCATAGCTAGACACAGATCGACTGATCAGACCCAGCACTATATATCAGTGCGGATGAAACTGAATCAGTTGTGCCTGCAGGAGTCACTGCATACTCCAGAAAAGAGGATCTGAAGGGAATTTCTTACCATCTATACCATTCTTTCTGGTACTTTGAAAGTGGATATCTGGTTACACAGAATAGGCAGGATTTGTCCCTACTGTTCCCTACACTGTAATCACTCTGGCATTTAAGCAGGGAGCTGTATGTCTACCAGCCCTGTCAATCCTGGCTGTTTAGCATGGATATGAAGAGTCCAAACTAAACTACTTCATCCTAATTCTGTGTTGCAATCTGTTACCTCCTTTGGGAGAAAAAACAAACAAAAACAAACAAACAAACAAACAAAAAACCACTCACCCCCTTCAACCATGCTGTCTTGGAAACTCACGATACCTACATCTGAGATGCTGTGATAGGACTGACTCAAAGAAACATAACCAGAGCAGAAACCCATTGTCTGAAGGTCTGTACCATAAAAATACTGGGACAGGTTCAGAGAAAATGGCAAAGATTGCCCAAAGTGAGAAACAACATTTTTAGGAAGAAAGATTGAGTGAGGAAAGACATTCCCAAGCTCCATGTTCACTACAGATAAATTAACTCACAGAGTCTAATGTATCCTTGCAGAATCCCAGTGACATAGCCAAAGAGCATTGGTTCCTTGGAATTTTAGATCAAATCTCCATGTGGGTGGATTGAAAGATGCTGCAAAGTACAACTCAGGCTTTCTCTGGTTTTGTGGAGGACATGGGGATGTCCTAGGACATCAGTGGGCTCTGGGTTCATTTTGCACAAGACAAATGTCTTCTAAAAGAGATGCAGGCCGACTTAATTCACAGAATGGGAACCCATCTGTGCTGCTGCTCTCCAGCAGAAGATGCTGGACTAGCTGTGGAGGAGACGGGTATGAATCCTGATCCTGTTGGCACAGAAGACGGCGGTGGGCATTGCGGGGTCTGAGTCCCCCTTCTCACATCCTCAGTAACTGGACTAGCTGCAAACCTAAGCCCAGCTGCATGTTAATGAGCTATTTTGTTTTCAAGAGCACATTTGCTAAAGATTAGTAGCAAATATAGCTTCTGTGCAGCCCTGGGGGAAGTAATGGAGGAAAGAATCTGAGAGCTGCGGGTCCTAAATAAGGGAAGGGGGAGAAACATGCATTACAAATGGAAGAGGCTTTCTGCCTCCTCCCACCACTCCCTTGATGGGGGCAGCCACAGACTACTTTGAAGTCCTGTCCTTCAGGCTCATTGCCATCATTTGTGCTCAGCCCTTCCAACAAAAGCACAGTCTCTTGGTGGCAAGAGACTTGGCTGAGGAGCAGAAGGCAAGCTTTTTACATTAAAGGAAGGGCTGTGAACAATTTTGCCTTTATCACCGCAAAAGGGACTGTAAATCCCTCAGAGTTATGGATACAGAGTCCTGCAATTTGATCCCCCCAAACCAGTCATTTAACTTAGGATAAATCTTTTCATTATTATTATTATATGGTTTGTTGTTTTATTTAAAAAAAAGAGAGAGAGAGAGGAGGGAGAAATTGGCTCTAGCATGGTTTGAAAATAACATTTGCAGCCAGAGTTATTCTATGTATACTGCTTTGCCTAGCTCTACTCCATAACGATATGAAAGGACCAGAAATCTCAGACCAGATTTCTCCATTAAGGAATGGAGTTCAGTCCATTTCTTGGCACTGACCAGAAAGTCAATATTTTCTCTTTCTTCTTTCCTGGCTGAATTTGGTGGAGCAGAGGGTCTAAATCCTAGCTCCAGTTTGGGATCCAGGCAGGCAGGCTGGCAGGCATTTCACCCTATGAAATCATGCCCTGCACAGTTTCAGTCCTGGCTGTTTCCATCTCTTTCACACTCACTCATTTGATTCCAGCCTCAGCTTGCTGCATATTTGTAGAGTCTATAAGCTCGTAGACTTGTTTCACCTCTGGGATCCAAGGTGCAACTCTAGCTGTGTAGCCTGCTTTTACCTTTTGCTTGCTTGATGTTAACTCAGCAAATCTGCAGGTGACATAAAACTGAGAGGAATGTCTGATGTGTCTGAGGGTCATGCTGACATCTAGAGGGGCCTGGACAGGCTTGGGAAATGGGTTGACAGGAAACTCAGGTAATTCAGCAGGGAGAATGGTGAAGTCCTGCCCCAGGGGAGAAGCAACTCCATGCACCAGGATATACTTGGCACCACTCAGCTGGAAAACAGCCTGGCAGAAAAGGACCTGGGGGTCCTGGTGGACACCAAATTTAACATAAGTCAACAGTGTGTACTTGTCACAAAGGCCACTGATGGTAAGGGATCCAAAGATGATGAAGGGACTCAGCCTGGAGCAGAAGAGTCTCAAGAGAGATCTTATCAATGCCTGTAAATACCCGAAGGGAGGGTGCAAAGAGGATGGAGCCAGGCTCTTTCCAGTGGTGCCCAGTGCCAGGACAAGAGGCAATGGGCACAAAATGGAGCACAGAGGATTCCATGTAAACATCAGCAAAAAATTCTTCAGAGCGTGGGTGACGGAGCACAGGCTGCACAATGATGATGTGGAGTCTCCTTAGAGATCCTCCAGAGCCTCATAGGTATGGTCCTGGGCACCCTGCTCTGGGTGGCCCTGCTGGAGCAGGGTTTGGACCAGATGGCCCCGGAGGGGTCCTTTCCCACCTCCACCAGTCTTTGAT
Organism: Aythya ferina; assembly: GCF_964211825.1. NCBI lineage: Eukaryota > Metazoa > Chordata > Aves > Anseriformes > Anatidae > Aythya > Aythya ferina. The sequence goes on from NC_140297.1 coordinate 1,926,738, forward strand.
TCTGTGATTCTCACATACTCATTGTGTAAAGACATTTGATCTACACATGGACAGCAGAAATCTGGACAGTCTGCTTGCATTAACAAGAGAAACAAGGAAACTTAAGAAAATAATCTCTGATGCAATTTTTTATTTATTTATTTTAAACGAATACCAGTGGCAGAGTTCTTTTATTGTGCTGGTTGCCAAATATGCTCTTGAAAACATCCCAGCTTGGTGCCAGTGTTAACGACTTCAGCCTCCACTGGTGCTGGTGCCAGTGGTTTGCCATCATTGTTTTGCATAGTGATGTACAGTAACACATCTGGAGCCACTTTCCACCTGTACCCTGGCAACTTTATTAAGCAGCTCTTTGCAACCAACTTGCTGGAATGGTGGGAGGCATATAAATCACTGATCTCTTGCCTTGTCACCTCTGCGAGGGGTTTTCCTTCTGAAAACATGATCAGTGCCTTCAGCTGTCAATGCAGTACTCCAGGTTAAAAATATCTGACTTCTTATATCATGAGGTTGTCCCATAATCACCATGAAAAAAGAAACAGACCTATGAAGATCTCTTCTTATACAGAAATAATAAATCATAAATGAAAATAAAAATATGGTCCTTATTATGTGTGCATATACCTGTGATTTATACATATATACATGCATATATACATATATATTTTTAATAGGTAACATCTTATTTGCTCTATATTTGAATTATGAATCATTCATCCCTCCAGATCCTGCATATCTACAAAGGGGAATAGCGGTTACTTTCCCGTTTAAAAGTTTCCCCTATAAAAATTCTCCTGACATAACTGTACATTAACCTGTTCTAGCTGGTTCTGTTGTATTTGCCTGGATGAGGGAAGACTGTTAAAAGAAATATTTAAGTGAACCTAGAGAATTTTAACACAACTGGGTTGGGGAGGTTTATGTTGGCAAGGTGAGGTCCTCATGTATAACAACAGGACAGATTACATGTTCAAACTACACTGATTTCATGCCCCCTTCCCCAAATGAAAAATATGACTTGCTGCAGTCTTAATAACTTGTCCAAGATTTGCTGCAGTGGCAAGGACTGAATACAGATCTGTGGGAATCCACTTGACTTCGTGGTCTCCCTTAATCAGCCATGTGTTCACATCCTCACCCAGAGCAGAGCATGGTGACTTTCTGAAAGGATGCAGTTGGTCCACCTGCCTTTTTTTTTTTTTTTGGTGGGGGAGCAGAAAGGATGAAGATCTGCATCAAGCAGCTGGAGCTGCTTTTTCTGAACAGCTGGACTCACCCAAAGTCAGAAGTAACTAAAAGCAAAATTAACATCCTAATGTCCTCCCCTGGGTGATGGGAGGATCTCCTTAAATCATCAGCCTATTCTTTGCCAGAAATTAATAATGTTTTGAATTAATTCATGGTGACCAGAATTTGCCAGCAGATGATATGGATATACAGTCAGCCTTTGGTTATGTCACCATCCCCTGAACCAAAACCGCAAAAGATGATTTCCATTCCTAGAAGTAACATGTTGCAGCCAGGCATGGATTTATGAAGGAAGCTAAGGAAGAATTCTTCCTTGCACCCTCATCAAGCACCCAGCACAGTGCATGCATCATACCAGATGTTGAGAAGACAGCCACTGTTCCTTGCATGGCCACAAGTACCTTGGCATCCTTGACACTCATTAGATACTGAGGTGCCTTTTTCTTGGGGAGTGCTCCATGAGACAGAGGTGGGTTCTCCTTAGTCCCTTTGCTGTCTAAGTGCTGACAAGTTTCAACAAGATCTTAGGTTGTTGCACTGGTCTAAGGATGGACAGGAGCCCATCATTATAGCTGAGTTACGTTATGCTGCTGTTCAGACATGGTCAGGACGAACACTGTTCTGTACTAAGACTGTGGTACTCACCTTCTGGACCAGTGATGCTTCCCAGATGGGCAGGACTTCCAAACATGGGCCTTTCATATCCAGTTTCATGGGGTTCCCTTTACACCTTCATAACATCCACCTTAACACCTTTCAGAGCTAATAGAGAAGACCCTGCCCTTCATCAGAAATGTCAGTCATCTGTTTCCCCAAAAACTTCCATCTTATTGGAAAGGGTTCACATTTGGCAACCCAGTTCCAGTTTTGAGAAAGGGAGTCATTTTTTTAGATGAGAGAGAAAACAAGTGATGTCCAATATGTTATACCTTATCCCACTATGGAAATATCTCCTAAAAAATTAAACCAGAACCCAGAGGTGAAGTTGTCTGGGAGAAGTTAGGACCATTTTTCTCTTTTTGCACCCTTTAATTCACCTTTAAATGTTCATCTGGGTACATCTTTGTACCAACAAACCAGCTGGAATGGGAACAGCCTTCTGAAGCATCTCTTTATTCCCACAAAACAAACCTCTCTGTAGATATCATTATCTATCCATCCGTACTTGTTACAGTAAACACAGAACACACGTGCACACTCAGACATACAGAGCTCAGCACCAATAATAAGTTTCTTAAAGAGAGATCCTATTTATTCTATTTATTTTTATCATTATCTATGTTATTTACCTGGCAGTGAGCTCACCCCAATCATTTATAATGAAAAAAGTTAGCTAGATGGATGGGATGTTTATACAGATAGCAAGAAGACATCCAAATTATTGTAATAAATGCTCGGATCTTGAGACTTTTGGATGGGATGAAAACCCTCACACTCCAGGATATCTGCCAACTGTAATTGATGGGGTCAAGAGGAAGGCAGGAGGAATAAGTTTTCTTCATCTTAGTGGATGAAGTAGAAAAGTGGGGATGGCAGGAAAAAGGGATTAATCTTGGCTTCACCTAAAATAAAATACTTTGGTGATTTTCCAGGTTTAAGGGCTTCTAGGCAAAGATGTCTTAAAAAAAAAATAAAAAAAATGAGTTAAGCCTTAAGCAAAGCATTTCATTAAACATTCAAGATATTTAACACTTCTCTTTGTCTTCACATTTGAAGAAGAAAATGTCATGTTGCAATTAATCATCAAAAACTTTTGCTTAAAATTTGATGAGACAAATGTATTTTTGTACATTTCCCTAATATTTTATTCTTTTAAAAATTTATTTGTTTATTTATTTTCATCCTAAATGGCCATGTGGATTTGAAATAAACTTGAAAACCATTTCTGTTTTTTCAAAAACGTCTTCCTCAGTAGAAGTGTTTTCTCACAGAATTGATCAGGTTTTAGTCAGCCTTCTTCCACAGGCAAATTCTCTTCTCACAGTTCAGTGAAGCTTCAGGCAAGTTATTTCCAGAACAGCTGGCCATTGCTGCAGAGTGCTGAATAGTCATTTGAGATACACTAAACCTCTTGTCTTCTCATCTGCAGGCATTGTCTTTCTCTGCCTGCGAACTGTAAGCATATTAAAATGTTTTCATTGGCTCATCTGTTAGCAGAAATGACTTAGTGAATTCCATGAGAATCTCCATTGATATATATTGCTCTGTTAATTATCCAAACCATGTTGATTTTTTATTATTCATTGTTTAGATTTATAATAGTGCTGATAGAATAAATATTTATTATAAAAGCCCCTGTTGTCCAGGACACAGTTGTAAAGCAAGCAGAAAACCACTTGAGTGAAAGACCACCCTTCCTTCCAAAAACTCGCCCTAGCTGTGGTTGGGTGCCATGTCTCCAGCTCCTGATGGTGTGAAGAACATTATTGCAACAGACCTATATGGTGTTTACAGAGAAAACAAAAGGCTGAACTACATTTTTAAGTGACACTGGAGATTAAAAAAAAAGAAAAAGACAAAATACAGTAGAAAGAATTTCTCTCAGAAATCTTTGACATGATTCTTTCTATATTTAGAGATGGTCTTAGTAGTAATTTTAAGGAGCCCATGTCCCATAAATGCCTGTCTTCTCCATTGGACCAAAAATGCATCACCATCAAAAGAGCTGTTATCTCCAGCTTTTCAAAGGATGGACAAAGAGCTGATGAAGACATGCAGAAACATGTATTGATCGAGTCTGATACCCATGTCAAGCTGATGTGGATGCAGGTGACCCTGTGACTGCTGGAATCTGTCCAGTTGCCAAGGATGGATTTTATTCATACTCAGAAAATTTACTTTCAGTAGAGATGATCTGAACTGAGAAGCACATAACAGCACCAGAGGCTGAGCATCACCATCCCAAAGTGAACATCCTTGTGCAACAACCCACACCTGTGGGTTTTTTATTTATTATTATTATTATTATTATTATTATTATTATTAATTATTATTATTATTATAAATACTTCTTTAAAGTGACTTGTTTATTATGTTACGAGCCTCATCTGAAATTTCTTGATGTTAGCAGAAAAGCAGTCATTGACAACCATGGTTTTATGCTCAGGCTGTAGGATGCTTACAGAGTGTCCTGCATGTATTATTTTTGCTAACCTTGCAGGGAGGGATCAGCCCAGCTGGCAGGTGGAAATTGCTGAAGAGGAGGCAGTGCCTTTTGAGGGGAAAATCAGCTTTGTTAGACCTCAAAGTGCCAAAGACTCATTTCTCCTTTCTCATGTCTACAACCCTCTCTTCCCTGTGCTATTGTTCATGAAGAAAACCCCAGCATCATTCTTTCTAGTGTTTAATGAACTCAGAGGGAACTGGATCCAGATCTGTGCTTTCATAACTGGTTCTTGTTAGAGGCACCATGGCAGGTTGGGAAAGGAGCCCAGAGCGGGTGGTGGAGAGCTCCTGGCCAAGCTGGCTCCTAGGATGTGCTACGCAGGAGCTTGAGTCTTTTCAGAAGCACTTGTTTTTTTTCCCCATAGCTCTGAGCTCTTTTGGTCTTTTGCTTTATTTTTATCCCATCTCCATCTGGTGTTGGTCTCTCCGCCTACATCAGGCTCCCAGGAGCAGGGCCTGCCTCCAAACCACATCCCTGCCCAGGCACAAGTGATGAGCTAAGGTGCAGAAGCCCTAAAGGGACGGCAAATTTCAACCCAATTCATGTCCTGCCCTCCCCTTTCCAATCCCTAAACCTACATTTTGGCCAGCAACTGGACAGTGGCTAAGGGGACAGGACAGATGCTGAGCATGGTGCTACATGACCTGCAGAACTTACACCTTCCTTCCCAAAGCCATGTAAAATTGTATTAAACCAGAAAATGGGGCAAAATGTGTTTAGATGAGAATGACAGGCAAGGAAAGACAGTTTCATGAAGATGAACCCAGCCTCAGGTAATGCTATATGACTTTTGTTTACTCATCTAATAATGATGAGGGGGTCTAGATTTTCAAAAGTGGACAGTATGCAAGCAAATTTGGGGTGACAGCTGACTTGTGTGCAACTGCCTGTCCCAAAAGTTCTGCACTGGCTGGCTCTGCCTCGTGGCTCAGTGAGGGGGACACCACCCTCTTCAGCCCCAGCCCCATCCTCAAGCATGTGTATGCCTGCAGGACTGCAGGAGATGGAGAAACATCTGACAAAATGCTGATGCTTTAAGACATTGCTTTAAGCCAGATTATTGCTAGGATCTTGTCTTCATGTTGGAGGTTATTTCCTACTCAAAGGCAGAGCAGATCAAATTCACTGAAAGCATCCTGAAAAAAAAAAAAAAAAAGTATGTATAAATATATATTTAAAAAGAAGTTATTCAGGAGAATATCCAGATCCAGTGTATTTAGAGATGTGAACAAAGTCAAACCTCAGTCCAGGCAGCCGTGAAATATGGAGGTTATAATGTGGATTGGTTTCGGCCATGGGAAAGTGTCTGGAATTTATCCTGAGATCTTCAGCAGCTCAAATCCCTGGTTTATTAAATACTGCTTTGCGCTTTAAGATTTGGTGAATCCTCTGAACTCTTTTTTTTTTTTTTTTTTTTTTTTGAATTTTTGTACACGTATACATTATTTACATTTTTTTGGCTCAGACATTTTTGCATTGAAACCACAAACGTTCCACTCCTGTGGTATCTGAGGTTGCAAGTCTTCAAATAGCTCCGGTTTACATCCCTAACTAGGTTTACCTATATTTGCGTTCTGCTGATTGAGCCTTCAGCTAAAATGCCACGTTTTCAGGGTTTTCCCACTAATATGGAATAAGAAATTTCTATTTTTTTTTTTCTTTTTTTTTTTTCTATTTTTTTAATGAAGCATGATATTTTAAATAGTCACAGGAATCCAGAAGCTGGAACTATTGGGGAAAAAAAAAAAAGCCAGACTTGCAATAATAAATTGGCAGTTATGGAAAAGCAGGCCTGTGGTTTGCTATTTATACTTGTGTCTGATCTGTTTGGCTCTTGTCTGAACTAGATCATTGAGGGGATTACTGCTTTATTTGTAATGCACCAAACATATCTTTGGTATGAAAATTATCATCATACAGATGTGTTCCTTGGGTTGCATCCTGCACACACATACCTCATAGTAAATCAGAAACAGCTTTAAGAAAGGAAGCAGATTTACATGGAAGTAAAACTGGAGTCTATCTTTGTGCCCACTGTATATATTTCTATCAGGCTCTGAGATTTGTTTGACTTCCTATGATTGAATACTGAGCTAATGTTGACATTAGCAGCTAATGTAGATGAAATATTGCTAGAGTGGCTGCCAGTTTACAGTCAACGAAGGCTGATGGATTGCTCTTGGGGTGGGATTCACCTCAGATAATTTCCCATTTCTGTATTTCAAATCCAGACACAGCAGAGGACCTGAACTCTTTTTAGTGATGCAAAGCAAGGAGCAGAAGTTCCCTACTTATTTCTTCCTTCTCCCCTTTATACTCCCATCACTTTTCATTAAATTGCAATGCTTGGTTGGACTCCCACAATTCAGACTTTTAGCACCTAATCATGGATGGTAAGATGATCAAAATAGAGAAAAAAAAAAAAAAGACTGGAAATGCAATGAAATCTGAGTCTGTCTCTCAGAAAAAAAAAAGGTGTTTTCTGTGCAGAAGAGTGACGGGACATTTGACTGCATTTCTGATGGTGAAACCCTTATCTTCACCAGTAATACCTGGTGAAGGTATTTTGTACTTTGTTTTTTTAATCAAGTGACTACCTGAAGATATCTGTTTCTAAGATTAATGTGAGAAAATATAAATATTTGTGCTCTTGAATCATCTTTTAAAATGTATTATTATTTCAGAAGTTGTGAGCATTTTCATGAGATGTTTTACTAGCTCTCATGACTCACTTGAAGATGGTGCTGGGAGAAAATCTTTCTGCACATAATCTTTATTTTTGATTAAGACAAAATATTTTGCATAAACTTCACTTTTTTTTCTTCTAATCTTTTAGAGGAATTAAAAATTAAGATTATTTTGCAAACTTTCTGCAGAATTTTCCTTAATTTTTCACTCAATTTTGAAATATTTAATGGAACATCATTAGTACCACCCCATTATTGCTGTTTGAAAAGCAACATTTGCTGTTTAAAAACAAAACAAAACAAAACAACAAAAAAAAAAAACTTTAAAAAGCTTCTTAGTACTCCCTAAAATTTTTGTCTTTTCCCTGATCAAAGTGTGTTAAAATTGTATGTCACCAGTATGACACTTTCCTCCTTTTGTGGAAACAAAACATTTTTTTTTTCCACTTGGAACAAAGAACATATTTGTTAAAGAAGATTTCCCATAAAATGAAAGTGTAGACTTTTGACCAGCTGGATTTGAAATCATGAATACTTATCTCTATTCACAGAGCTGCACACATCAAGGGATCTACTGACTTTTCCAGCGATATTATTTTGGTACCATACCATACCATATCAGAATATTAGTCTGTATTTGTTCAGGATTCATTACACACTGGTTTTCCTAAATTTTGAAGCTTTTTTTTTTTTTTTTTTTTTTTTTTTTTTTTTTTTTTTTCCAACATAACCGTAGAGGCTGTATACTTTAGCCCTAGAGGCTAAACTTAACCCTAGAGGCTGTATATGACAGAAGGGAGCTCCAGAGAGGAGCAAAAGCAGGGAACTACCCTGTGAGAGTGTCTCATTCACCATGCTGTGGCAAGCCAGATCAGTAGTTTTTGTGGATCCTAACATTTTAACTGGTAAATATATTTCACTTCCGTTAAGAAAGTGTCAGTGAATTGATTGTCCAGATAAAACATAATCATCCTTGGACATAGCAGAAATAATATTGTATAGAAGTGCCCATTCGAATCAATCTTATTTAAAAAGTTGGTAAAGTGTGGCAGGGAAACTGGCTTAATATTAAAGTTTTTCTATCTGTCACTAAGCAGTGTATCCCCTGTGATATTTTTTTGTTTTACAGCTGTTGAGACACTAATTAGAAGATTTATCTTCTCTAAATTTAGCCCCCCAAATGTTAGACAGCTGGAATCTCAGTTATTTGTGGGATTAGCTTAGACAAATTTTGTGTGATAAATGCTTTAGATAGGCAATTTTTCCCAAGATGATTCCTAATCATACTGCAGGATCTGAAGGTTCAGACTTCTGTTCAGAATAGGCAAAAGAAGGAGCTGAACAGTATGGCACAAAATTTCTTAGTATTGGATTTGAGCTATCTAGATCTGGTAAAGAAGTTTACTTCATCAATTTGGAGGCTAAAGCTCTGGTCTCATTTCCCACACTCATTCACAGCCAGGAAATCAAAAAATGTCCAACCCTTTTCACACCCAATCATCTGCCAAACAAATAAACAAGCAAACAGACCAATCTGCTGCACAGCAGCAGGAAAGCACACCATTGACAAAAATAGTGCTTTTCTTCTTTTTATTTTTTATTTATTTTTTTTTCCATAGAAGTTGAAGAATTAAATCTATGCAAAAAAATAAAAAAATAAAAAAATACTTGGCTGAACTTTGTCAGTGTGGATCAGAAAATAATGGCTTACACTGGGAATTTCACTGGCATCTAATCAAACTGAAATGTGTACGTTTTTAATGACAGTGAATTAGCAAGGATCTGTTTATCTTTGCAATTATATGCTTCTAATGCTTTGCTGGACCAATACTGGAACTGGAAAAGAAAAGCTCTGAACCTCCACCATCCCATGCAAATGGCTCCAAGGCAAGGCTAAACCAAAGCCTGGGTAACTGCTGCACTTTGCAGTGAAGATTTCATAGAATCATAGAATCATAGAATATCCTGAGTTGGAAGGGACCCATAAGGATCATTAAGTCCAACTCCTGGCATCGCACAGCTCTGCCCAAAAGTTTAGACCATGTTACTAAGTGCACAGTCCAATCACTTTTTAAATTCAGACAGGCTTGGTGCAGTGACTACTTCACTGGGGAGTCTGTTCCAGTGTGCAACCACCTGCTCGGTGAAGAACCTCTTCCTGATGTCCAGCCTAAACTTCCCCTGCTTCAGCTTAACACCATTCCCACGGGTCCTATCGCTGGTGTTTACAGAGAATAGGTCACCTGCCTCCCCACTCCCCCTCGCGAGGAAGTTGTAGACTGCAATGAGGTTCCTCCCTCAGCCTCCTCTTTTTCAGGCTGAACAGGCCCAGTGCCCTCAGCCGCTCTTCATACATCTTCCCCTCTTGGCCCTTCACCATCTTCTTCACCCTCCTCAGAACATTTTGTATCAGAACTTGTCATGCCCACTGCCAAGACAAGAGGCAATGGGCACAAACTGGAACACAGGAGGTTCTGTTTAAGCTTCATGAAAAGATTCTTCACAGTGTGGGTGATAGAGCACTGGCACAGGCACAGGCCCCTTCCCACCTCCACCAGTCTATATTTCTGTGATTCTGTGACATCAAGACTTTGTAGCCAGTAAAGAAAGTGCTCAGATATCAGGATTTGGCGTTCAGGTGTAATATGTGTCTCACCATGTGAAAGTATTTGGTTCCTTTTGGAGTGAGAAAAATCCATAAAGTGGGAGTAGGACAGGCATAGAAATCTCACCTGAAATCCTGCCTTATCAGAGAGTACTTGCAATTTTAATGTGTTTTACCCTCTTGGTCCCACTTCTATCAATACAAATTAGGAATTCCATTAGTGTCTTAAACCTAGGACAGCCTCAGCCCTGTGATGCTCTGAGAACTGTGTAGAAAACTGATCAGTAAACAAAGCTTTCTCACTTTCTCTTTGTTCTTATGGGAACATTAATTTTTATTATCCAATATTATCCATGCTCTTTCATCTTGGGTATGTTTAAAATATAATTATTAATCATAATTAAAACATCTCTTGTCTCTTATTCCCAGATAGAAAAATGAGATCCCCTGCCTATTAGTTTGTTATGTTTGCAGGAAACACAGATAGAAGAAATACTTCACCAACATATAAAGATATCTGGGTAGACTTCATCAAATGTAAAAGTCTCCCTTCTCTCATTTTCTCATGAACAGTGTATTCAACTTGCAGAATAACATCAGCTCTCAGAGCTTGAGCAACGTGTCTTTACAAACCTAGTTTTCATATGTTTTTGTCTGTGTTCCCTTCCGTATCCTTCTGTTCCATGCTACGGATTTCTTTTAGGGTTTATTTCAATGGGAAAGAATCCCATCTGACCCTCCTAACCATGGGCATCTGAGAAAGTGGATAACTGGGGGAAAGAGAAGAGAGATGGCTTCAAAGTGAAAGTAGGAGCTGGTTCCCACTCCTCTGCAGGCTTTTTTTTTTTTTTTTTTTTTTTAAGGGGGACTTTACCCTAGGTTTGCTGTTCAAAAGCTTTCATCTTCGTGGACAACCATCTGCTTCTCCCATTGACCTGAGACTCCACTAAGCTTTGTTTCTTGAAACCTCAGACTGGATTAAGGAGTGGCTAATCCCCAAGGGTCAAGCAGCTTTGTGAACAGCAACAGGGGCACAGAGGCACCACCACTTGAGCTGTATGGTGGGGTCAGTTATTCAGCAGCTGAAGATAAAGGACCTGATGCCAACATCCCCTTGTAAAGAGTTTGTTATGATCTTTATATCTCAGTGTTTCTTTTTCCCACTGGCTTCTCCTTCCTACACTCCCAGACGGGCTAATTGCTTTTATCACAGGCTAAATATGTAGTCAAGGGTTTCCAGTTGCAATCAGTAGTTTATTTTTAAGCCTTTGCAGCAGACAAGCTATTCTCACATTCAGGCTGGCTTATCTACATCCTTCGTAACTCTGAATAACTGGTGACAGAGAGGCAGAAACAAGAAGGAGAAAGGATGGATTAGCCCAGCGAAGCAGAGTCCAGACTGATGGGGACATGGGATGGGTCAAGCAGTAGTCACAGGGAGCAGAAGGTCACAAAAACTTTGGAGCTGCAGGGAGTGGATTGAGTCTGTGTGAGTAGCAAGCAGAAGGAAAGGAACAATTCTCTGATGAAAATTAAGAGAAGGATCTGTTTCAATCAGATGTAAGTTTCTGTGTAAGAAAGAAACCACATTTCTGGCTTTCTCTCTTTCTTGTGCATGTTCTTCTTCCTTTGTTACTAGTCTCACTCAGCCTCAAATGTCAAGGCAGCAGGACTGCCCTATTTCTGGACAAAAATCTTGCTTCGATACTTGAGCAGCAGCCTGATACTCCCTCTCAGAGTTTTACATTCTCCCCCTTGTCCACCAAAATATTTATGGATTCACCTTTCCTCCTCTGTGTCCCTGCCAACACAACCATTCAAGCTCTTCTTCCTGAAACCCACAGGTGTTGCTCATTCCACCTTCCCTCCCTCTAAGGTTCCTATCCAAGTTTTACCAGAATGAATATTAATTTTCCTCAAGCTTTCATTCTAGAAAAGTTCTTAATGTAGGCACATCTTTGCATCCTAATGATGGATGAGAGGGCTCCTAAACTCCTAATGTCAGCATGTGATACATCACAACTTCTGAGTGAGGTGGTTCATGAATGATGCAGTCAAGCCCCCAAATCCAAATCCTGCTATCTTCCCTCACAGCCAATTAATGTTAATTATATCTACTTATTGATTCCTACATTGCAATTCCTGAAGTAAAGAACTGCTGAGTTTATACAGCCTGAAGTACAGCTGGAAACATGTTGAAGACTTCAAGATCTTAATCATGATAAAAATTAAGAGTGTCCAAATACTCTTACAAGATAAAAGATATTACCCATAAACTTAAGCATTATTGTCTTTGACAACTTTATGTTTGTATGTATGTGTGTGTAGAAGCTAACTTCTATCACTGCTCTCCTCTGGGAGAAGAATAATCCAGTAGATAACAGTTTTCACTCACTGCTGCCTCTGTCTGGCTTTATGTTGCGGCTTTGTGGCAGTGCCACTCCTGCTAAAGCTGCCTGGGGCTTTTCAGCATTTGCTTGTATGATGGAGAAGATCTTTACTCATTTGAAAGCACTGTATAAATTTCTCTGGGCACAACTGATGTTGCCTGCAATAGAAATAATACACTTTATAAAAGCTAACTGTCATTCAAATAAACAGTTGTGAGATTACAGCAGCTCCCATCAGAGGTTTACTTCCAAAAACTGCTAAAGAAAACACTGAATAACAAGAAAGTAAGAAACATGCTGAAATATTGACTTTAAGATAAATACTATTAAAATTTATTTTCCTACTTTATTTTAATGAGGTAATGGTTGGCAATATTACACCAATGAATTTGCATTGGCTAATTGAGTTTGCATCACATTTTAGCTCATAATCTTTCATCCTCTAGGATTTCCTTCCATTGGATTTTGGGGAATTTATACTATGTTAAATATTTCCTTAGTATGGAAAAGAGGAATCCTGGTGGCAGTGTGTTTTGTAAAAATGCCCTGCCTGTCAGAACAAAGATACAGTGAGCATACGAGTGGGATGATTTCTGCTGGGCGTGCAATATACTTAGCCCATCTAAAATTCTTCCATGTACAAATCTGTGAGTTTCTGGATGCTTTGGACTATTTGAGATTGCAATCACAAGCTGAATGGATGACTTTCTTTAAGTAAAACACACCATGTAATAAATATGTTTTATAGCCCAAGGACATTTTAGGTGCTGCTGTTAACAGCAGAAAGCAGAACAAATGAATGCAATGCCCCTGCACATTAAGAGTTTGCAGAGGGGAAGGAGCAGAGTTTCAGTATCCCCTGGATTTTCTGGTGTGCAAAAGCACTTCCCACATGTTGGAGCACACAGAAAGTATTTGCAATTGCTAATCAATGTCCTTAGTTTATGAAGAAAAATAGGTATTACTTGAAGCTGAATCACCCCATTTATAGCCAGAACATAAAGACAATCACAGTGAGCCAAGCCATCCAGACAGTTTGGGGCTTTGATCAGTTTCTACTGTAAGAGACCTGCTTATCCATATCAACAGATTGACTTTCACAAGGATTTATTTTTTTTCTGCACATGTTTTTATATACTCACATATTTATATACTCACACTTTGGGGGAGAGCTCTCTCCAGAATCTACTGATTCTGTATGCTTTCTCATTACACCATCTCTTAATTATCTTCCTTTTCTATGTAGACTTTGGTGCCACTTTCTCAGTGCCAACAATCTGGGATTTCCTTTCTGGGAATGTGATATTTTACAGTTATTGACCTGAGGGGCATTGTCACAGTGTGTCTAGTATGGAAGATCCTGGGGGCAGTCTCTGGAAACTGCTATGAGAGGGGTAAATGACTGCAGCCAGCTGCAACACATACCTACTATTTTCCTGATTGCAGGGGGTAGGATTCATCTCACTCCCAAATTAAGCACTTAGTCTAAGCAAGTCATATAGGCTGCTTAGAAAGGCAAAGTACTCAAAGGGAGCAAATCACCTGGATTAGACTCTTGAGTCAACACCTGTTTACCGATGCTAAATGTTTACATGGATTCAAAATAGGAACAAGTTAAAGACAAGAAAAAAAAGAAAAAAGAAAAAAAAAAAAAAGAAGAAAGAAGAATTCTGTATAAAGATACTCACTCTGGTTCAGGAATTCACTGAGCCAGAAATTTCTAAAATGTATTTTGAGGATATATTCTTGATCTTATATTCTTCCTTGGCATTTACCATTTGCAAGTTTCCAAGAAAGACTGCTAGATGGACTAGATGTTTGTCCCAGTGCAGTTCCTCCTATGTTGTAATTTTATTCAGGTGGAAAACTACTCTCTGGAAGTGCATGTATTCATAGCTATAGAGAGATCCTGGGTCAGTTGTTACTGGACCTGAGGCGTGCAGTTCTTACCTCATTAGACAGCAGCTAGGTAGATGTCTACACTGGAGTTAGTCACTTAGATCCCTCTCCAGTTATTGGAGAGCATTATGCACTTCTAAAGAACAGTCCATCAACTGCTGATGCTCTGAAAGAACGTAATGTTTTTTTTTGTTTGTTTGTTTGTTTGTTTTTTTCCATGATTTTGCTTAGCCAGAGGAGGTTAAAACACATTGTATCTCCCGGATTGTCTTCTTAACCACTAAGCCTTTGAGCCACAGGCTTACACTCATAGGAAGTAATTTCTGCCCATCATTTGACAGAATACGGAACCTTTTTTTTTTATCAGAAGTATATATTGCATTATATAAAATACCAAGGTCTCTCCCAGTCTCAGGACAAAGATGCCTCATCTCCAGGTCATCTAGCAGAAGCAATGAGCCCAAGACTTTCAGGCTTTCTGTAGTACATAGCTGTCACATTGCAACACAGCAACCCTTGTTCCTTTAGAACAATTTTTTTCACTCACCCAACAAAATCTCCTATATAAGTGGGATGGTGGAACATGTTGTTAAATGTTTATTACTGAAAATTTGAAGGAAACCACATGGATTTGCTAGACAAGACTTACAAAAACAAGTTGCAATAAATACTTTATAGCATCTCCCCCAGCACCCAAACATAGACTTCCTTTTTTGTTTATGAAACATATGCACAAACTGATGAGCAAAATTTGCCTCTTTGGCTACATGGCATATTTCCATTGCTAAATATTCATATCCACTATTTCCCATTACTACTGCATTAAAAAAAAAAAAAAAAAGCATTCAACATACAGCAGAAATTTGCACTGCATGTGGCACAGATGCAGCAGGGAACAGAGAGGAACACTGCTGCTAGCATGAATTCCTTGTGTTTAGTTTACTTCTTTCTCCCTCCACTTTGGGAATATTTACCAGAAAATTGATTGATAGATATTCTGACATTGCATCAAACAATTTTAAATTGTCATATTATCTCAGTTCAATGAGTTACTGTTAATGACCTCATTAATTTATTTCAATCACCAAAGAGTGCACTGAACAAAGGAACTCTGCTTTGCATAGCAAAGCCTGGAGCATTCACTAATACAGTCAATTCCTCACTTGTTTTACCCCATCAATCCCATTTGCATTCAAACTATTACTAATCAAATCTGTAGATGAAAAGGTTTATTTTTATTATTAATATTATTTAGTGTACAGTACTATTTCAACGGGAGCAATTTTCTGTATTATATAAACTTGAAGTAGTTGAATGTTCCCTAAAAGTATAAAGAGAATCTGCAGTGCAAAAATAACATAGTGAAGAAAAGATATTTTTGTGTTCTCAGTGTCCAGTCCTGTTAGGCCAAATAGTCAGAGTGTTAAATTGCAATGAAGATGAATCAGCTTAGGCATCTGTACAAAAATGAACAACAAAATCCACCAAAACTTTGTAATGGCCTGGGGAAGGATACTTTCTATGCATTACCTGGGAAGACAGAGAATTTCTCAGCCCTGCAGAATTTTTGGCACAACTCTGCTGGGAATGACAGGTAGACTCAGTTCTGTCTTGGCAGAGGAGACATGAATGAGATGTTTTCCTGAGATTTCAACCAACTCAGAAATTGCAGAGCAAGGGTTAGTTTTGCAAATACTTTGTTAATTCTACTTTTGCTTTTCTTGGAATAGGCAGGAAAATGAAGCCTTGTTAAGAGAAAGATTTATAAATAAGATTAGGATCAGGCCTAATGGAGCAAAAGGGGATTCTATTAGCTTTGCTATTTGACAGGTCCCATTCAATTTTCTTCCATATGTCAAGTAATGATAACAAAAAGTTTCCTGTTGGAAGAACACTCTCAGGAAGTGCTGCTTGAAATAACCCTAAACAGAATAAATTGATTTTGTCATTCTTTGGGGGAAAGATGAGGTCTTATAAACACTATTTTATTACACACGATCACTTTCCTTTCTGTGTTCACACGTGCAGTGATTTGCCTTTTACCTGACGTAACCACTTTCTAGCTCCTCCTGGCTGTTTGCTGCAGCTCCTTTGGTGGAGATATCTCTCTTCACAACTTGCTAGTGAAACAGTTAATCTGGCTGTTACCTTTGACCACATGGTTACCCATTTCTGTGCTGAAATGGATTAAAGAGTGTCATCCTCCCCCCACTCCAGTTTTGCTGATTGGAAGGGCCGGAGGTTTCTTCTGGGGATAAGGAAGAACAGTGGGGAGACCAAAACCACACCAGCTATATATAAACCCAAGCCCTGATCAGCAAACCTTAATGATTTTGCCTGAAGTAAATAATGAATGTCAACCTTGTCCTGTCTGGTTGAGACAGTTGTGAGAGGTTGTCCATCCACTGACAGCTGAACCTCTGGTCTCTCCCCAGGACATCATAACTATCTGCTGTTCTTTTTCTCTATTAGTGGTGAACCCTCTCTGGCTATTTGTGTGAAGCAATATGAGAAATGAGTTGTGTGCATGAACAATTGTTCAACATAAGAAAGACCTTGAGGAAATCAGTAAGTTCGCAGATGACACCAAGTTAGGTGCGTGTGTCGATCTGCTTGAGGGTAGGAAAGCTCTGCAGGAGGATCTGGATAGGCTGCACCGATGGGCTGAGGTCAACTGCATGAAGTTCAACAAGGCCAAGTGCCGGGTCCTGCACCTGGGGCGCAATAACCCCAAGCAGAGCTACAGGCTGGGAGAGGAATGGTTGGAAAGCTGCCAGGCAGAGAAGGACCTGGGAGTGATGGTGGACAGTCGGCTGAATATGAGCCAGCAGTGTGCTCAGGTGGCCAAGAAGGCCAACGGCATCCTGGCTTGTATTAGGAACAGCGTGACCAGCAGGGCTAGGGAGGTGATCGTCCCCCTGTACTCAGCTCTGGTGAGGCCGCACCTCGAGTACTGTGTTCAGTTTTGGGCCCCTCGCTACAAGAAGGACATCGAGGTGCTTGAGCGGGTGCAGAGAAGGGCGACGAAGCTGGTGAGGGGCCTGGAGAACAAGTCCTACGAGGAGCGGCTGAGGGAGCTGGGCTTGTTCAGCCTGGAGAAGAGGAGGCTCAGGGGCGACCTTATCGCTCTTTTTAGGTACCTCAAGGGAGGCTGTAGCGAGGTGGGGGTTGGCCTGTTCTCCCACGTGCCTGGTGACAGGACGAGGGGGAATGGGTTTAAGTTGAGCCAGGGGAGTTTTAGGTTAGATGTTAGGAAGAACTTCTTCACTGAAAGGGTTGTGAGGCACTGGAACAGGCTGCCCAGGGAAGTGGTGGAGTCACCATCCTTGGAAGTCTTCAAAAGACGTTTAGATGTAGAGCTTAGGGATATGGTTTAGTGGAGGGCTGTTAGTGTTAGGTTGGAGGTTGGACTCGATGACCTTGAGGTCTCTTCCAACCTAGAAAATTCTGTGATTCTGTGATTCTGTGAAATGTGATCTGGCATGAGACTGCAGCCCTCTGAATATGGTACTATCTGAAATCCCTTTCAGAAAGGAAGGGTTATGGTACCTAAATATAACAGCTATCCACTTTCTGTGTTTGGCATTACACATATAAAAACTCCTTTGACTTTGGCAGATTCTGGATTAGCTCATTTCAGAAACCACCAGCAAAACCACATCAAATCAGAGTTGGGAGAAATCTTGAGAACACATCTAATCCTTATCCATACTTCAAGGCAGAATGGGGCTGGCTCTAAGACACATTTCTGAGACAATGAACCTGTGGAGGGGGTGGCAGGGCATTTCACCATCTACCATCTTTCTTAAGTGATGGAGGAAGCTGAGACTGAAATATTTCTAGGCCCAGTAACAGAAAGGCTAAGGCCTCAATATCCACCTGCCTGGCTCTGTAATTTGGTCTCCTCTCCTTCCTCCTCTACTTTTCTTAGAGATTAGAAGTACCTACTCTAGACTCATTTAGCTCTTGCCAGTCCCTCTGGTGGGACAGAGATGATGTGCAGGTGGCATCTGGCTCATGAGCCTTGTCGTATTTCATAGACTGTATAATCAGCAGTTTCTTCGTCAGGAAGGCTGTTCAACATGAAGAGCTGTATCCCATCTGTATAAAAACTTCCCAGGGAACTTGACCTGCCACCAGTTTACCTGCATGTATAGCTTGGATAACAGGTACCATTCACTGACACACCGGACTCAGTGATCTGCCCCACGACCAGGGAGGGCAGCAATTGAAAAGCCTGTGAGATTTTGCTAAATTTGATTCACTTACCCATGGGTAATCCCTGTGTAATCCCTCACCAGCATGCTGGGGGACTCTCCACATGGATGGCTCCTTCCCATGAGGTCACCTTCATTAACTGAGCCCATCCAGGTTTCAACGTGATTCCTTCAATGCAAACCAGAGCCCTGGGATCAGATGTCTGGAAATCAATCCCAGTGCATCCAAAACACTGCCTCTCAGCAGAAAAGTATGTCTGGAATGCAGCATCATTGTATTACACAGGGGCACGATTTCACTGCAGGGGATACAGTAAACCCCCAAAGATGTTGGCCAATTGATAGATCATGCCATAGAACTTTGCTCGGATTGCTTTTGAAATGGCTGCCTTGAGACAACTGTAACTAAAACCAGCTGGCCTTAACTATATTTAGTGATATTTATTTTTATTTTTTTCCTTTTTTTTTTTTTCTCCTGTTTAATCCATATGGCCATAAAGAATTTCTAAATGAGTAGGAACAAGAAACTGTTGATGGTAGTCAGCTAACGAGAATTGCAGCTGGATAAAAGGGGATGGCAAACCTAAATAAAGGGCACAAAATCCCAATGAACTGGAATAAAGGCAATAGAGCTGTTGAGATTTATTTGTTCTGAGTGGAAACCCAAGCAGCTAATTTTCACGCCTAGGTGATTGAGAGGGTGGGATTAGTACTGATTCCTAGAGGGAATCCCAATGTCCTGGCAGACCCTGAAAGACCTTCCAGTCTCAAGGCAGGAACAATTACATCTATGCTCTTCCTGACAGCAGTTTGCTTAAACTCACCTTAAAGCTTTCCAGCAGGCAAAAGTTTTCCATAACACAGATTCCAGGATACAGCATTCATCCTGACACAGAGCTTCTCCCAGCATTTAAGCAGAAAGATTAACCGTCCTGTAGTTTAAGCTCTTAATTATCACAGACTTTGAGAACAGGGTATTTTTATATGCACTGAAGTATTTTTTCTCATGCTTAAAGTTAACAAGTTCTTGCCTTGTCTTCCTCTCTCCACCACCTCATTCTTCTTTAGCCTGAAAAACAGCAGTTCATTTACGCTGCCCTCATAGTTAGTATTATCCAGATCTGCAATGCAAGGCAGCACCTGGGGAAAGCCTCCCCTTCCTCTCCTCACACAAACAGCAAACTTACTTCTGTGTCTCTGTCTGTTTGTCTACAGAATTTAATGGGTTGCCAAGTGAGTGAGATGGGTGGGCTGCATAGCATGGGGCCATCCCCAATTCACAAACATAAGAGCTCACCCCTTACCAACCAATACTCATCAAATGAGGATTTACACCACTAGAAGCTTCTTCCCTGTCCTCCCTCCCTTTAAATCAACTTCTGAGCCTGTGTAGTAACGAGTCAGGGGTTCATGTGTTTCCTATTAACCTGGGATCTGAGCAACACCCATCACTTCATCTAACACCTTGTGAGTGGTGGCCAGGGATCTGATGTTTTGTGAAACAATGCTCCTCACAGCTGATGAACCAGAAGGGAAAATCTGGTAAACACTCTTTTATGACAATGGGGAGAACAATCCTGTCATCAGACTGCACTTAATATTTCCCTCTTGGCAATCCAGATGTAAGTGAGGGTGACGTGCTGCTTTGTTTCAGTCTGCATTGTGCTGTTGTGAATATGAGTGTTCTTGCTGCAGCTGTCATTCAACATGACACAAGTGGGGAAAAAAAAAAGAAAAAAAACACCTCTATGAGACTTGGAAAATTAACGTGGCAGGTCCTCTATCTGACTAGTTTATCTTTCCTAAAACATTTTTATTTTTTTCTGTAATTTCCCTATGCTATCTGAGTGGCTGTGTACAGGGAAAGGTTCTAAGCAAACTGATATTGAGTAAATGAAGTGTGTAAAGCTCAGAGACATAAGCAGTTGTAGACTGTTCTCTTTCTCTATAGGTATTTCTATCATCTGGGGATGGGGATGGGGAATGGGATGTAGCAGTGTCCACTTCCACACAGTACTCTGTTTTCATTTCATTAAATTTATCTTGCACAGTTAGATAAATCTAAAAATGATAAATGATAACATAATCACAGTTGCCTATCTTTTGGAGATACAGTGAACTACTTATCCTATGCTCAATAATCCCATTAAAAGTTTAAGGAGGCTCCTGACTGCACTGACACTAGAGGAGCTCTGAACCAGTTGCAGCATCTCACTCGTGACAATGGGACTGGGACTTGTTCACTCCACAGGTCTTTCTCTGCCCAGTAAGTACAGGATCTGCTGCAAGGTTCACTGTCAGGCACTGCACAACTGCTCAGGTCTGAGCCAAACGCTAAAAAAACGTCACCACCACTTTCTGCCTCCAGACCAATCTCTCAGTTTTGTTCTAATCCTCCTTTACCAAGTCCCAGTTCTCCATCATCCTGCCAGAAGGACTGTAGACCTTCCTCTACCATTCTTTCTGTGCCAGGAATTTCAGGAATATTGCCTCTATTCAGTGCTCCTGTCAGAAAATACTGAAATAGCAGAAAGTCCTCTGGCAATTCAAGAGCAAAATTTGCAGACAGATTTTGAATATATAATTTTAATGACAATATTATTAATCCTTTTATATTGACTGTATACATAAAAAGATTGTTTGTGCAATATGCACAAATTTCTGTACATATATTCATAAATGCAAATGTTTCCTTGACAGATTCATTGAAATACATTATATTTTTCACTTCCTCTTACATGTGTATGTATTTACACAGTAACTTACATGTGTTCATAGGCCTGTGTGTGGCAATGCAAGTGCACAGATTTATATATTTCAGCTCCAGATAAGTCAGTTTAACAATTCAGACAGCAAGAAAATGTGCTTTGATATCAGAACCTCAGAACCTCAGAACATTCTTATAGAACCACTTTGGGTTTTGGAAATACTTTTAAATGGTCAAGCATATCTCTGGCTTATTGACGTCAAGAAGAATGAATCGGAGGCATTCTTTCCAGGAACCATCTTGTTCTGTTATGTCCTTGCGGTAAAACCAAGATGTGACTGGCTTGGGCTCCTGGGGATCACATGTCTCTTATCCCATGAGTTGGAGCCCAAGGTCTGCTTGTGTGCTCTGTCTCAGCATACATAGGCTTTGATGTGCACTCAAACACCCCTTTGAGATCCTGACAGGGATACCCAACATGTCTTCAGTTGCTATGAAGTGCTTTCCCCTGGCAATACGTAGTTGTTTTCTAGGGCAGAAGGGATTGTCTTTCTATGTGCTGGGGGCAGGATTTCCAATGGGCAGCACTCATGGGCCATTGCTCATGAGTTGTTTCTGAAGTAGAATGATATCTTCTGTGAGAATCAGACACAAAGAGGGACATATCTCACTGTCTCCTTGGAGTAGCTCAAGTTCGACTTCATATTGCACACAATCTCTTCCCATGACATTTTTTTGTCTTCTTTTGTACAATATAATGTCATGGTTTCAGCTGGCTTAAAGTTTTGTTTTGTTTTTTCCTTTGTAGAGATTTATATGATGCTGTGTTTTGGATTTTTGATGAAAATAGCAGTGATAACACACAGATGTTTAGTTTTTGCAGAGAAGTGCTTATACAGAGTCAAGGACTTTTGTACTTCTTACACTGCAATGCCAACAGGGAGTGCATGGGAAGTTGGGTGGGGACGCAGGCAGGACAGCTGGCCAGGACTGACCAAAGGGATGTCCTTTACCCTGTACCATGTGGCATCATGATCAGCAATAAAACTGGGGTAAAGAAGGAGGAAGGGGAGCACATCTAGAGTCATGGTGTTTGTCTTCCCAATAAACTATTACACATCAAGAGAAATGGAACACGTACCTGCTGATGGGAAGTAGAGAATGAATTCCTTTATTTGCTTTACTTGTACACATAGTTTTCACTTTACCTACTTAGCTGTCTGTATCTCATCTGTCTTTATCTCTTTCATGCTTTTACCTTCCCAATTTTCTTCCCCATCCCACCTGGGGAGAGTTAGTGAGTGGCTGGGTGGTACTTAGCAGCCTGCTGGGGTTAAACCACAAGAGCATCTCTGGAGGAACTCTTGGAACTGAAAACAGGCAGGATCAGGCTGTCATCTATTTCCTGTCCTTTTATTTGCTGATATCAACAATTTCTACAGAGATCTGGGATGTTCTCTGTGGGGGTGGGCTTTCTTGTTTTAATTTTCAGATTTTGCCAGCTTCATAGATACACTTCAAATAGGCTGTGTCTTAGGGGGAAGTTTTGGCAATTAAATACATCCTACACAAACAGTGTAATCCCACAAGCACCAAGTTTCCTCAGCATCTCTTTAAACAGAAAGTTAAAGGATTAAGAAAAGCTAAGACCACAACACCAACTGTGTTTCTCTCGTGTCTTCTAACAAACCGGTCATAGGATGACTGCAACATGCAATCCACCTACATTTGTCTTCCCATTACAAAATACTCTAATTTTAGTCTCTTTTTTGGCAAAATCTGATAGGTGGGCTTGGCAGATGCCTGGTAGGTCAACACACTCAAGACACTTTGGAGAAGCGTATGAGGATTTTGGTGAGAGGGGAAAAGAGTTTTGTGCGTGTACTGCCCACGTAGAAGGGTATTCATCATTAGACCTTCTCTGTGATCAGCAGAGAATAGTGTCAAAGGAAAACAAAATCAGTCTGAACACTTGAGAGGCCAGTGATATGTACCAGCCTGGCCAGTGAAAAAACGCATATTAAATAGAACTGTCTCATGACACAGAGATTTCCAGACCCAAAATCTCTGCCTCCGTTATCTCAGATAAGATTCAGTGAATGTTAGCAGAGAATCAACTGGCCAACCACAGAGCTTGTTCAGTCTTTAATCATTGGGTATCTGCACAAATCTTATTCTAGCTTCTTTGGTCTGTATGTGGGAAATCTCTTGGTGAAATCAAAAAACTGGTGGAAAAAGAAAGAAAAGTACAAGGAATTTTATTTATTTATTATAATGAAAGTTCAAGAATATGTCAAGACCTATGCTTGGTGGATACCTTTTTAAAAAATATCTCAAGCTCCTTAAGAAATGTGCCAGCTGATTAACAAAGTAAAAAAATGAGAGGCTAAGATGACAACTAAGGCAGAGAAAGAAACGTAATTAGAAATACAGGGCAAGTCCTGGGTATGAATGCTTGGGGGTTTAGCATGGGATCATATTCCTTGTTCATGGGCTGAGATGTGTCTACATATCACACAGATCTGAAACTCCACGTGCTCTGCACATACTTGAGCACCAACTCGGCTGCCAGATTTCAGCTCTCCTTTCACACCTCCGTGGCTTCAGCAGGCAAGCAGTGCCTCATGGAGGGTCCCCAGGGCTTTGAGAGCTCAGAGCAGAGCTGGCCCTTGAGTCCTTCAGCCCAGGACATTCCTCTAATTCCTCTGCTAGCCCGTCACCATGTGGCTATTGTTCCCAAGCTGTCTATTCGGATTGGGTTACAGCCCTTCGTGGGGTGGGTTGAATTTCACAACCAGGCCAGAAATTCCACTGCATAAAAACCGAAGCTGAGTATTTTGGGAAGTGGCATTAATGTTACACGTGTGACATCACAAAAAAGGACTCCATGTTCCCTTTTGATACCCCATCTACTTAGTAAAACAAACAGAAAAAGAGTATCGACAACAATGAAATTACCCACTGTAAAAAATATGAAAGATTTCATGAGTATGTCCCCATCACATAGATGCTGTGCCTTCTGCAGCAACTGTATTCTGCTCCCAGGATTTATATTAAATCATGGAAACTCCTCAAGAATTATCTTTCCTAGTTCTATCACAGATTCTCTGTTTTTGTTTTGCTCTGGTCACATCATCCATCCTTACATGCACACACACAAGCACACACCAAACAAACAAACAAACAAACAAACCCTCTTTATCTGAATTTTTGATATTTTTATTTCTATGTTTTATTTAATATTTCTATACACTTCTGTTCTCCATGTCTGTAAGTAACTTTCTGGGACTGGTTTATGCTAGGATTTCAAGATCTGAGACTAAAACAATAGGTTACAGATCCCATGACTGAATTTGTAATGAAAAATTATAAATTATTTTAATCAATGCTGCAAAAGTTTCCTTTTTTGTTATGGTCCATAATTTAAGTTATTCTGGTAATGAAAAAAAGAAATGAGTGACAAGACTGATCACATGTCTTTATGGTGCATTTGCAGTTGATAGCACCCCTCTCTAAACAGGATTTGGCCAATGGGAACTATAAATGAGATAAACCAGATATGTTTGTCTTTGGTGTTGCACAGAAGGTTTCAACAGAGGCACGGCTTGCTGAAGTCTGTTTCTTGTGATGTGACATTTCCATCTCCCATCACATCAAGAGATAAGAAAAGCTCAGAGCTTCCCAAAGCTATGCTTGATGTGTATGTCCAGGAAACATTGTGTAATTCCAGGAAACTTCCCCAATGGACTCTGGGATGGGGTATTGGTAATGAGTGGGATAGAAAAAGCCCCAGAAAATCATGCATATCACTTCTGCAGTCACTCTGAGAGCACTGGAACAGGGTTATTGGAGTTTCAAACTCAGTCTGGGAGCCTTCCTAATCCTAGAGGTTTTGAACATACAGCAATACTGAAGCAATTGCTACAAGTTCACAGCCTGAATTATAATTTTATTTGGCTGGAGCTCATTCCTTATATCTGTATATCCTGATTAGTCTTTCAGGTTTCTTGTCTAGCAATTGGAGAGAGGGAAGATTCAAAGAGCCTTTGAAAAGTGATTAAGACAAATTTCCGAGAGTGTGTGGTAGTTTGCCCTTTTTCCATTGTAGTCTTTCTATTAGTTCCTAAAGAGGAACCTAATGGAAGATAATACTAATGAGTGTGTGTATTTGGGGGAGGGAGGAAAAGGTCACTTGTAGATCCTGTGTGGAAGCAAAAGCAAACTTGGCTTTTGTAACAACCTGCTGCCATTTTGTGTCTTCCTTCAAACAAGGAAACACTCAATTTCAGCCCCTGACCAGATTTTTTACAAACTTGAAAACCACAGTCTTAATCACACGAGGTCGATAACAGTGGCCAGACTCTGTGGATGACCTCTTCTCAGACGTTATTGTGAATTCACTTTTTTTTTTTCTTTCTTTTTTTTTTTTTTCCTTTTTTTCCCCCCCCCCCATGTAACACTTGAATCTTTGGGGTCATTTTCCTAGTACAGAGCTAGATCACTGTGAAATCATTCCAGGTTGCTAGAAGAGAGTAGCATCTACTTAATGGTCCCTGAGACCATTTTCCAGCTAATGTCACAAAAAACAGCACCGCCAGGGAGAAAGGAAGAAATCCACCTTTGTCCACCCCTTGTACTGCAGCTGTCTCTAGTAGTGGTTTAGTAACAACTTGAAACACTCAGCTTTGAAATTTACAGCAGCCACACTACAGTACAAGTGGGGACAGTCAAAGGCAGTAAAAATAGTCGCAGTGCCATATGAGATGGTGATCTCATCCAGTACCAAAAAAGAGAGAGCAAAAGATCAGAAAGGATGAGAGTAAAATGCCACAGCCCCACTGAAATCAGCTGCATGTATCTGATTTTCCTTATAATGGATTTTGTAAAGTTGAAAAAAAAAAAAATAGTTGAAATAGTTGTGGTGGAAGAGACTTGTAGATAAATTGATTTGCATCTACCTTTTCTGCCTTCAGCATCCACTCTAGGATTTTAGGGCAAGGTCAATTGTATCCTAAGTAAACAGTGATAGTAGTATGGGTAGAAACCTGTTCTCAACCTGTCAGTCTCTGATGTTTTACTTTGTCCTTGAGAAGAACATCAGTTGACTTGCTTGTAGCTCATAATTATTCAAACAAGAACAGTTCTCAGAATATTTATGTTTTTTTTTTTTTTAGCCCCAGAAACAAGTGCAGAAAAACCTATGATGGATGGAGACTGGGGGTAGGTATTTTTTCCCTTTAGAAATTAAGGAATGCATTATTTTTATACATTTCCCAAAATAAAATTGAAAATTGCAATATCCTCCTGGGCAAGAAATGGGCTGTAAGAGTATGGAAATGTGGAATTTCTTCACTTTAAACATCTGAAAACTAAGGCTCCATTCTGAACTCATGAAACTTCCTTTGCCAATATATATATAGAGAGACAATTCCAGAAGGACACTCATATTACGTGTTTTATAGACCAAAATTTGGAAAGAATCATTGTCTGGGAGTACTTCTTCATTTTGATGAAGAAAAGGCATAGCTCATCGCTCATTTAAAAGGTAGGAATTTCACTGATGCTAAAGTTAAATGACATCACTGTCCCACAATGTTTCTAATAAGAACTAAATGATCTTCTGAAGATAACTATAGCTTAAAGAAGTGGGCTATCATGAAGCCAGCAAAATGACTGTTTAATAGTCCTTTTAAATAACAATTAACACTTTTTTTCCTTTCAACAAAGACCTGAAGGATTCTGTTGATTTTTGCAGCATTTTACAGGTTTTTCAGCAAGACTTTCAGTTTGCTGAAGGTGTAATGTACAAAGCTTTTTCTTTCTCCTTCATGTCTTGTGGTACTCAAATAGGATACAATATACACCGATTTACCATAAAATCCCATAACTCTTCAGGAGCAAGAGCACATTCTCATTGAGCTTTGTGTTACCAGTGTTGGTATCTTCAGTGTTACATAGATACAGTTTTTTTATAGTTTTTCTTTTTTGTTCTATCTTTCTCTTTCTTTTTTTTTTTTTTTTTTCTTTTTTCCTTTTTTTTTTTTTTTTTGTTTGTCTTTTTAATGATGAACAGCAAACATGTGTTCTCCTGATCCCAATAGTCAAAAAGTAAATGATGGTTGCTGCCAGACAATCTACTATTCTGGTCCATATCCACAGCTGGTATAAATCAGCATAGCTCCCTTGAAGTCAGTGGAACTTACTGATTTATAGCAGCTGAAGAGTTGGTCCAAAGGCAGGCCTTTGCTTGTCTCTCAAGCTGATGTTCCTATAGGGACCAGCAGAAATATAGGTCAGATGATTCATCCTAGAATTATGAGAGCAACAGCAGAAATCACAGGAAAAAAAATAAAAAATTAAGTCACTTTTACCTTAATTTCCATACTCCATCACCTTTACTCTCATCAGCTTCCCATCAAGTAAACACTCTCTCAGTTAGCCCATCAGATCCTTCTCTCTCCACACAAACAGAACCCATTCTGCTCTTCTTTCCAGCATCTTATCTTGCTTTAACCTCCCAGGTCTTAAGGCACAGGTGGAAAAACTGAACAGCTGTACAATTGACCAAAAATAGGGAGAGAAAAGGACATTTCTTTAAAATTCCCTGTTCATTTTTTTTTTTCTTTTAATTATTATTCCTAGCTATCTTTAAAATGTCATTGCTATTTGAAAATATCTGACTTCTTATTTATAACTTATATAAACTAAAGTACAGAGATTGAGTAGCATATGAGCAGATGTGGTTCAGTTTTCTTTCTTTGTCCAAGAATTGACAATGTATCTGCTGAGCAGGGGACTGAAGAAGCAGAAAAATAAATTGTTTTCTCATCTCAAATATTCTAAAAACACTTTTCCTCTGTTCTCTGGGGATGCCATTCAAGCCGTGGCTGTCTTACAACTCTAGGGACAACATTCCATATTGGGAAAAGTTGCACAACAGCTTTTGGTTCGAGTGAGAACATCATTGACGTGCTCTCAACCTCTTACTTAAAGATGTCTGGAGGGCTTCCACTAATGGTTATTTTTCAAGACAGAATTGAAGATTAAACCCAAAGATTTATTTTATTTTTATTTTTAAGGGGGGAAAATAACAACCGGGAGGGGGGAAGGAAGATTTAATTTTGTTGAGAAGATAAATATCTGAAAGTTAATACTCTTTGGCCCTAAATAGTTCAGTTCAAACATTCCACAAGAATATTTTATGAAAACTGTTAACTTTTCTCAGGTCCTAATTTTTCTCAGGAAGAGGCAGTTCACACTGTCTGTACAATCTCCTCTGCTTGATTTGAGGGGGAGTGTGGCAAATTGCAGTAAATGCATTAAGACCTGAGGGACAGACATATCAAGGACAAGTGAATCATAAGGTGATGTGGCGACATTCCCAAATTTAAATGATTTGTATTTTGAACAGAATATTTCATTTTCATGTATATATATTTCTTTTTTTCTTTTTGTTCATAAGTCTTTTTATTTATTTATTTATTTATTCTGTGGGAAATTTCTTGATGAGCTCTGCTCTCTTTGAAGAAGATCCCAGTCCATTTCTCAGGAGAAACTTATCATATCTTGACGATCAAGACAATCTCAGAAAATTCACAGCTAGCCCAGCCTCTTATGTAGGACTCCATGGCAACTTTAAAACAGCTTTTTGGCACTGAGATTTGCCACTAACATCTGTTGTGATCATGACTGAAAAATTGAAAAGCACATTCCACCCCTCTTCCCTTCAAAACCTATTAATAGGAAGAGGAATATTTGGTCTTTTTTTTTTTTTTTTTTTTTTTTTTTTTTTTTTTGTCTTTTTGTCTTCCAGCTGCTGGGACTCTTGGGATCCCTCATGGAAGAGATAAATCGGCTATTTAGGACAGGATTAGTTGCATTGATCTGGCTGTTTACAGAAGGATTTGCAGGGCATTGGAGTGTCTTTAATTTATGGAATTGATCCAAAACACCCTTCCAGCAGTGGTTTGCCAGGCCTACAGGTACTTAAAACTCACAACACCTCCCTATTTTGCCTTATCATTGTATATTTAAATGCATTCATACATGCAGAAATCACAAAGATTAAGCTATTGCCTTTCATCTACACTACACTGTGACGAAGAAACAAAGCAAAAAGATACCTTGAGGTGTGAGAAATAGTGTAATTGGTGAGGGTATCTGGGTAATTGATAGGCTTATATGAATAAACAAACCAAAAGCTAGGATGGCAAGTACCATGGGTCTAGAAGAACACGCAGACAGGGTAATGAATGAAAATCCAAATAATTAATTGGGAATTCTTTGCATTACCAAAAATGTCCCCTCAAAAAAAGAACTGACAATTTACAATAGGTGGCAAATGATGCTCCAACAGTTTTGATTTTGACAGAAGTGCAAAATGCTTTTTTTTTTTTATTTTTTTATTTTTTTTCCTGAGCAGTGTTGAGCCATCTATATCGTGAATATACTTTATATTGAATATATGCAAAACATATTCAGGTAATCTTTGTATGACTGTAAGACTACTGAATTTTACAAGCTTTGTCTGTGAATCAGACTGTGGTGTTTTTTCAGCCACCTTTCTGGGTCTTCCTTACCAATCTCCCTAATATGCTTTTCATTGAGAACAGCTGAAGGGGAAAAAAAACCCACAAAACAAACAAACAAGCAAAAACCAACAAATGTCAAACAAACAAATAAAATCCAACCTAACAAGCCATGGCTGATGTGTGGAATTCAGAAAAGAAAGTGGAATATGACCTTCCTTGTTAATATAGCTTCTTCAGCTTCTTCTTATCTTGCAGAGGTGGAGGTGACAAGATCCCGTGCTGCTGTTGAACTGCTGCTGACATCTTAGTTGTCTGATATTTTCCAGTGCCTTTTTTTTTATTTTTTATTTTTTTTTTTTGGTTCAGGATTAAGACCTGGTAGCTTTTTCACATGTGTAAAACACACTTGTGAGCTTAAGCTGGTGCCTGCTCAGATGCTCTTCTGGTGGTTGTGTGCTCCAAGGGCACAAGCTAACTTGCATTGCTGTTCTGCTGCTTTGAATTAGAAGAGTGCAGAATTTCCTGGGGTTGTGCTGTCTTCTGCAAGGACAATCAAGAAATCTGTATTGGAAACATGGTGAAGTTACTCCCTGGTGTTTCCTTGGATAGAAAACTCTTACTTTCCTCCAGCCATGATTGAATTCACTGTAGAAATAAATGCAACAAAAACCTTTTACAGAATCACAGAGTGGTTGAGGTTGGAACATCTGCAGATCATCTAGTCCAACCTCCCTGCTCAAACCAGGTCCCTTAGAGGGCATTAATGTGTCCAGATGGCTCCTGAGAAGGAGACCCCACAGCCTTTCCGGGCAACCTGTCCCCATGCTCTGTTACCCTCCCAGGAAAGAAGTGCCCCAGTGCCCCCTCATGTTTAGCTGTGCTTCAGTTTGTGCTCATTGCCTCTTGTTCTATCCCTGGTCACCACTTAAATGCAAGTAGCTGGCATCGTTTGAGATGCATCACTCTACAGTGGCCTCTCAAAGAGGGTGTGGGTGTCCTGTAGTTCAGTAAGTCACAAGGGATGGGATTAATTTGCTTACAGCTTACATAGGGGTTCAGCCTTTTCTGGTATCTACTCTGTCATCTGAGATGTGTATGGGACTGGCAGGTGTACAGTTTGGTGAAAACCCCATGGGAGACAAATGTCACCTGCAATGGCAGTTGAAGGCTGGGTGGGATCAGCTGGTGCATCTCTGTTTTATCTCCAAACAAACCCAGGGACCAAATGTAGGTTTTTAGCATAGGGAAGCTGAACCACTCCCCTGGCTGCACTGAGTTTTAGGAGATCAATAGGTTGATAAATTAATGTCAGAAAATCCTTCCCCAGGTGACCATGAAAACACGTGGATCAGGACTGTTGGAGTCTATCAGGGTGGGGACTTGGCTGTGGTGAAGAGAGCTGGCAGGACTACAGTTCAGCAGAGGACACAGCCAGGGCTCTGCACAGCTTCTCGTGGAGACATCCTTTCTCTATGACCAGCTCTACAGAGGGGACCAGAATCAAGTTCCCTGGAATGTGACAGGCTGCAGGGGAAAATACCATTCTCCAGGCTGTCCCTGAAACACCAAACCACCAAAACACCTCTCCAGCTTGCTCCCGAGGGCTCGTGTCAATAGTCAATGTGCCTGGAAGTGTACTCCGTGGTATTCAGACCCAAAGAGCAACCCTTCCTCAGACTCCCTGGTGTTCTCCAAATGTTCTTGGTGAAGCTGTGGTGGAGACAACAACTTCATGGGGTGGCAACGTTCTGTGTAGTACTCATGTCACATGCTAAAAAGCTGCTTGTGTGCTGCCAGTAATGGAAGTGCCATGATTTGTGAGCTGCTGGGCAGGATAAAGCCCATGTGCTCCTCCAGCAGAGCCATCCAGAGAACCAAGGTGTGAAGGAGGGCAGGCATTGGGGGGGTCAAGCTGACTGTGGTGTTGGGACAGGCAGGTCTCAAAGGGGCCTGAGTGGTAGATTACCAGGATAACATAGCAATTTGGTAAAGGAGAGACATTTATGATTCAACTCATATTTACTTGAAAGACCAGCAGAGAGCCCCATTTCAAATGATTTGCATTTTGGAAGGCAGTTGTCTTGTTTGAGGAGGGAGAAAAAAAATCTGCACAATATAGAAGTGATGTGAAATGAATTCTCTGAGAGCGATATTCTGATTTAGAAAAATGACATAAACAAACACCGATCTGAAAACTGTTAACTCCAGCTGGCTCTGAAAGGGTTATTTAAGTAAGGCTGGGGTTAGGAAAGCTTTGAATGAATACCCTTATCTTAGTTATTTTAATGGGAATTTGGCATTCAAGTCCCTAAAATAGTTTGGAAAATCTCAGCCATGAGGCTATACTTACAGATACCCAGTGTTATTTTTCCCAGACTGTGTGTGCATGTGTGTGTGCATATCCCTGCTTGTTACATGCATTTTGCTATAAGCAATACTGATTCTTTGCACCTTGCCTGGAAAAGACCATTGTGTGATCTGGGACATGAACTCTCCCCTGCAGCTGTTATGATGATGGTTGACCTCCCATATTGCTCCATCCTGATACCTAAATATAAGCCAGGGCTTGCCTTTTGATGGACCACGGCACAAAAGCCAGGGGTGCCATCCAGCCTTAAAAAGAGTGATAGTCTGCAGCAGGTGAGCTGAGAAGGCGTCAGCACAGCCCTGGGGAGGCCAAAACCCATCACTGGGAACGGGACCGCAACCCAACCTCCCCCTTGCACACGTACACGTGTGCAAACGCACACCAAAAATACTTGAGCCAGTGCCAGCCTCAGCCCTAAAATCCCCCAACTCTTTCCATTTAAGTGCTAATTCATTACAATGCCCTATCGGATGGCTCTAAAATAGCTGGGTAAATGTCTTGTCCTTTTATAGCAGGGGCCCTATTGTAAGCTCTGGCATGTGACAGGTCTGAGAGCGATACAATGTGTGACTGCAGGAGACTGGACAGAGATAAAGACCTGTGTGCACTGGTGATTTATCCTGCAGCAGCCACCACTTTCCTGTCTGTCTCCTTCTCTCCCTTCCTAAAGCAGCCCACGAGCAAGCCAGCATGCCCCCAAAGAAGCCTGAACCTAAGAAGGCTGAACCTAAGAAGGAAGAGCCCAAACCAGCACCTAAACCGGCAGAACCAGAACCCAAAAAAGAAGTTGAATTTAACCCAGCTTCTATCAAAGTATGTATCTTTTAACCTGGTAGGGGAGGAAGCAGCCAGGGCTGGTGGGGCTTGGGTTGGTAGTGATGCTGGTGGTGCATTCAGTGCTGTGAGATGACATTCACCCAAAGTAGTGCTTGGTTTTGGGCAGAAGGTGAACAGTAAAGGTGATTGCCACAGGTAGAGAAGGAGTTGGAGCAAATTCACCGAGGGCTCTGCTAAACGGAGAGCCCAAAAGCTGAATTTTGTTTGTTGTGAGGATGTCCAGACCTGTTTGTCCCTTCTAATACACAAAGTAGAAAATTTAATTACTTGCAAGTTTTGACGGCCTTAATGGGGAACCTAACGTTCATCTGCTGGGAATATTATGGGTAGGTGCCAAGAAAATTTGACTGTACTCAGGGCTGGCCATTGGTTAGCCACTGGCCAAGGCCACTTGGAGCGGGCTCAGAACATTCTCTGGATTCATTGCTGCCTTCCTGCAGTCCTTCGCTTTGGTAGACATCACCAACTTGAGGCTTCCTCAGTGTTTGTGTGTGTGTGTATGTGTTTTGGAAGTCAGAGAAACTCGAGTAAAATAACAGATTTCCCAAATGATCTGTTGTTTGCAGGGTCTGTCCCAAGGATTCCCCCAAAGGACATGAACCTTCTCCTTCTCCCCCTCTTTTAGTGCAGTCTGTACTGGAAAGAGCCACTGCTGATCTCAGCAGGGCTTCCAGAACTCTTGCTAACATGTAGTGGCAAGATTATGTTTGCAAGGGCGTTTCTGAAACAGGTTTTTGACAGTATTTAGGCCACTACTTTAGTCCGTGGAAATCAGTCTCTGGGCTGCCTGTCTAACATCACTTTGCCTTTTCAGTGACTTACCCCTTTGACAGGGAACAGCCAAAATGTAGGAAACTTCCCAGGTTTTGAAGTTGTGAATTAGGTAATTCCATTGAAATGAGGCTGGAGAGCTGTTTCCCTTTCAGCTGTTTTTAACCATAATAATTGTCTCTTCAACAGGTAAGTCAGAGACACTTTTTTTGTGTGTGTCAAAAAAGAGGTTTCCCTCAAAGAATGACAAGGAAAAAATGTAGCATATTCTTGTGAAAATAACCATGAAATGGACCATCGAAAAATGACATCTTGATTTATAACAATGAAATAAGCAAATAAAGGTCTAAAAATAACTAGTTCCCCATTGCTTCTTGTGCACCACACACATTCACAGAGAACATCAGAAACCCCTGTGCATATCTTTAGGAATGGCTTTCCCATACTATTTGCACAGTAAATACCATGTGGCAGATAGACGCTGTGAAGCACGGTAAGATTTCTTTGCAAAGCAAAAGAAATCCTTAAAGTTGGAGAAATTAAGGGGAGCTCTGCAGCATCTCACAGGTTTCTTTCTCATGCCTGGTGATGTCTGCGTGTAAATCATAAGGACCTTGCAAACCTTTCAGTTTAAATATTTATAAATATTTAAGTAAAAACCAGAAAGAAGAAGTCTCACTACCAGGAATTCAGTTTTGGGCAAGTTTTTGGAGTCTTGGCATCAGCATCTGTGGGCTGTGAGCAGGACTTTCACTATGACCTTGGAAAAATTGTACATGGTGGTATGCAGATCTTTGTTACTGTCCCTGTACTTAACATTCCTGCACTGTAAAAGGAGGAGGGGGCAACTGCAATAACTTCTCTTAAAGGACATTGACACCTTCAGCTGGAATACCATGACTTTATGGCAATATTCACATAGGATACTATGACGCTGTGGTATGAAGGGCAGCTAAGTCCAGTAAAGAGTTGAGCTGTAATAAATTAAAAAAAAAAAAAAAAAAGGAATAAAAAAGATCACACACAAAAAATAGATATTCATCTTTGTAGTCACAGCAATTTAAAAATCATCAAATACATTTTCATCCAAATAGGATTTGAAATCAATCCACGTCTGTGTTTTTTTTTTTTTAAAAAAAAATACTACTCATTCTACAGTTATCCATCCAAATTATTATTTTTCCCTCCAGTACAATTTGAAACTATGGACTCTCTTAATGGTTTCTAAAGCACTAAAAAATATGTATAGATTTTCTAAAAAATAAGTAAATCCAGTGCTCCCTTGATAATATCTCTTCATCTTTGTGGAGAGTATGCTATTACCTAGAATATACATACTCAGACCAGGGAACACATTAGCAGATTCATGGTCTGGGGTTGGGGTATTTTTTTCCCCAAAACTCATAGCAAGGGGAGATGATATTCTCTAAAGAAATTTTCATGGGAATTTTCAATTATTTTTTTTTTTTTCATCAAAAATGCTTTTGTTAAAATTGAAGCTTTTTGCTCACTGGGGCTGGGTCTGGCAAATACACTGCTTCCTGTTCCATAAACCTAGCTCTGGTGGAGCTCAGGCCATCTGGTGTAGATCAGAATACCTCCCTAGATCATTGTACAATATTTGAAAAAAAAAAAAAAAGAATTAATGAGATTTGAAGTTCTCCAAATATCCCATTTCTGCATTCCAGAGTGAAACCAGTTCAAGTCAATCTATCACTAAAAAACATAAAGAGAAACAAACTTATGTCAAAAGTGATCAAAATCTGTGTTTTGATGCAAAGGTCTCAATTATCAATATTCGTTCTCAGACACTATTTTGCAATTTTATTTTTGGAGTTTTAAACTTTTTTTTTTTTTTTTAATTGATTTTAGAGACTAAAAAGTCTCAAAACTATAATATTTCCATGGAAGTGTTAAATAATTCTCATTTAATTTTACCTCACTTTTGCAATATGCTGTCATGACAACGGTCCATCGGCCTGATTTTGCACTCCAGAATCATATAAGATTCTCTCATCTTTTCTTTTGGTGTTTCTTGGTCAAGATTAGGGTCTGTATGGGGATCTGAATTAACCTAGATGTGGGGTACCTTTAAGTAAGTAGAATTATTCTAAAGTTTTATTGTAAAGATTTTAACTTAACATCTCCATAGGACTTGATTAAATACTTACAATTTTTTTAATAGATGGGATGTGATTAAATGTTGCTCGAAACTCACAGAAAAGTGGATTTATTTGTTTGTTTATTTGTTTGTTTGGTTTTCCATTTGTTTGTTTTTCTGTAAGAGTTTGGCTGAATTTGTGGGAATGCTTTTTTTAAGAAAGTGTTTAACTAGAACAGCCTCTGAGCTTCACTTTGGAGAACAGATTGTCCTTGGGAGATTATGTAGCAAGAGGATTGTCGTTTCCATATAGGTATCCTTCATTCCCAACTGAAAGCTGTCTAGGGGGGCACATGTTGCCAGAACTAAATTCTTCTCTCCTGAAAACAATTAGGCTAACACAAAACTGGAAAAATCTTTTAACGCAATGAACACAAAAAATGGGAAAGACCATTGCAAAGTAGGTCATTGACCCTAAATGTCATCTATAACCAGCAGAGAAAAACTCTCTAAAGGCTTGTTGTTTGCCTTCATGCTCAGCACCTATATAGGTATGGATTGGATCAGCTTCAGGAGATGGTGATCCATTAAAGAAGGGGATGAAACAGGTAGCTGGGTGCCAACATTTCAGCAACCAAAGTTAGCTGAGGTGAAATGTTCCCAAAGTTCTGGGTACAAAAAGGTCACACAGAGACAGCTGGCCTGTGTGAGAATCTGGAAGGAGCACGGCTTGCTATATAGAGTTAACCTTAATAGCCACGTTGTCCTGTGCCATTACTTGATATGCTTATTGTAGCAGCATGCAGTAATATGGGTGCCTGGGGAAAAAACAGTCAGAGCTTATTTTTGTGGAGCATTGGTCTTGGAGCCTTGTGAAACCTGGTCCCTTCGAGAAGCTCTGCAGGCTTCCGAACATCTGCAGGGACAGTCAAAAATAAAAGTGTCTTTTTCTGCAAGAAAAAATGTAAGGGCATCTGGGATGGGAGCAACCAGAAGGGAAATAAGCAGGCAAATGGCATTTCAACAACAAATGCCCTCTAGGTGGGATTGTCAGAACAGTTTGTGTACATGGCTGAAGAATCTGTTTGGGGCTAAAGTGACTGCAAGGACTATATTCCAGAGTAAGTATGAACATAGGAAAAATTTATGAGTTAGCATTGAACATATGTGTGAGAAGGGCTTAGAGATGGGGGGAATTAAAAAGCAAGAGTTACTTTGTGTCTAAAAAGGATTTAGTTTGTGGGGTAAATATGTTGTATTGATGTGCAAGAGAAAGAAAACAAATGACTCTCTTTAAAATGTGGCTGTATTAAAGAAATTCAGTTTATGGGAGTAATATCTGAATTACTGAATATCTGAATGTGACTACGGTGAAGGCAGCGCTGCATGTGACACCTTTGTGTTTGTGGGGAGGCACGCCTATGAGGCACAGGTTTTGTAGGCATGTTTTTGGGGCATTTGTGTGTGCAATCAGCAGTTGTGATGCACATGCCCTGATTTTCTGAATTTATATAGTTTAAGAGTGGTTTTGAGTGTAGCTCTGGAGGAAGAAGGATTTTTTGTGTGTAAATAAGCATCCCCAACTTCTGTATGAGGCTCAGCAACAGGTAAACTCATGGCTGACTGGTGGCAGGAGTGCAGGGTGCTTTGTAACACAGATCCTTGGAAAGCATGATACAACAGGGCTTGCACTGGAAAGGGGAGGCCTTTTCTTGCTAGAAAATAAATAAATAAAAAAAAATATATATTGTGCCCAAGGTAAGACAGGCATGATTAAAATTTTAGCATATTGATGAACCTCTTCCCTCTGCTGTCCCTGAGCCACCCGTGTAGCACAGCAATCACTGTGGGGCCCATTTCTCATAGTCTTTGAGGAAATGATGCTCTGAGACATAATGAAGGCATCCAACTAATAAGGACACGTCTGATTCAGAAGAAAATCTGCCTGGATATCCCACATAGCGTACCTGTACCATGTCCAGACTGTAAGGTGAAATAATGTTATGTTGTAGTAAGACACAGGGAAGATGCAGTCTTGGTCACTTTGAAACCTTTCAGGATGTCTGAAGATCGCATTGGGAATTTGGACACGTTTTTCTGGAGAAAGAAGTAGGAACTCTGTCCATGTGCATGCCTGAGCCTCCAAGATCAGGCATCGAGTCAGCTGTACGTGGCCTCCACATGGGCTCTACCTCCCAACACCCTCTCATCTTTCTCGCTCTCCAACCTATTTTTCCCCTCGGTTTCATTCCTTACAGGTGTTACATATTCCCATTGTCATCACCACTGTTATTATTGGCCTGCAGTGCATCTCAGTAGAACTACTTTTAGAGAGCAATTTCCCTCCTGTGCTCGCATATTTGAAGGTTTCTGAAGTGGGCAGACACCTGCCAGGCTAAACTTAGCCCATGCTGGGCCTCTTTCTCTCCCAGTGGTTTCTTCTGAGCCTTTCAAGCACAGAGAAATTTGAGCAGTGAGCTTTGAGGAGGCCCCAGGCCAAAATGAATGAAAGTTCAGCAAAGACAAAAGACCCCATTGCAAACTCCTGGGAGTCAGTGGGAAGTTTTTACTTTCGATTTTTTATGGGATTTTCCTCTGACTCACCGTTCTTGCTGTGGACCAGTGCTCTGGCAAGGTGTGAGAACTTTTGCAAGTTTATTGTGATTTATTTTTAATTTAGTGTGCTGCAAATGCCTCCTAGGCATGTGCTCTAAAATTGCATTGATCTGGCAGATATCTTCAGACACAGAGAGACAAACTCCTTTTCAGCATAACAATAACACAAACTCCCCTAACTCTAGAATAATATTTCACATGCCACTTATTGTAAATAACAGATATTTTTCTTAGGATAGAATGAGTCTTTATTTGAAAATTGAAGTCAAGTCTGACTTCTAGTGAGGAAATCTGGACTTTTAGCATAGATGAGATATCTCTCAGCTGGTTATAGTGAAGAAAAAAGAGCTCCAGCCTGAAAGCTTTGGCTGCATAAGTTTGAGTTACTATCTTAAACACAGGAGCTTAATAAACAATTCATGTAAGTGCAGAGAGTCACTGGAAAATGTGATTGAGTCGTTAAAAATTTTCCATGACTAACTAACAGGTACCCTCATTTCCCTCTTGCACAAGAACATTAATGAACCAAAGTGCCCAGATATCTTTGTGATGGGCACAAGAATGAGAAAAGAATAAATTCTACTCAACTCTACTCAAACCCCAGCTGGGCAGGGTGTTCCGTCCTGCTCAGCCTATACCAAATGGAAATATGAGGGTGAGTGAGGAAGGCCAAAGGTTCTGACATGACCTTTTAGCATTTAATGTCACTGAGTGTATCTAGTTATATAGCTATCTACTTTAGTTATATAGTTAGCTAATTTATAGAGCTTAAGATTATTTAATGATCTGATTTGACATTCTGTATTCTGATTTTGATCTGGATGTGCTCTACTGAGCCCAAAGATTTTGGTTAGGGGAAAGCATTTTGAGTCCAATAAGAAAGAAAGTTTAAAAAGGTGCATTCTTCTGCCATATTTTAGGCATCTACAAGTTAAATATACAAGACGGAGCTAGTTTCTTCAGGCTCCCATTAAAGAGAAAGAGACATTTACAGAAGTTCATTAATTTCACCCTAAAATTAGCATTTTAGGTAGATCAAATAAGGTGGTGGTAAAGAGGGCCCATAGAAGGGTAGGGACACTTGAGTCATGTTTGGGTGGCAGCTAAGGAGTCCTGCCATCTCATATTTGTGCCCTGCCTCAAGAGAGCTGCAAACTTTTGGGCTCATCACTAGCCCACTGACAGACATGGGCTGTGCCAGTCACAAACCGGTAAAACTGTGTGGCATCTATAACACCATATAGCTCAGCAGATTTGGTTTTCTGCAGGTTTGGGAACTTTTCCATTGTATAGACTTTGGCTGCTGAATGTTCGCTGTTCTACCCGAGTCTCTGCTCCAAAAGAAATGATGGACCAACTCCAAAATACTGTCTCTGGGCTGCCCAGGAAAGAATGAGATCCTCAGGATCCTGAACTCTCTTTACCATGTCTGAAAGAAAATCCCACATCCTCCCAATCTATCATCCCTATGAAGCTGTGGGGAATCCAATTTCAGTACCAGTGGTTCTTCCTAGGAAAGATCTGAGCTGGGGACTTCAGCTCACATTGGACAGCAGTTCCTGCAGGTGGGAACTGGAAGGGGATCATCCTCCTGGAGGGGTTTCCTCTGCTCTGGGACAGCTGAGGTCCATGGCATGGGACTTTCCCTCTATAAATGACACTTTCTCCCATTCTGCCTTGTTCCTGCTGCATAGCAGGAGGTTCAGAGGTGTGCCATTGGTGATGCACGAGGAGCTGAAGCTCAGCCAGAGGTTGCTGTCAGGACTGTCAGCAGCCTTTGTTCCCTCTCCAGAACCTCCTTAGCTGTGAGGGTCTGTTGGATGCAGCTACTTCAAGCCTTTTCTCAAGAGTCAGTGGCTGAGACACCCTGCCGTGTACACAAAACCAGGTGCTGTTCATGCTTATAATGCTCCAGTAGCAATTTCTTTAAGCTCTCCTGGATGGACCCCAGTGATAAGCATAGTTAAAATGCCATGCTGCCATAGCACACTTCTAAAGACAGCTCTGCTCTTTTATTCTCTCCTTTATTTATCACAGTCTGTCACTCTGGAAGCATGGGACATTCCCAGCCAGACTTGCCATTGTGGGGCAGCTTTTAATATCACAGAGAGCACCTTTCTCCCTTCTGTCCCTCCCTTTGGAGCAGCTGGCCCAGGTTGACATGAATTTGGCAGCTTGCTTTGCAGAAGTGCAGCATTGCCTGAAAGGCAAACGGGGTATTTCAACATTAGGAAACAATTTGTGGCCTTGACCTGGTGAAATGTTGCATTGGATGGCAGGATGGGGGATGACTCAAGTCCCTGTGGCTGGGGGCATCCCCAGAGAACAGGGTGCAGAACTGTGCAATGGCAGGTTTTGAAGGGCTGTGATGGGAAAACAAGGGAAAGGGAATCAGATCAGGTGGAAAAAGAGACTGTGAGATCGGCAAGTGGAGAGGGAAGGTGATCTGGAGGATAGAGCCTTGGTTCATCCTCCGTCTTTCTTGCAGACCATGGCAGATCATGGCTCACTCATCAAATATCTGCTTGTGCCTTGGTTCCCCTGGAGAGAAATGGAGGATGATAATCATATTTTGTCCCTTCTGGTTTTTCAGCCTGTAAACAGGAGATGTTCCTCACCAGCTGCTAGCAAAATGCTGTCTTGAACCAGAAGGGTGAAGAAATAGACATTGAGGAAGCATGCACTCGTATGCAGCAAAAGGGTTTCTTTGTGGTGTATTCCACTCATTCTTAAGGCCAAAACCAAACAGCTCTGGAAATTGAAGTTGCTTTCCAGATGGATTTTCTGGGCCAGTGAAAGTCTGGCTATCTCTGTGTATCTCTCTTGTTCGCAGAGCTGGGCGACGTTTCTCGTAAAAATGTTTTTCGGGGAGATTTGGCAAGTGCAGTTTGGTGACACTGGAGTGTTTTGCAAACACACACAGATTTTTGCAAAGGGTTTTCAAAAGAATATGAAAAGGATCAAGAAAATTACCAGTTTCAGCTTTTTTAGTTAATCCTCTGTTTAGATTCTTTTGATCTGAAGCAGCTACTAATTTTAGAGGGTTCTTTCCTTTGTATATATATAAAAAAATACCCAGAAATTTTTAATGGTTGAAATTACTACAATTTGGGCAAAAGGGAACATTTTGACCAATCTGGAATATTTTTTTCTCCCTCATTTCCAACTAAAACTGTCATCAAGTAAAACACAAAACCAAAAGCTGTTTTCATTCTTAATGAAAAATAATTTTTCCCTGAAAAATTGGAAATTGCTCAGTGGCACCCTAAAATACATAGTAGTATGATTTAAAAAAAAAAATAAAAATAATGATTCTGGGCAGTTTCCTCTTCCAAGTCTTTGTTGTGCAGCTGCCAAACAATAATTTTTCTGCAATGTCTGAAGTCTGTGGCAGAGAGACGTACAAATCCAAACCTGTAAACAGCTTGGCCTTATCTAAGGGATATTCAGATGAAAACCTGTCAAGTTTCATATACTCTTTTTAAAATTTGAAGTAACTCAGAGTTGCAGCATTAGTGAATCTCTGGGCCTTAACAGTAAAACGTGCAGCTTTCTGAGTTTGTATCTGGATCGCTGAGTGCCAGGAGCACAGTAGAATTTTTTGAACATGGCTTTTTTTTATCTCGTGAAAAGAAGATGATTTTTGTAGAGGGTGTTAACCACCAAAAACTAAAAGTAAGCTTTTCTGCAAACGTGGCTAGAGGTGTTTTTTTCTCACCTCCCTTCACATTTCCCCGTGTACCCTGCATGTTCCATTTCTCTCTGTCTGTGCTCTCCTCATGTCTGTGCGCCCCTGGTCTCCCTGCAGCATTCCCCAGCCTTTAGGCATGCAAATGCCCCTCAGAACTGCGCCAAGCCAAGAGCAGGTTTGAAAGGCTTTGCACTGCCCTCAGCAGGGTGGTTTAAATGCAGTTACTATTTTTCTGGGTCGTTTTGTCTTTTCAGTCATTATCTCAGACCAACTAGAACACGAGAGCTGTTTATTTCTAATTTGCCACCAAATGTACTTTGCAGCTTCTCGAAAGGATGGGTTGGGAGAATAATAAATAAGCCCTGTTTGGACAGCTTCTGGGGTTTTCAAGTGTTTCTGTAGCAGGTCCTGACCTAGAAAGCCCTCGTGGCAATGCATCCTGCCACAGAAATTTATCTTCTGAGATCTCAGCCAGGGTGTTTGTCTGTTTCTCCAGCACGTGGCGTGGATAAGGGCTCTGTGAGATTGTTTGCACAGTCTATAGCTGTGCAGGTCTTGTGCTCTGGGTGTTTGCCCACAGTGGGAAAAGGGGGAGAACCACCCTACCCAGCAGCCTGGCCATCATCCCTCCCAACGGTGCCTCCCAGCTTTGCCTTTTTCTCTCTGGTCCTTTTCCTCTCTCCAATCTGCCCCTGGATAGCAGGGAGTTATTAAAAGCACACTCTGGATACGGAGCAGCTCTGTAATAAGATCTGCATTTCTCACATAACTGCTAAACCTCAATCAATATGGTTTTAATCACCATTTGTGTAACGTGCAATAACTATTAAATTTAAATTAAATGCACAGCTCAGAGCATGGAGAAGGCCCTGGCCAAAGTGCTAACTTTTCCCAAGTTGCTGGAAAGCTGGACTGTAGAGACAGATTATTTATTTCTCTCGTAAACCAGCTAAATCTTAACTTGGAGAAGGGAGAAAAATGTTAAGAGTAGCTGGGGTGGAAGCAGGGAGGAGAGTAGCTCTTAACAAAAACTTTGGTTTTCTCTTAACTTTTGCGAGGATGTTAGCATTCAGGCAGCAGTGCCCAGGTGGACTTTGCTCTGGTGTCAGTGCTGATAGGATGGAAAACACCATTAGTGACCAAAAAAATATCATTCCCTGCAGGAAGTGAAGCCTCACAAGTCATGAGATGGGCTGAGGACATGACTAAGTGATGAGTAGCTGCCTTCCCTCCTGGTCCTGCACCCATCCCTTCCCAGGGGCAGGTTGGTGACTGCACTGTTCCCAAAGTGTCATGAAGTCCCTACCATGCTGGCCAAGGGCAACGAGTCTCTAAAGATGCCTACAAAGAGCCTTAGCCAAACACTCCTAGTGTGGGTGGCTGAAATGCAGCTCCCTGATTGAAGAGCCCTTAAAAATCATTGTGTATGCCCCAGCGGTGCCCCTGGGAGCAGTCACCTTGGATAGAGACCTATCCCT
Organism: Aythya ferina; assembly: GCF_964211825.1. NCBI lineage: Eukaryota > Metazoa > Chordata > Aves > Anseriformes > Anatidae > Aythya > Aythya ferina. Next base: position 1,970,050 of record NC_140297.1, read on the forward strand.
TCACTGCTACACTCCAGCAGCTAATGGAGATAGTGATAATTACAGCTCTGAGACGGATTTCTGTGAAGGGCTTGGAGGTGTTAGAAGAGTGCAGGTGATGCAAATACCTAAAAGCTGATACAGAGCTCTTCCCCATGGCAGCAGGACAAGGCAGTGTATCTACACTGATTTTGCATCAGAGGCATGCACTCGGTGCCTGATCTGGACTAGCCCAAAGTGGGGAGACCAATTAGCTCTACACAAAGCCCAGAAGCATAGGAAATTCTGCTTCTCCATGCACATGGCTTCAGCCCAAGCCAGCACCCACCTCGCTGAACAGGCAGTGGCACTTTGGGTCCCAAAGCACCCCAGCCCCCTCTAAAAGCTGTAGTGGCTCTGAATGGCTTCAAACTATGGAGCTTTCTGATGTCAGACTAATAGCAAGCTCCTCCACCTTCATCCTCTTTCCTCCCACAGCTCCTGGACTAGTTTGTTTGCTTAGACTTTGCTGTAAGGTTTCCAAATAGCAAAAGGATTGGTTAAAGCTCAGGTATTATTAAAAACAGCAATAACAAAGCAATGTCAAAGCATATTTCCTAACAATATTTCATTTTATATATATATGTATAAAATTATCATATGCTGGCAGTAGAAAGAAGTGGAAAGAAATATGGGAAAGGAAATAGATGTAATATTAGTAGAGGGGCAATGCCAATATAATCGCCAGCATTTTTTTTTACTCTTAAGCAAATTTCCTTCTTGAACTTAATTTCACATTACATTGTATGCATTCATCTTACATGGCATTGTTCCCTCCCCTGTCCTATCTGCAATCTGAATCCTAAAAAAAAAAAAAAACAGCCGGGGAGAAGAGGGACTCAACTAAATTTAAACTGAAAGCATCGTGCTGGGCTCAGGGTATGTGGTCAGCACGCAGCCCAGCTCCCTTTGATGAGATAGCTGCTTCCCAGAACCCCTGCCCTAGCCAGGGAATGGTGCATTATTGCCACTAATGATAAGGATATGGAAGGGTTTTGGTGGCTTTTGCTTGTGAATGCTGTTCCCATTATGGACTGATTCCCAGTGGAGGTCAATCAGCATAGACCCCTCCAGCCACCCACGTCCTGTGCTGATTTATCCCAGATCAATACCTGGGTTTTACTTTTTGAAAAATCTATGTTGGCTTCTACTGAGAGATTGGGCATTTTTATTTATTTATTTATTTACTTACTTTTTAAGCATAGCTGGAAAAAACACTTGCCAAGGGAGATCCTCGCCTCTGGATTTATGGTGGTCCCTTATAAATGATCATCCCTCACTTCTGTTTTTCTCTGGTGGCTCAGGAGTTAATGTATGCGTCTGGTTGTGAATGTGAGTTGTGCATACTTTACTTGCATGTGGTATGTATGTATATACATACATGCTATATGCATGTATGCATAAGCATATATACATGACAGAAATGAGGGTGTGCATATATATGCCTGTGTATATTCATATGTATGTATAAACTGATATGTACATATATGCAAACATATATGTAGAAGAGCAAATGTTTACATCCATTTATGCCCCTGTGCAATTCATATTCTTTATCCAAATGCCCATTCCACGTGTAAGCACAAACCATACCTGCAAGGTGCCTGCATGGCCAGTTTGGAGAACAGTGCCCCCTCTCTTGCCCTCCAACAGGTGTAGGAGAGCCATACCCCTGGGTCTGATCCATCCTGTGAAAGCTGTTTGCTCCAGCAAATTAATGCATCCAAAGCCCAGAATAGAAACAGAAACAATCCATCAATTGTGTTTTCTGGGAAGCAGCAGAACATCCCAGCCACTGGGCAGACGTGGGTGAAATATCTCCTGCGAGAAGCCTGTTCCTGTGAACAGCCTTAGAAAAACAAACTGGGTTATGAGCCACCCAGCCTTAACAAAACAGCACCGGGGAGCAAGGAGATAAAAACAGGCTCACCAAGAACCCAGCTATGGTTAAGAGCAGCCTGACAATAACCACTGAATGTTTGAGAAAAAAAAAAAAATGTTGGTAAGGAAAATAACTTTTCACTGTTTGTGGCTGGTGCTTGACTGGTAGGTAACAGTCATAGCCTGGCAAGGGGTAGAAGTGCTGTTTCTCTATGATTTAATGATTGCACAAAGAAACTACCCCAAATGGCCCCCCCATCTGTCTGTAAATTAAATGTCATTGTGTGCCATGCTGCTTGGTGACAGCACCTTATAAACACTGCCTCTTGAGCACAGGCTTGACTGCATCCAACGTCATCGCCTCCTCCACCAGGCAAGAGGTGGCTGCAATGGGTCCCAAAGGGCATCTGGGTCTGAGGCTGGGGAACCTTCACAGGTCTCATGGGTCTTGAGTGAAACTCTGCTGCAAAGCCCCAAGAAAACAGCCATGGGTCAGAGCACTTGTTAATGCAATCAGATCTTGGACCTTGACACTGCTGCAAGTGGACTAAAAAAAAAAAAAAAAAAACAAAACAAAACTTTTGAAACATCAGCTCCAATTGTGGTTGTAGGAAATTTCAGACTTGGCTTCTTTCTGTGTAAGTTAATAAACCTCTAAATCAAGCAAAGGACCCCAGCAGACTGCAGTGAATTGAAAAGAAAACAACTCGTGGTGATGAGAGGGAGAAGGGAAGGGTTTCTCCCTCTTCCTTTTTTCAATCAGAATTTCAAATTTTGATGGAAGGTCAGGCTTCAAAATTTCCATCCTCTTGACCAGCCCCCAGCTGGGGCTCAGCTTTTCAGACTGGAGCTCCCTGGCGATGCTGGGGTCGGGCAGGAACATCCAGTACGGCTGCGGTTGCACCGCGAGATCAGAGCACGCTATGATTTATATTTTTTTCATCTCACAATGAATAATGTCCTGTTTCAGAAAATAATTTAAAGAAAAAAAAAAAAAGAGCGAGAGAAAAACAACTCCCTCCACCCCCAGCATGAAACCAAGTGGATCCCACTGACAGATTAGTTTGCACTCATGGATTTGCTACGGGGAACTTTGGGCCCATTTGAAACTGGGGCTGAGTTACAGTGTGATTATTTTGGGAGCAGTATGCATGCTGCGCCTGCCAGCTTCGAGAAACAAAAGCTGAACTCTCCCCGCTGCCAGTGTGTTATCGCAATGAGTGTCTGGCAGAGGTGGCTTAATCCTATTTTTTTCAGGACAGTTTCAGGGCAAGGAGTGTGATGTTTTAAAAGGGTCCAGCTGCCGTTTGACTTTGCAGGAGCTGCAAGTATATGGGGATGGACTGCATTTGCTGGGAGCTGGAGGCTGGTGGCATCCCATCCCTGGGATGGCTTGGGGTGGTGACGGCTGCAGTGCCAATAACAGGGGAAAAAATGACACCTGGAGAGCTCAAGCAATGAGCTCTGGGGCTGAGCATTGTTTGCAACGTATTGCTGTATGAGCTGGAGCATTAGTACGAGCGTGGTATGGTGGTGTCAGGCTATGTCAAGGGAAACCTCAATATTTGCTACCCAAGACACCAAGGCTTTTCTGCATGTGCCACTGGGCTGCCAAAGCCTGCCAGACAAGACCTTGGAGGATGAAAAACATGGTAGATGGTTGTGGTGGCCAGTGCTGCTGGTGGAGGTACTTTGCCAAGGCTATTTATGTCTGAAGAGGAAGGGTTTCAGCTTCCACCTCCAAGCCCGACTCCTGGGCTTCCAGGAGACTTTGCATTGAAGGCGCCTTTCTGCTACTTCTTGCCCTAAACCCATCAAGATCCTTTCATTTAGGCCAGCAGAACGCCTCCCGTGGCCTCATCCACTACAAGCATGACTGGTGTGTCAATCAGCAATGCTGAGGGCTTACACAACCGTGTCATCTGAGAGGAAAACTGGTTCAGCAAAGGGTGCTTGTTTGCAGGCTTGGTGGGGGAATTAAAATATTAGAAGAAAACAGCTTGGATTTTCAGGAGGAGGTTTCAGTGACACAAGAAAAACCCACAAAAATTCTCATTTGGCAACTCGAAATGAGTTTGTTCAGCCTGAAAAGAATTGTTTTGGTAGGGCCTGGAGTAATCTAGTGAGGGGGACTGGGATTCAGTTTTACATGAAATATGCCACTTCAATGTAAAAATGCTTGAATTAAAAAAAGAAAAGGAAAAGAAAAACCTGCCAATATTTACAAGAGAAAAACATTTGATTTGGGAATGAAAGCCAAGGAAAAAGGCTTTTATCTTAAATTAATAAGAGTAATAATAATAATAATAATAATAATGCTTCCTTTTTTTTTTTTTTTCTCTCTCTCTCTCTTTTTTTTTTTTTTTTTTTTCTTACTTAAGCTGTTTACCAAACTAAATACAGAAGTTTTTGACTCTTCCTGGACATTTTTGCAACCTATTGTATCCACCAAATAAATTGTCTGTTGACTGCTTTTACTTGCCCTCTCTGAGACCTTCCATCTTAAGGTGCTTTTACTGTAAGGGGTACAAATGCAGTGCTGACCCAGAATTAAGTGTGGAATGGAGGAATCTACCTGTCTCCATGCCTGTTGGGTTGGGAGATGGGCCTATTTCCTCATTGCCAAGGAGGTTTGAGGGTCTGAAGCCCCCAGGAATTGTTGTAATGATGTCCACAAGCTGCATCCTTGGGACTTTTCTCTTCCCCATTAGAGACCCAACCCAAGAGCTACTGTCTACTGCAAGCAGACAGTGCAGGCAAAGTCTGACCTCTCTTACACCCCAAGCTCCCCTCCAGGATTTAACAGAGGGTATTTTTTAGCTTTTATAATTTCTTATACAGTTGAGAACATCTGAACAAACATCTGCTGGTGAGGCTGGTGAAGGGGGGGCTGCAGAGAAGGCGGGAGGCCAGCTGTCAGTAAATGGCTGGAGAATCCAAAACCGTGGAGCTACAGGGAGAACAGTCAGTCTACAAAATGTTTTATATTTCTGGTGTTGCCGGTTGCCAGAAGCTGTCTCTGTTCTCCAGAGCATCTGTGTCATTCTCTTGTTGAGGCTCTGGAATTTCCCCTTGTGCTCTGGAAAACTGTGGCAACGCATTCCCCATCCAAAAAAAAAAAAAAAGAAAAAAAAAGGAACTATCAGTTTATAGGCTGCTGCCAGATTTGGAAGAGAACGGTGGCTGGAAAGTGCCCTGTTCATTAAACCCAAAAAGGTATTTACAGGAAACAAAGAAATGAGGAGGATATGATGTCCTGAGAGGGGACTGTCACCCAGAGCTCTGGCTCAGGCAGAGGACACAGGGTATCAGCACCAAAGGGAAGGCTGCTCTGAGTCACTGCATGGGACAAAGCTGAACCCGTGCTCTGCAGACATATCAGGCTGTGGTTCCTCACTCAGCAGGGATTCAGAGCACCACACTCTGGCAGAGTAGATTTAGAGTGAGCTATAGAAGTTCAGGGTTGTGTTGTAATTCCTTCCTCATGGAGGAGCCACGTGGGTTCCCCAAATTGACCTCTCAGCATGGCTGCACTGCTGATCTCTCGTCTCTCCGTAATCCTTCAGCCTCGCATCACTTTTAGTGTCATGCACTTACCTCATCTTCCCTTCTCCAACTCTGTAACAGCTCTGAACATCTCATGGAGTGACTCCGAGACCCAAACCAGTGTTTCCTAATCCCAAACCAGACACTGCTCCTCACACAAGGCCTCTATATACACTTCCAGAGGTAATAAAAAGCCATGGCAGACCTCATCCAGATTTATTTCAGGCTGAAATAGGGACCTTGAAGCCATAAAGTCTGCTGAAGATATAGTAGCAAAAGTTGTGGTATAACGCTCTATTTTTTCAGCTCTTAGGAAACCCAGATAAAAGAAAGATTCGAGGTAACCATATTCTGTCAGATAAAAGTGTGTCCTGGAGACAAATGTGGTTTTGCACTTCCTTATGTGGCATCATCCTCTGCATGACCTTGATTAAGACTTTCACTCATTTTTCCTGATCTTGAAGTAAATAATATACTTTTTTTGATTGAAAATCTTTACCTATGCAGCTACAGATAAAGGTTAATTTCTATCCTAACTTCATTTTCATTATCAGTGTAGCTAGATATTATAAAAGGTCAACTGTTCAGCTCTTGAACTCCAAAAAATATATTTTCTGACATTCAAAAACAAAACAAAAACAAACAAACAAACAAAAAACAACAATTGTAATTTCAGGTCAACCTGAAGCTATTTCTCTTCTGAAAGCATTGGGGACCAACCACAGAACTGCAGAGAGTGTGGGTAGAATTTTATGTTTGGGCTTCTATCCTGCAAAACTTTCAATGTTAACCCTCCCCCATGGAGGCCAAGTGGATCTGGTACTGCCCAGGGTCACAGCTCATGTCCTGATCAAGTGTCTATGCTGTGTGATGCATTCTTACCCACCAGAACATAAGCAGAAAAGAAACAAACAAAAAAGTCCTTGGGAAGCCCGTGAACTAAATGTAGACGTACCAAAAGAGTTTCAGAAGCCAGAGATGATGAGAAATCAGGAGTGGCTAGAAAAAAAAAAGCAAGGGAATGAGACTTGACCATGTGTCAAGGTTTGTCCATGGACAGTGGAGGAGTTTATGTACGTTGTAATTGCTCTATGCATAAGTGACGGGAGAGAGTACAATGGAGATGATGTGTATTAATAGGTTTAAAAGGTCTTAGTGGAAAAAAACCCACATGCTTATGAAATACAAATGCAATCTCAACACAATGATACTGATCTTGATGGTCTTCTGGGCCTCTTTCCATCTGCTGCATTTCTGCTTCCTAAATCGGCCTCCCAAAAGCACAATAATAATAATAAAAATAAATAAATCAAAAAAAAAAAAAAAAAAAAGAACACTTTTCCTTATCCAAAAGTAGCTCTGCCACAGCTAAGTACAAACCTTTCTGTTTGTATTGGGATTCCTCAGAGTGCCATGAAACAAGAAGAACATTGCTTTATTTTTCTGGAGGGGCTCTTTTCTTGCATTGTCTAAATACCTCTCCCCAGATAACCTCTCGGATGTTGGTTAGCAATGGTTTTATTAATAGGACTTCTTTCAAACTTTGCTATTACTGGCTTGTCATGCACAGAGTTATGTGTTTGATTGAGATACTGTGGGTTTATAAAAAAAGTCCCCGAGATAAGAAGCTGTGAATGACGTTCGTGGCGCCAAGGGGTGCACTTATCCTTCTTGGTCTCTCTGGGACAAAAACAGCTTAATGTCATTGTTTAGGCAAAGGGGACAGGAGCATTAAGGCCATAACTGATGCCACTGGTGACCAGGTAATGAAGCCAAGATTGGTAAAACATCAGGGAAGCTGGCATAACAATTGGTATGAAAAGGATTTAATTCAGCTGCCCGGTGTCTGCATGGAACATGAAACACAGTCCCCAGATCAGGGCAGGGGACAAGAGGAAAGAGGCCAGCAGTCAGCAGCTCTGCCTCTGATGGTGTGGGTGCTTGGCATTCATTTAGAATGTCTTTGCCCTAAAACCACAGTGGCCAACAGAAAAAAAAAAAAAAAAAAAAAAAAAAAACAGAGGAAACTTAACTCTTCTGTAGTGTCAGCATTTTAAAAGCAAGCAAACAAACAAACAATCAAGCCCCCAAGGGCGGTCATCCTAGTTTTCCTCCAATGAACTGGAAAATATGAAGCCTATCTGGGAAAGCGAAGTCGCACTTAGTCTTTTGCAGCCTCCAGCTTTGGGTGAAGAGGGATATGCTGTTGTCTGAGCTGCTGTGAAGCTGGGTACATGCCTGGGGAGATGGGTGGGTCTGGGCATCAGAGCTATTGGTGGGGGTTTTCACCAGATAGCATGCCTGCTGCAATAGACCAGCAGAAGCAGAACTGCCTCTGAGCAGGGATATGGGGCCACTGTCTGTGGCTGCAACGCACTGGGGGTCCTTTGTCCACTGATTATCTAAATCTGACCCCATTTTTACAGCCTGTCTTCTGGATGTCTCTTGTCTGGGGTCTTTGGGCAGTGGTCTTGCATACATAAGAGCCTTTGCTGTTACTGCATGGAGATGGCTTTGGTCTTGTGTGCTCCACTCCATTCTGAGGGAGAGGAGAGGGAAAACCAAACCATCTTCAATCTAAATATAGCCTGAGTTCATTCCATCCATTCTCAATGATACCTTGTGGCCAGCTAAATGATGACTTGCCTTTCCCTTCAACTCCATGGTGGTATGTGCTGAGAGAGGAGAAAATAGCAGCAGCCACCACCCACACATCTCTGCAGCTTTCTTGAGAGGAAGCCGTGCCTGGGTGGTAGGTCTGGTCAAACTCTTTGCCACTGCCCTGTCAGCTGTCATGCATGGTCCTCCAGCTCTGAGTGGTGTTTTGCTAGGGGCTGTGATTAGAGGTGAGGCATGCTCAGCCTTTCAGCTCAACCCTTCCCTTTGATCCAGCCATGCGAATTTGCAGGCATCTATTTTATTTATTTATTTATTTTTCCACTCTGGCAGTTTCTCTTAGCTTGCAGCCTACCAAAGGGCCAGCTCATGCTTTCTGGGTGGGATTCACCAGATCAGGAAAGGACATCTCCCTCTGTGCTCTTTTTGTCCTTGTTGTAGAACTGATTGATCCGCTCAGAGAAAATGAGGGCATGATCCATCTCCTCCCCAAACACACACCTAAAGCAAGTCTGATAACCCCCTTGAAGTCTCCATTACTCTCTGCTGGTATAAATGGAACTTGAGATGGCTGATACTTCTCTCTGACTACATCTAAGTGCAGCTGAGATGAATTCTTCCCCAGAAACAATCCATCACAGTGATTTAAATATGAATTGCCAACAGCTCTGGCCTTGTTTTACCCACAAGGGATATTGATGCCTAAATAAACTCAATATGCAATTAGATTCAGTCAAATTCGCAAAGATTTATATAATTAGACACACTGATTGCAAGGCCATCTGCTGACAATGCACATGTATAAATGTGTTTCCAAATGGGCATTTACTTATAATTAAAATGAGGTGTGTAGACTTGGGATAGGTGATTATAATCTTCATGAAAAAAAAAAATAATTGTGTGGATCCATGTGTGTGTTAGAAAAAGAAAGAGCATCACTGTTCTTTTGGGGACTCCTTACTAGTGTTTCCTAAATGCTTCCTTCCAGACAGCCTCCTGGCTGCTTCTTAGGCAACTATGTTATTAATTGGATTTTGTTCAAGGTAAATTGTGACCGAGAATTGCAAACAAAATGATAATCCCCTGAATGAGCTAGTTCAGATAAGGACGGAACGGGGCAGGCACAAAAGCAGTGGTCTGGTTTTCAACAATTGCAGGATTAGTCATGAGTCTTTTCTTCCAAGACCACCAGATGTTTTCTTGTTTTTCTTCTCCTGAACCAGAATATGCTCAGAAACACTATGGCATGGAGAGATAGGCAGGGCTGGGAGGGAATATGCATAGGTCCAGGGATTAGAACTGTTTCAGTGCTTAAATGAGTTACCTAAGTAATTGTCTTCTGCCATTTTATACCAAGACAGATGAAACCAGTAAATCTCTCTGCACCAAAGACCCTGTCTTCAATAGTGGCCATCTCCAGCTACTCCAGCAGCTGATGCAGGATACCGTGCAAGAGGGTCAGGGACCTTCTCAGCCACCAATCATGACAAAAAAAGCAGAGCTGCCTGGAAGGAGATCCCCATCAGCACAGAGTTACTCACTGGGCAATGTTATGTATGGGTAGAGTGAGTTTGGGGCTGTCTGCAGCTGCCCGGTAGATACTCATTTTGTCCTATCCTATAATTGCTAGCGCTCCTTGTGCGGCTCAGGGTATCTGGAGACAGAAAACCACCTGGGAGCTGTCCACAGAGAGCCTAGTGGAAGAAAGAAATAACAGAATAATAGAATCATAGAATATCCTGATTTAGAATTGGTGTTGCCATGCCATGTCATGGATGTCCTGGCAGCAGGGATAGAGAGCTACAGCAGTTCCACCCTTTATAGTGAGAAATCCCAACTAGATGATGAAGGGTTGTGTCACGTTGTATTTCACTTTGAGTGAAGAATGAAATTTATACTACGATGCTGGCTGCTTTGCTGGCAAAGAATAAAATATGGTATTAAACAATGAGAGGTGGACAGCTCCAAAAAGAAAAGTAGATCCCCAATATATTTATATGTGTATATTTCCATGCAAATTTGCGCATATCAAAATACAGTTTCTCTTCATCTATGTATTTACCATAAAGTCATTCTGTCAGTCTTCTTGCTTTACAGGAATATCCCCATCAACATAGATGCCAATTATGTTGATATTCCACAAGAGACAGGTGTAGCTGACTCCCTGTAGGCAGAAAAAAATATTTACTGGGGGGAGTGGAGCTTTTCTTTTAGAGCATCAATCTCCCTGCTTCTCTGACAAATTTATTTGGAAGGAGGTAAAAACTGCACAAGTTATATAAAAATATAAAAATATATAATATATAATATAAAAATATAAATATATAATGTAAATATTATATTAAAAAGTTAAGACCACATCCACAAGCAAGGAATTGATTAGAAGGGGTGCATCCAAGGGCACCATCCTTCCCTTTAGGGTGTTAATGTCTGGGTTTTATTTTTTCTTTCCAGCCATCTTATGCAATTTATTGTAATTATATGTGGTAAACTGTGCCTTGTCACATCTGTCAGCAGCAGACTGGTTATAGCAATGGACTCTGGAGAGGACATCAGTGGTAGGGGAGTAAGTAAGGATAGGGGAAAGAGGTTACAGAAGAAACACAGGAGAAGGAAAAGAATGGAAAAAGGGTATCTGCAGCTGTTTTGTGCTAAAGGTGGGGCTGATTGGTAAGGAAAAATAGAGGAGGAAAGAAGAGATATCTACAGGTTCTATAAAATTATTTTATTGGATTTATGCCTCCGTCATTTCAAGCATCCGTACAGGGATATTAAGCAAGGGCTCTCCTTATTTGCTTCATTTTTCTGTTTTCATCTGCTTGTTATTTTTTGTCTCTTTCAGGTTGAATTCACCCCTGATCAGATTGAAGGTGAGGAAGATTTGTTTCTCTTCTATGCAGAGTAAATGCCATCATTGGGAGGTGCTGAAGTGCACTGGGAAGTACATGAGTGTGGGTATTGGAGCTCCCTTGAGATAGCTGTGCTTTAACTCATGGTTCTGTCCCTATCCTGTCCCTCCTCCAAATCCTCTGTTATGTTGGTCAAAGGAAAAGGAGGAAAGTCATGCTCCGTGCAAATTAGGCACTTATTTCACTAAAGGAAACATCAGCTCCTCTGCCAAGGAGGCAAACTCAAAAATGAAATAAACAATTCACCCCTCCAAACCTCAGTCCAAAGATATGCTTTTTAGTTAAGAAAACCCACCAATAAAATATAAGTACTTTCAAGAGAAAGTCTCCTGACCATGCTTTTGAGAACTTTTCCCTGTATTCAATCAGAATTTAATTTGTTACAGTTTTGTGACAGCTCTCCAGAAACCATCAAATAATGACAGTGATGATGGTTTTTCTTTCAAAGGAAAACATCAGCATTAGTTTCTGAGCCCTTTGCCCCAGCCCAAGAAAATGATACTGAAACCTCATGCATGAAGTCCTGGGAACACTATTTGCTGCAGCTGTCCTCTTTTCCCTCAACTACCAGTCCGCTTGTTACTTAAAGGATAATTGATAGATGGAGTCAAACATCTGGCAGAGTTTTGCTTTGGTCTCTAAACCCTTGGAAGAGCTTGGTAGAGCCTATGAAAGATGGTATCAGAAAATGAATTAATGAGAACAAATGAAAAAAAAAATCACAGACCATCCAGTCAGGTTGATTCAGAGAAAGGAGATATAGAAGGAAGGATTTTTTGAACTGGAACCAAATGTCTTAATGCCTCAGAGACTGAGGCTTTGCTACAAACTTCCAATATTACCTTGGGATTTTCAATCCCCACTTCATGACTTTAGTTCTGATCTTCTAACAACAGGTCAAAAATAACTCATGATTGAAGGCAACTACTAGTTTTGAGGAAACTTCCCCTTTTCCAGTCCCAAAATCATGGGAGAATGACAGGAGAGGCCTAGTTCTGAGCCACAAACCTTTGAGCTATTCCAGCATCACAGAACAGCTGGATTGCTGATCAGACAATGCCTTGGGGATTGGATAGGACCCTCCTAGTGTCTATACTTTATTTCTCCTCCCCTGAGGAGAATAAGCTCTAGAGGCTCAATCAGAAACTCTGAAAATAATAGGACAATTCTGGGGAAAAAAAAAAAAAAAGCAATCAGCTCATTGAAATGGCTTGGAAAAGGCAAATCTGGAACAATTCCAGGGCTGCCATAGAAGGTAGAAAGTCTGGAGCAGATGTAGAATATCTCTAGAAACAGAAATGTGCATTTGCTTTCTTTACAGCAGCCTCTGCTGCCGTGTGATGTATCTGTACACACTGAGCAAAGCTGGGAATCTGGGATTTGTGAAATAGGATATCCTTGTAGCATCAAAGGGAAAGCCATGAGGCAGGAAGCAGATAACATCATCCGTGTGAAAAATGCGGGGAGACCTGCATGTCAGCCACAGCAGGATAACAGAAAGTTATATTGTGTACTAGCACCAGGGAATGACACTAAACACACCTACAGTTAACCCCACAGATGTTTCATCAGTTCTGCCGTGAATCACTGGAAAGAGTGCTTAACGGTCTGAATGTCACCTGGGGAATGAGCTGAAAAGCACTACTTATCTGTCAGTTCCTCAATGCCTTTCCTCTCTGTCTCTTCTGGTTCTTTTTTTTTTTCTTTTTTTTTTTTTTTTCCTTTTTTTTTCTTTTTTTTTTTTTTTCTCTCCTCTCCTTAGCTTGACCTTTAGAAAGTTCTTGGGTTCATACAGGAGGAGGAGACACAAAGATTGCTTGAAGATAGACAGATACTCACTCCTAGATAGAGTTCAGATGCTTCAGGTGTGGCATTATATCTGTGGCATGGCCCACAGCTGCTCCCAGGTTGTCCCTAGCATGCACTGTCCTCTATGCTGGTGTGCACCTTTGAAAACCTTGTCAGGAAGTGAGCTACCAGTTTTACGAAGTGGGCAATCATCATCCCAGTTCTTGAGACTGTTTTATTTTGTGTTAAAAACACAGGTCAGGAAACAAACACCACTTGCCATAATATATAGCTGTTATACTGGCTGCTGGCCAGACTTGAGAAGTGGGACTCATGGGAGCTCTAGATTATTGCCTTTTCAATTTGTTTTCTCCTCCCCATTCTCTCCTTTCTCAGACTTACAATATCTCTATCTCTCCCTTTCTTCTACATTTCACTTGCAATATTTTTGTACTGAGTTCATTTTCAGATCTGTATTGCACTTTTAGGTCTGTCAAACTTTTTGGAGAAAGTCATCAGGAGGTCAAAGTCACCTGTCATACCTTTATGGTGTTTATTAATAATGATAATAATGATAATAATGATGATAATAATGATAATAATAATGATAATAATGATAATGATAATGATAATAATAATAATAATAACAACAACAACAATAATAATAATAATAATAATTTCTTTTTCTTTTTAACCCTCTACTGTATAATAACATTATCTCTCTGTTTACCAGATGGGGATCTAGCTGTCTCACTAGGACTAGATACTTACCCGTTAGTCAGTTGAAATTAGCTCAATATGAAATCCACACTATATATTAGATATTGCTGATTCCATGGTGGAGAACAAAGAGATAACACACTTTTTTAAGGCCTTTCCAATCTGTACCCTCTAGGATACTGTGAACCTGTTTCTTTTGCTAAGGAAAAGATGCTGCTGTGCCAGACTTATTTCGCTGCAAGGAGTCAGTGCTAGGGTAACCCCCCAGATGTTACCATCAGAGGAGGAAGGATGGTCTTTGGGTGAAGCCACGTGTTACATATCCATCCTTACATTTCCTCCTGCCTACCCTGCCAGTGAGGTTCAGTGGTTCTGGCAATGTATATTTATTAAACTGAATTCCTGGCCTCTTCTGAAAAGAGAAGAATATGAGCTATTCAACTGAGAAGATAGGTAGTAATTAGGCATATGAAAATATAAACTGCTCCTGCCAGTGGTTTAATGGCTAGCGAGAGGACAAAGGAGACCATAGCTGTGCTGGTTTCATTGCTTTGATGGAAACTTGCATTAAGCCAGCAAATGCAAAAGCAAATAAAAAAATAAAAGCAGAAAGGCTTCTGCATGTTGACAAAATGGAGTTTCCAAGCCCACAGGCCAATGCTCTGGTCAGAGATGATTACGTCTGAATTTAAATTGAGAGAGAGACGTGAGCTGTCAGTGACTGTGAGGAACTGTGAGCCTTTGGGAGGTGGAGCAAAGGGTGCTCAGGCAGCTGGGATCCTGGATTAGGTAGGTGGCAGGCAGATGAGTAACTACTGTGTTTCCCATCCACCTTGGCTGCTGAGACCCCCAAGGAAATGAGATTGCTCAGAGTGGGCTCTGTCCCCCTTCTCCTGTCAGCAAGGAGCCCTTGAAAATCCACTATTGCCCTCTGCTGGAGTGAGGGCTGCTGGTGGGACCTGGGCTCCAGCTGGGGACAGGGGAGGCCAAGATCCTCTGAGAGAGAGGCAGGGAGAGAAAACAAGGGAAAGCAGAGAGCAGAATGCAAAGAAAACAAGGGGAGTGTTGATTAATCTGAAATGAGAAGATTGGATACCTCCTTGAAAGTATTGGATGAGGAAGGAAATGAATAGGATATGAATGGAATGATAAAAATGAAAAAGAAGGGAGGAAGGAGGGAGGGAGGAAAAACAGCAGCATTGGAAGAAAGGAGGAGAAAGGGAAATAAGAAGATAAAGAAAGAACAGGGAGAAGGGAATAATCAAGAGGATAAGGAATCGAGAAGAGAAAGATGGAGAAAATCCAGTGTGCAGAATAAGTGGCTGAATAAATGAATTAGTCAAGATCTAGGAAAGAACGATAGCCTTGTGTTCGGAGAGTGGCAGGAAAAATTCAGAAGAGTAACAGCAGGACAAGGTGCAGATTCAGGGATTCCCAGCTTAAATCCAAAGGGATATTTGTGATCACTCATAGACCACGCACCATGCAGTGTGTTTGGTAAAGGACAGCAGCTTGCACCCTGAGCTGCTCCTGTCTGCAACGTGTCTGCAGCTCCAGAAGGGAGAGGCAGACCTGGGCAACTCGAGTGTCTGAGGGTCTACCCTGGCACTCTGCCTGCCCCCATTAATTAGTGGAAGAACAGGGATCCTCTCCCATGCCACTGCTCTTGTCAGGGTATTTCTGCTTGCAGGGTTAAAGGACTCAGTCTTTGGGTAGAAGAGACGAGGATATGCCCACAAAGATGTAGCAGAGGAGGTCTGGCTGTCTTTCAAGGGAAGGGCTCTGCTTGGGCACAAAACGGGAAGCAGGCAAGTGTGAAAGCACTGGAGAGAAAGATTGCATTTCCACATATGAGATCTGGTCTGGGCTCAGTAGCTGACAACCAAACCCGAATTTTCCAGACACAATTGGATCTGGTGCTGGGAGAAAGAAAAATCAGAGGATTCTTTGAGATCTGTTCCTTGGCATTATTAAACATAAGCGACCAATTACAAGTTTTCAATATACATTCACGTTCCCCCACCAACAACATACCGTTGTGTGATTATTCCACTAATTGATCATGGCATATCATGTTACCTGCTAATGTAGGTGCTCCTTCATCTGTGGGCTGTCAGTGCTCTCCAAGTGTGTAATGCTGAATACAATATCCAGTTAGCTCAAGAGCAGAACTGCTACTGAATTCTGTGCCATCCTCACTGCTCCTGCTGAACTGGAAAGATCTCAAGGCCAACCATCTCTGTGAGGTTTTCTGCACTTTCTGATGTTCACTAAGACGGAAATACCATGAGAAAAGCATTTGACCTCTCTGATTCCATTCTCTGGTTGAACCGGAAAATGCAGGGGAGGAGGAACACAAACATTGCTGATAACAGTGACAGCAAAGCTCATCAAACTTGTTCCCAAATTGCAAAATAAAGGGGTTACACTGAGTTAATTAGGGGGAAGGTCTAGGCTTGCTTTGACTTAATCTGACAGAACATGGCATGCATTTCTTTCTATCTTTTTGTCTTTCAGAATTTAAGGAAGCCTTCTCACTCTTTGACCGGACTCCCAAATCTGAGATGAAAATCACATACGCACAGTGCGGAGATGTCTTGAGAGCTTTGGGGCAGAATCCAACCCAGGCTGAGGTCATGAAAGTGCTTGGCAGACCCAAACCAGAAGGTTGGTGTCCTCTGTCTTCATTTTGAAAAAGATCTTTCCAAGAATTAATAATGAAGCTGATGAGGTCTTCTTTTTTTAATGGAAAGATTAAATGTGAAACACTGAAGGGTATGGAACAGCTTCTAAAAATCTGTAGCAGAAAAGTAGTGAAGGAAAAAATAGATCTGTCTGTCAATATAATTGTCTCATTTTAGGAGACTGAATTCATTTGATGGCCAATGTGTGTTAATACATTTTACAATTACATATTTTCACCTTTTGAAATTGCTTTGCTGACAGACATTCACTTGTGTTTACTAAAAACTCAGATACTTTGAAGACACCTAAAGAAACAAAAGGATAGATTGAAAGTAAGGACACAGTTTGTTCTAGCAAAGTATATGTTAGATGCACTGTAATGACTGCGATTATATTTCTCTTCAACATTCACCATGCACAGGATATGTGTTCAGAGCAAAGGAAATCTCTCCTGGACCATATCCACATTCAGGCATATTCTAGATGACTTCTCCATCTCTTCCTTTTGCTGAGGTTAGTGGGAACTGACAATTAGGCCCATATTCAACAACTGGCATGTGTCAGGATATGGAAATGGCACAGTGGCGGGTGGGACAAGCAGTCAAAAGGGACTATAACATCCAGTGTTGCTCTTGGAAGGCAAAGAATCAGGAAAACAGGACTCACAGACCCAGTCCTGCCATCCTGTATTCACTCTGAAGTTCCTGTCCCAGTATGGTTTTAAACACCTCTGTTTTACAGAGATGTAAAGCAAAGATGATTTCATATCAGGATTGGCCTCCTCTTTTATTGTCTTTTGCTTAGGTTCATATTTTTATGTTGCATTAAAAGCTTTAAAATTCTAACTCCACTTTCTGTCCTTGCCATTTACATATGTCAGATACTAGGAGATATCCATTTATTGGTCTGTTAAAAACATATTTTTGTCCTTGCCGGAACTCTTTTTCCATCTCTGACTATCCGTTACTCCATCTGTACTTATAATATTCCTATGTGCTTCTCTCACTTTTAGCCAGAATTTATTGCCATGATTCTCCTACTCCTGTTACCTGCCCATGGTGTATGCCCCAGCTCTCCCAGAATCCTCCAAAACTTTAATTTCCATCTGTGTCTTTCTAGACATGAACTCCAAGATGATTGACTTTGAAACCTTCCTGCCCATGCTCCAGCATATTGCCAAGACAAAAGACACGGGCACCTATGAGGACTTTGTGGAAGGTCTGCGTGTGTTCGACAAGGAGGGAAATGGAACAGTGATGGGAGCTGAACTCCGCCACGTTTTAGCTACTCTGGGTAAGGTGAACCTTATCCAATTTCATCACCCAGGTCTTTCCCATACAGCTTGTGGCGATTTTTCTGCTCAAAATGACTGGGCAAGACTTCAGTCATTATATTGTCCTCAGACATAAAGACAAAAATAAAAATAAAATTATCCAAACAATGGAAAACCCATCTATTCCTACAATATATGTCTCCATTTTTCTGCACCTTTTTAAACTGTCATGTATTTAACAGAATTGTCTCTGAAATTCAAAAGCTCTGTTTTTAAAGGAGGAATCAGTATTTCACTGTCTTCTCAAATCCTGACTTCAGAAACTCTGTTTTTCATGAATAGTGACGAAAACAGCATGAATAACAGTCAGAAAATTTAATGTAACTTAATGACAGGTTTCAAATTTGGATTAGAAGGCACTTAAATGTTGTCATCTGAATTCAGTAAGCATTTCTCAAGATCAGCCTTTTCTAGTAGGGTTTGTCCACTATTTTTAAAAAAGGATGACCTATTTTAAAAGAGATTTGACTTAGATAAAAGGATTTCAGCAATCAGTTTTGACCTGGGATATTGATTCAAAAAGACAAATCTTTTATGCTCAGGGATTTCCATTCCATGACACATGTTTCTCTGTTGACATATGTAATAATAATGCTATAAAAAGTAATGTTATATTCATTTTCATCACTGATACTTTTGAATCATTTTGGGAATCAAATTCAGTGATGACCAAAAAAAAAAAAAAAAGAAAGAAAGAAAAACAAGACAACAACAAGAAATCCTCACCACCACCTACAGCAACAACAACAATAACAACAAAAAGTCAGGACTGATATCCTACCTAAGCTTACATTAGGCAATGTAACCATTCTTGGCAGTTTTGATAGTTTCACTGCACTAAAAGAAATGACTTTGAAGTTGTCCTTCTGTTTCCAATAATCCAGAATAACGTGGCAATATCTGATTTTCCAACATTTTTAGGAAGTATTTCAATCTGAAAGACAATTATATTTAGAATGGTATTTTTTAGTATTGCTCAAATCCTAGGCACAACCAAGTATTCTGTAAATTTGCATGTTTTTCTGTTTGATTTTGAACAAATCAGTTGAATTTTCAGAGGTTTATATCAGCTGAGGACTTGTTCCTCTGTGGCAGAGATCAATGATGTAAAAGCAAAACATAAGTAGTAGGACACATCCAATGAACTTTATTTTCATTTCTAATATTTCAGCTGATATTACCTTAAAATGTTTCCCATGCCTTTTTAGAAGTCATTTGATCTTGTCAGTGCTTAATATCAGAATAGAGAGTTCTATTGGATTGATTCCTCTGTTCAAGCAGAATGAAGCCTTATGGGTAAATACGTGCCTAATATTTAGATAATTAAATTAAATTAAATGGATCATTCATTCAATTCAGAGATCCCCAAACTGATCTTGGAATATTCCTGAATCACAGAATCACAGAACCTCAAACTCATAGGCATACTAGAGAGTGACTTTACTGAGAATTTGTTTAGTGAGGACTTGGTTAAGGACTGACAAAAGCCTTAAGGATTTGGCACTTAGAGAAAGCCTATTCTTAGAAGAAAGAGTATGTGGGTTTCCATACTTATTCTGTCTGTTTTCAGATCTAATTTTCTCAGTTTGCAATTTCAAAAGAAGCTTTCCTAGCAGTCAGCACCACAAATTAGCTGAAGAGAATTTCTCCCATATTTCTGTCTCACTCTTTTGTATTCTCTGGTTCTTTGAACTGTTCTTTAGAAATGCTTTAGAAGGGCTCAGAGGTACTCAAGAGTCATTTTGCTTTCCCCCCAGGTGAAAGGTTGACTGAAGAGGAAGTTGATAAACTAATGGCTGGTCAGGAAGATGCCAATGGTTGTATCAACTATGAAGGTAGGTAAAACCAGTCTGGTCTGAACAGTGGTCATGTACTAGAAGGTTTTGTTGCAATTTTTTCTGTGAAGACTTAAATCCAAGGAAAATCTTGCTCCCATAATAAGTATGCATGCTTTTCCAGATTTTAGATTAATTGAGACTCTATAGTTCACCTGATGTGTTGTATCTGTAGTAAGTTTACTTGCATTTTCCATAGCTGAATAGCCAAGGCCTTTTCAGGAAGCAGGCATAGGTCTTATTTTGATTTTTTTTTTTTTTCTTCCCTATTTTTAATACCTACACCCAATATTTCCTTGTCTTCTCAAAATCAGGTACTCTGTTGAGAGCTCCCTACAGAAAATCATTAAATTTTCTTTCAAAATCTCAGCAAAAAATAAAATAAAATAAAATAATATATATATATATTTATATATCCAAGGATCTTCATTGGTCCTCTGACCTAGGAATTCTACAAGACCTTCCAAAGACCTTTCAGTTTATTTCACTGCTTGTAGAAAACCTGAATGAAAAGATTTTTTCATGAGTAAATGGACCATGTTTCTCTCATGCATCTTGCAAGTATACTTGCTTCAGGCTCTTCATTACAATACAATATTCTAGTAAAGATCATGAACACATGATCTTCATGTTACTGTACACTTTTGAGTCCTTCTTTGAAGGTTACCTAGTGACTGAATGCTGTATTGTCTGGTGATTCAACTGGTCTGTCATCTTCATGGTGTCTGTTATGTTTTTGCTTGGTGCTCTCCTTTGTTTTACAGATGCTAGTGATCTGATCCAAGGGAAACCTCTCTTATAAGTAGCCAATAAGTAGATATCTGTAGATTTAGCCAACCCAAAAGACCCGTGAACTTATGGCAAATTCAGAGAAATTAATTGTAGAGCCAGATTATTGGGAAGGAAAAAAATATGCTGCAGTAAGTGTTTCTCTCTTTCCTTTTGAATTTCAAAGTCATGAGTACTTTTTTAATGATGAATGCTTTTTCAAAATGCAAAAAATCAAACCCAAACCCAAAACCTTTTGCAAAAAAAAAAAACAAAAACACCAAAAAACACCACCACCAGAAAAAAAAAAAAAAAAAAAAAAAGCACACAACCAAACATCAACAACAATCACAAAACAATTCCATTTGGCTTTGAAATGACTTGTTTGTTTCTAAGCCTGAATTCACTTGCAGAGGTATAGTCACAATACCTAACTAGGTGACCTATTGTGTGTTCTGAAAGTTCACTCCAGAGCTACTTTCAGTGCCCCCTGCCCTAGTATTAATGTGCTGAAACCTTGCAAGATGATGACCCAAAATTTCTCATGGTTGTATACTTTGGAAAGACAGTACCATACTGCAGCCAGAGCTAAGGGATTAAGCAAGCTATGGGTTGACAAATGTTCCTTTTCACTGGCTACTTAGTGCTGACTACCCTGCACTGTAATATATATTATCTTAAGGATTTACAAATCATTTAGCACCAAGGTATCTGGAGTGTTATTTACAAAGTGATGATGTCTTCATTACATCAGAGGAAGCAAGAAGAATGAATTTAAATAATGACTTAACTGATATATGTGGGACCTTAATGGGTTTAATGAAGGGGAGTTGATACATGATCCTGCTCTTTCTCTTGTTTCCAGCTTTTGTGAAACATATCATGGCTAACTGAATACCAGGTAAGTCTCTTCTGTACTGTTTTCATATCCTATTATTTTGGTTTTGGCATCTGAGATAGGCTGGGGGAATGCGTAAATGATTAATCCAGGAGTGTGAATATTTTCAACATGTACTATAAGGAAGTAGATCAAGAAAAATAGAAGAGTTTCTTCATCCTATCAAGTGCACAGCAAATCAGTAAACTTTATGAAATTGTCTGGTGAATCTGGACACCTTTGTTTTAGAAGTTCAACATAATATATCCTAAAAGGATTTGATTTCCAAAGAAAAATGCCCATTCCCTGATGATTAACCAGAAACTTTAAAGGATTTGCATTTTGATGTCCACTTACAAGGATCTGCTCCTAGACTTTTCCTAAAAATGCAATGAGATAGAACCGAGCTGACTAGAGAAAGAGTGGGCAAAAAATATGAAGACAAATAGATAAGCAGTAATGCATGCCTATGTCTCTGAGCCTACTCTTGGAGGGTAATTATTGGTCTTCCATAAATCTGGCTCCCAATCTCTCCTGGCAAATGGATTGGTTTTCCAGGAAAAGACATGAGCTTTGTCCAGCATATCTTCTGACTTTATTCGGTAGTGTTCTCCAAACCACAGTGCCATTAAGGGTATCTCAGTCTCACCATTGCAAATGAGCTGAACTTCATTTCCAGTATTGTCTGGTCACCGTTTATTTTTATATTCCTGGAAAAGGTGCCAGCTGTTTTGAAATGGCATTTGCCACTGTTTACCTCGGTTTAGCTCTTGGGGAAGGGCTGACCTGAGAGTTAACCGACTCTATCTATTCTGCAAAGTGTCTGATAAAGTGGAAAAGGCAGTGGCTTCCTCTAGATTCATTCTGGGTTATTTTTCTTCTTCTTTGGTTTATTTTTCTACTCAGTCTTGACCAGGCCTGGTTTTATTTTGCTTTTGGAGCTGACATTATCCCATCCCACTGAGACCTGTCTCCTGTGTGGTGACTTCTGATTATGCTCACTGGCACCCTAGGGACTGAGTTAAGTAAGAGTCAAATCCAGGACTTTGGGACATTTGATCCAAGATATAATTGACCAAAATGTAAACTGTCTAAAAAGCTTACTGCTTTTTCTTATTATGGTCCAGTTTTCTTTTTTAAAAACATTTATCTTCTCTGAACATACACACAGTTTTCCAGCATTAGATCCCAGTTTTCAGTTCTGGACTGGCCCACAGCCATAGTGGGTATTCCCACAGTTAGCATTATCCTTGCTTATTGTTTAGAGATATTTTCAATCCTTAATCCTTTCCTAAATCCATTGCCATGGGGTATTCCCATTATGATGCCAAATCACCTAAGGCAGCGTCTGCCACTGAAGAAAAGTGAGCAGTGTTATGCTGTAAAGTTGGCAAGAGGCTGGGAGCTGCAGAACAGGGTCCAGAAAGTGTGTCTTGGCTTGTGATGGGTTTGGAGAGGAAGCTGAGAGCTCCCTGATTCATCGAGAACCAATGTGCCACTGATTTGCCAATCAGCCATGATGAGCATCTTTCAGGGGTGACATCTTCCACTCCCTGTTGTGTTGCTGTTGGCATGTTTAGAGGAAGATAAATGCAGTCTTTACCCTTGAAATGCTGATGGCCTTTGCCATAGAGCATATAACAAACAAATCCCAAAACTCTGACTTTGAACTAAGTCGGACTATGGTTCTCGGTTCAATAATATAGTGGTTTATGTTTCCAGGTCTGTTCACATACTAGTTGAAAGTTAGATCTGTATTCTAATATAAGAACTGAACTATGTCTTTCTGTTTCTTTATTTTCTGAGCATAGTTATTGTGACTACACTGTATTGACTTTACTTATATACAACCAGCAAAAATACCCTAGTTAACTTTAAACATGTAAGCTCAAGTAGCAGAGCAGTACAGGTGGAGAGACAGCCCACACTGTGTTCGCAGTGGCTCAATTAGTGTCACACCTATAGGTTCATGGTGTTTGAGATATTCCAAGTGACTGAGATACCCATGGCTTCACAGATATGATTCAGAGCCCACGACAGATCTGTGTCTGCTGGAATAACAACTGGAGGCCAGGCAGGGTACTCTGGAATATCTCAGGAGTCTCTAGGTGCCAAGGTGTTGGGACGTGAATTTTGCTCTGTGGCTTGAACTCATGTGACTGTAGGAGAAATCCTGGAATATGCCAGAATTTGTCTGGCTGACATCATCTTCCTTGGCTCCCATCAGCTTAGGATGCCTACAGAAAGGCTCAGTTTCCAGACTTAAAGGAGATCCAGTGAGATGGAGCATGCAGAGTGAGTCACCTCATTCAAACACGAGACATAGATGCTGAGTCCAGCTGCCAGTACAAAGAAGGAAAATTTTCCATGGAGCCTAATGCATATTTCCCTTCTGCGTAGGGATATTCTAAATAGAAGTAGGATAAACTGTCTAGTGGCTCAGGAAGTGGACTGTTTATTTATTTATTTATTTATTTATTTATTTATTTATTTTTGTAAACCTAAGTCTTTACCCTAGCCTCACATCTGGCACGTTTCTATCACCTTTCTATATTACTGCTTCCCATGTTTCATCCGTCATTTGCATGTTGAGGTTAAGACTGCAGGGTTGGGAATGACTATAGATTTTTTGTCATGTGTGATCTCTGAGGTCAGCTGGCATCTTCATAGGGCAGAGACTCTCATCTGCAGGCCATGCTGCCTATAAGCTGATTACAGATATATTAAGATGACCAAGGCTGATTCATGATAGTGTTTGTTTCCGTTTTCTTCCTCTGATGCTTAAAAATAACTTCAATTTTAGGACAAGACAGGCACTGAGAACCCCAGATGCTGGCCTTGGATTTCGATGTATTGGAATGTCTTCTCATTTTTCAGCCCAGATTCCCATTACAGAGCTACAAAATGTACCGTCCCTGAAGTTATTTGGATAAATGTTTTTTGTTTTTTTTGTCTTGTTTCTTCATGGGAAGAGGATGGCCTTTGTGGAGATTCAATACACTCAGGAAACTGCAGAAGCATGGAATCTGAACCTTGAATACCTGGGCATTGTCTTTTATTTTTTTTTCTGTTATGGAATATAAACAGCAATTTTTTTTAAGAGGGAGGGGAGAAAAGGGAGAGCAAATTTTTGTCACTAAGTCAATCAAAAAATGTATTTGTCACTTCTATACCATTCTCTCCCTTCCTCTCTTCCTTCCAAAACAACTGGACCTTTCTTTTTGTTTTTATTACATTTGTAAAAAAAAACATCTGTAAGAGAGTAAGGGAGAAAAGAAACTAGAACAACTGTGTAAATCTCATGAGTGCAAGGAATACTCTTGGCCTTTGGTGAAAAGTGGCAAAAATAGAATATCCATCAATCAGCAACAAATGCAAAATTTTTCATACGTTTCTCAGCTTTGGAAAATACCACCTTTAATATGTGTGATGTAAAAGGAAAAACAAAACAAAACAACAACAACAACAAAAAACAAAGATGTATGAAATGTATGCTAAAATGGATCCCTTCTCTGTTCTCCACAAGGATATCTTCCCATTTCAACAGTCTGGCTTATGAAACGAGTAAAATGTCTTTCCCAATACAAACTGGAAATTGTTCTGATATACGTCTCAGTCCTGTAGCTTCGTGCATTAAAATATGGGATTATTTGTCTCCTGGTTTCATTGTTGTTTCTGCGTCTGTGTGAGGAAAGGGGAAATAGGAAAAAAATGCTTTTGGGAAAAACCTCAGTAGAGGCAAAGGAAAACTGAGAAGCATGAAAACAAACAAACAAACAAACAAACAAACAAACAAAAAAAAAAAAAACAGAATAAGTTGGCTCATTTTGCTGGGGGAGAATCATTTGAAAAGGAAAAACAACAACAACAACAACTAAAATCAACCATTATGTCCTTTGGTGGGAAAAAAATAAAAGAATACTGAAGCTGGTACAGTTCATTAGGAAATAACAAAAAATCCAAATTAACAACACTCCATTTAAGCAAGATGTATTGTTAAAAGAGACATCTTGAAAACTTAGTGGAGGAAAGATAGTCATTGGAACACTACTAAAGGACCAGAGTACTTGTATGAGAGATCACAAAATTATCAAACACATAATACACAACCTGTAATAAAATGTACATATAAATAATCATGATAGCAATTCTGCAATTAGAAAATTAAATGTAGTATTAAGATAATAATAATAAAATGCTAAAGGGAATTCAAAACTCTAGTGGAGATTGACAAGTGGAAATCTGTTCCTAGGAAAAAAAAAGGAAAGAAAGGTGTTAACTGTACATGAAGATGCAACTAAGAGGCAAGAAAATACATCACCATGACTGACTGTTTTTGGAGAATCTACCTTGGAAGCATCAGTCCTAAACAGAGAAATGCATTGAACAGGCCACTGATGAGATCACAACAGTATCTCATCAGGTGTGCTTTAGTGTGCAGCGGACAGACACCAGAGATAATCACCACCATCCCTGGGCCATCTCCTCGGGGCTCACTTTGTGGGCATCTACTTCCCTTCTCATCATTGGCTCCTGTGTTTTCTTTTTCTTTTTTTTTTCCTGTTTTTTCTTCTCAGAAAGAGCAGTCAGGCATTGGGATGGGTTGCCCAGGGAGTCACTGTTCCTGGGGGTGTTCAAGGAAAGGTTGGATGTGGTGCTTAGGGACATGGTTTAGTAGTGACATTAGTGGTAGGGGATGGTTGGAGAACCCTTGGGCTCTAGCACTTGTAAGGCTGAGGAGCACCATCAGGGCTTAGAGTGGAAACACTCTGCTAGCAGATGCCCACACAAAAGAATCAGCTCATTCTGACCATCTCCTTTCTGTCCTCCCCTCCTTTGTTGTATGGTCTACAAAACTCATCTCCAAGCTGGGCTATTGCCACTAAATAGAGTCCTACATCACCTAGTTTAGGGATGGGCCAGTCAAAATTAGGACACCTTGCCTGCCTCTCAGACTCCCATGAAGCAGTGACCTTGATACATTATACCTGAATCTTGCACAATGTTTCACCCTACATTCCCCAAAAGACATCTGTTCACATCCACAGATGCAAGTGAGCTTTTCATCTGGGCATGGGGGTGACATTCATCTACACAAGTGCAGATACACATAGAGTTATGTGTCTATCTGTTCTAGGCTTGTGTTATATTCGATTCTTATCTTAGTGGCATAGACGTTTCTGTACTATAAGGACTACACATTGTCAGATATTATTACTGGCTTTGTTGTTGCTGATCACAGGTGAAACACCCATATAATCACATGAATCCAGCAGCTGGGACTTACACAATGCTCACGGGTATTCCAGGAAAGCTTCAAGGGCTGGCAGTGCTGCATGTGAGCATTCAAGTCCTTTGATGGAGCAGAATGAGGGGCAACAACAACCAGGCTAAGCACAACCACTCAGGTTAATGAGCAACACATGAGCATGCTAGGCAAGAGGACTGCCCAAGTACAGCACCTGGGGCACACCAGCAACCTGGTGAAGCAGAACAGAGTGAAATAACAGCTGGTGTTTCACTGAGTGCATTGGCAGGGCTCTTCATGGAAGGATATGCAGGTCAGCCCAAGGTGCATAAGCAAAGCTGTGTGTGGGAGAAGGCTGGAACAGTGCCTGCTGCCCACTGTATCCCAGGACATGCTATCACTGAATTTTGTTTTCACAAGTACAAGATTCACTCACAAGCAAACCAAAATAAATAAGCAATATCTCCCCCTTCCCTTCCATTCCTTCTCTCCCCTACTCTCCAACCCTGAATTAAGAAAAAATAACCTCCTATCTAGAGAATGTTTCTTTTAAAAAAATGTGGCCAGGAGACATGCCAAGTTTCTGGAAGATCTTTTTATAGCACTAGCATCTGGCTCTTTGGGAGTCTCCGTAGGGAGTTTTGTTGGTGACTTTACATCTGCTGTGGTTAAGCTGCTAATGGACTGGCTGTCTGGGCTGCTGCCTGCTCTGCTGATTTCTTAGTACCATGCTTTGGTTATTTGAGGAGTTTGAGCCTATTGACTTCTTGCCAGAATTACATAGTACATTCCAGCAGCGACTTGCATTGCAACACCCAGTCATGCAGAAGGGGTTTCAGATGGAGCAAGGATATTGGCTGGCATTTCATTACTCTCTCCTTAAACCCACCCAAGCTTGGATTAGAGTGGGGTATGAAGCATGGACTGTTTTTGATCAGGAAGCCAAAGAGAAAGTTAATACTAATATATATATATTTTTTCAGTGAAGTTCATAATCAAATAAACAAATGAATACATCAACAATTTCATTTTGGGGATCAAATAAAACTACTTTGCCCCTCCCCCAGTGATATATTTCAGCTCAGTTTTTGACATATTCGACACTCTCTAAAAACTCTTTTTTAACTTCATCTAGTTAATTACTTATTTGTAGTGAAAAATCAAAATGTTCCACCTGTATCATTCTGAAATGAAACATTTTTCTATTTTCAATATTTTTCTCTCTGACCCTGATTTTTATTTCAGCCATTCCTGTTGTGAAAATTACACCTGATTTTAAGCATGAATTTCATCCATATTGCCATTGCCCAAAGACTATGAAGTTTTTCTTGGAACTGTTTTGGGGGTTCGTTTTTCACAGCTGACCCATTTGAATTTGTAATAGATTTGCTCTTATGATGAGATTTATTGCCACTTAGAAATACCTTTTTTTCCCTCCACTGAGAATAAAGTGATCCTAAACAGCTACTTCAGGAACAGGCTTTTTGAATTAATTTCAGTGGATTAATTAGGAGTGCGTCTTGTCATTTGCAATGCTCTAGAACATTTCCATTCCTCCTGGCTCTAGCTGTTGCTTAGAAATATGCATATCTTCTGTGTATTCTGATATGTGATTATTATGGATGAGACTTATCTTATTCAACTTTTAAGCTTGACTGATTTGCTTACAAAGATTGTTTCTCCATAGACTTTGCCTATATATTACTTCACCCCCTCCTCACTCCACCACTCACTATAAAGCTAGGGTGATAGGTTTATTTGATTTATTTGGTTGTAGTAGCAACATTCTTGGAGGGGTAATGATGTGAAGAGGTCTGAAAATTCAAACTTATAAGTAGAATTAATATCCGACTATATGCTGCTGATCTTAAATATATATATGTGTGTATACATAGAGATGCAACTACACTTCACAACGTAGACCATGTGAGGTCTGAATTCACCAAGTGCCTTGTGATATAACATAGCTATTTTTTCCCAGTTTCATTTAACATGGAAAATTCTTTGGATTCCCTAAAGTTTCTTATGTGTCCATCTAGGCTTCTTCTCACATTTATCTTGCAAAGTTGTTGAAATATGTCAAAAGCCCAACAGAACAGCAAAATGAATGTTTTCATTTATACATCCAAAAATGCCTGTGTTTCTGTACTAGCTGTTCTGTGAATTCCTTCACTTTCCTGTAATAAAAGTGCCATGGGAGAGTTATGATGCATGCCAAAGATAAAAGACAGGAGAAATGAAGAAAGAAAAGTACGTATGTGTGTAGGTAGACCTATGCTGAATTGAAGCAACTGTGTGTCATTTAATTTGGGACGGCACTAGCATTTGCAGCTGGGCTTCTGCTCCCACCAGGTAGAACTGATGGGTGTGTAGGTGCATGCACGCAAACACCCAGATAACACAGAATCAAAGTATCTCAAGATGTAATTTGACATTTCTGGAATGAAGTTTCTAGTTTGATGGTACTAGGCTTTTGGGAGCCTAGTAACAGATAAAAAAGTAAAATAAAATAAAACATACCAGAATCTCATAGCCATACCATAAAATCAAACATACCATAATCATGTAACACAAAGTTCCGTTTCAGTGCAAACTCCCTGTTTTTCTTCAAACTTCCTCAAAACTTTTGACATTCACTTGGTTTAGGCAGACTTATAGGTGAGGGATCACAGAATCACCTTTCTCTTTCATTCTAACTTCTTGCTGGGTATCCAGAAATTAAATATTATTTAATTTAGCTTAATTTAAGTTAACTTTTAGTAGCTTCTGTAAAGCTGGTATTAGAGAAGAAACTCAGCGCAAACTCTAAACCATGCCTGCTGGACAGAGTGAGAGTATTGCAATTGTTCAGGAAGGTTTGGGCTGGAAGAAAATCCATGCAACTTTCTGCAGAAACTCAGTCCCTTCCAGCCTGCATGCAGTGCTATATAAAAACTGAGGCACTACTTGAAAATTTTCTGGTAGCTGCAGCTCAAGAAGGCACCTCTTGTTTATGTGGCATCTCCCTTCACACTTCATGCAAACCTTCTGGCTGCATGAGGTCACACCAAATTCAGAATAAATTCACAAAAAGTGATGCTTCTGCTGATTGTTTTGATTTTGAGGAACTCATTATCTGATGATGCTCAGTCATGCCTTCCTCCTACCAGACAGCCTGTATTTTAGAATATCACCTACCAAAGGCAATTTTTAGGCAAGAAGAAAAGCCAAATAAAACAAAACCTCTATCCCAGTCAACTCAGCTGAAGAAAAAAACTCCCCAGAAAGTGCTGAACTCATGAGTAATTCTTCTCCACTGACATTTGTTAATGCTGAGAGATGGTAAATAATGGGAACAAAGATATTTGGAACATGACAGTTTCAGGCAACAATTAACATCCACAGAGTAAGTCCATGCAAAACCTGTCTTTGAGAGCCAAGCATTTCTTGAATGGAAATACTCATGGCTTGCAGAAAACAATGCAGTTATCTTTTGAATTGTCTCTGTCTGACTCATGTCTCTGTGCTACCAGTGGCATTTATTTTTTCTCACAGTGTACCCAATTCTGAAGTGTCATTGCTGATTTGAATTGTAGTAGGGTCTTCTCCACAGGAAACACATAGGCAGATATTTTTAAAACACAGAAATAGTTTTGGATCTTAAATTCCCCCAAGGAATTTACAGCACAGGTATGTAGACTTCTCTAGATTTGATCAGATGGTTTTCATTCTGATTACCTCAATCTGAAAGGACAGGTCCTTGAAAACATGGCATGTTTTCACCACTTTTTTCCCCCCTTTTTCCCCCAAAGTAAATAAAATTTGGTTTCTTTTGTCCTTGCCTAGAACATCATTCCTTTGCTGAACTGAATGAGGATCAGTGGATGATCATGCTGAGCTGCTTGGGATCATTGTTCACTCTGACTCACACTTGTGCAACACTATAGCATGATGTGTGGAAATGGAGTGAGCAAGAGGACTTCCAAGCTGGATATTTTGAAACTAAAATCCAGGTTTGGTCTGGACAGCTAATTTACTGTCTCCAGAGCAGAGCCATCCAAAGCAAACCATTGTCCAGATCCAGACCTTGAATAATTTTTTATAAAATCTCTCCAAGGTCCCAGATACATAAAATCTTCCATATTCCCATAAACAAAAATTCTGGGGGTTCCAATGCTGTTCTGCTGACTTTTTCGCATTGTAGACAGTACATGCTTGTTTGATATGCTTGGGCTGGTGTGGTGTTTGCTGCAGGGAGGAGACTGGATCTTGGAAGCTTGTGTACATGGTCCCAACTTTAAAGGTAAATTTTACAGTAGTGATGTAGCTCTGCATAAGAGTGGATCTTGGGATAAACTGAGTAGCCTTGGTAGCATGTAAATAGTATGGTGTTATATCTGTGGCCTGTGAATTTCTGAATGGCCAGGCATTTCTGAAGTGTAGGCAGTAATATTACCAGGTTAATAAAATGCCTGTATGCAAACATATCCTCATGCCCTTATCTTACTGAAGGACGCATAGTGCTGGTCTATGGAGACATTGGAAATTTCTTTCAGGTTGTCCAATTGGGACACACATGCCAACACAGACACCATGGGAAGTGGATTGGAGTGAAGGGATGTGAAGGAGTGGAAACCCCTCAGCAGTGGACTGCAGAGATCTCTGCCTCCCATCAAGTCTTCTGAGATTAATTTCTCTTCTTCAGTTCAGCAATGCCATCTTCCCAAAAAGGCCAGGAAGGACTTTTGCTGTCCCACAAATGGAGTTTTGTACCCTTTGGAAAAAAAGAAAGTAGAGTGAGAAAAATGAATGCATACGGGAGGCAGCAAGTAAATACAAAATATTAATATGTTCCAATACCACATGTATGGTGAGCAAATCCCAGACTGAACTATTAGCAGCTACTTCTCATTATTAATGGCTATTAACTTTAAAATTCCTAATAATCGTGATTCTTGGCTAGGATTACAGCCATTGACTGGGACCACACTGCACTTGATGCCAGAACAAAACTGAACAGAGACAGTTTCTGCACTATAGAATTTACAGTCTAGTTTCTTTTAAAGCTATTGTTCTCATCAAAATGCATGTTTATGATGCTTACCCAGTGATTCATGGCACAACTACACAGAGAAGTGAGTAACTGACAAATATATACCATTTTAAGCAACATTATGGTGTGCAGGAACTGTATGAAAAATGACTGAGGCAAAATTCTTCAAAGTAAAGCCCAAGTTTTCATGTCTTTCTGGGTCCAAATTGTTAATAAGTGGCAGAGTAAATTCCCACTTCTGATTTGGAGAACGTAGATGAATTTGAGTGTGAGAAACATTGTCAAAACCCCTTGTAAACTGATGTTTTGCTTTCTGGCATTTTGCACCTCTTCTGCCTTCACACTACAGTTGACTCACATTGTCACATCCCACACAGCAGCAAAGTGTGGGGGCTTTGGTTGTGAAAGCATTTTATCACCCTAATAAATGTTGCGCGAAAGGCTAGAAACTTTCTGGTCTTCAAACACATGCTCAAAGTCCTTGTTTAGAGGCATTTCATGCTTAAAGGTTTTCACACTTTGTGCAGGTGAAATACTGGAGAATTTTGGCCTCCAGAATGAGCATGACCATGGAGCTAAAGTGAACTCCTTCAAACCCAGAGCTGATGCAATAAACTGTTTATACTTCACTTTTCTCCCTTTATATATGCTTTTTGTAAGTGTGAGCATTGTGTGGTGCAGCTCTGCCAGCAGAAGCTGTGAGGATCATTTCACAGGCAAAACTGCTTCTCATTTATTGGTACAGTCTGCACACAGAGATGAACTCATGGCCCAGCTTCACCAACTGAGGGGGAGCTTTTGGGGAAGGGAATAAGTGGCTTACGCCTGCAGAGCTTGGGAGGATTCTGTTGTAGGACACCTAAGACCACATTGCTTCTCCTCATCCTAAAGGGGCAGGCTGTTTTTACTAAAGGGACCTTTCCTCCACAGCTAACAATACAGTGCTTATGATAAATGGGTTTAGGAGCCAGGGAGCACGTGTGAGAAGGTACTGACACACCACACATGAGCCAATTTCAAATTGCTGCTATTTAAAACAGGGTGTGTGTGTGTGTGTGTGCATTGAAGTGATGTTTTCCAAGCTCAAAGCTGGAGTCTGCTTCAGAGCCAAGGTAAAGTTTTAAGAAATAATGACTGCTTAACTACTGTCCAAATGACCCTAAGTTTTTCTACACAAGCACTGAAAAAGGGGAAGGAAAAAAAAAAAAAAAAAAAAGAAAAGAAAAGAAAAAAAAAGCACTCAGATTAATAAATAATATGAACATAACTTAAAAATGTCCAATTCTGCTCAGTGCCCAGTTTGCCGTAAAAACAAAGCTTTGAAATGTAAAAATGTAGAAGAAGACTGAAAATATGTGCCACAGGGGACTATTTTCTATTTCTATTATAAATCAAAAGCACTGTCTTAAGAAGTTGCAAGGTTAGATTTGGTTCAGGGCATATTGATTTGTGGGTGGCAAGGTGTGTGCCCCAGGCTGCATGGCAATTTCACGCTACTCCCAGACAGCCCTTAAAATAGAGCAGCCACCTAGAAAGCTAAATAAAATTCTCTCAGGTTTAGAAAACAGCCACGATTTATGGGAATGCACCAGAATAATTTGAGCCGCGTGGTTTTGTAGATCAGCTTTGTCTAAGATCACCCCATGGATGTAGTGAGCTGCTCCTGCTCATCAGTCCTGCAGGGAGAAGGTACAGGATAAAAGGGGGAATCCAAGTTGGAGGACGTTTTGTTCCCAGGAATAGTGTCACAAGATGGTATTTCTGCCATCCCAAAATAGGGAAGATGGGAGGGATGTTGTCAGGTATCCCTTCACCATGTGGTAGACCTTCCCCACATTAATTTACTGAGGACTTCACTAGCTGGCTTCATTTACTGCCTGCTACCCTGTGATGGCTGAATAAGGAATGAGCTCCCCATTGGGCTGTTTTAGGACATTAGCTGTTAATCACAGCTTGCAGACTAGCATCAAAAAACTGCTCTTCAATAGAAATGTCCTTCATTTTTCTAGAGAACCACTTTTTAACTGTTGTCAATATATGAGGTGAAGTAGAAACACCCATTATGGACACACACACGTCTTGTGCTTACTGGGATTAGGTGCTCACATGTATATGGCCACATGGGGCTTTGCAACCAGTTCTGCACATATCTGCATCAGTGTGCCTGTGTCTGGGTCTGGCTCCCATCTATGGGTGAAAATCTGTTTTGGAAGGGAGGGAATGTGACAGGTTTTGCTGTTCTTTTTTGTCTATTTCTCAGTAGAGAGGCCTGTGTCTCCCTTTGCAGCTATACAGGCAGGGCTGAGAGCCTGTTAATGAGTATGGCAAGCATGCTTTCAGGGTACAAAACCATGTGTATGGTACGTGTGCATGCACCTCGTTAGGCTGCTATTTTCCTTGTTGGTGAGAGATGGTAGAGCCAACATAGGCTTATGGTGCCCAAGGAACATCCTGAGCAAGATGTGATTTCTGAAACGTAGCACAGCAGAACAGGTTATAAGGGACATTCAGCCCAGCCTTGGTGGTCAGCAAAGCCTGAACTCCATCTCACATGGCTTATTTTCCCATTTCACACAGTTGATCTGTACCAGCTGGGAGGTCCCAGGGCCTCCCTCCTGTAAAAGAGAAGATGCCCAGTGAAAAGAGGGCAGCTGGATCCCAGGGAAGTCTTCACAACCAACCAATGGAAATAACTTGTCTGTAATCTATAAGGCACATCAGTTCCAGAAACAGTTCTGGGGAAAAAGTGCTCTAAAGGCTTCACATGGAGGTGGGGTAGTAGGTCAGGGAGCCTCAGACTCTTTTTCTCCTTTCTCTTCTCTTTTGCTGACTATGGCAAGAACCAATTTCCCGGGTGGGAAGGAAGTGTGAACCTCAAGTCAGACACAGATACTCTATAAACTAACAAAACCTCAGAGAGACAGGAAGTGTCTAGCGACAGAGCAGCATAGCCAAAGACAACAGATCCTAAAGACACCCAAAAATGCTCCACCACCCCCTCCCAGTGCTACCATTAAACATACGTTGGCTGCATTTTGGCTGGGTTTGTTTCCAAGAGGTCAAGATGCTCATCTTGTCCCCAGCCTGCCTGGAGGTTACATAAACAAAAGGCAGTTCATTGCTCTCCCTCCTTCCCTTCCTCAGAGGATGAGCTCTCAAAAACCTCTCCAGGGGAGGAAGGGAAGGGAAGGGAAGGGAAGGGAAGGGAAGGGAAGGGAAGGGAAGGGAAGGGAAGGGAAGGGAAGGGAAGGGAAGGGAAGGGAAGGGAAGGGAAGGGAAGGGAAGGGAAGGGAAGGGAAGGGAAGGGAAGGGAAGGGAAGGGAAGGGAAGGGAAGGGAAGGGAAGGGAAGGGAAAATTAGGTTTGCTTACCTCTATTCCTTTATATTCTTTCAATAAATCCTATTTTTTTATTTAATCCTAATTTGAATCCTGAGCCATTCATAACAGACAAGCACAAAATCTGTAAGAGTGTTTATCTGGACTGACATCAGTAATCAGATGCCATGAGTCCCTTTCTACCCATGAAGTCTTCTAAAGGCTTCATCTCACTCCTATACATAGAAATTCAAATATACACCATTACTGACTTAATTGCAAATACATATTGATAGTACTGAAACTGGTGATTTCTTACTGGTTTTCATGAAGGACACACACTGACAAAAGTCTGAGGAACAGCCTGTTTATATTCCTGTCTTCCTTTGCCATATTCTTTCCAAGCATGCTTCTCCCCCACCTCTCTGAGCTCCAGTAGTTGCAGGTTGATTTAGAGGCTTGATAATTTTTTCAGTGATTCCTGATTATCTGCTGCAGTACAATGAAAGATACAGACAGGGATCATAATTGGCATCTTGCAAACAATTGGCTGAACAACAGGGATGTAATGAGAAATTGCTGAAGTACTGCTCTGCCTGCTACACACGCGGCAATGTATCTCCCCTCACACAAATGTGGCAATTTCTGAGAATAATATCCTTTAATGCTCTGCAGATTTCATTTGTCAGGTCTGATTGAGGATGGCAAAGCACAGAACAAATGTCCTTGGACAGAATCCTGTAGGACAGCGGTACATAATAGCTGTCATACAGTATTTGCTATGGGATTTACGTGACTACGAGTCAACATTTCCACCTGCGCTAGATGCCTTGAATTCTTTTTATTGTTGTCAGAGAGGTGTTCTGCTCAATACAGTTAATAAACTGAAGCAAGAGTCTTCTCATCCTAAAGGTTCTGCTGAAGGTAGTTCAGATGAATTATTCCCTAAAATCCCCACTCGTCTCTCCTAAATATAAAGGAGGGAAAAAAGAGAGTCTAACTCAGCTGTACTTTTGACACTGCAGACCTTACGGCTCCATTCTCCATCTGCTGCTATTTAAGAGCTTAATGTGGGCATGTTTATCCCCCCAAAGCCAGGTGGGTTTGGCAGCTGGTGTAGATCTCAGTTAAAGAAAGCCATGGGTAGCAGCCAGAAGAAGTCATTTACAGCTAGTTCATGCTGACCTCTTAGGTTGCTTTCTGACTAATTTTTGGTGGTTCTGCCCACTGGGCCACATCCCTGGTGGGACTTGGGATGATGTGGGCAGCAGGGGGAATGAAACTCTATCCCACTGTCTCTGCACCACATTATCACCTCTTCTCTCAAGCAAGGCAGAGCAACATGGTTGTGTGTAAATTGCTGAACTGGTTTGCTGGATCTCTCATAACTGCTGAGACATTTCCACAGCCTTTGGCCACCCAGTGCTCACCTACTTGACCTCTGAAAAACCTCTGTGTCTGAGCATGCCATAATTTTCTCAGTATTTTTTGGCTTCTCTCCAGGAATAACTCTCCTATTTTACTCTGCTTTTTTTTTTTTTTTTTTTTTTTTTTTTTTTTTTTTTTAACGGTAACTGAAGCTTAACATTGTTTTAGACACACACACATGGATCTGCACTAATATATGTATGCACTTTACTGTATGTTGCTCTGGGGGAGTTCATCTCTTATTCATTGAATTTTGCTGCTTTCTATAGAAGGCATTGAGTGGGAAATTGTGGAAGGGAAGGAGTGTGTCAGGCATGAATCTGAATCCATATTTGAGAGCACATTCACAGTTGCATGGTGTTGGCATGTGAGTATATTTTTCTGCAAGTCTCCAGACTTTTCAGTTTGTCATAGGATTGCAGGGTAGCATTATCTGTAGACAGTATTGTAACCTCTAGTGGAGGCTAGAACATTTATTGCAGCAGTGAATGGCCTCTCCTTCTTCCTAAATGTTTATAGATATGGGATACATAAGTGGGGTCTAGACAGCTAAAAACAATCTGCTTTAATCGATTCATTTTATCTGAAGATATTGAGAAACAGTCCAGATAAATCACCAGAGAGGAGGTAGCAGAGAAATGTAAGTGAAGGAAAGCTTTGTAACTAGACATTTGTATCTCAGGCATCTAAAGTTAGGTCAAGTAAATCTTGAAAGGGTGGAAGACATCTATCTACTCAGTGAAAGAAGCAGCTTTGTTTGCCTGTTGTTTCAGGTGAAAATGTAGAATACATCTACCTCTCCCAGTTTTGGGGCCCGTTTATAGCAAAGACATAGAGTGGAGCAAGCTCAGCAAGAGAGTAACCAAGATGGTTAGGGAAGTGAGAAGAGGCTCAAGAATCTATGCTTCTGTGCTCTGGAGAAGATAAAGCTTTGTGGGGACCAGCCAGCAGCCTGCCAGTACCTGTGAGGAGTTGACCATGAGTATGGAATCAGGCTTTGCAGATTGACGAAGGCAGGAGGACAACAGATAACAGTCAGAAAGTGAAACTATGGTTGTTCAGACTGGCTCCAAGGAGGAATTTATATATATTTTTACCATGAGGACAGTCAAGCAGTAGAAAAAGTTGTTCAAGGAAGGTTGTACACTCTCCATCTTTTGTGTTGTTCAGAATCAAACTTGACATAGTAGCTTGGCCTGGTCTCATAGCTGATCTTGTTTTGAGCTTGAGGTTTAGAGACCTCCTGAGGTGAGGCCTGTAACACAGTAGGGTCATGAGCACACTCGGTGTTTGTGCTGTTACCACAGAAGACTTAAAAGTTATCTTCTGAGCTCTGATGAGCCCTTTCAGTTGTTCTTCCCTCACTTGATCTTCCTTTGCTGTGGCTCCCTCCCTTTTGGAATGGATAGGGCACTCAAGACTCAGTGTGGGTAGATCCTTCTAAAATTGCTGTCGTCTGAGCCTCTTCCATCAGCTCTGGTTTAAGGTGTGTGGTACTGACATATTTAGAGGAGTGTATTTGTGGGAGAAAAGGTGTGTTTTTGATTTCACACCTGAAGGAGTAAGGCAGTGAGGAGGATGAGGGGAAATGTCTTTTTTTTTTTTTTTTGTGACTTGTTTGGGTTTTTCAGAAAATATTTTCCTTTACTTTGATATCATGGTTGGTAGACCAGAAAAATAAAAATAAAACATTAAAAGTAAATAAATAAAAAAGAAAGAAAAAGCCTCACAGTTATATATTTATCCTTAAACCACAAAATTCAAGCATGACAGTATATTGGGCCATTTCAATACACACAGGAAAGCTATTGTTGAGCAACATTATTCCTTGGTTTTACTACTGTAATATAGGGGCATGTGTTAGAGTTTAGAAATTCCCTAAAGAGCAGCTGTTGGCCTGTAGCAATTTAATTGAGAATGTAACTATGGCTAGTTGATTTTATTTCTAAATCTGTCTTTGGCTCTTTTTCCCTTTATCTTTGATCTAGTAGGGCTGATCCAACGGCCACCGTGGACAGGGCAAATCTGCCTTAGAAATTGATGAAATTGATTTGGATCGGTCCTGGTCAGCACAAAGGTTATAGCCAAACATGTACTTAGCTTTATATCCCATCCTTGCAGCTGGTGGGAACGAACCTAAAATAAGAACAGAACTTTCCATTCCCTGAGGAGAGAGCTGGTAGAGATTTTTCTAAGCATATGTGCATCAACTGGGATATGTACTGCTACAGTTTTGATGCCATAAAAGTCAGATGCCTAAATCATGGCAACAGAAGGATCCTAGATACTCCAATGTTACCTTGTGGGCAGTGGAGACAGACAGGTTCTTTCAAAGTGTGGTTTAGAGGAAGGATCCAATTAATTGTTCTGTATTGCCTTCTCAAGGCATTTTTTTTTTCTCTGTTAATAATAGAGGGAGCAAAGGAAGATTAGGTTCCTAATGTAGATATTGGGTTAGAGTCAGATGCAAATCTAGATGCTGACCCACCTACACGTGTCTGCCCCAGGTGTCCTACCTTCCCTCCCAGTGTAAGAAAGATCTAAGGTCAGTTCCGTTTCCTCAGTGCAGGTATGTGAAGCCATTTGAGATTCCCTAGGCCAAGTATCCTGCCTCCTGGGGGACCAATGACAAGGGACAAGAGAAAGTTTCAGGTAAACCTGTGTGCCTGAAATGGCAGTAGATGCCTCTATTTGGGCAAATGATTTTAACCTCAGGTCTATGTAGACCATAACTGGATACAAGACACCCCATTTGTATAAACACACTGAATATAGTCATTTGAATCCAGGTGATTGAATCTGCATGGTGGTGTCAATAACCTTTTACATCACCTGAACGTTTTAAAGTCCCAGAAGAAGAAAGCCTATTTGGATGTCTTTTTCTTTTTTTGGATGTTTCTACTTTCTAAGAAGAAAGCCTATTTGGATGCCTACTGGTGGTCAAAGCATGATTTACCTGGGAATAAAATGGAGCAGCATGATCCTGAACCTTCCTGATGATTTCCTTGAAATACATATTATTAGGCAGTTCATTAGCATACAGAGTGCCTGAAATGACCCTCAAATTAACATCTTGGTGCATGTAGAGCTCTGAGGAGACAACAATCTGCATACCAAAATGTTGCAGTTATTTTATCTCAGAAGTATTCTCATGCTAAGAGGTCTGAGTTTCATAAAATCAGGCAGGGCTTTTGAGTGTAAACCCAGAACTTCACTTCATTTTTAAGGAAGTTTTCCTTAGGCCCGTATGTCTCATCCTCTGTTGACTATAATTGAGACTTTACTGTCAAGCTGCATGGAATGTGCATAGAATATGATGGAATATGTGGAATATGTACATTTTAGTCTCTCTCTCTTTTTTTTTTTCTTTGTGTATGTGTGTTCTCTATTGCACTGTATCTCTTTGGTTCTCACAGCTATTAAAACCACAGATGTTAAATGGGAAATAAATCATAATAGTATCTCATTGCTCATAGATAAAGTTTGACTGGGTAGTTAATACCTTAACTAACCCTTATGCAAACACCTCACCAAACTTGTGGAAGACTTGAGTTTCTTCAAGGCAGATTTTTTTAATTTTTAATAAGATTTTAATAAGAGAGAGGTCAGGAAAGGGAGGCAAGGCAGAAAATAAACCATTTAGAACTGCTTTCTTTATAAAGAAATTGAGAAAATATAGCAAGCCAAAATTAGCAACAGAGGAAAGTTTTATACAGTGGCCCTTATTAAAACCTCTAAAAATGCCTTTGCAATTACTCTGACCACACTATTTCCCAGATATTCCTGAGGCTAGACATGTATTGGATCCTAATTACAGGGAATATCATGATGAAGGTTAATCACTAACCCCAAAATTGTAGGGACCCACATGAACATCTCTGTAAGGAGATAATCAACATTTCTGTAGGATATATTAGTCAAGCTGTGATCTGTAATCCCTATTCAGGCCACTCACCACAGTACCAAAGGTAAATTTAGACATCTGTCATAGTATCTTAGATTTTAGATAGGGATTCATGGCTCTATGTCAAGATGAGTCTCCCTGACTCTGATCCCTGCACAACCAACAGAGGAAACTATGGTGAGGCATAAGGCACTTACAGAACCGGACTGAACATGACCCTTTTTCTGAGTAGGAATGAAGATCTATTGCCAGTAACCTGAGCACAAATTTTTTTGTGCTTGGGATATACAATTCAGCCTCAAAACCTTAGCCAAACCACAACTGAGAGACTCCAGTGCTCTGTATTTGACACCTGACTTTACCAGAAAATTCATTGCTGATGCTGGATGTGGTATATCCCTTGGCCTTTCCTCTCCATCTGCAAAACACAGGCTATAAAAAACTTCTTCATCTACTCAGAAATGACTCATCTATCTAGTCACAGAAATCTAATTATATTTTAGATGACTAAAGTTATCCCACTTGGTCTCCAGTTACAAACTTAGATGATCATGTGTTTCCCCTTGGTCTTGTGTTACATCTTTTAGCCCTGTGTAGATATCTTGGGTATCAAAAGGTGCCTCAGATATCACAAGACACAGAATTTTAGGTTCCCAGATTGTTCCATGGGTGACTATCATTAAACAAAAGTGCAATACACACAGGATATTGAACTTATTTTTGGTCTCCTGAGAGTCATCAGAAAGAAGCCCATCTTCTGATATCTTAAACAGTTAAAAAAAGATTCAAATGGGAAATAAGTAAAAGCAGGAATATACCAGTTTTCTGATCTATACCAAAGATATTCCTATAAAAGTTTTCAGAATCCAGTGCTCTTTGAGCACACTGGGTGAAGGAAAAGAAGATATTTGCTTTCTTACAAAGAAAGTTTTGGTCTTCAATACTGATACAGGATGTACAAGAGATCTGTGCTTTCCCAAACTGCAGCTAGAAGTCACGCAAGAGAACCCAAGTCATTTTCAGTAACAATTAATACGTTCTGCTCAGGGAATTGAATTAATCCTTCAGGCAGGAATTCATCTTGCAAATTCATGTGTCAAAATATAGGGGGCAATATGTGGGACAGGTGTGGAAATTGGCATCACTGTCTGTGATCTCAGCTTAAGCATCTGTATCGATATGTAGAATCTTCATTTGAGATGTTCAGGAGGGTCCCATCTGAAGTTTCTGTTCCAGGTAGGTGTCTGCCAGGACCTGTGCTATGTTCACCCCCCCCTCCCCGCATGAGTGTCTTGGATACTGAAAGACATTTTAGATGGAAATAATTACTTAGACTTCAACAACTGAATTACATCCCTATTAGCTTTGCAGATGGACCACGCTCTAACTTTCACTGAATCCATCGACCATTTTTCCAATGAGATGAGATCTTACACAACCTTTTCTCATACAGACATTTGCATATTTTCACACAAAACTTGAGTTTGAATATACAAGCTGAAAGTACCCTGAGTTCAGTGATTTGGTGCATGTGGTTAACATTTCTCAGAAGTTTTGCTGTATCCTGCAAGACACACTTCTAACCTGTACCTCCCTAACTTTGGGTAAATTTCCTTCTCTTAAGTAATTTCATAGCACTAATAGAGACACTAGCACAGTGTCAGGCAACATTTTGTTTCAGAGCTGGGAGAGATTATGAGCATGCATGCTTTTTACCATGGGTCAGTGACATGGGATAAGTTAATTAAGTGCAATGTGAGTAAAAACATGAACACTTTCAGTCATATGAATGTGCTCAGGAATCTTTCGCAGTGCATCGCTTTGTTTCCCTTACTGCAAACTTAAAGTGTGCACTACCATGTCACCCAAATTCAACACAGTGCCTCAGCATTTGCTTTTGAGCATGTGATGAAGCAAACCCCATGTACCCACTCACAGCTGGGTGAGTTTTATGTTCTCTTCCAGCATTTTATTTCCACATTTTACTTATTCACTTTTGTGGTGGCAAATGACTCCTAAAGCACCTTTCAAGCAAGCAACATTAATTAAAACAGACTGTTTCCAAAGGCGTAACTTGACAGACTTGAATTTACAGCTAAAGAGCAAAAAACGGTGTTTTTGGTTGTTTGTTTCTTTTGTATTGTTTTTAATATACACAAATTACATGGGGAATCACTAACAGCTCAATTCAAAATTGTTTCATCCCTAACAGGGGCCATTACAAATATTGTTCAAAAACAAAGGACATAGTCCATTTATGAAAGTTAATGGAGCAGAACGTTCACTTTAATTCTGAGTATTCCTTGTGTCTGGTCCGGGCATGCTTCTTTGTGGAGTTTCATGTTTTGATTCAGAACAGGTGTTGGATGGAGAAATTGAAGAACAAATTGACCAGACAGGCAGCCTGTCAAGAACCAAAATAGGCCACCAAAGCAGGAGGTGGAAGAGAGCAGGTTGCAAACTGCATAACATCTAGGGAAAGATTGATGCTCTTGTTCAAGTGTGATTGAGCGACTGTGTATTTATGATTTCCTTGAGCAGAGTCTGAGGTTTATAACCTACTGGTTTTAGACTGTTTTTGGACATGGCCATCACTCACCAGAATTAATGTGCTTTTCTTCCTTACAAACATCTTCAAAAACGAAAATGCTCTTCCTTTAAAAGGGAATATTTCAGCATTTTTGTATTCAAATCCTTCTTTATTTCTTCTTCTGATCTCAAGCAAAAATGGAGTCTTTCTTCCCCATTTGTTTTTCTTTTCTCCATTTTTTTTTTTCATCCTCTAAATGCTTCCCATGACAGTAAAAGAAGCAAGTGACAGCAAAACCTGGGAAAAGAGGAACTGAAATAAAAAATACATTTTCAAAGCACTAAGAAATTTTATTATTTTCAGTTAAAGGTTTTGTAAGTTCCTTTAAAAATCAGAAGACGAGCTGTGCTAGGAAAATCACTGCATTAAAAATTTTCAACCAACAAAACAAACAAAACAGTCTTGGAAGACTGTAACTTTCAACTGCCTTTGTCAGTACTTCACTTGGAGTCAACAATACAGGTGCAATGTTAATGAAGAATTGAATATTTTTCCACCATTTGCAATGTAATTGCATATAATTTGGAGAAGGTGGAAGCTGAGATGCATACCCAGCCATGAGTTTCCAAGCCTCAGTATCCCAAGCCAATTTATAGAGGTTTAAGCACACATTTCAGATACCAAATCCATAGATAACCCATGAGGAGCAGATGGCACAGGTTCTGATGTACCCCTTTTATTTGATTTGATTATAATCTCAAGGAAGAAGGTATAGCTTCAGGTATAAGGTATAAGGTATAAGATATATTCAGGTATATATATATATATATATATATATACAGGTATTATATATATATATATATATTTAAACTAGGAGCAACTGCAAGTTCCTGAAAATTATTTTCTTTGTGGTGGGGACAAACAATCACAGAATCATTGAATGTCTTTAGCTGGGAGAGACCTTAAAGATCACCCAGTTCCTCCAATCCCCTGTCATAGACAGGGA
Organism: Aythya ferina; assembly: GCF_964211825.1. Classification (NCBI taxonomy): domain Eukaryota; kingdom Metazoa; phylum Chordata; class Aves; order Anseriformes; family Anatidae; genus Aythya; species Aythya ferina. The sequence goes on from NC_140297.1 coordinate 2,013,490, forward strand.
TGCCATTCCCTAGATCAAGTTGCCCAGGTCATTGTCCAACCTGGCCTTGAACACCTCCAGGGATGGGGCATCCACAACTTCTCTGGGCAACCTGTTTCAGTGCCTCACCACCCTCTGCGTGAAGATTTTTTTCCTCCTAACTCTTAATCTAAATCTCTCCTCCTTTACTTTTAAAACATTTCCCTTTGTCCTGTCAGTATCTGCCCAAGAGAAAAGTTGTTTACCATCTTTTTTAAAGCCCCCTTTAAGTATTGAAAAGCTGCAATGATGTCACCCTGGAGCCTTCTCTTTTTCAGGCTAAACATACCTTTTAATTTATTGGTCCCAGCAAAAATCTAAGCTAGGGAGAAAAATCTAAACTAGGGATAATCTAAACCAGGAGCATGTCCTGGGACTCTATATGTGTTTTCAAGGCATCACTACAGATATTCTCCTTCCTCAACAGGAAAACCAACAGGTAAAATGAAGATTTTTTCTAGAGACTGAAGCTGGGACTGGAGATCAAAATGTGTACATGGAGCTTGAAATGGGGCACACAAAAGTTTGGTGAGCCCTGTAAGCAGCTTGATGTGAAACAGCTCCTTCAAAATGCATGCTCAGCTGGGTCCTAAATTCTGGAAATATCCACATCTTCCAAAGATGTGCCTGAGTGACTTGAGCTGTGAAAGTCTACAGCTGTACCAGACGTGATTTTACAGAACTGCTGCAAACATGTGTTCCTACTTCATCAGGTGCCATATAACAGTTCAGGCCTCACATAGGTCCTTTCCTTATCTACATTTCATCTGAATGCAGTTGGATTAGATTAGGTACAGAAATTTAGGAGATATTTTCCAGCTATAAATCTGATACAAAAGAAGTTTATTTTCCACCAGCCTGAAATTTCGTGTTTCAATATTTTTGAGGACTCATATCAGCACTATCCCTGTGTTTCTGCTGATCTATCATAGCTGGAAGCTCAGCAAGCCAGCTCCATGAATCCTCATTTGGAGCACTTCAATCTCCCTGTACAAGAAACAGACCCAACAACATATAGAGGTTTCAGATGTTCTTGCATCATTAAGAACAAGAGGGAATTCATTAAGTTCTTGCTCTGTAAGATATTGGGGCTCTGTGTCTTTTTTTGCAGGTCTTTCTTTACCAAAGTCACTGTAATTTCAGTGAGGTTGTTCTTCAGGCAAAGCTGTTTAAAACCAACAGGATAATTCTGTGGGTTGGGACCTTACAAAATGGGAGATGAACTGACTGTTATGTAATGGCAACAAATCATTGCATTATACCTACTGTAATAGGAATCACAGCTTGCAGTATAAAAGATTTTCAAATGGTTTCAATCACATCAGAAACTCCTAATGGAATAAATTATTTAAATAAGTATTTATATAATTTATAAATAAGTATTTATATGATTTATATAATTATTTAAATGTTGTGTGACTAAAAATTTAAAAGTGATACTGATCAAATAGCACAGAAGACAAGAAGAAAACCTAAATTCTACAAACTGTTTTTCACTTGAGTCCTCTGCAGAAGTTGTATACACACATATCTATGAAAAATACAGAGACGGAATCAAGAAAAAAGAAATATTCTCCAGGACTCCTGCTTGCATGATAGTTGTACTGTAGCTGGATACTACCTAAATTATTCCTGTGAAGCTAGACTTTGTTTGTGCTGAAGTCAGCTTGTCTATATAGAAAGTTAACAGAGCCAAGTCATGGATGTGGGCAGTGTCCCACAGCTGCTCACACTATTACATTGTTAACATAGCCCCTAGCATTGCTTTGACCTGTGTCCAAGAGCAAATGCCCAGACAATGCTTGAGCACAGTGGGGATAGCACAAATGAGCTTATTCCCAGCATGAAGGTTGCCTGTGGCCACTTATTTAGGGCGTGGGAGGGAGATAGTTCATTTGTATCAGCCAGGGACCAAGAACAGGCTTATTAAATAATATGCTATTATTTAATAGCATAGACATGGAGTCTTGTGTGTTGGTCCCAGTTGGGTTAAGTTCATAACATTTATCTGTTTCCAAAGCAGAGTTAGACAACTTGGTGTCATCATGGAGCATGACAGGAATCCAGCAGTGTTCCAGACCTAAAACCTACACACACATGTGTGCATGCAAGCACTCCCTGTGCTGGAGAAACTTAAAAGACCAGTGACAGGACAACGACCCCACTGAGATGAGTCCAGTAGAAATCCTCTTTATGGGATGTGATAACTTCTAAAGGTGCACAATGAAATTGCCTTGCAAAAGACAGTGTGGATTACAGGTGAGGAAATTGGAGAAAGAACAAGATATGTTCAATTTTCTCTCTGCTGCTTCTATAATTTGAGTATCTGCTCACCTTGCCTTAAATACAGTGGCATTTACAGCTAGGTAGTTGCATTTAACAAGGGGGCTAAAAAGGAAAAGCAGTGTGGTGAGAAATGTCAGATATGAGATAGAAGTAAGAGATTTTCCATCTGCTGCCAAGGACAGCCCAGACTGGGGGAAAAAATAAATAAATCTCTGTTATCCATTTAAAGATTTAAAGTATTATATTTGATGATAAGATAATGAAAGATAAATCCTAATATGTTTTGTTTGTTTGTTTGTTTTTGTTTTTTCTTGGACTGAATTCATGTCAAAGAGGAGATTCCCACGGGCAATGAACAGAGACCTTTTCTGGAATTCAGAGCCCAACATCTAGACAAATTCCTTCCTCAAGTGTTCTTTAAATTCAGGACTTAGATCTTTCACTTTCTTCAACCTTCAATCTTCAATCTTCAGTTTCCCAGCTCTAAATCAGCATGTGATGAACTGTAGTGATAAGGGTACCTTATTCATGGGTCTTCATGTATTTACAGTGTGATTTCAAGATTATAAAAAACAAAAAACAAAACAACAATTACAAAATAAATAAATAATGGTGTCTAAGCTACCCACGCTGTGTACATGAGCTTAACTCCCATGGGTGGCTCTCCAGAACAGTTTTTGTACTCTCAGTGTTCTGCAAAAATTTCTTCAGAATCATGCTGGATGTCATGTTTTAATACTCTGCCCTGAATAGTGGCCAGCAAGATGCTGGACAGGCCTTTTACAAGTAAGAGTCTCTATAGTCATCCATGTACCAGTGATGTACTTATGCCACTCACAGCACATTCTCAGCCTCAAGTACAAAGCATCTCAAAAATATTTCTGGTTTAATTTCCTTTTACCTAAAGAAAAGCAGAACAATGTGTTGACTATTAAAGAGTTGTAAACAGCATGCAGAAGACTTTATAAGAGGGTGACTTTTTATGATTTAAGATCATCATTAGGGAATTAATTCAAAAGTTCTCAGACCTGTGGAAGCAATGTGAGAGGGAAATGCTATTTGACTATATCCCATACACTTTTTTTTTCTTGTTTCTTCTTTGTGTTATATTAGAGATGTAGTAGACAAGAGTCTATAAATGCCACTACAAAAATATGCGAACAATTTTCTTTTTCTCTGTAATGCATTTTCCATTTCATGTTCTCAATGAGTAAGACATTCTTACAGGACCAACTTCCTTTAGGATGAGTGCTCTGAAGCACTATACTTCCACAGCTCAGAAGGTTTAGCTTCTCAACTACTGAGAAAATATTGTCTGCAAGTCTCTCCGATATCTGAATGTGAAGCACAAGCTGTTAATTTAGAGCATGTGCATAGGAAATGTGGTCCTGTCTGCAGACATTGGTGTGCTCTGGTCTGAGAGATTGTTCCTGCTCCTTTCAGTATGGGGTTAAGAGGTGATTTGCTTTATAAGGAAATTAAATAGGTGAAGAGGAAGAGAAATGGGATTTTTCAGCTTACCCAACATTTTCGGTGTGTTCCACTATGTAGATTCCACCATATAGATTTCAGCAGTAATCTATATTCTTCATGCTTTTGGCAATCTCAGTGCAGACATGGATCAACGAAATATCTGAAAACTACATTTCAAGTTCTTCATTCACTTTGAATGAAATAATAAAAGGAACGAGCCAAGAAAGAGTAGAGATGGAAACTTCAAGACCTATTAAGAAATTGTGTAAAACTTGCAACATTCTAGTATGAATTTCTGCATAGAGAATGATCAAACATAGCAAACTTTCAGATAGAGTGGGAATTCATGGAATTGAACCAGTTATTTTGATTTAAGGTTAACTGTCCAAAATAGAAACATGAGAGTCCCCTGCTGAAGCAGGTTTTAGCACTGGGTATGCTGAGCTAAGCCACAACCAGCTCCAAATTCCAATTACACCCACCTCATATACATGCAAGACAAATCAGAATCGGTGTGATGATTTCCCAGGAGTTACTGCTGATGTTTAGCCAGGTAGGTAGGACCTGTGTATGTGAAAGTATCGTCTACTTACCCTTTGACTTTCCAGCCTTTCAGTGGGTTCACTTACCGACAGGCCATTTGGGTGGAGTTCAGCTGGACTTCAAGATCTGAATCGATTTCCCTGGGACCATAGCAAAAAAGCTGAAGTTTTGGGCCAGAACTCCACCTCATGTTATGTAAGCATGACTGGGGGATGGAGCCTGCCTTGGTCTGGAGGATTTAGACAGGTTTCTACCAGGAATCTGGAGAACAAAGGTCAGAGCAGTTCTTGGAAATGTTTTTTTCTACTCACTCACAGTTTGTAAATGAATTTGTGATGGTAAGAGGACAGGAAAGATAGTCCTTGGCAAAGCAAATCATTGTGGGTTATTTGTGAATTTTTTGAACTTGTTTCTTTCATTATATTTTATCATATCAGCAGGAATTAAAATTAAAACAAAACAAAACAAGCAAACAAAATAAGGCATAGCAAAACAAACATAAAAAATCACTTGAATGTTCCAGAATTTGGAAGTTCTTTCCAGCCCAGTAAGTTTCCTTATCCCCAGTAACCAATCCCCAATTACCTAAATCAACATCCACTTGAAGGCTCAAAACTGCAGTCTTAAGGGTGCATATTCTGCCTTTCACTTCCCCGGGAATTTTTTTATTTTTATTTTTTTAATGAAATACTGCATAGCTGTATCTACACCCAGTCTAAGCATCCAAAATGAGAAACATCAACTTTCCAGCTCTCATTCTGAAAGGAGGAGCTCTGCCTATGACACAGCCTAATAAATTACAGACTGGTAAATAACCAAGACTAATTTCTTTAGCTCATCCTGTCCCTTCAAAATACCAAGAGTCAATGGATGACGTCAAGTCTGCGTGCTAGCTTTCAGTTTGGCTCACTGAGCTTCTGTGGCCAGTAATACCTTGGCTCCTCCAGGAGCTTTCACACCTTTGTGCACTTGACCTTTTCTTTGTAAGACTTGGCCTCAACATTTTTTTTTTATTATTTATTTATTTATGTTTACACTCTGTTCATTGAATGAGAATAAAGCTCAGTGTCAGGAAGCTGCCACTGAAAGGACTGGGTAAAATAAAACTTGTATTAAAAAGATATTTCTTACAAGCAATTATCATTCTTGGGAGCTTTGGAAGTTCCTTCTGCGTTGGGAAGCAGATGCTTCAGAACATCTGCTGCACACAAATGCAACTGGATTGTCACCAACACATCCTGTTATTGTCTTGCAAAAACAGGGTAAGATTGCAGGTAAACAAGAAAAGGGTTGTAGAAAAAGTAATTGTTTATCTGAAAGCTTCCAGCCCCGTTCAGGAATTGTGCTGAAAGGCATGATTTCTCTTCTCTGTACCAGGCTTGATAATGGATAGACATTTGTTATGAGGGATTAGTGATAATTGGCTCAGGAGCAAGCCACATCCTTGCCTTGTGTACTTCTGGCACTGTAATTCAACATGCTTTAGCCATGTTAGCCTATCTGGCTGGTTATTTCCTTCAGACATTTGACTAAGCTAAATGATCTTGCTAGGACCAGTCAAGAAGGAATGCCCTAAAACTGCACATGTATGCCAAATGAATATTTTTGGTATGTCTTTTTTTTTTTTTTCTTCCCAAATTGTAAGCGATGGTTTCTCCAGTGATTTCAATTGTTTTCATTCATATTCATTTCCTGGAGGATCTTAGCTAGATATTTGTACTTAAAATAAATTAAAAAAAAAAGAATTGTAATAGTAATAACAACTCCTCTTCCTCTCCAAACTGCATACACTAGCACACAAAACTGGCATACTGTACTTTGCTTTGGGTTCACCCTTTTTTCAAACTCAGGCCAAAGCTTGGAATGCAGTTGTACATTTTTAGCAGTCACATTAGCACCAAGAAATAATAGCTGAAGTAAAGACCCCATTGAGAGAAGCTTTGGACATAAAGTGGAACATATTCCAGTCACACGCTTTGTGTAGCTCTGACAGTGTCACCAAAGGTTATGCTCTTTTGTTTGCCATGAAAACACTGCATAAGTGGATCCTGTGACCTGTACTCCAACTTGCCATGGAGAACATCCCATCTCACTTTCAATCTACCAGATATTCCTGTTGCAGCAGTGACTTTTTGTAACCTCTGACTATACAGGTGACAAAATGCTTACAAACTGGGTGTTTGGGACCACTGGCTTTGACCATGAGTGGAGGCCATCAATGGGCTGCTTAAAAAAGGCACTTTGGCAGTGTTAGAGAAGAGGGCGTTCCAGTTTAAAAACTTTCTTCCTGGGCTGAACAGAAAAAAAAAATAAAAAATAAAAATAAAAATAAAAATAAAAATAAAAATAAAAATAATAAAAATAAAAATAAAAATAAAAATAAAAATAAAAATAAAAATAATAAAATATTGTGTGTGATCCCCTGCTAATCAGTCCTATCTCATGTGTCTGGTGATATCTTCCAGGGCTGGAGAAACATTAAAACTGACTTTCTTCTGAAAGCACCTGAGTGTCATCAAAATGTCAGTTGTAAAAACACTGAAGAATGGCACTGAAGTTTTTCTTCACAATTGTCACATTTCTTAGTTGTGAGACATGGCTCTGTAACAACCTCTTTTCATTTTCCAACAGGAGAAAATTTATGCGGAGGTGAACTTTGAAGGCCTGCAGGCCTATACTCTACTAGGATGTTCAGAACAGTTTCAAGGATGCATCTCACAACTGAAAACACATCAGGAGATATTTATTTGTTTACAAAGAAGTTATAAATTATCATGAATATTCCAAAATAATGCATTTTCCAATTACAGGTACTTTTTCTCACTCAGGTATGATTCAAAGCCTGTGGCCAAATAGAAAATTCTTGATTCATCTCCCTGGGCTCTGGGGTTCCTTTGGGTCAATTCTTGGTTCCTACAAAATCAAGGATTTCACTGCAGTTAGTTTTTTTTACATTGGACAGGAATCTGACTTCCCCAGTCTCACTGGAGCAATGCAACCCTGAAAGGGTCACCCACTGACTTGTCTGTGAAATAAATATCTCAATGAACATAACATTCCTTGCTGTAAAATCAGACAAATTGCCAAGAGTGACCATATGAATAGCAGATATATATCTAGTCAGGCCTGATAGATGACTGCTGGGATGCAGGGGAAGAATGTTTCACTTTAGTGAAGAGCAGTGAAGAAAAAGGGGACAAAGCTTCCCAAGGGCTGAAACAAATTTTGTGGCCTGTAAATGTGTTCTATTGTGTGAGCAGCCCAGAGGCTCCTCTTTCCCAGACCACTGCAGCTACTACCATGTCTCTTAATAGAGTGGAATTCACTCAAGACTTTGTAATGCAAATATCTCCACATGTGCTGATTACTGAGAGCATCTTCTATAGTTTGTAGTGATTTAGTCGAGAAATGATTAATTTATAAAGTATGTGCCTAAAGTATTCCACGTGAATCCCACCTAATTTTCTTTTTTTTTTCTTTCTTTCTCTCTCTCTCTCTATATATATATTTATATATTAGGTACAAACAACAATCATCTTCTATGAAGAGAAATGGGAACTAAAATCAGTCAAACAATGTTGAATAATAACCCTTGAGCTGAGCAAAGAGACAGAAGGGAAGTTGTTTTCTTTTTTTATGTTTTGCTGATTTCCAGTCCATGCCTGATTGTCCTTTTCAGGCAACTTTGATAACTTCTCTCTCCTTGCTATAAGGGCTATGTTTCTGCCTCCTAATGCATAGCTGCAGAAACAGCAGATGGCCTGGTGATATGGTTTGGGCTCTCTGCTCGAGGGTCTGCTGTGCGCTTTGGAAACAGCTGAATTTCAAAGCACTTGGACACCACGGTCTGAGGGAACCAGTGAGCCATATAAGAGCGCAGTGCCCACTAATTCAACTATTAAAAAGGTAGAAAAAGATGACACTGCTAATGTGGCAAATGGAGATAAAGACATGTCTTCAGGAAATAACCCACTGGAGGGTGCCTGGCTACATTCTTGAGAGCTTTTTTTTAACACCAACATGGCTCAGGAAGGCAGGATTAAAGGAAAGCATCTGCCCTACAGAAGTCTGGGCAGTTCTTGCTGTGGCATACATTCAGCTGTGTTGACGTGGCACCTAATGCTGAAATAATTGTATGTATCCTGGTGTCCAGAAATAGTCTCGGATGGGGTTGTCACATGGCAAAGCAGCCTGTGGCTGCAAGGACATCAGTCCAGATGTGAGGAAGCTGTGTTGGTTCCAGCAGCTAACTTTAGTCTAACCTCGTGAAAACAAAAATGGTCTTGGGAGGACAAGGTTTTTATTGGCTCTGTTAAGCCTAAAGGCATCCCAGTAGGCAGGTCAGGCTTAGCCATTATTATGGGAACCTTGGGTCTGATCCAGAGCCTACTAAGTCAAAGGGAGTCTATCCAATGACTCCCGCAAGGCTTGGATCTGTCCCACTGGGTACAGGACCGGAGACCTTTGAAAACATTGTTTTCCTCCAGTTCTCCAGTGTATAACAATTTTAGAACTCCTTGCATCTTTAATTTTTCTCTTTCCACCCCCCTCCCTCACTCTTGCCCTCTAATATTTTTTCTCTTTCTCTTCTTTGGCAGTTACTGGTCTGGAAAAGTTAGAGGAGAAACACGATCAGGCTGTTTTCTTCGGTCACAAGCCGCCCTCAGCATTGTCTCGGGTAACTGGGCTGCTGTTTGCTAACCATCATTACCTATTTCAAGTGGAATTGTTATCTGGAGCTCCAGGTTCATCAGGCAAACTGGTGCAGTGCAGCGGAGATCCTGCTTTTTATTGATTGCTCTGTTTTTTATTGCTCTGTTGCAGGCAATGTCCAGCCCTGCAGGTGCTCTACCAAAGCCTGTAGCTAGAGGCCAGCTGCAGATTATCACCTCCTGTGGTGAGGTTCAGAGCAATGTCACTGGCTCCTAGTTCTTCCCACGCTTTCCTCTGCATCTGATACACAGAGATGCAGCTGGAACTATTTTTTTTTTGGGGGGGGGGGGGGTTCAAGATGTTTTCTGACTGCACTGTGCCATAGTGTATATCTGGTAACAGCTCTTTGCTTCTTTTCTGAATGCCACTGAACCTTACCTGTGTTTTATCCCTGTATTATCACGGCCTATATCTGGATAAAGGAATAGGGAAGCAGCCAGGAATCCTTCCTGTACTTGAGTCCCTCAGAATCACCACTTTAAGCATCCTTGCAACAAACTCTGCCCCTGCTCCCCCTACTCCTCATCTACCTACAGGAGAGTGAAAGATAAGAATTATTATTGCAAGTTGAGAAATGCAAAAATTAAGGGTCCTATGAGGTTATCTATACAAAGGAATCCTGTGTCACTGGAGATACTTTAGAGGTAACTTCAAGATAGGATGAGGGTTATGACATGAGACTTGCAGGAGACATGCATCCTCCTGGAGCAGTACCTGGGGCCCACACAAAGTATCATAAAGCATCAAATGATCTATGTGTAGGCAGCTGAGTCATCTTGGGGCTGCACAGAGATCCTGTGCCAGTGCAGGAATCATAGAATCATGGAATGGTTTGGGCTGGAGGCATCCTTAAAGATCATCTAATTCCATCCCCCCTGACACAGGCAGGGACACTTCTCACTAGATCAGGCTAAAAGCCCCATCCAACCTGTCCTTCAGGAAAACTTCACCTGAATCTTATAAACTACAGCCCTTCATCATCACCTTTATATGGTTACACTGCCAGATCAGAGCTAGCCTTGAAAACAAAGGTCCTTTATCCAAATCTAGATGTCCTATTTCAGTTATTCATTATTTGCCAAATTCTTAACCTGACACATGATAACTGATTGTTTAACGTTCTTTTGCAGCCACTTTTTGGGTTCACTGAAGGATTGATTTCATTCTGTTAGGATTCTTCCGCTTCCAGGATGAAGCCACACACTAAAATAACCTTTCTGTCTTTTTTCACTTGAAGGGAAACTTGAACACACGTTCAAGGAGATGCCTATTTTGGATCAGAAGTACCATGAAACATGTCAAGAACCCTCAAATTAGTAAATTAGTGCAGCTTTATATCTGCTGGAGAACCCTCAAATTAGTAAATTAATGTAGCTTGTTTACTACAGATTACTTGACACAGACCTATATTGAAGTAACTCAATTTCCAAGTGTATGGGCTGCATGAAACATTTACTTCCATCTCCAGGGCACAAGAATTTATGGAAGCAGCCCAGTAGCCTGACTCATTTCCTTCCTTAAATGGGATCCTCAGGAAACAACCCTGGAAATATCTCCATGGAATTTACAGTCCTTCATGCATCCAGTCTTTAGTCCCACTGCTGAGCCATGCTTGAGCTGAATATGTTATGTCCTCAGGCTTTTTTTTTTTTTTTTTTCCCACTTTATTACTTGTATAGCAGCTTTTAGCAGCTGCACTCAGCCACCCCTGACCTCTGCTTCACTTGCTACATGAGGTCCCAGGGCTGAACAATGTAGACCCTAATTAATTCAGCACACGAAGTCTTTGGTTTGACAAGCAACATAGCTGAGTAGCTGCAATGACACAGCAAGGTCTCTTTATTGAGCCACCACATAATAGATGGGTCAATCATGTGGATGTTTTCATGATATGCAAGCTTGTGGACATCCTATAAACTTCAAGGGTTTTGGTCTACAGAGTTTGCATGTCTGCGGGATGGAGTATTAACGGAGACTGGAGGACCCTGATTTACTTCCCCATCTGTCATCTGTTTTTTGAAGATTTTTAGCTGTATGATATCCTTGCACTGAGTGCTGTGCCGAAGACAGAAAATCAGCTTTGTCAGTGGTCTCCTTGCTATGCTTGGCTAAAAGGCACAAGAAACTCTTTATCAAACTGGGCTCCATGTAGTAGTCCCCATAAATAGCTTGGAAGTGTCTCTTCATATAGCATATCTAGCTTGATACAGGTCCCTAGGGACCACAGTTCTTGCAGGGTGGGAATAGACTCTTCAGTTTGGTGAGGTTGGTCTAGCAGTTCACAGAGAAAGGTCAAGAGCCAATGTCTGGATGAGGTGCACTGAAAAGCAAAGGTGTCTTATGTAGATGCGATCTCAAGAGGTAATTTCTATGGTGGAATTTTAAGATTCAATAACAAGGAGGGTTTCCCATATATATGGTATATATGAAGGACCTCTAGGATGGGCTGGACTATCCTAGCAAGATCAGTTTCTGTTATTTCTCGATGCTTATTTGCACAGATTTGTAGCAGCTTTTTTTATACTCATTTGTCCTCTCCTGTGTTAGCTTATGCTGTTCCTTGCATACCACCTTTCCAGAACGGCTTATTTTTTTTTCCCTCTGATGTCTGAATAAAATACAAAACTTGCAGGTTTTTAAATATCCAAGCAGAGGTGGAAAAAAAAAAAAAGATAAGAAAAAAAAAGGATAAAATAAATCAATTACTGCTGATTTATGACCAAAACAAATCATGGAACAAGGTTCTGATTCTTTTGATTCTTTTCACTTCAGACTCTTCTTTTTGGAAAGTCTAATTTATTTGTGCAGAAGCTACTGAAATAAAATCTGCACTAAAAGGGCTTCCAGCATGGAGCAGGTTTGCTTTCTTTGTTCTCTTTCTGAAAAAGGAGTTGGCAGTTCCTATTCTGCTGAGCTTGCAAACACCAGCAGGCTGATCCTGTCAGAATCCTTTTTTCATGCTTCCTGAAAGACTGGATTTAGGCAATTCAGTGCATGATATTCAAGTGCACCAGGATGCACTTGAAATTCCTTGGAACTAGGAATGCCTGCTTTAGTGGTGAGGCCTCTGAAAATGCATATCTAATTCTGCATACGATCACACACCTCTTCAGGGCTTTAGAACAGTCTATGAGATTAAATTTTGTCCTAGTTGTTTCAGATACCTAAGTACAAGCTAATGCCTAGGTTTTAGATGCCTAAGTACAAGACTCTCCATTTACTTCACACCCAAAGTAGGACTGACATTTTTACATGATGCGTTCCCACCTTGACACAGATATCCTTTTCACAGGGGTCTTGCTGGCAAGAGTGACAGTGACAGTTGTTTCTAAAGGCATGGATTGGTAGCTGTGCCACGAAGGGAGGTGTAAGCATGAATCTTATTGGCACGTCAATGTAAGAGTTCAGAAAAATCATCTCTTTGATTTTCCTCACTGGTCAACATCTGTGAGTCATCGAACAGCCCCTAGAGAAAGAAACTCTCCCCTTTTACTCCCTGGAGACCTGCAGTTCCCAATCTGGGTACTCTTCTTTTAGAAAGTGCAAATCTCAGCTCAGTAGTAGGTGTGTTCCCTTGTGAACCTGGGGTAAAATCATAAAGTGAGGCACTGTTATGTTGTCGAGATCCATACTCAGGGCAGCCTAACTCGAGAAATCCTGGAGGTCCTTAACACCAGAGTTTTGCTTCTCAAACTCATTGTCCTCTTATGTATGCATATATGGGTCTGAATCAGGTTGGAAGATAAGTCTCAAAATATATCTAACTGCACAAAATAAATCAGGAAAGAGTAGCAGTATCTTTTGCATCCAATAAAGCATTCAGCCAAAGTGTAGAAAACTTCATTGCAAATCCCTCACTAATTAGCAAAGATTAAAAAAAAAAAAAAAAAAAAAAAAGGATTTGCCAGCTGAGTGCAGTGCTTGCTACATAACTAGGGAGTCTGCAACCAGTTCTCTCCACTTCTTTGGTATGGATACTGCCATACTGCCTGTGGACATGAAGATATTTGGTAGAGCAGAGAAGAGATGCCAGGCTGGATGGGCTAACCAAGTTACAAAGTCCTTCTTTTGACCTTTTGACTAATGAATATTTATTATTTGATGGATTTTTCTCGGAACAGCTACCTAAGAACTTAAATGTGTGCATACTGGTGGCATTTTGTGCTTGTCAGCAGGGTCTGATCAGTGTTCCTGACCAGACATGCTCATTAACTCTGCTGGAGACCTGCTTTGGGCTGGTGGCATTTCCCCTTTTGCAGAGCAGTGCTTTCACATTCAGTTCCTTCTGTATCCTCCTCATTCTGTGTTACATTAGGCTCAAGTCTGAATCATGAGGACAGCTATGAGAGGTGATTATTTGACTGATCTGTTTTAATGCAAACTCAATCCTACATATTCCATGAGATTCTAAAGCAGATTGTGTAATGATTCAGAATTTGGTTTGAGAACATTGTGATATACTTGAAGGATACATGGAACAGAATAATTTCTGAAAAGGGATAAATCCAGACAAATGATGACTAGAAGGAATCTGGGATAATTGTGCCATTGTCCATGCAGCAGGCTTGTTCCCCCTTTGAGGTTCAGCAACTGGATTTCTGAGTTTATTTGTTCTAAGAAACAGTGCAATTACCCTCCAGCCATGACAACAGCAAGACAAGCACATGAGATTGATTATGTTACAATGAGCACCACAACAAAAGACATTTCACCTTAGCTGTGGCCCCAGAGCAGACTTTCTGGAAGAAATGAGAAAGTTATGGCCTAGAAAATAAAGCAATGAACTGGGACTCAGGAGACTAGAATGTATATCTGGCTCATCTGGTTTTAAGACCAGAAAGGACAATTAGATCTTATTATCTGATATGGAAAACATGGGATACAAATTCAAATGATCATCTTTCCCATAAATCCAAAAGCAGGTGTTTGCCTTGGGAACTCCTGCCAGAAAATCATTCAGTCCTGAAGTGGGGAGGCCCTGACAGATTGTTCCAATAGTAAATCACAATAATTTCTTAAAGGCACTCCATTTCTCAGATGAATTAATTTAGCTTTACTTTCCAAACCCTGGCATTTATTAGTCTATTTGTTTATTTATTTATTTTTCTGCTGGATTGAAGGGGACTTGAAACCCAGCATGTTTTTGTTAGAAAAATTACATAAGCTTATACATCAGCTTATTAGCATGTAATTTAAATAATAAATACCAATTATACAACCTTTCCTATGCTGCAGAAGTATGCATCCCTCTCCCTTTCTTTCTGTCTCATAGGCACCCAGTGTAGCTGCAACATGTAGAGTATACAAAACACCTGAATGAGTCTGACATCTATGACACAGGACCTACAGAAGGTCTTTTTTACTGGCAGCTGCAGTCCAAGCAGGGTACATTGGGTCATCTTAAATGGCACCAGGCACCTCTGTTTAAATAAACAAAGGCTTCTTAACTAATGTGGACACATAGACATTTTGTCTACTTTTTTTTTTTTTTTTTTAATTTAATTTAATTTAGTTCAAATATAAGATTCTGGAGCTGAGTCCAGCTCTAGATACCATGGTGAAAAGCTTAACATTGACTTTGTGTCTTTACTAGATCTCTGACCTTGTTTCTTCAGCCATTTGTGTAGTTCTGGAAGGGACACCAAGCAAATATATGTTCTAAAATAATATTACTAGCTATAACAAATAGCACTTCCAATAAGTCATTTTTAGATAGTAAGGAATTCTTTAAATGAAAAATTTCATTTTTTCCTGATAAAATCAACAACTAGAACAATTCTTTTTAATTTTTATTTTTTCCCATAGGAGACCCATGAATGAAGAACTCTTTCACTTTGGATTTTAAAGTCTGTAAATTTAAAGTTGTACTTCATTACAACAAAACATTAACATAAATGTTTATTCTGGCCCCATGGTGAAGCATGATGTCATGTTAATAAAATCATGATTTGTTGATGTCCTAGAATCCCTAAGATCACTTATGGTTCCCAGAAGATATTCCCTGTAAAGGTCTTTACTGCTTTGTTTGGTTTTGTTTTGGTTTCAGTTTGGTCTTTTGATGTTCTAGATGGCAGTAGGTTTACTTTTTTAAAATGAAATATATTATTTTATCAAACTTAGGACAAGCTTTGAGTTAAGTAAATATCACATGCCTTACATAACATTGAAAATGCTGAGAAATTCTGGAGAAAAACATAAAAGACTGACACTGGATATGTCCAAAACAGAATAAACAACACTTGATGATAGTTTGGGTTCATCAGCAGGCAAAAGAGTAGCTCAAGGAGCAGTTTAGCTTTTTAGGCACTGTTGTCATTATGAGGTGCTGCGTTCTGGACATATAAAAACCCTGTAATACACATTAGACACTTGAAAGATCTGGCCAGTAGTAAAAACTAAACAGACAACAATAATAAATAAAAAAAAAAATGAATGGATTCTCTTGCATGGAGAAGTTTGGAAGTTAGGTACATAAAATATTTCCTGTCTCCTGAGGGAAGATCAAGCAGCTTAACTTATGGTTAAAAAAAAAAAAAAAAAAAAAAGGTTTTCCTTAGATATGATATTACAGATGCTAATTCAATTATGTTCTGAAATCTCCTTCTCTTGTAGTGGTTGGAGACATGTGAGAGACACATCTGTTAGAAATAATTATCTTGCCTCAGAGAAAGCTGAATAAGATGATTTTAGAAGGTCCTTTCCAACCCCAAATTTCTGTGATTATTTTATTCCTGTCCTCCTGAGATTTTGTTGGAGTCTGTTGTTAGAGAATGACTTAACCTACTATTTAAGGGTCACATAAGTAGTATCTTGACCAGCATCATAATATCACAGTTCTTGAACTTCTTTTGATATTCAAGAAAACCATGTGCACTGTTGCCTGGACAGTCTAATCCTAGATCTCTTACTATTTTTACATGTCTTTTCTACATCTCCTACCACTTACTCTCCACTCAATATAAAAACCATATTCCCACTCATTAGGAAGTAATGTGCAATTGTAGTTCACTTAGGTTTTAAAACTAGCCAAGGCTTTTTTTTTTTTTTTTATAGTCTTCGAGGTTTTTCTTCTGGAAGAATTTTTATAGGAAATTAAAGGAGAAGGAATACAAGATTAAAATCACATCAAGAGACCTCAAAAAGATGTATATTGTTGACTTAAGATTCTGCACTTAATGGCTAGCAGCAGGCCTCCAAAATAATACTGCTTATTTTACCTGGAGTAAATTCACCAGTTTGAGCACACAGATTTTTGTTTCTTTGAGTAGGGTATGAGTACAAGTTCTAAAATACTTTACTCTTTACAATGTCATTTTCAGGAACTAATGGGTGATTTCAACCCAAACATCCACAGCACAAAAAATTTTAAATGAAGATTTATCAGGTAACCTGCTTCCTCTTCTGTCACCTAGGATTGGGAAGGAGAAGTTAAGTAGCCAAAGACATAAAACCAAGGTAGAATTTCATTAACTAAATGCTAGACCAGAGTTAAGTCTGTGTTGGGTTTTGGGGGAGCACTACAATGTCCCATATCTTGTGACTAATTTCTGGTCCTAGAAACCTATGTCAGAGCTGGAAGTGTGTTTTACTCCTTTAAATCAGATCTAGCTCTAACTTGAATAGATGTCTGGCTATTACAGAGATATTTCTATGGCACAGCCAGTGACAGAACACCATTTTTCTTCTTCTAATTCAAGCCTTTGGATATGAAATGACAGGTTATACCTTCTTCTCTCTGATAATACTATCTTTCAGTTTAAAAAGCTTTTCTCCTAGTCTACATTGGCTTTTGTTGTTGTTGTTTTATTTATTATTGTTATTGATAATAGTCATAACAATTCTTTGGTACATACACAGGGAGCTGTTACATCTTCTTTCAGCCTTCCTCTGATGAACAAAACTAACAGATTTTTTCACTCTCCTAAGAAAGACTTTCCTTTTCCTAGTTATTATATGAGGGAGGGTAACAGAAATAACTTAGGTAATCATTCTTAATCTCTTTCTTTCAGACTCTCTGTGAGAGAACCATGGAGACTTATCTCATTTGGGTTATCTGCCATGTAGGTATTTAAAAGAGATTATCCATATAATTTGGTGTTTTCTTTGAGTGATTTGTCTCTGTGTACAGATATATTTGCATATCAACATTTCCATATCCATGTAGCACTACAAAGTGCTTGGTACGAGTATGAACACCCAATACAACCTGATCTTTTCCATTTCCCTGCTGGAGGCTAGAGGGCTGATATTGTGCCAGGATACACATTCCTTTCAAGTGGAGCCATCTAAAAAACCTGAACAACTCCAGGAGGTAAAGCCAGCTAGATTTCTCAAGATATCTACATGGTGCTTTCTGGTAAAAAAGGATCTTGGCGGTTGTAGTGTACTCATTACTTATTACTTGCAGGCACTATCTGTACCCAGACATGTTGAATGGCAACCTTTGCTCCCAAGGGCCCACATACCAGCAGATGTCATGAGAAATCATGGTGAGGATTCTGAAAAGATTTTTCATGGTAAAACCCAGGCTTTCTGAAAACTTCCTAAAGTTTTCAGATAACAGGCTACTGAGTTACAGATCTTTAAACAAAACTAGAGTAGGTTTTGGTTGACGAAGTTTGCATATACGCTCCAAACTCTCCTTCCTCAGTCATCCCTGATCTCAGCTGCATTCTGCCATTTGTATTCTGAATGTTTTCTCAGTCCATGCCATTTTCCTTGGCTGGGATTGCTAAAAGTCTAGCTCCCACCCACATGCCGTCAACAGCCAGAAACTAGGAAGAAGAGCCTATGTTCTTGAGGACCTAGTGTTGTTAGACTTGGAACAACCTCAAGACAATTCAGCAGCAATAACTACAGCACAAAAGCTATAACTACGTTCATTAATTAGCTAATACAATTGTTTTTAAGAGTGGCCTGGACATCTGCAGTGAACTCTGAACTACTTCTAAAAACTCAGCAGAAGTTAATCTTTTTCTTAAGAGACTTAGATCCTCCATTTAGGTTTCATTCTTCTCATGGGAAATACTAGAAGGTATTAAAATTGGAAAGACTGAAAACAACTGTCTGTGTTTAGAGCACACACCCAGAAAGTGGTGCTTTGAAGTACAAGCACATCCTTCATTTTAAAGGATTAAAGCTTCTTAAGTTTTGTGGAATTTAATTTTCCAAGCTCTGGGCTCCTTTGCTTGGCAGTACCATCTTCCCTACATGCTGAACCTGGGAGGGAGTGCAGGAAAAAAACAGACAGTTCAAGAAGCCTGAAGGGAAACTACCATGAGGAAGCAGGATTTTAATCTCCTTATTAGGGCACTTGTCAGAGTAATGTGTCTTGTGGCTGAAAACTGACTGTGATGACCTGATACCACCACACTGACCATGCTTCTAGCAGAGAGCCCTTCACATTCCTGGAAATACAAGTTTTAGATGCCATCCTTTAAGGGTGAACCTTGATTCAAGCCTTTAAGACACAGAAAGTGATGGGATTTTAGGCAAGTCTTATGCATATTATTTCCTTCTTTATCTGCCTCTTTGGCACATGGACCTTTTAGACTGGCTGTTCAAGCCACTCAGCTTTGAGTATGCCTACAAATCCAGACAGTAAAGCATCTCAGATATGGCTCTAGGCATTATCTCAACACTAGTCCTGGGGAAAATTCCCAACGCAAATTGTCTAAAGTAATATATGCCCTCACTGAATAGAGAGACAGGAATTAAGTGCAAACCAGCTTCCTTCTGCCTGAGTTTTGCAGCCTGGAAAGCCATCTGGCTTTCTCCAGGCCAGTCAGGGGATGAGTCAACAGATAGGTGACATGGATAGCCAGGGAATTTGGGTTGTGATCAGGGCTGTGTTCTCAATCTAATGTGTTTCATCCTTCTTCCAAAAAAAAAAAAAAAAAAGGGTAAACTTCTCAAAAAGACACAACTTTTCCATTGTTATTTAAAGATTCAAAGCAGTTCTTGCTTGCCTCTGTCTTGTGAAATCAGCTGAGGGAGAGCCAACCTCATACAGATGTGTGACTGTTTTGAATGCTCACATACTACATTGAGAACTGTATCTTGCTCTGGTCTCCTGGGTCAGGGGAGGGCCAGATTGATGGGTGGAGATAGGGATTTTCATGTCTTGGTTCTGTAACTGGTAATTAAATAAAGCTTGTCCTCAGATATATTTCTGGAGCCATCCAAAATTTGATCTCTGCTTTTCCACAAACAGCAAATTCTGACTGCATTGGATGGGGACTCAGCACACATGGTCCCCTCTTCCCCTCTTCCTTCTGATCAATAACGCTATATCCTTTTATTTCAAAACCTCCTTTTTTAAAGAGAGGATAAGGAGTCTGACCTCCCTTGCAAAGTGGATTGAATACTACTGAAGAAAAACCAGGTAATAATAAGTGCTAACATTACCACAGCACAAAGCAGTTTTCCAAAAATGTCCAAAGATTTATGTCTATTTAGGCTTCATCAATTTTTATTCTAGACTAGCCAATACACACTTTGGCTTCACTTGTACCATAGTCAGACCCCTCTTGCCCTTTAAAACTTGTCAGCTATTTGCAACTTTTTCAAACCTGTACCATAAAACAATACCTGGAAAACATCCATGCCAGCTTCACTTTTAGAAGAATCATTGCAACTTCATCCACTGCTATTGATCTCAGCCTGGTGATATATTAGTTTTTCTCTTCAATGCGGACATTATTTATGCCATACAGTTCATTAAATAAATTGAATAGCTGGTACTAGGAGACCATTACTACCCTGTCAGGTCTGAGAATGCATTCTGTGTTCCTTCTCTGTCCCAGATACCACTGACCAGAGGGCAGAAACCCAGAACATGTGTATTAAATTATCTGCATGTTTCACATAATCCCAATAAGCATTGCTCTTCTTTGTCAAACACAGTTCACTCCTGCCAAAACCCAACAGGCCTAATTTAGATGTGCAATTATTAATAATAATTATTTTTATTATTATTCTTTTGAATAAGTCTTATTGAACAATTTGTTAAGGCAATTTTGTTCTGGGTACATTGGGACATCCTCATGCTACAGGGCAAGAGGACTCTGGTCCATCTGTAGCTGATCTTTGTGGATTCACACCTCCAGTTCTGGAGTCCAAACACCCTTTTTTGGCAATGGGGAAGGATTCAGAGAGCAGTAATATCATTAAAGAGAACTTGGATGCTGGGAAGCTGCTCAGAGAAGCTGCAGATGTCCCATCCCTGGAATTGTTCAAGGCCATGTTAGATGGAGCTTTGAGGAACTTGATCTAGTGGTATATGTCCCTGCCCATGGCACAGGGATTGGAATTAGATGATCTTTAAGGTCCCTTCCAACCCAAACCATTCTATGTTTTTATGAATAACTACAACAGATGTATATCTCAGTATCTCAGGCTGGCTTTGGAGATACAAAGGACTCATTAGTGGCTGGGTAGCAAGAAGTCTGAAGTTTTGTTGAGCCGGGCTAGTAGACACACAGACATGGAGCATTTGGTTACAAATGTTATTTGCAAGCCGATGTGGTCCCCAGAGAATAAGAATATCCTTGCTGCATTACCAAGCAGGATACCGAATAGTAGTACCTCAGATGTTAGCAAATTTGTGATCAGTTAAAAGTTCTATATGAAATGCATTGCAAAGTGTTTTAGATATAAAAGAATTCATGTCTGTAATAAAACAAATTCTGACTGTTAAGCCCCTGAATTTTTATTTTTGTTTATTTATTTATTTATTTCTGAAAATAGGGTAGTGCTCTGTGGTTTTCTTGCTACCTGCATGTAAACTCAGGGCTTCTGGAGAAGTGGAGCTTGGAGGACCACCCAGCAGCAACTGCGACTCACCGAAATGGACTACCTAGCCAAATGTTGATCCCTTTAGGGTAAAAAAGGGTTCCTCAGGGCAGAAAGTTCTTGTTTTCTGTTATTGTCCTTGGCAAATGTCACTCCAAAGTTTATAGCCTCATCAAAATCTCAACCTCTGCTGACCGAAGTAGCCCCAAAGTGCTCCTCACCCTCTGCAACCTCTCACTTTAAGCACTGCTCTTCAGCAAACTGCTTCATTGTGATCCACAGGAGGAAGCAGATCCAGATGAATGTTTATCCCAGAAAAGAAAGAAAAAGGTCAGGATTCACCAAAGATCCACAAAATGATTAGTGCTGACAGGAACAAGAAGGCCTCATTTGCTGGGCAGGTCTTGGATGGATTAAATTTCTGTATAGCTGTGAACTTCACTCTGGCTTTTCTTTGTGTAGCAGGGCAACAGGAAGGATTTGAGGAGATCCCCTCAGGTTCATGTAAATAGTGGTTCAGCATAGTTCAACAATGACCACCAGTTCACCTGCACTCAAGGAGATCTATAAGCCTGTTTTTTGCAGACTTTATTTTCATCCCCTTTCTTTACTTCATGTGTTTATTTATTTAAGAAAAGCAAGTATTGTCTGTAACAGGCTGCAATGGTTCTGGCACTTTAAACCATAAAACTGAATTAGACAAGCTTAGATTTTGTTTTTAATGTTTGCTTGTGTAAGGATGATGGATTGTTTTTCTGCTTGGCAAAGTCCATTTGGCTTGCAAGAGGCCATGTACAACCTGCCGATGAGAAAACCCAAAGTGCTGAAAGCACAGGTCCACTTGCTGTTAGCAGCTGCTGACACGGAAATGAGTTCTGAGCCTAGTGAGATCTTGTGCTGTATGGGCACAAAATCTGAGTATCTTTAGAATGGATTATGATTAATTTACAAAAGGGATGGATGCTGTGGTGCCTGTCAGTTTGCAGTCTAGACTGAGCAGCAGTTCTTCTTGCCTGTCACATGTTTATATGCCAGCTGCATATGGATGAGCTTGATGGGACTTCAGTATACCACGCTTCAGCTTGGAAACAGGTGGAAAAAAAATAATAAAAAAGTCACATGGGATTAGTCTGTAGGTTCAGATACCCAAATGCAGGTGTTTATATATGTGTGCTCCCATGAGCTTTTTGTGTAAGCTTCCATGAGAAAAATCAGAGATCAGCACAACTCTTTCACTGATTAAATGCACTGAGTTTCATCCCTCATATTTAGAGAAAGTATAAAAAGGAAAACGTGAGTGGAAGATGACATTCTTTTATGATATCTGCACATCACAACTGATACGAATGAACATGCAGTATTAGGAAATTCCTGCATAATAAAATTAAGGGATTGCCCTTTATTGATTGTAATTCAAATACAGGATGAGGAGCAGGCTCCAAAAGCTCTTCTCTTCCTTCTTTTCTTTACCCTCTTCTCAGCTGCTTCCAGCGTCTAACTGAAATTCAACTTAATTCAGCTCAGTTTAGAAAGCACTGCTCCATTCCTAGGAGACTTGCATGAATGTCCTCTGTTCCTCTGCAAAAAGGTGCCTTGATGCCCCTTCTCCTGTGCCTGAAACCAAGAGCAATGTGGCACAAACTGGATCAGTCCTGACAAGTGAAGAAGGACAAGCTGTGCTCATTTTCCTCCTCATATCAACCATGCAACAAACGTGTCCCTGACTGTACAAGCTGGAGCAGGGAGCATGCATGGCTCTTTCCATGAATAATTAATTAATCAGTGTTGGTGCTCACCTGCAATTGCCAAAAAATGTGTGATCACAGCCCCCTGATGGTGCCGGCACCTTCAGTGTTTGTTCAGTGGAGCGTGTGGATCTCCATCACGTTCGTGCCACCCTCAAAAAGGTGGTACGAGACGTGATGACTTGCATAGGTGCCTGGGAACAACCTGAATTTTGATGAAGGAACCTTTCCCATCAGGATTCAGCTCCACAGCCAGATTGTTGAGCTTTGTTTTGCAAGCACTCGTGATTCCCGGATGAATTGGTCACGTTGGACCCATTGACCCCTGTGTTAAACCACCACAGAGGGTATATGGAAGAGACAGACTTGACTGCAAACAAGCTAAAAATGGAAATTAGGTTTCCAGCCACCAAGAGTGTGAAGATCTAGGGATATATAGGGATAAAGTGTCTGCAGTGTTTTAAAAAATGAATGTGAAAAAGCTATGAAAGGCGCTGAATTAAATGGCTTCCACAGGCTCTGTTCAGGAGGCAGAAAGGGACTTACTTTCTCTTCATGGGTATCTTGGTTTGAAGAGAGAGAGATTTTATTTTTAATTCCTCTGAAGCATCCAGGAGCAGCTACAGATAAACACAGGGTACACTTAGAGGTATTAACATTTTGAAGGAGTCTGGTAAACATAATTTGCTTACACATTCCTCATCATGTTAATAAACAATCTGAAGTCAAGAAAGCATTTTCTCCCCACATCAGATTAGCAACAAAAATTGTCTGTATTATTATATTTTTTTTCTTTCTTTTTTTTTTTTTTTTCATTCTTTTGTCTTCCTCTTACCTTCCTCTGAGATGTAGTCAGGATTTTTGGATCACCTTACATGTTCCAGAGATTCTACACCTTGTAGAGGGCCATGACCAGGACTAGCAGCTCTATAGGTCTTTTACTGCATCAAATGGAGGAAGTACTATTTTTAATAGTATTATTATTAAAAATAATAATATATATATATATGAGAAGTCTAAAAAATTTGTCCTTTGACAACAGGAAACATACTGTGGATGACGGTGTAGGAGGTGTGTCTGTAAACTGATGACCTGTGATAGTGATATGCTTTGAGCATCTATTTATATTTGTTGTAAATCCCGGTAAACACCTGCAAAGAGCTTTTAGAAGCCCACTCCCTTCACATGAAGGAGCTGGGGACAGAGATCCAAGATCTGCATTTTGGATTCTGGTCCCCAGGCTGTTATTTGTGAAATAGGTGTCTGCCACTTGTAAAGCAAGTCTGGTGTGAGGGTGGACTCATGTGCACAGAGCTGTGGGAATCCTGTGGCACTTCAGGATGGATTTAGGAAAAATAATATCTAAATAAAGCGTGCAAGCTGCACAGCACCTGTTATTCAATTTCTGAGGCCATTTATCACCCTCTATTGTATTTCTAGGAAATTATTAGGCTGCCTTGCCGTACAGCCCCCAACACTTAATGGAACAAGGAAATTAGTTAATGGCAATTATACAACATCCACAGCAAGGCAGAGCCTGTCCTTTGCCAAGTCATTTCTTATCACACTGGAAGAATATCCCAGAATCAGATCATATTTTTACTTCTCTCTCAAAACCTACACAAATGGGTTGTTTTCATTAATCTCAGAGAAGCTCCTAAACTCTCAGCTTTTTAAAGGGTGTCGTGGTTTAACCCGGCCGGCAGCTAAACACCACACAGCCGTTCGCCCACTCTCCCCCCTCCCTCTCTGGGACGGGGGAGAGAAATGGAAAGTGAAGCCCGTGAGTTGAGATAAAGACAATTTAATAAGACAGGAAAATAATAATAATAATAATAATAATAATAATAATAATAATAATAATAATAATAATACAATGATGATAATAGTACTACTACTAATAATGTGTACAAACAAGTGATGCACAATGCAATTGCTCACCACCCGCTGACCGATGCCCAGCCTAACCCCGAGCAGTCCGGCCCCCCTCTCCTGGCTAGCCACCCCTACATATTGTTTAGCATGACGTCAGATGGTATGGAATACCCCTTTGACTAGTTTGGGTCACCTGTCCTGGGTCTGTCCCCTCCCAGCTCTTGCTGCACCCCCAGCCTGCCTGTTGGCAGGACAGAGCAAGAAGCTGAGATGTCCTTGGCTTAGTATAAGCACTGCTCTGCAATAATTAAAACATCGGGGTGTTATCAGCACTCTTCTCATCCTAAGCCAAAACATAGCATTCTACCAGCTACAAGGAAGAAAATTAACTCTGTTCTAACTGAAACCAGGACAAGGGATGTCTAACATTTTTTCAGGATTCATTTGTTCTTTTTTTTTTTTTTTTTTTTTTTTTTTCCAGAAATTTAATTACAAGACTTTTCAAAGTGGGAGAACATCTCTACCAAGTGCAAGCACATCTTTCTACACAGCTGAAGTTCCAAATTGGTTTGTTTGTTGGAGATTTTCCTCCATCTAAAATTCTAAACAATAGTATGGAGTGCAGCTTGTAAATAAGTAGACAGCTGATATAAGTAATCAATGAATATTGAAAGAATAAGGGAGCAAGAAGGGTTTAGGTTTCATTTTTAGTTTCAGCATGGTTTACTTTATACTTCCCTTATGCTCAAAACCAAATATTAATAGTAATGATAATAGAGAATAATTATGTTTGGGCTACAAACTTTAATGGGGAAAGAAACAAAACAAATTTTCCAACTGCATTCCCAGTTGTAAACAGCATTATTGTAAACAGCATCACAGAATTTCTAGGTTGGAAGAGACCTCAAGATCATCGAGTCCAAGCATGATCCACAATACTTTCATAGGGTGCTTGATGGTCATCATCTTTTCACAAGGAGACAGCATCTTTCCTGTTGAAATAGGCAACAAAAAATGATATTTCTATTGTTCAGTGCTAAGGGTGTGAATCCTCAGTGATGAAGCCATTCAAGTATTTGAATTATTTTACATGAAAGTATGCTTCTCATTTAGTGAATTCTCAAATTGAGATTTAGAAATTTCCATTCACTATTTGTTTTGAGACACTATTAGGATAAGAAATTAAGCTTTTGCCATTTTTTTTTTTCCGTCACAGAAATGAGAAATTTCAATGAAAAATACGCGGCTCTTTTTTCTCAAAAATTCAGTCGAAGAGAAATATTTTAGCCTTCCCCAAATTGAAATATTTTAGTTTTACTTGTTGAAATGAACCTTTGTTTTAGGCTTTTTCATCATTAAGTTGTGTTTCTCTGATGTGGTGTTACAGCAATAGTATCCAAAGTGGTTTAAATCTTTTTCCCTTTGCAGGAGGAAAGCTCTATGGTCAGATTACATGCCTTGTCATGCACCAAGTAAAACTTTGTCAAAAGAATGCATGCCTTATAGTAAACACATGGTGAGCAGTCTTCCAGGCAATTAATTCCACAAGACTGAATGAGATTTTGAACTACAACTCCCATAAATCAGTGCATTGATAGGACAATGCTGTTGATCTGATTTGAAACAGAATTTTCACACAGAATCACAGAATTTTCTAGGTTGGAAGAGACCTCAAGGTCATCGAGTCCAACCTCCAACCTAACGCTAACAGCCCTCCACTAAACCATATCCCTAAGCTCTACATCTAAGCGTCTTTTGAAGACTTCCAGGGATGGTGACTCCACCACTTCCCTGGGCAGCCTGTTCCAATGCCTCACAACCCTTTCTGTAAAGAAGTTCTTCCTAACATCTAACCTAAAACTCCCCTGGCTCAACTTAAGCCCATTCCCCCTCGTCCTGTCACCAGGCACGTGGGAGAACAGGCCAACCCCCACCTCTCTACAGCCTCCTTTAAGGTATCTGTAAAGAACAAAGCACCTCACACTAGATATCAGCAAAAGAAGAGTATTCCAATATAATTGCCTTAGTAGGCATTCATTATTTTTACCATCTTCTTCATGACATTTTGATTTTGTGGAACTGCATTTTTCTGCCCAGAAATGTTTTAGCTAGAAGAAAACTAACCCTCCCTATCCATTTCAACCTTTTCTAGGCTAAGCTTCCAAGGAAAGAAGATCAGTTCAGGATCTGTATCTAACTATGCGTAGGTCTGTATATGTTAGCTTTATGTATTTACATACATACATACATATATATATATAAAGTTTTATAGGACCTATGTTTATATATTCATACTGCATTTGGCATGAGGCAATCACAGTTTTGAATGGGATCCATAGATATCTGAGTGAAATAATGAAGAAATACTTCCAGTTAAACTCTTTCCTCATCACTTCCAGCAAGTTGATCCTTATTCCATGGACTTGCCTTTTCACCAGGTTTGGGGTTACTCAGGCAGGACAAGGATTGAAACTTGGCCCCATATTCTGGGGCTTGGACCCTGGAGTCTGCGACTTGAGGCAGCTTTGAACACAGATGGCCTTTGATGACGGGAAATGACTTATGGCCTGACACACCAGACAGCTACTGGAATACGGCATCCAGCTAGGGCCATGCATTTATTCGGGAGCGCGGCACTGCTGGGAGCAGTCGCCAGGCACCGTGTCCCGGTCTAACTCAAGCCACTGTAAATCTGCCACATGCTCAGGAAGGGGGAAAATAACATCACCAGGCGAGTTCTTCTCAGGTCACTTCATGAAAAAAAATAGAAGAAGGGGAGTCTGGGATGGTGGACAAGGGGCTCCTGGTTACAGCAGAGCGTCTGAAGTGTTTCTCCTTGAGCCCTGCCAGCAGCAGATGATAGGGCTCTGTTTTGTTCCTTTGCACAGAAGTGAGAACACATTAGGGCTTGGATTCCACACTCGAAACGTATAAAGGTTCTTGAAGAAAAAAAAAAAAAAAAGAAAAGAAAGAAAACATGTGCACACACAGAGCTGGCTGGCCCTTTTTTTGCTAGGTACTGGAAGTCAGACTGTCATCTGTGTCAGATTTCCTCTTGGCACTGGAGCTGGCTGTGTCTCCCATCCAAGACTATTAGCCAATGGCAACAGAAAATTTATCATGACTTGACTTCTAATTGAGTTTGCCTCTTCTTTCTGCTGCAGCCACAGGAGGCTTGGTCTGCTGGTTGTGAACGGATTTGCAAACGACACCCAAAATGTTCCAGGAGAGCAGAGCTACACAAATAGGGCATATTTTCTTATGTTTTTTCAACCCCAGAAATAATAATAATACACTGGCTGATTTATAAATAGAAACTGGAGAACCCTTTGGAATTGACTCCATATCCGCTTTGACTGGATGGATGCAGAGTTTATTCTTGCTGGAGCTAAAAGTCGAGGAACATACCAGGAGCTGCAGTGACGGAGAGGAAGATGGGATGAAGAGAGGGTCCTGGATGGTGGGAAATATTTTTCTTCTCTGTCAACTTCTGCTGCTGCTTTGGCTCCTGGTGCCTGGAAAGAGAGGGTGTATCTTCCCAAGAGGAAGGGTGGAGGATGTCATCCCCAAATATCTTCTTCCTACACCTTTGTGTGTGTTTGGCATATTCCCTAATAAGAAAAAGCCTTCCTCTTTCTAGAGGAGGTGATGGGATATGCCACTGGGGAGAAAGAGATGGTGTTTGCAGCCAAAGCAAAGAACAACCTACCTAGCAAATAACTTTTTGGGATGTGTGGGGAGCAGGGTGATGTGCATAGCATGGGAGAGGTGTCAGTGCATGGGGTGAGAAGAAGATCCTGTGAAGTCAAAAATGAGACTGGGCAACAGTACCCAGGGCCAGAGGGTTTTCCCTCCCTGTGCACCTCTGCAAACCATCCTGGTAGAAAAGGTGTGACTGGGACGGCCGCAGAGGCAGAAGACTCCTGGGCTTGGCTGCTAAATGTCAAGCTTTCCTTCCCTGAGGCAGTCAAGACACAGGATTGACAAAGTGTAGAAGGAGAAACAGAGGCAAAAGGTGCTGCCCAAGGTCATAGGGAACAGAGCAGTATGCAATCATGCTGACATTTTAGCACAAGGCCTTGGTATTTAGTTCCCATGCTTGACCCCCTCTCCTTCCCTTTGCCACTTCATTATGTGGTAAATAAAGCATGTCAGGCCCTGCTTTCTGGCTCCGAGGCAAAGGTACACATGATGATTCATGTCCCCACACAGGAACTCTTCCCCTCCCCTCCTTCCTGAAAAGAAAATGGCTCCATCCAAGCTGTTCTGTGGGAATTGTCCCTGGATCCTGCTACCTCTTGAGCAAGGGATCTCTACAAATTCACAAAATCATGTCAGTGCCTAAGTGCAGGCCCTGTTTCATTTGCTAGTGAATGATTAAGGAGTATATCTTCCATTCTGGGTTAGGAGGAGACGGTTGTATTTGTGGTCTCCCTGAGACAGCAACCCAATTAGTTCAGCTCCAAGGTCTTCTGACGTTTCACAACAATGCATGAATGAATATCATTGTCCTTATTTCTGCATGAAAGCCGTCGGGGGAAAAGGGATGAAGAGACTCACTCAAACATTATAAGCTGTGATTAAAAGAACAATAACAAGGACCCACATTTCCAGACACTTAGACTAGTCTTTTGTCCTCTCAGTGTTTCCCTCCCAGCATCACATCCTCCAAATAAGTAAGGATGCATGTTCAAAAGCTTTATATATGATTGAGAATTTTCCACATAGTAATTTTCTCACAAGAAGTAAGTCACTGGCATGTTCTTTCAAGCTTTAGACTAAACCTGAAGCATTTACAATAATATAACTTGCTTTTTGCTTGCTACAAATGAGGAAGATGTACACAACCTGTTTTCTGGGGCTTATCTGAAACTTTGTAATGCAGTACACAATAGTGGCAAAATGGTTGGTGATAGGGAAGACATGTCTAAAGCAAGCATGGAGTAAATAAATCACTGTGTGCCAAAAGAATCTGCAGGAAACCACATTTTGTAATGTCTGAGATAGGGAAAAAGTACCAATCCAAGAGTATTTTGGAGTTTATGTGAATTATGAGAGATGAGATCAGGAATGCAACTCTAAAATAAGTAATAAACGATGAGTTTAATTTGGAAAAACATGCATTGATTTTTATCTCTGTCTAGTCTGACTTCCCCCTAGGATATTCGTGGTCTGTGTTTGATAGCTTTCTCTGAACGTGTGTTACAATGGCAGGCCAACTGCAGAGATGCTCGCGGGCACATAACTACAGGAGATATCAAAAGAAGAACATATCCTCTTAAACAGCTCGTGATGCCATCATTTATCTGGTTATTAAGGTCTTAATGATATTTAAGTGACTCCATTGAAAACAACAACAACAACAAAAAATGATTGCTTGGATGTCAGATGGCCTGTGACAATTTAATCCAGCTGAGAAAGTTTCCTTTTTTCCAGTGTACTTGTCAAAGACTTTCTTCTGACTGTCTCTGAGCCTTCCTCAATGTCTTGACATTGACTAATCTTCTATCTTTGCCTCCATACCATAATGTAAAGAGCAGCAGAAGCAGAATGAGCCTGGAGAACTTCACCAAAAGCACATCTTAAGTTTTTAGCAGAGGCGGAATTGGAAAAGTGCTCTTTGGGACCTAGACTGATTTCTGTTCAATGCCAACATTTTCATCATGTCATCATTTACAGAACATACTTCCAAGAGTGCCTGGAGGTCTTGTTCATAGATGAAGCTTTTACTCTAAAGATATTAAAGGAAGATAGGTTGAAAATAAATAAATAAATAAAATCAAGACAGAAAATTAGTATTATTTCACTGAAGCCATAAAATAGGAAGAATATCAGTTCTTTGCTTTCCCTCATTCTAGTGTCATGGCCTTTGGTCTTCAAATCCCCTTCTTGAATTTAAGCTTGTGGACACTGGTTCCTCTCTATAGTTTAGCAGAGGCCTTTCAGTTGCACCTGTATGCTCTTTTTTAAGCCTCAGTACCTCAGATAGACAACTTAAAATCAGTACTCAGGAGAACAAGCTGAAAAGAACGGGGACAGAAGGCAAGAAATCCAGGCTCCACAGATGTCCTGAAAAATCAAGCAATATAGATCCTTCTTATGACCCTGGTGAGAATAGGATTCAAAAATGTTATTTTGCCTGTGTGACTTAAAAATAATTTAAACAACCACTAAGCCCCCAAGCCCTCTTTATTGTGTGGAGCTGGTAGGGCTGATCCTGCATGCACCATGACAGAGGAGCTCTGAGTGTGGCATGGCATGTTCCCTGCTGGTACCCTCATACGAAGACTCCTTTAGAATGATTTTTGGATTTTCCTGCACATCTTGCTCTTCTTTGGCCTCACATGACACTATCTGGTGTTGCAGAAGGTTTGACAGAAAAGGGTTAAGCAGTTGCTCTACTCTAAATCTGTGGGAAAAAGTCAGAGCCAACTTTAAGCTGATGTGATGATCCATGCCTCTATTTCTTAGGCTCTCCAAGAAGCTTCATCCCAACCAGCAAACATACACAATACCAACTGTCATTCTGCAACTACAAAACAGCACAGCCTGGAAAGTTCTCCGGTGTTTCCAGCATGGATTAGTCACCCTTCTGGTAAGGCTTTGGCAGCTTTTGTGGGTGGTCAGTCCAACAGGTGGGGCTGACATACCAGGGACCTTAGTTCACTCCCCTGCTCTGCCAATACCAGGACAGATCCTTCCTGAGAACCAAGGGGTGCAAATTGCACCAGCTTCCAGAGAACGGGGTTTATTCAGCACATTCTTGTACTCAGGGTGTGAAAACACACACACAACACAGCACTACAGTCTGGCAGCTATCCTGATGACATGTGAAATGTTCCTTTCTGTCCTTGCTTATTCATGATTTTTGCTCGTTGCTCGGCATTTTTTTCAGAGGATGATAATTTCCTTTTTCTGCTTGAATTCAAGATCCCTCTTTCTCCTTCACTCTCCTGTCATTGCCATTTGATCTAACCTTTTATTTCCTTAGAAAATGCTTCTGAAGATTTAATAGGAGATGCTAGAGCCCTATCGCATTAGTCTGCAGAAATTGTACATTTCAGTAAAGTGATAAGAAGAAAAATTTTAAAAGTGCCTGCAAGGAAAGATGAGAACACTGAGAAACCAATCCTTTATTTTGGTGCCAAGCACCAAGCACTAATGACCATATCACCATGTTCATGTGACTGGAACACAAAACTTTTGCAAATCAGGAAACAGCAGACAAAATAATCTTCTTCCACTATGATTCCATCTTCATCCACAAGATCCCAAATTATCTGGGACCCCAGCCAAAATTGTAGGCATGTGTGTGTCTGGTCATGCACACTGTTGATCCAGACTCTGGCTTGCTGAGTTGACTTCCTAGCATGACTTTGGACCTTGCAGCTATGGACTTGCTCAATGCTCACTGCTGTTGGCTGATCCTTTAGGACTGTCTAACTCATAAGTCATCATCTAGTCAACAGTCAACACCATAAAACCATCATCATCTAGTCAACATCATAAAACCATCCACTGAGTTATGTACCCCTACCACGTCAGTGCCATGACAGCTAGAGAGTTGTCTCCATCCTTGCTGCTTCATTCAGCTTTCCACTGAGCTGATTTAATCACTAAAAAGACACATTAATTACCTTTCTCCTCCACCGCTGCCTAATTTTCTGACATTTCTCTGTGTGTTTATCTGACTAACGGAGGAATCTGCTGAAGGCCAGTCTGGCATGAGGTGAGAGGCACGAATGTGTGGCCAGCAGTGTGGGTGGGTGATGGGGGTAGATAGGAGGAGGGAGGTGTATCCTACCCATCTGAGAATACCTGAGACATTGGCTCATTTCATGTCAAGAAACTGTACTGCAAAACAGGTGTGACCAGATACTTTTTGCTTGTTTCCTACCATGGCTGTAAAGGGAACATTAGACTTTTGATAACTGAAGTACTTCATTAATATTAACTGGCTAATAAAGAAAGATGTGTATCATTAAATGTTGGATATGTGGAGACTGCAGCATGCACACACAACTTCCTGTATTTGGGGAGGGAGAAGAGAGGGATGTTAGATGTGAAATATTATGACCTTTTAATATTATTATTATTATTTTATTTTATTTTTTTGAGAGCATTGTGCCCTTGCAACACTTACATTTGTTCAGAACAAAGGTCTCAGATGAAAGCTGCATTTTAAAGTTTCCTCTCTGTTTTGGAGCCCAGTTCTTCTTGGTTTCACTGCTGTGGTTGTCAGGTTGAAACACAGCTCTATGTAGTTTAAACTGGGAAGGTTAACAGATCCAAGTGAAAAATCTGTTTACCTTGGAGTTTTTTAAATGTCATGCAGTCATTTCCATTGCTTGTGGCTTTCAAAGTTATTATTTTGAATAGTATTAGCACTGTAGTATATAACTGTCCCACTTTATAACAGACACTCATTATCTTAAGTTCTCACAATAGTGTTATCCATCAACTTTAGGAAATCAGAAAATTGTGTGTAAAAAAAAATAAAATAAGAGTGGGTAAGGGTTCTGTTTGTTTTTTTTATGGTGACTACATATTGCTATTTATACTTTTATTTCAGCTTCTAGATTTTGAGTTTCAAGGAAGCTATACTGCCAAGCAGCAACAATTACACATAAAAATTAAGTTCAACTCCAAGAAAACATTTAGTTTTCTTAATAAAGCCAGAGTTAGAAGCTAAGATGTTCATTTGGTTCTGTACAGTTCTCTGCATTGAAAACTGAGTCTGAGTTTCTTTTTCAGACACTTGAGTCCAGAAGACAGGGTTTTAAATCTCATCATAATTGGTGAGACTGTAAAAATTGAATGTTCACTACAAAAATACGCTTTGTTGGAATGCACTCCAAGGGTGAGAAAGGAAACGCTGTTCTTAGATTTTCACGGATGGATCATTTCTAAGAGCTTGGTGTTCAAAAAGAAAAGACTGGGTTTTTCAAGTTATTTCAGGGCCTCAGGGATTACCTTTACTTTTGCTTTACAAAGACACTTCTCTGGACAAGCTGAAAAAAACAGGAGTGATAGATATAAACCTAGCATTTCAACAGATTTTAGAAGATTTTTCCCTTCTGCTCCCATTGAGAGCAATGCCTTCCTTCCTGTGTTGATTGTGAGCAACAGGAGTCAGACACTTGAAAGCTGAGATAGAAATAATTAGGTAGATATATGACATGTTAGAAAGGGATGGATTTTTCCTCGTCTTCAGGATAATTTCAATATTTATTTATTTATTTATTTATATATTTTTCTGTTGCACTCTTCCCCCTGCAAGGCAAGAGACCTGTCAATGAAGTCATTTCTTTCACAAAAATCAGACTATTTTCAGCAAAGCTCATGTGTTCTACAGGAAAGGCTTTTGACCTGTCAATCAGGTACTTCCAGAAAGAGGCTGCACAAAATTGGGCACTGTTCTTAATTGCAGGTTCAGGCTCCCTTCCCTCCTATGCCCCTGTGCTCACTTAGAGCTGGTGCTCTTTGGGTGTTCACATTTTCAAAATTCATCCCATCATCAAGGCTCATGCAGAAAACCCAGTGACAGAAATGTGATGGCTCCAACAAAAAGAAAAAAGGAAGTCATGGATATTTTTTTTTTCCAAGCTGCAAATTCTTTTGTGCCTTTCATCCTTGTTTCCATCTAATGAATTAAACTATTAAGCTGGTGAATGCTTATTAGTTGTAGTTAAAGTCTAGAAACAGTTCAGCTATCACTGAGGTTTCTCTTGACACAAATAGTGTTCCACTGAAATCCATCAGCCAGTACAGCTAATTTTCAGTATAATACAGTAACAGACATAGGTCTGCTCCTCAGCATAAATGAACAGAGTGGTAGATTTAATGGATGGGACATTGTCAAGGTCAGGATTCATTTGCTTAAATACCAGTGTCTAGTGCCACTTGCTGCCCCAGGTTTTTTCGCCTGTCCTTCATAATCCAGCCCCAAATGGTGTCATGTCTACACACCCAATGGAATGTCCCAGCAGCTTGGTGCATCTCCAGTATCACTAAACACCTGGGTATGTGAAATCATGGGGCCTGAATGTCCACTGTCAAATGAGTTGAATCACTCCAGGCTCTGCTCATTGTATTCTTCGGATTTGAAGTGCTTACAACTGGAGCTTAGATACCCCAGGCACATTGACACATCTTCACTACCATTCCTTAATCAAAAACTGACCCCCGCGTATGAAGTCTACTTTTTGCCATCTTTCTCAGAAATGCTGACAAAGATCTTTTCTGTAACACATATTTAACGTTGTTACTTCTGTAGTTTGGTCTGTCACTTGAAATATACCCAGAAGCTCCTCTGCTATATAAGCCAGTGATTTCAGAGTCATTAGCACTCCAATTAAGTTACTTTGATTTGCTATGGATAAATTTCTGCAGAGAGCTAATTTTGATGTAGCACAGCAAATCCAAAAATGACAGTTAACTTATTTCTATTTCTATTCCAGGCACTCTCTGGGTTTTCCTGCTTAGCAGAACATAGCCAAGACTCATAGCAGCTACCAAAATAAATTTAAAAAAAATGCATAATTAAGAACACAGTGCAAAGTGATATGGAAGCAGCAGCAGAAACTGACTGATACCTGCTAGCTGTTCTATGCTTCAAATACTGTCTTGTTCTTCCAAATCCATGCTGTCTGCTTATCTGGATGATTTCTTAGAAACAAAACATATTGTAAAGTTTTCTAAATGTGCTATTTTCAATCTAAGCTGGACCCCTGAACTTTTCAAAGCTTACCAATCTCTTTGGGCTTAGAAAGGAGCAGAGATTTAGACTTATGGAAAGAGCATGTAAAGGTGATAGAATGTAAACATTTTATTTTATTTTATTTTATTTTATTTTATTTTATTTTATTTTATTTTATTTTATTTTATTTTATTTTATTTTATTTTATTTTATTTTATTTTATTTTTTTAAAAAAGGACAAGAAGTCCCATTTTACTAGCAAGATGTATAAACATGTCTAAATGCTGTATCTCCTCTATATGGTGAGGAGATCCACCCTGTAAGTAAGGTTTCATCTCACTGTTCAATATTCTGTTCAACTGATCCAAACTTTCCCCAAATTGGTGGTGAGGATTTTTCACTGTGTGGAGATTCAAGGCTGTCAAGTTTTATAAACCCATATTGGATTCTTGCTGATTTGGACATGGTCCAGCCTCCTTGCAATAAGATGCTTGTGCAGAAAGCCTTTTCCACTCACTCCACTGCCTATAGTTAATGACACACTATGGCAGTTCTGTTCAGGCTGTCAAAGAATGAAACATTTTAGCAATTCCTTAGAAAATAATTTGACTATATGAATAACAAATGAATGCATTTGACATCAGGCTAATCCTCTTCCTATCCTCTACAGGGTTTTACTAATGATTCAAAATGGTGAATGCTGCAAAAATATCAGTGTAGATGTACAAGAATGAGCAGGTTTTGAATGACCAAAATGCAAATACGAAATTATTTGGGATAATACCAGGACACCCAGAACTCTGAAATGTGCTAGCCAATATAAATGAAATAACTGAAAATTGTGGAATAAGTGGTGTGAATATGGGGTTAGGTCAGGTAATTGGTCAACAGAAGACAATAACACTTCCCTTATTCATAAAAAAATATTTTCCAAGAAGCTAAAAAAGAAAGTAACAGGAAATGTAGAAAATACAGGCAGATGTATGTGATCTTCTGTCTCTTTTCTTTTCTTTTCTTTTCTTTTCTTTTCTTTTCTTTTCTTTTCTTTTCTTTTCTTTTCTTTTCTTTTCTTTTCTTTTCTTTTCTTTTCTTTTTCTTTTCTTTTCTTTTCTTTTCCTTTCTTTTCCTTTCCTTTCCTTTCCTTTCCTTTCCTTTCCTTTCCTTTCCTTTCCTTTCCTTTCCTTTCCTTTCCTTTCCTTTCCTTTCCTTTCCTTTCCTTTCCTTTCCTTTCCTTTCCTTTCCTTTCCTTTCCTTTCCTTTCCTTTCCTTTCCTTTTCTCTTCTCTTCTCTTCTCTTCTCTTCTCTTCTCTTCTCTTCTCTTCTCTTCTCTTCTCTTCTCTTCTCTTCTCTTCTCTTCTCTTCTCTTCTCTTCTCTTCTCTTCTCTTCTCTTCTCTTCTCTTCTCTTCTCTTCTCTTCTCTTCTCTTCTCTTCTCTTCTCTTCTCTTCTCTTCTCTTCTCTTCTCTTCTCTTCTCTTCTCTTCTCTTCTCTTCTCTTCTCTTCTCTTCTCTTCTCTTCTCTTCTCTTCTCTTCTCTTCTCTTCTCTTCTCTTCTCTTTCTTTTCTTTTCTTTTCTTTTCTTTTCTTTTCTTTTCTTTTCTTTTCTTTTCTTTTCTTTTCTTTTCTTTTCTTTTCTTTTCTCTCTCTCTCTCTTTTTTTTTTTTTTTTTTTTTTTTTTTCTCTCTCTCTGGATAAGGAATATTTGTTATGTAAAAAGTGCTGTTCTGTAATGCTCAGTGTGTAGACAGCCGAATGTGGAAATGATGAAGGAGAATTTTGGCTGCCTGGCCTTCCATGTGTGAAAAGACTTAAGAGGTTTGGATGTCATTTTGTTTTTCCTTAGCTGAGTGAGGAATCTGATCCAATCTCTTAGTGAGACTTTTTCCGTTTTAGATTGGTTATGGAAAAAAAAAATCTTTTGAAGCATTTGAAATTGTTTTGCTTATGATTGTCCCATCAGCGAAGGGGCTTTTACACCCTTAGATAGGACTGGCAGACCAACCCAGCATCCTTCCTGCTGGCATTCACAAACATATCAGGCTTTTAAAATGTGGGTTATGAGCACAAAAATGACAGCCTGCAATGGTTGTTATTCAGTGAAGTGATTCCTTAGAGTGGCCGAGGCTTGTATTTCACTGCTGAGTGTCTCAGGCTAAGCTGGTACACATAGGTCAGATCTCCATTTGATAAATCTCTATAATATCCTACCCTGAGGAGCCTGCACATCTTGCTCTGACTGTAAAACCTTTCTCCACCTCTAGTTTACAGTCCTCTCTGCAACACCATCCTCCTGCAAATGCCTCAGTGCAATCGTTAGCAGCATGCTGAGAAGTGGAGAAAATGTCTTTTGTCTTGCAGGTAAGTCTTTAACCTTTACATCCAAAAATGACTCCTTCCACCCACTGGCTTCCTGGAGACAAACAACCCTTAAATCTTCTACGGCTTTAAGTAGGTTTAAATTCCAGTGCAAACTTGTGTCTAGTTGTTCTGATTCTTCAGAATCAGTCAGTACCCACAATTAAAGTCTTAAGAAATGACCTAGTTCTCCTAATCTCACAGTCCCATGGGTAAATAAGCAATAGTTAATCAGAGAGCTGAGAAAACTAAGGTTCAATGGCCAGCAGTCTGCATTGTAGTGTCAGGTTTTCTTACAACGTGGCACAAAAATATGGCCATACAAAATGCTTATTTCCTTTGCACTGCTAAGAGCCAGCTAATAATGAAAGGTGCAATCTGGACATAATTTACGCATAGTTTGTAGGCCAGTCCTGAGCCCACTCTGGGTGAAATCCTCACATTTTTCAATGCAGTGAGTTGCACAGAAGGGTCAAGGATCAGTGCAGGCTTCTAGGTTGGTTTCACAGGTAGCATCATCAGGCTTCTAGGTTGGTTTCACAGGTAGCATCATTTTGCTGTCTGCTGCTCCCTCTGCTAACAGTGTCACGATGTCTAAGCATGCTTTTGCAAGGTGCTTTGTGACTAAAATGAGGTTTCAAGAATGAAGGCAGAAAAGGCAGATTGACTGCCCTAAAGTAGGGACTAGCACCAATCCTCAAATTCATAACCATGTGCTTTGGAGGGGAATCAGGCCACTACTGGTAAAAACAGGGAAATGCCAGATTTCCTCAGCACCTTGTCTCAGGTTTCTCACTTCAATATCTGATTTTTCATGGAGATAGGAAGGGAACCAAGACCTGAAAAAAGTCCCAAGTCAGTGACATGTGCTCCTTGTGTTGGGATGGTGGAGAGCACATCAGATGGCACTGTCTGATCCAGTGCAAAAGGCAATTCTGTTTTAAGGAAGGTAACACATATTTTCTTCCCTGCTTGCTGTTGTGTCTCTGTACAGAGTACTTTGTATATTTCTCAGTTATTTTATATGTTTTTTCACAGGATGAACACTACCTGTCAACAGTATTTTTACATTTTTGCCAGTTTCCTATGAAAATATATACATTTGCTCTGTTTGATTGTGTCTGTTTATATGTTTCTATGTCTCTTCATCTTACCTGCACATCCTTCCCCTCAACAATGAGTTAAAAACAATAGATTCTGTCAACTGAAATTGATAGATGCAGTCTTAAAGATACAGATTCCCGAGAGATTTTGCAGCAAAAGATCCCCAGACAGAGTAGAGAAACCTTGCTAATAATTCCCTTGATGTAAAGAAGAATAAC
Source organism: Aythya ferina (assembly GCF_964211825.1). NCBI lineage: Eukaryota > Metazoa > Chordata > Aves > Anseriformes > Anatidae > Aythya > Aythya ferina. The sequence continues at coordinate 2,052,310 of NC_140297.1, forward strand.
ATTAACTTTTATAGGCATCGGATCTGCACAGGAAAGAGCTGCTGTAAAAAAGCCATTCTTAGTTTCACTGCTACTTGAAGTATGGCATTTCCAAATTACAACAGGACCTCATTGTTAATCCCAATCCTGGATGTCATCAGCCCACTCTCACTGGGCTAATTTTTCAACACATTCCACCACCTCCACATGCATAATTTTCCTCTTAAGGACCTTTTAAGTGCAGCAGTTTAAGATCCAGCCCAGTCCTTCTTCCTTTGATGAGGCTCTGTGGGCAAACTCCTCTCACTTAAATGTTACAGTAGAGCCCCTGAGAAGCTTGAACTTCTGGAAATAACTTTGGCAGCCAATTGGCACTTAATGACAATTTGACTTAATACATGGAAACATATCCAGAAAAACAAGCATGATCTTATGGACATTTGTTTTTCCTGCTATTGGCAGTTAAATCAAAACCCTTTGTTGAGGTCTTTTAGCTTTCTCTGCTTCTATCTGGATGGTGCCTGGTCTTTTTTACTTTCTATTTTAGATTTTTTTTTTAAATGTAGTGCTTTTTTGAACAGTGTGTTAGTTTGAAGAGTTGTTATTGTGTTGTTTCTTTAGATAAAACACAGAGAAAACAATGTTTAATTCTGATAAAGAATACATATTGCCAGGTAAAACCTTCACAGAATTACTTATAGGAATAATTCATTTCAATTCTCAAAAAACAGCAAGTGATGGCTTGGGAGGCAAATCCCATAAGGAGAGGCTGAGGACACTTGGTTTGGAGAAAAGAAATCTGAGAGGAAACCTCATTGCTCTCTACAACTTCCTGAGGGCTTCCTGAAGTCTGGTTCTCTTCTCCCTTGTCAGCAATGACAGGATGCACAGGAACAGCACAGAGCCGTGCCAAGGAAAGTTCAGGCTGGACATTAGGAAAAAAATCTGGATTTATAGTAAAATCTATTGGTATCTTGACCACACACACAATTGGATGATATGATATGGTATTGTACCCAATCTCTCATTTCCTAGACATCTCGTACATAGTTTGTGGTGCAGTATGATACAGAAGATCATAATAATCCCTTCAATTTATGTCTGCAGAGAGGGACAACTTATTTTATCTAAATTTATATATTTGCAGTGTAGAAATTATTCCCGAATTCACCATCCCCTTCTTACTTGATAGCAAAGGCAATTTCAGCTCAATTTACCTGAACTACTGAACTTCAGTGTAAGATAGATTGCATAGATTGCATCCTAAATCCCACTGAATTCATTGGCTGGATAAGCACTGATGTCTGTTTGGTGATGGAAAGACTATTTCAGAGGAATTAGAGCTTCTTTTTTTTTTTTTTTTTTTCTTTTCTTTTCTTTTCTTTTTTTTTTTTTTTTTTGCAATATGTGTTTATCTGTCATAACTTCTAAATAGCTGTAGCAGTATGTAGACAATCCCTCCCTCCCTTCCTCTTTCTCTCGTACCCTCCTGTCCCTTTTTTCCTTTTTGTTTTTCTCCCTTCCTTCCTTCCTTCCTTCCTTCCTTCCTTCCTTCCTTCCTTCCTTCCTTCCTTCCTTCCTTCCTTCCTTCCTTCCTTCCTTCCTTCCTTCCTTCCTTCCTTCCTCTCTTTCTCTTCTTTCTCTCTCTCTCTCTCTCTTTTTTTCTCTCTTTCAATTGTTGTCATTGTTATTGTTATTGATACATTCAGCCTGGGAAACACACTGCAAACAAACTTTGCAAAAATTACAGATTAGTTAGCTACAAAATTAGAAGAAACCTCAGAAGACACACAATTTGAATGACCATTCAGTCATAAACTCTGTTGAGAAACAGAAGATGGATGAATTGGAGATGAATGACTCTCCAACAGGACAAAAAAAGCACCAAACGTTTTAAGAAAGAAGGTCATGAAAGCCTGACCTAGACTTTCCATTCTGATAGATCAAAGGCTTCTGGATAAGCATCTGGATTCTTGGGGTTTCCTGTCTAAGTCAAACTCTCCCTCCAATCTTTTTGAGGTTCTCCTGTGACTTATAACAATGTCTGCGTAAAACTCATCCCAGTTTCCTACTCTCCTGATTTCCTCCCTCACTGGACAAATACAAAGAAAGAGGCCTGCAATTCCAACTGCACCTATTTTCAGCTTGGACCGGTGCCAGAGAGCTCATCACAACTGGAGCTTGGCAAAGGAACTTCTTGCTGGCAGACCAAGTGTTTGGCAACTAATGCAGCAAGTGGAAGGCTACGGCTGGCAGTTTTCCTCAGATGGCTGAACCAGCCAGCTGTGTGATGAGAGCACGGGAAGTAAAAGGTCAGCTCACACCGGACTGCTAATTCCCTTGGAAGAGGGTCGATGACCTAGTTGGTTTGTCAGCCTAAGAGTCTTCATCTGTTTGCCACTTGACTTTAGAGATGCGGACATGAGTTTAGAGGGGAAAAATTACTTTAGGAATCAGGACAGTATGAGCAACATGTATCAGATGACAAGAAAAATAGTACAGAAATCTGAAAAATGTTAAGTGCATTAGCTTATTAATGGCATACTCTTACTGCAATGAGCAAACACCCTTTTTGACCTCCAGCTCTTACAGCTGCTTCCCAACTCTTGAGGAGAGAGCCTGGATTCAGTCAACAAAATAACTGATTTTGTGCTGGAAAAAAATGCAGTTCAACTTCTTGCTAATGTTTGAGAACCTGGCAAGAGAAAGGTTGCATACCCATGTCAAAAGACATACCCTTGTATCATGGCATGCTGTGCCAAGATGTCAGGCTCTGTACAAGTAGAAATATCTATATTCCTGATAAGCAAATGCTTATCAACTTGGACTCAGCAGTAGCAGCCAAAAGAAAATCTGCCAAGAATAGCATCCGATCAAAGACAGTAAAGAATAAAAAGACCTCCATGAAGAATACATCTGATCGATTACTCTTAATAATAGAGCATTTTCGTTCTGTGGCAAATTCTATGAATTTTTGTTATTAGTAATTTTGAATATGCCTGTCTGTCTTTTCATAGCATTTAAAATATTATGAACGTTTTGCTGATGTGTTGAGTCTTCTGAGAAGCTTGGGAGTTGCCTAAATATAGGCAAAAAAAAATCCTTTCTGTGAATACACTAGATGCACTGACTAATCTTCAACCAATACTTGAAATTATTTCTCTCTCCATTGCCACTTCTGCATATTTTTTTTTATTTTTTATTTTTTTTTTCTTGCAAATCAGAAGAAAACAGTACTGGAGAGCATTGAAAAATGCCAGTGCTTTAATTCTGAATCAAATTCAAGAGTTTAGAAGGACCAGTATTTTTCACCACATAAGTGGACAGCTATGTGATATGATAGTTCACTTAGAAGTCATCTCCGAAGGAGCCTGGAGTTAGATCCCACTGTACATGACTTGAAGGGCTGCCGTTAGTTCCTAGGTCCAGTTACAGATTTCCTGTGCACTCTTGGACACTTAGACCATTTTTTCTGCTGTTGAAGTTAACGACTTCAGTGAGGATATCTTATTTCATCCTGGCCTGGTGTGGAACAAACTGTCCATAACTGTGAAGTATTTGTATACCATTGGGGTGGTTTTGTACTTGGCTTGTTGTGATCTTGTAGGACGGAGTCCTGAGAAGCACTTCTGACTAGACCAGCATCTTATCTTCTGACTTTCCTCAACTCAGAAAACCTGAAGGCCTAGCATTTAAGACAGCTACTGAGAGGCCTTTTTATGTACTGCTATGGACAAGAAACACAGTTTTTTAGGTCAGAGTCTCAAGATGCTCTGCTTCAGAAGCTAGAGTGCAACACTGACCTGAAGCAATGTAGGGTCAAGCCTATTGCAGTAGGAATCCTCCTCATTTCTCTTTTATTCCTAGCAAATCAAAGCCCAGAGCAGGCAGTGCTGCTTTCAAAACAGGTCTGCAATTCCAACTGGCACAAACAAGACAAGGTTCAGTAAGGCAATTTGTAAATGGACACTTGTGTGTTAAGCTTACACCAACCTTGTAAATTCATTAAGAGAATGAAATGAATTAGATGCAAGTTTGCTTATTTAGTAAGTAGAAATTTTACACCACTAATGTTTCCTTAGATCATGTATTTTTAGCTTCCTGTGCTGCTACATTCTGTCCTTGATATGAGCTACAACAGTGTCATGTGTTACAGCATGAGCTACCTGAGCCCCTTCGTGGAAGCAGCGTTAGGTACCTAGAAGCCACTGAATTGCTTAAATCATGAAGTAACATAAGAGGCATGTTTTTTCTCCAGCCTGCATTGCACATTTAGTACCATTCTCTGGGATCAAAACTAAGCAAAGCCTGGTTGCTGGTGCTGCTGCTGGCTCATTCAGATGAGAATTTTTGGTTTGTGTGCAAATTAGGCAGTGCAAGAGCTGATCTGTGCTTCCATAGGAACACGCCAGAATGAAATTAGAGTGCAAAAATGGGAATAAAGCTGTCATCATACAAACAAGTGGGAGAGGCCCCAGTGGTCTTTTCCTTTTGGAAGGCCTCATTGCAGCACCACAGCAGGGGAGCAGTTTTCATGAGATGCTGAGTGGAGAAAGAGGGAGGGTTTCTAGAGGTTTGGTGGAGCATGAAGCTCTTCTCTTAGCCAGAACATCCCCTGGAGCTTAGGCTGCATGTCAGCCTTCATGCTCAGGCCACTTTAGAAATAGAGCTCTCCAGATGCTTCCAAGAGCTTTTTGACCTTAGCATATTTTTCTAGGGAACATATTCCTTCTGCATTAAGCAATTTGGCCTGTTTTGCCCATAAGCACCTGGTCCCATATCCTGTTCCATGCTGCAAACTCTGGTTGACAGGACTCAGGGGAATGACTGCTCCACAGGAGTGACCAAGGTGCACTACTGCATACGCTTGCTGGGAAGAAGGGATGCTAAGAAGGGCTAGAGTAAAGGGGAAATACTTCATTTCACACCTCCACCTTTGCATTCTGCTCCCTGGCATGTGCTGCACAAGGTCTCTAGGAGCATGCACCACCAAGGGCGCAGAGCAGCTGCCTCTGCTCTAACACCGACACAAACTTGTAGTGACAATATTGAAATTGAACCTTCCCTGAGAGTCAACAGAATGACTCACTGTTTCCTCAGACATCACAGAGGTCTTAATTCGTAGCTGTACCTACAAAATGCTCTCCTGAACACACAATCTGTTCCTCATTTTGCTCAGCAGCGTGATTCTAATTACCTTCTTCTCAGCCACTAATTTGAGGCTATCATTAGTGCGACAGTCTCCGAGTTTGCTTTGAGGCAGCGATGTTGATGAGTAATTACACACTTCATCTCATCTTTAGAAGGGAAAAAAAATGATTGCTTGAGGAAAGTGGTTGTGCGATGGTTTGGTTTGTTAAGCACAGGTTTCACTTAGCTTGGTGGGAAAATAGTGCTGGGGGAATCATCTCAGCTGCATCCAAGCAAGCCAGTAACATGGGTATTTCATGCCAATTAGCTGTGGTTTGAGACTTGAGTTTTGTTTATTAATAATGAGTTTTATGTATGTTTTCAAGACTGGTAGTTTAGGAATGGTAATTTAGTAATTCAGGGTTAGAAAAAGAGCCTATCCTTTTTTGAAAATGGCTATATCAACTGTAGAGGATGATGCTGTAGAGGATGATGCTAGAAATCCTTTACATAAACAGCATCCCACATTTTTAGTGAGCAGCCTATTTTGGAGAAAAACACTTTTTCTATTTCCACTGCTTTGACAGAGGAAAGATTATACTTTTTGAGGAATGGATATTTACTTGACTGTCAAAGGCTGTTTGTTTTTAATTTACTATTTTAACTCCAGGTATCTATCTTCTACTGAGTCAGTCATCTTCTTCCTCATAATAGAGAAGCAACCTACAATAATTTAATAATAATTTAATATTAAACTACATTGTTGTAGTGAAATCCACAGGTTATCTATTCACTGTGGGCATATTTTGTTTCCATGCAGTCTCATTTATTTTTCACTTGTTTTCCCTAACTATTGTACCCCACTCCCTCCACTCCCTGACTTGTGTATCTCCTGGCTTAAATAAAAGAGAAAGGAAATGTGTGAGTTTGGTGAGAGAGGAAGGTGTCGTGATGCTAATTTCCTAATGCCATTGACATGCCATGATGACACATCTAAATAGTAGCCATGATACAATGAGGTAAAATTTAGCTTGTGGATCAAAATTTAAGCTTGGTGTCAATGCATGTTCCAGATATCCCAGCTTTCACTGCAGTAAATGCACGGCTAGTCAACACACGTCATTGGAATGGAGACAGCAATTCAGTTCTTCCTAAAGAGGAAACTTACAGGAGTATCCAGATGACCATATCTAGACATCTCATGTCCATATGAGATTCTGTATGGAATCTTGTTTGCTTTCCAACTGGCACTGCAGGAAGGTATGGCTCTCACTTAGCTCATGTATAAAAATTGGCAGCCCTACATGGATATCTCACATATCTTGAGGTGTTTCAAATGTTAGTAGACTTCTAAGTTTAGGAAAGTGAATCTCACCCACACCATTGTGTCTGTCGATTCACTCTCTAAACTCTGTTAACTGCAGCTTTCCACGGATGATAATGTGAATTGTGCTCCTAACTCACATGCAGACATCCACGTAACTTTTTTCATTTAGGTATCTTCCTCTGGGAGCTGTTTGTTAGTCCTTAAGCCAAAGGGTAAACATTCCCTTTATCCTGTAGTCATGGTTCTCAAATGTGTAGCATTGCAAAATAAGAATGGAGAAGCTCGGGAGCTAGAAGTTTACCCCTTTTTTGGTAAAGAAATCTGGACACTCATTGATGTAAAGGCCAAGCTGGGTACTGGGTATGATCTCTGCTCTGAAAAAGGCTGTGTCTGTGTGGGACTTGTCACCTTTGCCATATATGCAGACGAGGTGTAACTATTTGATATCTCTACCATAAATGGTGATACTGTAGTTGTTTCAGGACTGTCTTTGGGCCAAGAAATTTTGGGATCCCAAATCTGTCTGCATTCCTGCAAGCAGATATGACCTTAGTTCTGCTTCTTCCATTGGGTATCGTCCAGCTAAATCATCTAGCTCTTTAGAGTGAGGGTTGTCTCTAACATACTGTTTGTGAAGCGCCCAGCACATTGGGCTCTGATCTTGGCCAAGGAGTTTACTTGTGGTTTCATTTAAGTCATCGCTATTATTTCATAAACTAAAATATCTGTAGAGGAAAGCAGAAGAATTATGATACATCATTTCTAGCTCTTCTTCTTGTGGCTCTGTGTCCAGAAGTAGAATCTGTAAATAAAGAAGTATCCATGCTATTCCACATGTTTTTTTTGTTTGTTTGTTTGTTTGTTTGTTTTAATATAAGCATAATAAAATTAAGAAAGTTTGGAAGAGACCTCTGTTAGACTCCTATTAACAGAAATAAAGTAGGATATATATATTTTTTGAATTATCATTTTTGAATGGAAAAATGGAACTAAAGAATGATGATTCAATTACAATTCCCAAAAATGATCATCATATTTTTTAAAAAAAGGAGGGGAAAGGAGGAAGGGGATGCAACCATGGCTGGATTCAAGTCTGCAGTTCCATACTTTCCTCCTTATTTCATTATTTAGTGTTAAACATTGGAGAGATGCAAGCACTGAACCAGTAGTATGAGGTTTTAATGTTTGTTTGTTTGTTTTGTTTGTTAGTTTGTTTTGTTTTGTTTTTATTATTATTTTTTAATGTTTTTTGTTGTTGTTGTTGTTAAAAAATGAACTATCAGGTCCAGTCTTTATTATGCATAATTTGTACAGTCTTTGGATGATAAGAAAAATATCGTAGATTAAACAATATTTAGGCATAATCACTTCCAAACAATCTTCCTGGAAATATGAAAAGAAAAAAAAAAAAAAAAAAAAGGAAGAAAATCCATACAAAAGAACACAGACTGATTAACTCTTATGCATGTCCATGCTCTCCAGATCATTAGATGATTGTTTTATTATTTAACTTTTTTTTTTTTTTTTTTTTTTTTTTTTTTTTTCAAAAAAGCAGGAACAGGCCAGAAAGAAGAGTTTATGAACCAGAATTTTCTTTTCCAGAGACTGAGTCTGAGCCTCTCAGATATCATCCTGCTCCTCCTTCCTCATTCTCCTTCTAGACCTAGAAAACTCAGGTGTGTCTTTACGGCCAGAGGTGCAGCTTCAGCAAGGTAAGGAGGCATGTAAGCTGTAGGTATGATACCCTTTCAGGGCATCCAGAAAATGTTAAATAGCAGTAGAGGGGGGTTAAGGTCTCAATGTTGACCTGCATTCTCTTTTGGGACCCTATGTCGTCATCTTCCTAATGCATTTCTTGATGCTACCAGGTAAATTACATAGGTGTCTATGAACACTCAGTCTTGCAAATCTGCACCTTTTCTCTCCCTTTCCCAGCTGAACCCAATGGCTAGTTACAGTCAGTACTCAGCTTGGAGGATAACGAGCCATGTGTTCACACCCCATTAGGCAGTGAATTTGATCAACGATGCACCACAAATCTTTCAGAATCCAGGCTCTCTCTCTAGTGCGTACAGCTCTGAAGAGATCTGAGAAATGAACCGTAGTCATTCATTTGAGAACCAAAACTGCAAGGCTACCTTTTCTTTCCCCTAGCCTAGCAGGCAGAAATGCTGCTTTGTTTTTCGCACTGGAGTTTTGTGCTCATTTTTAGAATGGAAGATGTTCCAGGTAAGTTTAATAAACCAAAATACTTCATCCCCTGCAATTCCCACTGATGAAAATGAGAAACCTAGTGCATCCCCTGAAGGCTACTATTCAGATCTATTTTTACCATATTTTCTATAATACTTCTCCAAAACAAAAATGACCAGAGCAGGTTGTGTCTTATAATCAAAACAGAAAATTAAAATGATGAGCAAGATTTCTCTGTTGTTTACTGTTGTCATGAAAATCCACCTAAGGACCAGAGAGTTTTTGCAACCATTTCCCTGTAAAGGAAACGAAGGCCTCTGATAGCGTATCTACTATTGAGTAAATAAGATATTGAAACCTTCTTGGAAAAAAAAATAAATACAAAGCCCAGCAACTGCATATCAAGTCTGTCATTAACTCTTCTAGTTGTTAGCTTCCTTTGTCATCTTCTGGTAAATTTATACCAGAAGTCCTGAAGAAAACCTATGTTTTTCAGTATGCTGGAACTAATGGAGAATTACATGGTGGTCTTCAAGGGAAAGAATAGGCAAAAAGAGCCTTCAGTTCCAGTTCAGGTTAGTGTCAGTCAGAAATCATTGCCAGCTAATGCCAAGGATTTTTCCATGGCACAGGTGGGCAGTAACCACAGATATGCGTCTAGTCCTCAGGTGATCTCCATATACAATTGACCACAAGGCTATGCGAGGCCACCTGGCTGCTCAGTTCAGCAAGGACCACTTGGCAGCTGAAGCTGACCTGTTCTTGAAATTAAACCTTCACATTGCTCATTCTCTTGATATGTGAAGCTTTTCCTTCCGTGCTTTCCAAAAATGTGTTCTCCATATATAATTTACTTTCTGCTTGTGCAGTGGAGAAGATGGGCTAATGCTTTTGCAATAATGCTAGCATGTGGGAGATCTGAATACCTCTTCCCAGTTTCTCCTCAGACATATGATGTGACTCTGCCAACTCATGTTGGGTGGGATTCATCTCACCCAATGTTATACGTCTGCAGTGCAGACGTCTACGGCTTCACTAGTTGCACTTGGCTGCTTCCACTGTCGATGGAGACAAATCACATTTTTAAACCATGGTTCATCTGACTTGTTTTGGCCATCTCCTTTGGGATGATGCCTACATTTGGCCAGATAAATTCCACTGCTGAGCTTCGGCTCTTTCTTTAAAATAGGGATAAAACTGAGGGTTTACTCCCCATCTGAGTGTTAAGGGATGCTGTGAAAGCCTGGGTACCATTTAAGGTGCCATGGGTAGGTGTGACCACATCCTAAAACTTATTGTTTAATTTCCTAATCTTCTAATGGTATATGCTGTAGGAATACATTTTGTACACCCTGAGATAATTGTCTCAGTTGAATTATGGCAATTATGATGTACCTAGACAGAGACACTAAAATTTGGATAAATCAGAGTATTGGTGGCCAACTGGCAACTCTTGAGCTTCTCCACTAGCATAAGAAGGTCAAATCTGTATTAGCTAGATCATTGCTGGCACAGGGCACTCAAATTTCTCATTGTGGGAGAAATAAGACAGTAAAAGCTGTCATCACTAGGACATCCTGAAGCTTAGTTTCACACCTCACCCTGATCCATCCTACAACATACTGGTGGAGACCTGGAGAAGCACTGCCATCTCCCACCTGTGAACCACTATAAACAGGTCCCCTTACTTGTCTTCTCCAAGGTGTGTGGCAAAAGCTGAGTGGTTCTTGGAAAACACGAGCTTGTTCCACAAGAATGCCTTTGTGCCCAGATCAGTCAGGATCAGGGGAAGGTCATAAAGAACACCTCCATCCCTTCCACCCTGATCCATTTTGAGCACTTCTGGAAAGCCCTGAAGATAGTCCAACATGTACATTTTTAAAAGAAAGTTATGAAGCCAAACAAAATACCCATACCCACATAAATGAATTCCACATGCTTTTCAGTGTGTTACTTTAGGATGGATCCACAGATGGTGTAAATCAGAAGAATACTGCTGATTTCGAAGGAACAGCACCAGCTGACCTCTGTGAAGGAAATGCCAGATCTACTTGTTGCAGCATAGTTGGCAAAACACATTTTGCACCAAAACTATTTTTTTCTCCTTCTATTTTTTTTTTTTTCCTTAATGGGGAAGAAGAAAAATGATCTATATAAATAACTAGACTGTACTGCTCTGTCTAAAAGGTCAGGGAACATTTTACAAGCTGGACTCCTAGCCAGAATTTGTGACCTGTGTTTTTCAAATGCGTCTACAGATGGGGACCCTTTATACAGTAGTTAAAAAATGTGGGAAAATAATAAAATAAGGAATGTTTCATTTGGGAAAAGAAAAAAAAAAAAAGCAACCCAAAACCTCTAGTTTGTATTCCTGTTTTTTAATGAATTCAGTACAGGGGAAGCATTCTTTAATTTACGTGTGTGTTTGGAAGGGAGGGGGAAGGTACTAAGCCTACCGGAAGGATTTGAGTATTTAATAAAAGCAGTTGAAAATAATAAAATTAAAACTAAGGAAAAAATAATAAGGTAGCTTGAAATGTCATCATTTTAATTGCATTTTACACCAATCCTTTCCTGTTTGGAATGCAAGACGGCCTATAAACTCTCTTCTGGACATGACCCAGTTCAGATTTAAGTTAATGGAAAGACACCCTGAGAACTGGATTTGTGGGTTGAGTTTTATATGAAGAAACAGTCCTCTGGAGCTTGACTTGGTTCTTTATGGAGATGGGAGAAGCTCACGGATTTGGATGGGTCATATCATCACCTGACACTGATTTTGGAGCAGCTGTCTTCCCAGCAAATCCATCTAAATAACTTTTAATTCATGTCACACAAGAGCAGGAATGTGTGCAATATATCCACAAGGCCAAGCAAGAACATCTCATGAATATCTCATGGGGACAAGGTTACCTTTCTCAGTAGGTTTCTGATATTTCTTGGTTTTGGCAGAGGGAGAAGCAATACAGGAAGAGTGTCCCTTGTAGTATTTTCTTTGTCTGTGTACAGATGGGTTTTGCAGTTGCAACCATGAAAGGAGAAAGCTACCTGAAAATGTTCAGAATTCCATCCCACACCTTCTGCAAATGGCATATCTCTTCCTCTTAAAGTTAAGTAATCAACCTTTTCAATGTATTTTGTAACCAAATAGTAAAGCCTTCTTTATCTGTGCCTGTAGCAGTTTCACCTTTTGTTACCGGGGTAAACACTTTAACCTCCTACACAGACCTTCAGCATTCAGAGTCCAGAACTAATTATGTTGTATGAAAATGCCCATTTTCTTAGCCAATACTTCCTTCTAGATCCTTATCTTCTCTACACGTGGTCTGGTGTGGATGAGTAGACAGCCTCTGTATGTATACAGCTTGCATAATGTGGCTGTTTCTATTTTGGAAATCCCAGGGTTTCAAAAAAAAAATGGCTTGGAGACTTCCACAGAATCAGGCCATGACAATCCTATCCAACAGCCATGAAAACCTATTTCTTCCATTAATCTCTCAAATCTTTTTCTAAGGACTTTATTTCGTTTGTTATTCTTAATATCCTATGCAAACACACTCAGCTACCGAATTATTCTTTATCTGAAATTAATTCCATGTTACACTTTTTTTTAACCATATTGTCTGAGAATTTCACTGAAGCAATATCTTCTCACCTTATTTTTTAAAGGAGGAAGAAAGCTGTATGTTCCTTATCTATCTCCTCTGTACAATTTATGAATATTTAAATCTCTATTATAGCCCGTTTCAGTTATGTGTGTTTTTTTTTTTTTTTTTTCCAGATTAAAGCACTGTTGTCAGTTTAGTCTTTTGATGAAAACTGACCCACCTTCCTGGTCACCTTTCTCTTCCCAAATGCTTCATATAATAAGACATCTAGAAGTCTTATGGAAAAAGGGAGGAGTCACTGATACTCTAGAAATGTATTCATCTGCCACAGCTAAAGAAAGTCCCTCTATTCTTCATTGGAATGTTCTTAATTTATGAAAGCCAAACATCTGTTGTCACATGCTAAAATGACAGCGTTGTTCGTGCTTGGGAGGTATGGTGCTAATCTGAATGTTTTCTCCCTGTGACTGTAGTCTGTTCCTCCCCCTGTTACTTTCCATGATTACAACTGATTTATGCCACTCCAATATTTTATCCTTGGGGACTTCAGTAATTTTTCTCCTCCTAGCAGCTGTGTATCAGGCCTACCTAGGCCATAACAAATGTTTCCAATAGCTGTGATTTCTGGGTTTTTGATTTTTCTCATCCAGTGAGATTCAGCCCTGCAGGTCAGTGAAATGTTTTTAGGTGAGTTTTTATTGGCTGGTGTAACATATTTTATTTTATTATATTTTATTTTGAGGAGGCAAGATGCTTGCTTCACAATATGTATTTTTAGAATTGGGCAGGAAATGGTTTTCTCATCCAGTCCTGAAAAAAATTATTAAAAAAAAAAAAGACATTTGAAAAAATAATTCTTTTCTGTAAAGTGGGATGAAACAAAAACTATGTGAGTATTTTAATGGAAAGAAAACAGAATAAAATGCTGAGACTTCCCCAGTTGCTGTGGTAACTGGACTACTCAGAAAGTTTCATAATTTTACAGTGTGTAAGCTTTTCCTTAGTTATAGACCCAAACACATTTTGCAGTGTAGTTGCCATCCCTGATAAAGTGAGTTTAAGTTTATTGTCAATGAGCTTGCTTTTTATGGTCTCTTAGAAGTTGTTCCTATACCTTAAGTGGTCCACAGAAAGAAAAGCCTCCGAGTTAAGTTCAAATCTTGCTAAGCTGTTTCCCTCAATCTAAGAAAACCACCAGCTCATTTTTCAGTCTCTTCCACTGAAAATATTTGCAGGGAGGACAACATGGTTAGAATGAGGATTTATAAGTGGGTCTCTTACAATGTTGAAGAATGTTCCTGCCATCAACTTCTAAACATCTTTCTAAGGCTTTGATGCAATCACATGACCTAGAAGTAAGATGACATTAGCAAAAAAAAAAAAAAAAAAAAAAAAAAAAAAAGTTTTTTATCTTTTTATCCCATTTTTTATTTTTTTAAACTATATTATTCTCAACAAAATTTTTCTCCAAACGAAAATAAATAATGATAAAAAAATAATAAAAATAAAAGCCTCAAAAGTTCCTTTGATCTGGAAATGTTCTTACTGAAGGTACAATTTCTAATGAAGATGGACCTTCTAATGAAATGAAGGTATGGAATGAGCCATGCGGTCATACCTCACCTGGTACTATTGCTGTGGTATCATCCTGAATATTCTCTAAAATTTAAAAATAAACTCCAGAGTCCAGATCTATGAAACTAATCTGTATAGAAAACAAAGTCAATACTAAAGGACTGCTTAGTATTCTTGAAGAGTAACTGCAACAATTTCATGTCCTGTGATTTCTTCTGGGCACAAATCAAAATTTAACGAGGTGCAAGGCTGAGAAAAAGGAGTAAATTGAGGTGGCATGTACAATACCGGGATATTTTACTGCTGCTTGGAAAATTATTTGGGTAGTGAACCTTCGTGTTATTTCATAAATGTGTCATGGTGGAATGGCATCCTTAGTGCAAGCACTAAGCAATCTGCAAACACATCAAAATGTAATTTTCAAAAAGGAGTCAACCTCCCTTCCAAGGTAAGTGCAAAGAGCCAAGATTTCACTAAGGCCAGCAAGAAGACATGCAGTTGACTACTCACTTTGGCCTGAAGTTCATAGTCCTGTTGGGCTGTTCTGTGTCTGTGGAGGAAATAAGATGGGAGTGATCCTAAAAAGAGACAGGGTAGCCTAGGAAACTAAAACCTGCCCTAAAGGCTTGAAAATCCTTGTTTTCATTCAAGGTTTCCCTTGACTGAGTAACTTCTTTTTTTCAACCTCACTGTCTTTGAAGTCTATGATAACCTTTTTCTTATAGAGTGCTTTATCCCATTCTCATTAAAAATAGTGATTAAAAGATTAAAACCACCTTGAACTCAATTTCATTAGATTGATAGTTTGGACTCTCTAAGAGTTATTCAAACCATGGGAGATTATGTTCTTGTTTCCTTCTTCCTGAATCCTTGGAATGACATCATCACTAGGTCTCAGATTTCTACTTTCCTGAATATAGATTGGGCATCAAAGACCCATTGCAATTGGGCAGCTCTAGGAGAGGTGTAAATACACGCTTACATACACACACACACACACACACACAATTTTAAATCTGTCATCTACAAGTATGTACATGTATGAAGAAAGAAAGAACTCTGCTTCATGCAAGATCAACTGCTCTGATATCTGGAGATCTAGATTCAAGTATTTTCTGTGCATTTCATCTTAGGTATCTCACTAACTTGTGGACATTGGTGATCTCAGTTTCTCTCAATTGTTTAGGTCAATGGATCTGTGCATCCCAAATGCAGTTGAATAAGAGTCAACATATACAGTATGAAGTCAACACATAATCAGAAGACACACACATGTACGTATATGCACAAGTGCATTTATGTTGAAACAAATCCATCTATTAGCCTTGAATGTTCTTTTGAATGACTTATTGGCTTTGAATGTTGCAGGTAGGAACTATTTTGTTCTTTATCTTCTGAAGTTCAAGGAGTCAGAATTTTGGCTGAACACCACAAAGAATTTCTCAATAAAATTCCCTGCAGAAGACCCCAAAGAGTGAATACATCCCAATGGAGTTTGATGGATCACTACCAGCATACAGCTTTGTGCTCCAGTTTTATATGTTGTCATTGTCATTACATTCCCAAAATTCACCCTTTGACGTGAGTCTACAGCCCAGTTCCACCAATCTCTTGGGACTGTTGAATGACTTAGTTAAATTTTGCAAGAACACCAAAAGAACAGTTTGAAGCAGATGTGTCCTTTCCTTTTGTCATAAACAAAATACAAGTAGTTCTGGTGCTTTTTGGGCAGTGAACATGCTTGTCTTTACAGTCATTTACATTTCAATGAGCAGGTAATTATAGTCCAGGGTGCAGTGATCAGAGAGATGGCCTAGATGTGCTTTCGGTCCCTTTACAGCTGGAGAATGGTCAGACAAACAAGATATTTCATTTGTGTGAGTAGTGGGGAGATTTTGGCCTGTGATCAGTCTTCATTTGTAGCCATAAAGCCTCTCAGGGAAAGGGAGCTATTAAAAAACATTGCTGGCAGCTATGTGTTTGCTAATGAGGGAGTCTTTATGGAGCTCCCTGCTGAGTGAAAGGGAAAAGACTGGGTTTTATTTCTTTGTGTAGCCTGTTTGGCAGCTACAGATGAAATTATGGCAAAGAGGCAGAAAGATAAGTGATTGTCAGCAAGTTGGACAATGCAGACCATAGAGAGCCAGGAATTTGATGGGAGAAGAAGGGAAAGTGTAGGGAAATATAGATTAAGGTTGGGTGTTGTGGGTTGACATGAGCCTTAGTTCTCACCGTAAATTATCAGTTATTCCATGTTTCAGCTTTTTAATCTGCTGTGGAAATTTCAGCCTAAAGGCCTAAAAATGATAAGGAAGTATCAATAACCAAAAATGAATGATAATTAGGAAAATACTATGAACAGGATAGAAGCAAATTGCATATAGCTGTATTATTTTATTGTAATCTCTAGTCAGTTGGCTGAGGGGAATAAAGTAAACATTTTGGCTGGAGCGTTCAATTTTGATATATTTAAAATGATACTTTTTGCTGTTTCAGTTTAAAACATGTTTTTCTATATCATTTTTATTTCAAGGAGGTGAAAGGATATTAAGCTGTTGCTCATGCTGTCTTAACACCTATTATCGTGCTGTCCCAAATCAACTTTTTAACCTTTTTTTTTTCCAGCATGTCTGCCTAAATCTCTTTTTTATTTCAGCCCATAACAACATTCTCTACTAATGTTCTGTCTCATGTTTCAAGCCAAAAAAATAAACCATTATTTATCTACATGTATGTCTAATCTGTGAGAACATTTTATAAAGATGGTACAAATGAGTAATAAGGTAGAATTAAGATACGGAAGTAAAAAAAAAAAAAAAAAAGGTAGGATTTCAGGACAAGACCCCTAAAGCTGAGGATGATTATTATTATTCTCCCAAGGGAAGATGCCTATGTGTGGGCAAATAAAACAGACTGTGGGAAACATCATTAATATGGACATAATATGGTGAACAATCTGAGTCCATCAGTTACTTGTGGTTTCTGCAGGTATAATGAAGTAGATTTGGTCACTCTGAGTGTAAGAAGTTTATTTTTCAGAGATTTATGGCATAGATGCAATGAAAATAAATAATTATATTTTAAAGGAACGATACAACAATCCTTTATGTTTAACAGATTTATTCATGTATTTATACTCAAATGTTCTGACTGAATGAAAGCTTCACAGAAAAACATTCCATCTTCTCCATGTTCAGGTAGGAATGTCTATCTGTAGCTTCTCTTTCTATCTTCTTCAGCTTTCAAGGAAAAGTTTCTATGCTGAGTACTCAGTCTGACAGATACAAGGATGTCAGAGCAACTCTTCTTTGACCACTGTCATTGTCATTCAGAAATGACAATAGCTTCAAAAAAACTGTCATGCACCAACGCTCTGTGGCAGCAAGCCTCTTCTGCAGAAGGGATACTGCTATTGCTAAATTCCACATCAAGGCATTTATGTACCACAAAATCACAATGCTGGGGGGGTCATGTCTCTCGTAGGCTTTAAATACCTGAAACATATCCACTGTGATAGCACAGAGATGCCAAACTGCCTTATTAAGAGATTTTGTCATGAGCAGACTGCAACGTCAGTTTTGTCAGGAGCAGACTGCAATGTATGCTAATTTATTCTACTGCAAAAGGCTACTAAGCAACTTGTAGAAAACTTGCCTTTGGTGTTTCTAGAAAATTTTGTAGTGGATACTGGCATATTTTCTCAAGCTGAAAATTTGAGTCTCTTTATACATTTTATAATGTATAATTTATAATGTATAATTAACAGTTTATTTGGTGCAATTAGAAATTAGTGCATCAAAGAAGGTGATGACCTGGCCCCACTAACTCCACTACATGTGGTTTAGGGATTTTTGTTTCAGACTTGATTTAGTTTTGTGTCTAGATTGAACATACCCACAACTCATGTGGTATGAGGCTGTTTTAAGGATTAGTCATTTGTTCAGATTCTTGCCACAGAATATTTTCAGTTGGAGGACACCTCTAAAAGTTGTCATGCCTAACCCACACGGAAAAGAACCAGTTTACGTCAGGTTTCTTGACTTGGTCTGGAGAAGTTTTTAATATGTTGATGGATGAAGAGCCCTAATTTCTCTTGGCCTCTCTTCCACTATCTGACTAACCTTAAAATGTGTGATATATTTCTCCATATCTAAGGGGAATTTCCCTTCTTTAAGCTGCTGTCTGTTGCATTTACTCCTATCATGTTGCAACCCCAGGAAGACTGTCTGCATCTTCTCCTCACTCCTGTTAGGTAGTTGAATACAGCAGTAAGTTTCCTCCTTGATTTTCTCTTCTTAATACAGAAACCACTGCCCAAAAGTCTTGTTTTGATGAGGGAGCATATGCTGGGTGCTTGCAGTAGGGTTGCTGTTTTAATTTTCTCACAAATTATTGCAGTTTGCACGGTCTGAGCCATCCTACTAAACATGCCAATGGATGTGACTCCATCCACACAATGATGCGACTGTGGGATTTACTACCAAACTGCACTTCTGCTGCAAAATGTAATACCACTGTAGATTCCTCCTATATTTTCTACCCTAATTTTGGATAGAGGATGGTGGTTGAGCACCAGTCTATGAGTGCTCTTATGATCATACTCAGTTTTGCTTCTTCTGAAAGATTATTTCTCTTCTGAAGGCCAGACACTAAAACACCCTGAGCCTAACACTTTCTCAGCCCGAGAGATGACCCTGTGGAACTATCTTCCCTTGAGGAAATTGCAATGAATGTACACAGATTTTTACACTTCTGTTTTTAACAAATTGTTGGCTCAAGTTATTACAGCCTTCTAATCCTGCTTCCCCAGCCACAGGAAGGTCTCCTATAATTAAGAGGAAGAGCTGAAGGGCATGTTTTCTGCTTACCTCCAGCACACTCCTGACCACTAATGAGTTGGGTACGTGCAAGAGGCACTAGGATACACCAGGGAGGTTCTCTGTTGGACAAGGAATTGCTTTCCAACACTTAATGTTTTCTGAGCAACACTAAAGTGGGATTCTTCAACTTAATTTCAGACATCTGCATGTCATCAGATGAATGACATGCAAAGAGACCACAACGTGGAAGGAAATATGTTCCTCTCAGTATCACTGCAAATGTTGACAATGTTTTATCAATTCGTAGATGTTAGTGCCAAAAGGGATTATTAGACCATTCAGCTGGACTTATTGTATTACACAAGACTTACAAGTTCACTCAGTTTTCCTCATGATGAGCCACAGACAGATTTTGCAATGCACAACAAAATGCAGCTTTAAGCTCTGGTCCCAAGCACAGCTCTCCCAGTCCCAGATGTGTCCTGATCCTCTCATAAAAGCAAAGTATGGTAGCCAGAAATAAAGGGGTTTTGTTTTTATAAAATAAACACTTGGTGTTTGCAAAATAAAGCGTTTTATCCTAAATCATTTTTTGAAGAGATAAAGGTATATTTTGAGAAAAACTTTTTTTTTTTGAGGGGTTTGCTGGATTACTTTCTTGTTGTTGTTCAAAGCCATAATGTTTATGGATTTCAGTTGCCAAAATCCATTGGCTATAAAGCAAAAATATAAACTGTTGGCTGCCAAAAGCCCAAGATTTAATATACATATATATATATATACACATAAATTGCTGAAATTTTGCTTTTTTTTTTTTTTTTTTTTTAATTAGACACAGAAACTTTTTGGGGGTGACAACAGGGAGTACTTTTCAGTACATTCCAACTATTATTTCTATGAATATATCTTTTTGCTTTCTGATACTAGAAGGTGTATCTTCCAAAATCTCTAGTATTGCTAGGAAAGAGTGTTTAATTAATGCAGAAGGATTTAATGAGTTTATAGTAGTCATTCATCTTGTGATAGAGGTAAGAGGAGGAAGGCATGGTGATGTTTTCACACTGAAAGAGAAAAAAATTAACTTGCATCATTCTTCCTTATTTATTTTAAGTATCACCATCTGGCTTGTAAATCTTCATTGGCTGTCAGGGAATGTAGCCTTCCTTTCTAAAGTTATGCTTTTCTGGAGATTTAAAAGCAGGAGGAGGAGAAATATAGCTAAGAATGTAATCTGAATCCAAATACAGATGTCTATTGAATCTAAATACACTCTTGGCTCTCCAGAGACATTGTTTGGAGGTTTCAGCAGACCTTTTGTTCTAACGAAACTTGTGAATCTGTCATGCTGAGGTCCTGGATCAACATTAGGATTAGCATAACAGTGGTGGCCTAGATGCAGCTTGACATCAGTAGGTGACTTTGAGTAGTGTGAAGCAAGAGACCAAGCACACATTCCTTGTAAATGACTTCCAGCACAAATCTGATTCATTCATAAGTTAGCAGACATCTTTTCCACTGGCCTGGGATCAGAAAATTAAGTTTTTTATTCAGTCTTCCTGTTTCTTATTTGATCTCCATTCTTAAAGACTGTCGCCTTGAAGTTTTGTTGGCAAAAGATGTGATGAAATGAAAGATGGAGGACAGCACTGCCTGGTTTGGGATGAGCAGCAACCACAGACAAGGGAAGTGGAGGCAGAGGAAGAAGGTGAAAGAAGAAGGATTCATGGAATCTCTTTTCTGAATATATTTTAAACGTAAAACTTTCCCTTGCTTATAGCAGGAGAAACCTTACAGCTTGTACACTTCATTGTGTTTCCAGTTCCGTGGATATGAGAGATTTTCATTTTTCAACTTCCCCCAAAACAAACAAACAAAAGAACAAACAAACAAAAAAATCCCCACAAACCAATCTTCATAACATCAAGATATCTCTAGAGATGTGGCTGTTAGGCAGTGATCACGGAAGCATAAGAAATAGTAAAGCACAACTTCATAAAAGCACCAGGTACCTAATCCCAGTTCAACAACTGACACAGTGAATGGGCAGCCAGGGACACTTAGAAGAAGATTTAGAAGTTTAGACACACAATAGAAATTGTTTCCCATTAAAATGTAAGAAAAATGGTCATGTTAGCTTCATAAGAAGCTGTTTATGTTTTCTCCCTCCCACACAGCCTGTGTTTTCTGCTATTTGCTGTTTTTTTCTCTTCATTCTCTCCACTCACAAAAAGATACTTCTACTGAATTTAGTTCTAATTTGAAAATCGGGTTGAAAACTGGGAAAGAGTTTTAAAAGGATTTTACTTGGCTGTTTTATCTTAAGCAGGTGCAGAGCCCCTGCTCTATCTTATGATGGAAATGCAACCCTCCTTTCACGTTTGCTTTGCCATTATTCAGTCTTTGCTTATGGAAATGGTGATGTATGCATGTGTGTTTTTTTTTCTGGATATGGATGTGAAGACTGGAAAATTATGGGTGGAAGGGTGGAGGGACCCCTGCTCTAGTTGCTAAGATCACCTTGACCTATAATATTAATAAAACTCTCTGTCTCCTTTGCAACAAGTGAGTGGGGAGAAAAAAAAAAAAAAAAAAAAAAAAAAGTAAAGCTACTGTTTTAAGTTAGTTGTTTTTTTAATTGACTTTGCATGAGCATAAACAGATAGATTAAGTTCAGATACACGTGGACTCAATCTTTGCTTTGTTAAAATAGAATAACAAGATTAAAGTGATTACAGTAGATATAAAATATCTGGTCTGTACCAAAGCATGTGAGGCAATGTCTCATGAAATTGTTCTTGCCACATAAATTAAAATCAGCCTCTCTGTGAGCAGCTGCATAGGCCGATCATTAACTGAAATGCTGAAAACAAAGAACAGAGCGTAATGAATCATGCATAATATTACATGGCATTGCGGGAAAGCAGTTTAGTGGAATAGCCACATGGATCAGTGTTAGTTAACATCCCCATTCATGATCTGGCAGAGGAATGCACACAAGCATGAATGAAATTCGCAGATCTTACTCAAGTGGGGAGTGCCAAGTATATCTGTGAGGACAGAGGATTAGTGGCCCAGGGCCAAAAGAGGTAAGGCAACAGCGATCCAAAATGATAATTAGTGGAAAGGGGAGCTGGGAATTGCCCATGCCAAAAGAGATGTAAGGGAGAGCAAATTAAATGAAGCTGCACAACGCGAAAATGTAAACATACGGGGGAAAAAAAAGAAGCAACAGCACCTCTCTGGACCCATTTCTATATAAAAAGTGAAGAGAAGTCTCAGAGTTTAAATAAATAAGGGAGACACAATGATGTGTCTATTTAGTCCTTAAGCAACTGTGAATGGAAGCCTTTGCTATTCCAAAGGCTCAGTAAAACAGTGAGAAGTGTTTTCATAAATATATAAAAAGGAAAAACAGCATAAGATTCATATTTGGGTAATTAAAAAAAAAAAAAAAAAAAGTGCTGCCTGATGAGAAGAGTCTGAAAGTCTGTTGATAGCCATTGCTTAAAGTAAGCATGGGTCTGAATGCCACAGGTCTGCGAGTGCCTGTGGATGCTCCTGCTCCATGACACACAGGTGCTGAATGTAATGCTCCTGGGAAGCTGCCAACAGACTGGGAGGAAGGTGAGAAAGAGAAGTCAGTATGCTGGGAAGTTTAATGGAGAATTACACTTTTGCAAGGGAGAAGAACTGCAATTTCCATGAAATCTCCTTGGATTTGATGATGGTTCTTAGCTGGAAGAACTCAGTAGCTGACAGGCAAATATTATTATTATTAGTAGTAGTAGTAATAATAGTAGTAGTAATAATAATAGTTATTATTATTATTAATATAATTAGACCATTTTTTCTCAATCAAAGGAGCACTTTCTACCCTCCAATTTCCTAGCAACACACCATGCATTAGTATCTTGTAGAGATACACCCCAAATGGTGCACTGGTAAGTCCACGAATTCTAGTTGGCAAGCAATGACTTTGCCAGATACATGGTAACAGGAGTAGACCATGGAGAAGGGAAAAGGGTGGAAAGAAAAGACTGAAGCCATTGGTGAGAGGAAGTGAGGCATTGCTCATTTTGTTATTTTCTTAGACTCACTTTTAAAAGCAATGTTGTCATTAATGAGTTTATACAAACACAATAAAAAGGTAATCTTGCTAGAAAACTCTTAAGGTTGTTTTTCAATACTGTAATGCCAGAAAATGAAAAAGAAAACACATTTATCCTTTGGTATGGCACAATCTGTGGAGACCAGTTCTTCATACTTTGATTCTTTGCCTCTGAGAAAGAAAATAAATAAATAAATAAATAAATAAATAAATAAATAAATAAATAAATAAAACAGAAGCATATTAACAATAGAAGGTGACAGACAAAAGCAGAATACTTCCTGCCTGTGATGGGTCTGCAAAAGAGTAACCATACTGAGATGTGTGTCATAAATCTGGCTTTAAAATTCAATACTTGCAGTGCTTTAGGTATGGTCAAACCCTGGCCTGGCTTGTATAGAGATTTTCATTAGGGGAAAAAGAATTTTAAAATATAATTTCTAAGGGAATGAGTGATTTGGGGGCACTCAATGTTTGGCACCCATTCTTAAATACTTTTTAGAAATGCAGAGCTTCGTCTTTTTTTTTAAATCAGATTTCTTTTAAATACTTTTTAGAAATGCAGAGCTTCGTCTTTTTTAAAATCAGATTTCTTTTTACTGTAATTCCAGCAGAGCTAAAGCAGATACACTCTAAAATCATTCCTATTAAAGCCAGTTTTCCCTGGTGAGAAATCTCACAATAGTGACCTGGTGGGTCTCTATTCATAAGACATAGTTCAGTTTTAAGACTCTTTCTACTGTAACTTCATCTGGGTTGGAGAGATATTGCACCTGATTTTTATGGCATTAGGAAAGAGATGTACATTCTGAAAATGCCTCCTAAATAGACAGGTAACAACAATCTCTTCCCTCGATGCTTGGATAGAGTTCTCCCTGTGATGAACGTGTAAACAGCCACTTTGTCTCACTTCATCCCCTGCCTCCATCTCAGCTCTCTGACTGCCTCTCTCCTTTTTAGCACTTCACGTTAGTCTTTCTCCTGCAGCCTCGCAGTTCTTATCAAATTCACAGACAATATAGGTTGAATTAAAATTATGACAGAGCTCCCTGATCCCTGTCACTTCACCTCTTCTTGCAGAGCAGCATTCCAAGTGAGTCAAAATGGCTCAGAGATCTGGTTCTGAAAATAGGCACATCTGCAATGCTATCAACGCTCTTGTTTGGCTGAAATTTTCCATTATTACCGTGTTTCAATGCAAATTTTTTGTTGTTGTTGTTTTGTTTTATTTTGTAGAAAACCAACTTATTTGTGTGTGTGTGTATTTCTGTGTGCACAAATTTTGGCATTCAGTATCTTGCCAAGAATTTATATAGGGACATAGATAGAAACAGGCATAGATCTATTAATTCTGGTTGTTGGTGGTGTCTTGGTATTGTTGTCGACACTTGTGGGGAAATAAAGCAATTTTTTGCACATACTATATTCCAAATTTCTTTCCAGTCGATAACGGCTGCCTCAGCCATACTAAGCCATGCTTAATGTGGCCACTCTATTTTCTTGGCAGACTGTCACACAGAGTATACCTCAGATCCCAAGTCTTCTGCTCCAAGTTCTCTCATTATGAAAATTACAGGGTACATCTTGGCCTTGTTTGTCCAATCTGAATGGCTGCTATTCCCTCCCTCAAACACCCAGTTATGAAGGTCCCCTCTAAGGCATACACTCACTCACACGCTCACACACACATATTACTCAACAAGACTCTATTTTAAATGCTAATAAATGTCTACGGCTGATTTTGTTTGCTTTTCTGGTTAACCATCTTTACTACTCCACCTCCATCATCTCTTTTTCCAGGAAGAATGTTCCATGTTCACCCCACAATTAAATTCCAGACAGCCTGTGAATTCAGCACTGAGGGAGTTCTTGGGAGATTTCATCTATTATGAAAGATAGATGAAAAAATAACAACCCTTGGTTGCTTCCAAGGTGTACAAACTATATTTGACCACCCAAACACAAGGCAATGTTCCTTCCAGTTATAGAAAAAAATAAAAATAAAAAGCCCAACTCAGACACTATGGGAGACTCTTTTTTTGGAAATGCAACAGGGTTTAGTACAAACCAAAACCAAAAAAGTTCAACCCAAACTATGAATGCAAGAAAGGGGGTATATGTGGTTTGCTCCTTTTAATAAGCTCCCACCTGATCCCAAGAGGGTTATTTATATTTTAACTACATATGGGACATAGGATCTTTATCACAGAACAGCAATTTACAAATTACAACATCTACTTCAAGGAAATTAAAATTGGATTTGGCTGAAGTATAATCACACTACTGTCTTTTCTCAAGGTCTTCTTTATTCTCTGCTGGACTCACCTCCACAGCCCACTACCAACCCAAAGTATCATTTTGAAATTCCAGATATAGGACAGCAAAACTGTCGCTGCTGTCAACCTAAATGTTCTTCCATTTAGAGATGCTCTAGGAAGAATTAACTGAAAGTATGGCCAAAAAAAAAATTTAAAAAAAAATCATTTTGTCAGGAGAAAAAAAAAAAAGGAGAATTCTGCCAAGGGAAGAAGAAGCCACAGCAGAATGGACAATTATGAGGAAAGGAGGCAGAAGGAGGTAATAGCAGCTGCATTTAGGACAAACGGCTTTAACTGCCTGAGCAGATTCCCCACTTTGACTCAGCATAGACACAATCCTGGCCTTGTAACTCCTAACCACAGCACCTTTGGCCCATGACACTACATGAGGAAAAATAAGGGACAGCTAGTGTCTCTGTAATATTCCAGCTTGCTGACAGGCTGGCATGCTTTGGTCTTGAATTATTTCATTATCTAGTCCAACAATCCTGCTTATAGAAGGGTCACCTATAGCAGGTTGCCCAGAGCCATGTCCAGATGAGTTTTGAATTTCTCCACAGATGGAGACTCCATAAAATCTCTGGGCAACCTATTCCAGTGTTTGACTACCTCACAATTAAAATGTTTTGTTTTGTGTGTTTTTTTTTTGTTTGTTTGTTTGTTTTTTTTGTTTGTTTTTTTTTTTTCTTCTGTTGAAGTAGAATTTTCTCTATTTCAGTTTTTGTTCACATGGTCTCTTGTTTTGTCACTGAGCACCACTAAGGAGAGTCCGTCTCAGTCTTCTTCACTACCAGCAGTTGGGTATTTCTATATAAAGGTAAGCTCCCCCTGAGCCTTCTCTTCTCCCAGCTGAACAGTCCCAGATTTTTAAGCTTTACCTCATAGGAGAGTTGCTTTTAAGTCCCTTAAAGGTATCTTGTGGGCCTTCACTGGGCTTGCCCCAGTGTGGTGAGGAGCCCAGCACTGGACCATCTGATGAGGTGTCTCTGGCAGTGCTCTTCCTAATGAAGCCCAGGATGTTGGCTGCCTCTGCCACAAGGACACGTTCCTTGTTCATTGTCAACTAGGTGTCCACCAGGACGTCCAAGTACTTTCCTGCCAAGTTGTTTGCCAGCCAGTTGGCCATCAACCTGTATTGATGCAATGAATTGAATGAGCTGGAACTCTCAGACGTACTCAGCACGTCCTGTAACACAAACCAGCCAAACTTACGTGCAGACCCAACAAAACCCTTGAACTCCGCTCAGTGGGCAACACAGATAGACATGGTGATTCCCTTTCCTCTCTCCAGTGTGGGATAAATGGGAAAATGAGTGTTTGCTCCATTTATTGAAGATGTTCTCATGGACATCATGCAAGACAACAGAGCCCAATAGGAATAAAAGCTGTGGAAGAACTAAAGTAATGTACAGATTTTTATAATTTGCCCCTATATGATCCCAGAAGAAAGCTACATATTTTTGAGTTCCAAGTAAATATTACCATACACACAGAATTTTTGGATATCCTAAAATCGGGACGTATAGGTGTTTGAACTGCAGTTAGATGGGCTGTTAGTATGCCAGTTATTCACTACTGACTATAAAAGGTATGAGAAAAAATGATCTTAGATTAGACAACTTAATAAATTCAAAAGAAGCTTCTTCAAATGCTGAAAATGGAATCACTGTCTCAAGGTCTTTAGGGTGCTCTTTTGAAAATTTCTCAAGCCATCAGATTGGCGTAGGTCACCCTGAAGAGAAAAGAATTTTTGCAAAACTAATATGGGCTAGCAAAATCCCAATCCATAAAACATGCCCTTCAAAAAAAATATGATATCTACTCTTTTTTTCTTTGACATAGATGGAAAAGACTATTATTTGGAAGATGAACATACTCAGGGGTAAAAATGTGGCGATATTTTTCAAAGAGATAGATAGATAATTACATGATAGAGGATGAAAAGAAAGACTGTAACTATTGTTCTAGTCTGACTGAATATCTTACAAGAAGGGTATTGAAGATGGTCATCAGTTCCATGCCATCATCTGATCAGAACCAGGAAGATAATCATCAGAGAGAAGATGAATAAAAAACTGGCTCTTACAAGCAGAGAAATTTTAGCTCCACTTCATTTAAAACTTCAAAAGAGGACATTACAAGATTGGGCTAAAAACTTGGAAGGAGTTCAGCTTGTGCCGTATGTTATCCAAATGTATTCAACCCTCCTTGACCCTGAGCGTGCAAAGCAGCTGGAAGGCAAGCAGTCACAGCATGGAAGGAATGAAGATCTGGTGGTTAAACCATTAGAGAAGGCCCCAGGAGAACTGCTCTTATTCTTCAGTATGTCCACAGACTCCCCACATGAATGTAGGCAGGCAGTTTAGTCTCTGTGGGCCTCCCCTCACTTCTGTGATGAAAACATACCAACGGTCCACATAGCTCAAAGCCAAAATGATCTGACACGAGTGGCCACAGAGTCCAGTTCTGCAGAACACAAAGGCTAACTCATTTATTAAACCCAGCCTTCTTCTTGCCTTGTCTATTAAGAGCAAAGCCTTCTCCATGGCAAGGCTTTCTCTTACAGCTTACATTTAAAAGCCCGGAGTCATCCATCTGGCTGTGGGCACTACATTGAGACTAAATAAGGACCTCACACATAGCCAAGACTCTTTCCAGTTATTGCAGAAAGGCAGCCAAGGAGTATGCGAGATCTCAGATAGGCTGAAATACCTTCATGGGTTACCTATTTGCATGAACCAGCCCTGTTTATAAGGTCTTTCTTGGACATGTATGCTGCAGGAGGTTTCTGAATGGCCCTATGGAAATACAATGAATAAATATTGACTATTATGGGAGCTTTTCATGTTTTATCTTCAGCAAAAGTAGGTGGAAAAGGACACCTTCCTTTAGCTTGTCTTTCACCTCCTACGTCTAAAGTCTCACATACACTGGAGAAAACACTTGACAAGGATCTGACGTTTCACAGCAGTGGCTGTTTTACCTGCTGCCAGCTCTGAGAACTGCCCCATCTCAGTATAAAGAGGCAGACTTAGCAAACAGGACTTAGAGTAGATTTGCAGTTGGCACAGAGTGGACACAAAGTAGAATGTGCACCCCGTAGGGACAAAAAGATCCTGCATCTGCACTGATGTCCTCCATCATTATATTTGTTTTCTGCAAATGATCCACTGGAGTTATACCTTTACTTAGTCCTTTTGATATTCCACTGTTAATTCCCTTAAATTCTTCTGCCAAAATAGGCTTCAAAAGGCCCCTCAAGTGATCTGATGTGGCTCTTCTTCTTTCATACAACTGGTATCCTGGACGCAACATACCTGTCACACGGAGCTTTGCATCACAGGAATGAAAATGCTTGTGAGGTCTGAGAGAGAGTAGTGGCATTGCTTGTCATGCAGACATGGCTACAGAGCGAGAAAGAAAGCATTGAATAGGTAGAAGTTTCTGGTGACAACTCTGGAGAGAAAAAGGTAAGAATTGTAAAGCAGCACTGCTGGGGCAGGTTCAGGGAAACCTTTCTTTTCATTGGCGTGCAGGAGGTGACAGACTGGGACAGGGAAGAGTTGAGTCACTCGAAGTGCGGGAAGCTGTTGTTGGCTGGATGAAAGAAAATAGAGGGCTGCCATCAGCGGAAACAGGAGGTGCACAGAGTGCTTCAGAGCATAGATGTATGGTCACCATGGCAATCAGCCCTCCCCTTTTATTAAACTTTACCCTGCATATAAATAGTCCCAATATAGATAAGGTTTTGTGACATGTTCAATATAAACAATCCATTTCAGTTTTTTAATAATGATGCCGACACTGAATTGTCTGGGCAGAAAGGGGTTTAAACTCTTTTATTTAAATAGAAAAAGTGAACATGATCCAGCAGTTTCCACAAATAAGGTAAGGGAAAATATTTTGCTTTGCCCAAGTTAAAGAAAAAAAAAAAAAAGAAGGAAAAATTGGAATTTGGAGTTATGTCTCTTTCTAAAACAAAATTCACACATATTTGGCAGAAATATAAGCCTTTGAAAATCATCCTTTGCATGAGAGATTTGCAGCTATCATGTAATTCTTCCATTTCAACTGAGCAGACTATATCCTCACCACACAATTCTGTGGTCGAGCATGTGAGGGATCTGTCTTCACAAGATATGTCTGCATCCGTCCGGTGACCCTTTGGGAGACACGGTGGACATCATAGGCTGAATGCTAAACAAATACATCTGACCCTCCCTTCTTTTATTTGTCTTAACCTATGATGCTATGCATTCGTCATGGCTGTAGAGGGCATCCCTCCTTTTTGCTCCTTAGAGATCCCATGGGTGCCAAGCATTAGGAGAAACAGGAAGAAAGTCTTGCATTCTCCATGACAAGGGGAAGGCTGTGGAGTAAGGTGAAATAGTGGGATCAAGACCCAGATGATAAGCAAAACCAGACCATATTGAGACAAGAACTTTGATAAGGGAAATTACAACAAGGAGTATTCATCCAAGCAAAAGTACGAAGTAGACAGAATCACAGAATAGTTTAGGCTGGAAGGGACCTCTGGAGGTCTGTAAGCCACCGTGTGGTTCTGTGATGCCATTTGCAGCAGCAAAAAAGAAACCAGCTTATTCTCTACTGGTCTAGCTAGTGACAGCATGCATGTCTCCACTGCAGATCTCTACATTTACAAAGTTCCCATCAAGGTATTTGTGGAAAGCCTTTCAAGTCATGTCTTTTTATTACCTCTACAATTTCTTTTTGTGAGGAATACTAAACCAGACACAAGCTGATGGACTGCTTCCAGCAAATCCTTCTGCCTGAGAGAAGGCTGAATAAATTGTCTGGTGCCTGGGACAAGACTCAGACTGCTCAGGTGCCAGGGTCCTTGATGAGTTTCAGTGAAGATTCATTGAACAGAGGGTGAGATTCATCTCCTGAAGCACACCTCTAAAGTAGGGCTGATGCAGGATGCCTCCAAAATGCCTATTTCTCACCATTGATTGTAAAGTGTGGGATAATGAACTCAGCCGGAGACATCTACATTATCAACAGCTAAAGCTAGCTCAGGTGTCAACTGCTTCCAAGAAGACCATGTGCAGTTTGCTTACCACCTGGTCATGCACACATTCACATTTCATTTCTTCCCTGGGGCTGCCTTTTGAATTACCAGAAAGCATAACCTTGACATTGTCCTTTATAAACTCCCAACGTATCAGCTTGAAGCAACACTAGGAGCTTACTGGTGGTGTTTCCTCTGCAGGTTTGTTTTCCTATGTTAAGCCCAAGACACGGTCAACCAATTAAAAATGTTAACAAGGGTGAGATTTGCAGTGGCTGTTCAACACAAAAAGGCATAAATGTTGTGCAAGAGGGGACAAGGTTTGAGGACTCATGGGTCAACGCTCCCATTGCCTGAGCTGGTAAACCAGCATGATTTTGCACTTTTCCTCACTGCTTTCTGCGTGTCCACATTTCTGGCCAGTCAGTAGGGCAGCTCTGACAGGAGCAAGAGAACAAGAGTCCCTAGCACTGTGCTCTGCCTGCCAGGTGGGCTGTAGTGAATGCAGTTAGCAATTGCCTGAGGTAGTTCAGGCAGAAATCAGCATGTTCACTCTTCCCTTTAAAAGCTCATGGCCTCTACAGCCATGAACTTGCATGGCAATCTTTTTTTTTTTTTTTTTTTTTTTTTTTTTTGTCCCTGCCTTTTAAACAGTACTAATTTGGTCTAAGCTCTTTTTAATTGCTATATAAAGGCTCCCAGAGCCCTGTGGCATGAAATTATTAGGGATCAGCTGTGACTAATTACATTTTTCGACTTTACAGGACACAGCTCCAGTAAGATTGTTTATTTGTTTTTAAAACCAAGCTGAACCTCCCTTTGTTTTTAAAACCAAGCTGAATTTCAGTTTGGCCTTGGAAGAGGTCAGCTCTCTTGCTTTTCCCACGTGAGAAAAGCAAATCCCATACTTTTCAAATAAGAGCTTAGTTTCACTTAGACTGTCTTCCCCTAAACTCCCTCCTACAGAGTGATATGGAGACTCTCCAGTATTTCCCCAGTAAAATGTCTTTTCTTATCAAAGGATTGAGCTGGGCTCCAAAGCCCACAGCCCTTGGCTACCTGAACAAATCCTTCCAGGATGATGTACTCAGCTACAGGGGTTTTGTATGT
Organism: Aythya ferina; assembly: GCF_964211825.1. NCBI lineage: Eukaryota > Metazoa > Chordata > Aves > Anseriformes > Anatidae > Aythya > Aythya ferina. The sequence continues at coordinate 2,083,510 of NC_140297.1, forward strand.
CTTTTCCCACCTATTCCCAACTGGTAACACTATTCTTAACCTGGTAAATGTTGGGAATTGAGCAGGAAAATCACACTGTTGGCTCCCAGCGCTCTTTGTTTTATGTGATTATGGCTCATTGATCTTTGCTGCAGTGTAAGCTGGTTCTAACACTTTTTGCAAGAGTTATTTTCACCAGTCTTTCATGTCACAGCCATGGTATTACATCTCCATCTGGCAGACGTATCTGTCTGTCTTGTTGTGAAGACTGTTCATTAATGTTAATTGTCAGTGGGGTACTTGAAGGATGCTAATTAACCAGTCTAGCATCACCACCTACTACATCACACAGTTTTCCTTATATCCTCCAGTGCACAGGATCTGCCATGGTACTATCACAAGCATTGATTCCCACATGCAAAACCATCTTTTGATGTTTGATAACTGTTGATCATAAGAGGTTGAGTACTACACGTGCTAGCAGTCCAGTGGCTCAGAATCTCTGGTTTTGACCACTTTGTGAGTTTATGTGTTGATATTGCACTCTATCCAAATATTTGTCCGGTATCAAGAGTTGGAGCTTGACTTGTTCTTCCCCTAAAGGTGACACTGAAGGGGTTAATCAAGCCAGGCAGTTGGAGCAGACATACCACAGACCTGTTCCCTTTAATTACTTTGCAGGGCAAGAGGAGAGAAATATTGCCTCTAGGATCAGAGCGCTTTATGGCAGGGCAAGTGGAATAAACCAGGAAAACAGCATCACTAATTAACTTGCAGTGAGCTGCAGCACAACCCATGACTTTGTGAGGAGGAACCGAAATAGCTACTGAATTGCTCTCATGACCTTGTTATCTGGTGTTTCTGCACCAAGGGAGGACATGGAAAGAAGGAAGGACTTCCAATGTGAGTGAAATAATGGATCAACTATGGCATCTTTTGCTGCATGGACTTTCCAACCACAGAGCTCTCATACATTTTGTATCCCTACTTACATACACACAGCTCACGGTTTTACTTACAATGTGGACTGACCATGCAGAAGGATATCTACATAAGGGTTGGAAGTACATCACAATTAGCAGTTCAGTAGAAGCATTACAGAATGATGTAATTTGGTTCCCAGAACAGTTGAGAAATTTGGGTAAGTCCACACAGAGCTCCATATTATGGGAGTTCCTGTAACCTGAGTTAGTTTGTAGAGAGATGTTATGGGTAAATCCCCACTGCCTGCCAGTCTTGTAGGAACACCTGAGTGGAATTCAACCCACCCAATTTCAGATAGCTGCATCTGAGCTATTGCACAGGCTGCATTTGTACCACTGAAGAGAAATAGGCCCTTTCAAATGCCTATAAAATAGGGCATAAGTTGTCCTATTTAATTTTAATTCTTTTGGACGGGGTGAATTGAACTATCCACATATTGAATGAAAGGTAGTTGTCCAGACACAAGCACTTGGTACCCCTTCAAATACAATCCCTCACAAGTTTGGCTTCTAGCTGCTGAAAGGTCTTCTGTCACTTTGGCAGTGGGGATACCTCAATTCCCTTTAATGCCTCAAATGGCATTAAGCAACTGAGTCCTTCCTTCTCTGAGTAACTGCGGGTCACCCATTGCTATTTAAATTCAGCTGTTTTGCTGTGATCACGTCTTGTATAACCATACCTGGGCTAGCTTTTTTTTTTTTTTTTTTTTTTTTTCTGAGCTAGTCAGAACAAAACCAATTTGAGTGTGTCTCAAACTCAAACCTGATGATGTATTACCATTTTGTCCAGGTACACCTCCTCTGTTACAGAAAAGAGTAATTTCTCAGTCCTGACTCCAAACAACAAACACTACATAAAAGGGCTGAGATGGGCATTTTGAGATGGTTTCTACTGAGAAAGAGAACACACATGATGAGAACATGAGTCTTCATATATATAACAGACTGTTCAAAGAAGAATGGAATAATCAGTTCTCTAAGATGCTTGGATAATAAAGTAAGATGTCATATTCTTTAAAAAAAATCAGATGTTAAGAAAATCTGTAGTGGAGCGAAAAGTCAGGCACTGGAAATAATTGTTTGCATGTGAGTATGGAATCTCCTTTACCAAGTATCTTTACAGGTAAGTTTGACAAACATATGTCAAAAATTATGTCACTAGAAAGAAGGGGTTAATTAGCTCTCTGGAGAATTTTCTTCTCTTTTGTGATTTTTTGATTCTGCTCTGGACAAGGGCCTAAACCACAGCAAGTCCCACAGTGGGTATTTAGGTGGATAACAAGAATATTCATCATAATCATATTTAATGCTATTATGAATTCTGGAAGGACTAGGAAGCATCCTGATTCAGGATTTACTTTTCCTGGGCTGCCTTACAACTAGATCTCAGTTTGGGACAGATAATTTTATATATGCTGAAAGGGAATGTTAGAGAATTTAATGTGAGATTTTTAATGAGCAGCAGAAAAAAAGTCCAAAGAAAATGTTCTTATTCTTTCTGCTCTGCCCGAGAGAGGTAGAGGGAAGTCAAAGTCAAAAGGTTGATCCAGCTCCAAGGATGAATTCCCCTTATGACAAAAGGCTCCTTTCTAGATGGAGCTAATAAAGAAAAGAGAATTAGAGGTAGAAGAATGGAGGAGGTTAAACTTCATGTAGTCAAAGATGATTCTTTCACCTTTGCCACTTCCCTTGCTGCGGGCAAAATTTATTTGCTTGACTGACCTCTGCCTTTTCTTGCCTTGATGATCCATGTCTGCCTATCTACGGCTTAGAAAAAGTTGTCTGGCAAATGTGAAGCACTTCGCTAAGTTTGGCAATGCTATTAATAGCGTGCAGGAGCTAAACATTAATTGAGAAAGAGATCTAAGTGGCTCAGCTCATAGCTCATTTTGAACACTCCGCATCTCAGCAGTCTTTGACTTCATCACAATTAGTCAGTGCTACCTACACATTTTTTCAGAATGTGTTGGAAAAATAAAAAGATGCTCAAGCAAGCATATGCAGAGCTAATCTACTGTTATTTCAATGAGCTGGAACAAGGTAATAATTTTGTTAGAGCCACAATTTAAAATGATTCAGTAGACCGATACAGTTCAAACAGTCAAACTAATACAGTAGATAATGAACTCCAATTAGGAGAAAAAGAGTAAAAAAGAGTGCTGTGGGAAGTCATAGAAGATTTTGAAAGGCTATGTAGTTCATTTCTAAATCCTTAGGCAGAAACAACTCTATAAGCCACCCTTGACTGGCATCTACCCTATACTTAAAGATAGCCATTGTGGGTGACTACTGCTCCAATCGATCAGTTTAAATGTATCACTACCCTTTCCATTACAAAATTTGTCTTAATCATCAAATTAAAACTTTTTTTTTAATTATTTTTATTTTTTGTTATTTTTAATTTATGTCCAGGATTTTCTGACCTGATCACCATGTACATAGAGAATAGTTTGTTCTCTTCCAATCTGAAGACCATCCCTCAGCACTCAAAAGCTGTTTTTGTTTGTTTGATTGATTGATTTTTTTTTTTTTTTAATCTCCTCTAGCCTCTTTTTCTTCACCTAAGTAAAACAAAATTATTTCAGCCTTTTCTCTTAAGCCATGTCTTGCACTGCGTCTATTAAAAGAGCAAACAGTTTCTTGTCAGCCAAAAGTTCCAGGCATTGCCGTGGACATTATTATTGGAGTGTTGTTGCATACAGTAGCAAAGCAAACACTTCTCTTTCCTCCTCTTCCTAGTGTATGACCAATTTTATAGATGTAAGAAGTGATAATGCCACAGTCCCTCCCATAAGACTGTCCTTGTGCTCTGTTATGGTGAAAATGCATAATAAAAATAAATCTTACCCATGCTCAACCTTCTGGACTTCAGTCTGTATTTCAATAACAAAACAAAAAAAATGTTCAAAGTGCAAGCTATGGAGACATTTAGATTTTTGGAAGCGGGAATAGTTGCATAACCACATCAATCAGGACACACACATCACAGAAATATGCAATAAATCATCCAATATTATTTAGCTTCTCTTATCACACAGTCTTAGCACGAAAACTGGTTCTAGCTTCTCTTTGGATAATAAAACAGTCTGCGTTTTGTACTGACAAATGGTTAGGGAACTCATATAAAGTACTAACTGCACTTTTGCCTTTGGATCAGCGAGTAGATGGGGGGAAAACATTTACATTTTTATCAGAACACAAAACACCCACAATTAAGCAACTAGATTCTTCCGAGGACATGTTAAATCTGGTCCTGTGTCCACTACAATAAATATTTTTTCAAATTGAAATTAAATTTTTATTCTCTGTGGGATTTTAAAACTAAATTTCCAGTCTTGGAGAGTTTTCCAGGCTCCTTCGTAAGGCAGTGACAGTGGCATCTTCAGAAAGCAACTGAGTCACAACTGAGTGCATGATGTTTAAGAGAGGCAGTGAGGCTCACACTTGGAGACTTGCATGTCTCCATGGATTTCAGACTCCTTTCCTTGCTTGGACTGTCTGGTTCCTTTTGGCTATGGTGGCGTTCAACTTTACAGAATAGTTCATCTCATCTCTCTAAAACACCTGTATACTGGGATGAACTCAGCTGTCCTGCATTTCTGTACATCATAACTGTGCTAATCATGCATGGACTGCCCTCTCAGTGTTAACCTCTTGGAATCAAAAACCTCAGGAGAGTGGAAACTCTCCTTTACCATGGCTTTCATGCTTTAAGATGAGTTATTGGGGTTTTGCAACAGGAACAGATTGGCATGTTCCCTCATCCAAGTTCTGTTTGAGAGATGTCAATCACAGGCAATAGTTCAGGGTGCAGAGTAGGAGGCATGAATATCTTCATGTTCTGTACCTAGGTTCACTGTGGTTCACCTGTTAAGGTCCATCCTTGTTTTGTTTTGAACTTGCCACCATAGCTTTTATGCTATTCCTAATAATTCTAGTTCTTGTACTGAAAAAAATAGCAACCAATAACATCCTATTGACTTTCTGTGGGCCATTCCTATCTTCTGTCACATCTTTCTGTCACATCTTTTCCAGGATAAAGCGGTCAAGTATGTCTGAGCATTCCTTATTCAAAAGCAGTTGGATCACTTTACTCATTCTTGTCACACATCCTTGCAGACAGTCCTGCCTACAGCTTTCCTTAGCCCCTGTCAGCAGAAAATTTACCTTATGGATAAGACAAATGTTTAATCCAACAGTAGAGATTGAGAGGGTGCTGAGGGGAGCAGTCTGCCGGAGGACTGATCCAGCTCCTCCCATAGCAGTAATATTTATTCACTCTGGTTTTAATCAGAGGTTGCAGCCTCCACTTGAGAAGAGATTGACTGCGGCTGAGAAGGTGCACTGAGAAATTTCCATTTTGAGCTATCAGCATTTCTGGATGAAAAATAAATAAATAAATAAGTAATAAAACAAACAAAACAAATCACCGCGGCAGCAACCTGCCTTCTCACCTCGAGTCCCGCAGTCAGACTTTGGGGACAAGGATGAATGCAAACCCTTCTTTAGTCAGCAAGAGCTTCCTGAGCTCTTGCTGGGTTTTGATGAGATCATGCTAAATTTGATCTCTGCTGTGGTTTTGATAATGGGCCATGAAAAGAACAGGAGGGAGAAAAAAAAAAAAAAGAAAGAAAAAAAAAAAACACAAAACACCACAACCGGCTGGCTTCCACAAACAAACACTGCCCATGACATTTGTAAATACTCAGAGGTTAAGTGAGGCAGAGAACAAACTTCATAATTTCCTGAACACTTGTCAGAAGCAGGCTTGGCTCAGAGCAGATGAACAGGATGGGGCTGATGGTCTAACTAGGCTGAGATCCGGCCTCCAGACGCTTTACATAAAGGGGAAAGATGCCCCCTAATGGGTGATCATAGAATAATCTGGTTTACAAAATCCTTTTTTTTTTTTTTTTTTTTTTTTTTTTTTCCCCTAAAGACTTCTGAATTCGCTGAAGTGTGGGTCCATAGTTCTCATCACTTCTTTTGGGGTCCTTAAAGGAAAAAGGAACCACAAATTGTGATTGCTTTTCCATTTTACTGGCCTCAGTTCTCCTTCAGCCCCTTCTGGCAAAACTGGCCAAAGCCATTTTCGAAGGAAAAAGGAGAGGTTGGCCCTGTGGAATAGTAAGCCTCTTGTGTGGTACAAGTCATTGTCCTCTAATATGTACAACAAATAAGTGTGGATGCATATTGGGTCATATGATGGAGAGGAGCATGGTATGAAGATGCAGCGGGTTTCTCATTTCTCAAGAGAGTTTTATGGTCTGCGGGTTCCCTCCACAGCACACACGACTGGCCAGCCAAGCCTGAATTATGTATAATTGACATTGGTGTAATAAGGACATCGTTACACATCTGGATGTCAGGAGCAGGAGGTGTGAGCCTCTTTAAGGATGCTCCAGATTTGAGAGGGCTTTCTGGGCTATAATCATAAGAGATTTTTATACCTTGAATATTTTACATTGCCAAACAATGTGAAGGTGATTCGTGGTCTCCTGGGTTTTAGTCTCCAAAAGCAATTCTTAAAATCCGTCTGTTAACACAGAAATATGACAGTATCTGAGTTCTGGCCTTCATTGTATATTGAGCCAAAAATCCACGCTACCAAGCAAGGATTCAGACACGTAGTGCATGCCTTTCTTAATCTTGCATACAGGTGAAAGATGAATCTGTGTGAAGAAACTATCCCAGAAGCCAGATGAACAAGTTTAAAGCACAGTAAAGCTGGGTGGTATGAACATGAACTCACTTTCCCTGAAAAATGAAAGCTCCCCCCAGAGCTGAAATGCAAAACTGGCAAAATGCAGCTAATGCTGTCACAGTGTAATAAACCCCTGTTGCTTATGGAAAAAAAAAGATCTGTTTCAGGTCATCACAGTTGAACAGAAAGTCCTTTCCACACATCCCCTCCCACAACTACAAAGGTGATACATATCAGAGTGTTAAAGCCCATCCTTAAGTACTCATGCTATGGTGTGACACCAGTTTCCTGCTCAAACTGGTGCAAAACATCTGGGTCACATTGTGCTTTTTATCCAAGGCAGGTTGCCCTGTTGATTGTACCTTGCTGAACAAGACCGAAATTTTGCTGTTCTGTTTTTTTTTTTTTTTTTTTTTTTTCTTCTTCTTTCCTGTTGTTCTGACATCATGATGTTTTACGGTACTTAGGCAAGAAGGCTAGAGTTTCTGTTTTTAGCTAAAGAAGACAGGGGAAACTGTGGTTTTACACCTCTTCTGATCAGGACCTGCCTACTGCCTTGCCCTAACTGCCTTCCACTGGCACTGTTTAACAGAGAACAGAAGCAATCAGACCTTTATGGTGTCTTTGAATCAATGTAATACATCTGATGGCATAAGCAATAATATGCAACCGATCATTTCATTTTAAGGTTATGCTTTCCATAATCATAAACACAAACAGCCAAAGGCAGATTAGATGAGCCAGGTGGGTATCTCTCTGTTTCAAGAGAAACAGTACAGCAAAAAATATAATTGGCTATGATTTTTTTTTTTGCACTGCACCATGGGCACATATCCAAAGTGCGATAGGAATAGATTGGCAAAGCAGTAGTGTTTTACATGCTGTGTTTGATTTGTGTGGGCATTAGGATCTCCACGTGGATTATAGAAGGCCAAATTAGATGTTTGGTGCCAAATTCTGCATTCCCTTGTACCCATAAGATGCTGTGTTCATTGATATTAAGGCTATTTTAAGCTGTCCAGGCTGTGGACAATGGTCTTGACGTAAGTGAAAATGCAGATGACACCTGCCATAAGTCCCAGCAACAGAGCCTCCTAAAATAGCCATTAGGCAAATAGTATTGGGGCTGCGCCTTCCCTTCCCTTCCCTTCCCTTCCCTTCCCTTCCCTTCCCTTCCCTTCCCTTCCCTTCCCTTCCCTTCCCTTCCCTTCCCTTCCCTTCCCTTCCCTTCCCTTCCCTTCCCTTCCCTTCCCTTCCCTTCCCTTCCCTTCCCTTCCCTTCCCTTCCCTTCCCTTCCCTTCCCTTCCCTTCCCTTCCCTGGAAGCAGAGAGTAATTTCTTTCTCCCTTCCTCTATGCTTCCATGAGGCCTTTGATTTTTTTTTCCCTCTTCCTTTTCCTGTTAATTAGATTATCTAAACCTGTGAGACTTTTTTTTTTTTTTTTTTTTTTTTTTTTTTGAGGAGGAGGAGTGAGAGACTGGGAGAGACTGGTTGTGGTAGGGTTTAGCTGCCCAGCAGGGTAAAACCACCACAGAAATATATGTGCTTCTGTGTGTATTGGGTACCCAGCCTCTACTGCACTTAACAGTGAAGCAGTGATCACCTGAGATGCCCACTCTTAGAGCTAGGGCAGCTGGAGTTGATTTCATGCACCTAGTCCAGCCTTCAGCTGCCAGTGCAGGACACAAAGGCATCCAAAGGTCCTGTGCTATATTTGACAGTTCTCTATGAATGCTTTGGACACCTTACTGTGTCCAAAATGGCACTAGAGGTTAACAGACTCACATCTCCAATTTCGTAAGTCATGAAGCCTAGGAACAGTTCATAGAATCATAGAAACACAAGGTCGGAAAAGATCTACAAGATCATCTAGTCCAACCATCCTCCTATCACCAATACTACCCACTAAGCTACTAAATCGTTTCTCGTAGCACCTCGCTGAGGCAATTCTTGAACACTGCGAGGGACGGTGATTCCACCACCTCCTTGGGCAGGCCATTCCAGTGTCTGACCACTCTTTGAGAGAAAAAGTTTTTCCTGATATCTAATCTAAATCTCCTCAAGCACAACTTGTGGCCATTTCCTTGAGTCCTATCCATTAGTTATCTGAGAGAAGAGGCCGACCATCTCTTCATCACAACCTCCCTTCAGGCAATTGTAGAGAGCAATGAGGTCTCCCCTTAGCCTCCTCTTCTTCAGACTAAACAACCCCAGTTCCCTCAGCTGCTCCTCACAGGACTTGTGTCCCAGGCCCTTCCCCAGCTTCACAGCCTTTCTCTGGACACACTCCAGGGCCTCGATGTCCTTCTTGTAGTGAGGGGCCCAAAACTGAACACAGCACTCGAGGTGCAGCCTCACCAGAGCAGAGTACAGGGGGACGATCACCTCCCTGCTCCTGCTGGCTACACGATTTCTAATACAGGCCAGGATGATGTTGGCCTTCTTGGCCACTTGGGCACACTGCTGGCTCATGCTCAGCCAAACATTGATCGACACTCCCAGGTCCCTTTCTTCTTCACACTCTTCTAGCCACTTTGCCCCAAGCCTATAGCATTGCATGGGGTTATTATGGCCAAAGTGCAGGACCCAGCGATTGAACTATTCACCCTAAACCCCTGAAATCTCTTATCATAGTTCGCAGGCTTCTCTGAGCTGTTTCATCACTGCCCTCCTGAACTATGAGTAATGGGTAGTAATCAGTGGGGTGAACCAGCTCTGGGAGTGTTCTAGTTATGTCCCTGACCCTGCCCTCAGGTAGGCAGCACACTTCCTTAGGGCTCAGGTCTGCTCTGCAAATGGGGCCCTTTGTTCCTCTGAGAAGGCAGTCCCCTACCACAACCACCATTCTTTCTTTCCATGGCAGAGACAGTCTGAATTCGTGGAGTCAACTGCCTCCTCCTTGGTAACCTCTTTGGGTACCTTCCTGTGCTTACCTCCCCCTCAATGTCCAATGCTACAGACCTAATGCTTAGGTCTTAGGTGACCTGGGGACATGAGGCAAGCAGGGAGGGGGTTCGCTCACAATGCCGAGCAGGGACCCCTCCCAACCCTCAGGTCCCCCTCCTCTGCCCAACAGGGGCAGGGCAGGGGGTCCACCACCAGTTGTGTATCTCAGCCTGGGGTAGCTTAGTGATATAGTTTAGTGGTGGATTTGTTAGTGTTAGTTCTGAGGTTGGAGACCCCAAAATGGAAGCCTCTTCCCACCTAGACGATTCTGTGATCTCCCCAGCGCACACCGGGCACACCAGGGAGCTACTCCACCAGTCCACCTCCCGCTCACTGAGACTGCCAACAGATAGGCTGGGCTCAAAATGGAGGAGGGACAGAACCCTGTGAGCCACCACACGAACTCCCACAGCCAGCACCACAGCGCGCTGCTGCCCGCCCCCCCTGCTCATGGCGGGCACCGCGCGGCGCCGCCCTCCCGGGGGCTGTTTCTAGGCAGAGTGCAGGGGCGGAGCCGCCATTGCCGTGGCAACTCCCACTCCCTGTCAGTCTCTGTCGCGACAGTCGCCGGCTGCGACTTGGTCGCGGTGCTGGGGCCGACCCAGGTCACTTTGAACTCGTGGTGGGGCGCTGTGGCAGCGTCGGCACCGAGGCGGCCGCCCTCAGCCACTTTCAGCTCAGCTGTGTGTCAGCACTGGCATTTGATTGCCTGATTTGGTGTCCAGGCTTCATTTTGAGAGGATCTCCTTCAATATAAGAGGAACTTACACACACCCAGAGCATGCAGTGACATCAATATTAAGTGTATCTTAACCTGTGAGCTGACAGCCACCTTAGGTGACACTACAGTGCCAAGTAGTTGTTTCCCATCTCTCTTTCTAGCCTCCCAAGAAATGGCTGACAGATTTTTGTCAACAGTCTTTTTCAAAACTTGTGAATAAATCTCTGCAAATTCTGTGAAAACGACAAGCCATAGGCTGGAGGGAGAAATGTTCATAGTCTTTGACATGGCCTGAGTTTGGGTGGTGTGACATGTACGGCTGGCAAACCCTTGCACCATGCTGGCCCTGGGGTCAGGAGAAAAACTGGGGCACAAGGAAGCATGTTTTATTCTGAAGCAGCTCAAAGCCACTGAGAAATAGATGTTAGCTGCTCTTTGCCTCGCTACCTTTCACTAAAATGAAACATCACCATGAACAACTCATTCCTGTGTAGGAGTTGAGTCCAGGATTTCTTTTGGCTGTGTTGACACCAATAAATTAAACTGCGCTGGGGCATGTTGTGCAGCTGTGGTCAGTTATATTCTTAAATTCTTAACACTGGTCCTTGGCATGCTTTTGACCTGTGACAATTAGTGTTCACCTAGACAATTTTGGCTTGGGCATCGCTGCAGGCCAAAGACCATTCCAATAAGCCATTTGGATGCGGTCACTTTGTTTGGGAGGATAAAAGAGTTTAGCAGCGTGGATGTGGCCAGGTCCTGCCAACTGGCAGCAGGACAAGACAATGTGACCTGGCCCTGCTTAGTTTACTATTATAGATGTGATCTTTTTGTCCAGATGGCATAGGGAGGATGCCAAGACTGGTTTTGAGTTGTTGCCCAACATCCCTGAAAGATTGGAAGCCAAGCATTGGTTTCGGCTTTAAAAGAGATGGAAACCTTCTCTGTGTGGGCACAAGGCAGAGTTCCAGAGCAGAGGGTGCTCTGGTAAAGACAGAGAGCTCACTGCTGTGCCTCTCTGAGTCTCTTGGCTCCTCACATTGTTCCTTCACACCAGATGAGGAGTGACCTTTGTGAATGCCTGAGACGTTACTTAACCTGAGGTTGAAAGAGTTGTTGATTTAAGTGATTTAGTGATTTAAGCAATACAGATGGTTCATGCTTTCCTAGGATGGTTGATGCAAGGGTTGTCCACTCCTTTAAACTCAGGTGTTTCTGTGTTTCATTCAGTGTGAACAGACTTCTACTGAGGCACTTTTGAAATGTGCCCTTTTGCCTCCTGGTACAACACATTCTTATGTATTATGCTCAGAAGACCATCTCGTAGGCCATATCCAGTGTGATAAGTGGCAAGACAGAACTCCCCCTCTGACCCTCAGGCAATGGGCACACATGATGTGCATCCCTGTGACTCAACTTGTTTCTTACCTGAAATGGGATGCAGCTGGAAAAGCCATGGGTTAACTCCGTTCCCTGGATGGCACTTGGGAATCTGTGAGAACCCTGCTTGGCCCAGGCCCAAACCTTCCCGTGGGCTGTGCTACAAGCTCAACAGTGAGGTTAATTACTGGCCAGTAACTGAGTATATGTCCACCCTATGTTTAATTCACCACTATAGTTACGACCTTAGATTCAAAGAATATGAATACAACTTTGTCTTCCATGAAAAAGAAACATATTATTTATTCAAAATATTGTCAATCCATGTTTTCAGAGGTATTTTTACAAGCATCTAGAAACCTTGAAAACAGAGGAATCCAGCGCACACCATTTTAAAGATGAGCTCTGCAAATTTTCTATTACCTGGGTCACTTTTTCAGTTGCTCCACATTGGAGAGAAACAATGAGACTTGCATTGCCTAATGAGGTACACTGATATCTGTAGATATTTGTAGTGTTGCTGTATTATCTCACTCTAGAATTAGAATTAGAATTAGAATGTAGTGTTGCTGTATTATTTCACTCTAGAATTAGAGCAGCTCTAATTTTGTGCTGCATGTAGGGGCCCTGTACAGTAATATAGAGCTAGTAATATAGAGCTAGTGTAGGCTTCAGATCTCTTGAGCAACCTGTGATTATGGGCTTGGTAACAATTCATCCACTGTATATCTGTCTAATGATAGGCTACATTTGGAAGGCAGATTATATGTAATTTTGCTGCAGCAGTTCTTATTTTTCTCCTAAATTTAGGATATCAAGAATGATCTGGAGATGAAGACCACACTCAGTTTTCAGCGGTACACCAATCCAGATTTGCATTGGTGGAAGAAAGAGCAATGACACACACACACACACACACACACACACACCAAAAAAAAAAAAAAAAAAAAAAAGTAACAGCTCACTTTGTTGCTGTCTGAAGTTCAGTTATTCAGATCCATGCCTAAGATATCTTAATTCCCTCTTCCCCTTGCAAAATCAATAAAGATGTAAGAAAAGGCAAGAGGGAACCAATTAATTTTCTCAAAGCAGTATTATGTTATCCAGGAGGTGCTACTAACTTACTTCTTGGTAGTTTCCACGATACCTCACAAGAATCAATCACGTGTTGCATCTCACAGTGCTGGAGGTGCATGCCACAAGAGGGGTCCTGAGGCAACAGGCTGAGACACAAACTACAGAGAGAAGGAGAAGGGTGGAAGAGAGAGGATAAATATTGGTAGGAAGGCATATCTGGAGCAGTTTCCAGTTCATCGTCTGACATGGGTACAAACAGAGAGAAATGCCAACAAGTGCAGGGTTTATCTGACCTAGCAGAGCAGTGCTTTCTTCATCCCATGCCCAAGTACCATGCTCTGTCCCATGTCATGGGAAAAGGCAGAGTAGCTCCATTAGCCCCAGGACAGCTCTGTCGAGTGCTAAATGCAAACCAACCTTTAAGCCTGAGTTTTTGTGACCCACTGGAGAAGGAGACAGATACAATTACCTGGCTCAGCAGGTAACAACATGTCTCCCAGCAGCTCAGATTTACGAACCAATTAATAGATCTTGGTGTATTTTCTGCCACCTGTGGTCAGTGCTGCTATTTCTGTGTAAAAGTACCGTTGCACTGAACAACCTGAGTGGTGTTCTTCAATTAGAGCTCCTGAAAGGTAGTGCTTTGTCTTGCAAAGGTGGGGTTCATCACTCTGTGGAAATGCACTGGTGTGCAGGTGCATTTTTTAGCATTGCTGTATAATAATTGCATTATTTAATGTGCACGTTGGCCAGTACCAAATCAAGCTTCCAGCTGTGACTGTAGCTAATTTCCCTTGTGTTTGAGGTTTATATACTGGATGGAAGAGTGGGATCTAATAACTTTATAGTTAAAGAGAAAATTTGAATTGCATAATAATATTAAACAAGTAAATGTTATATGGAAAAAAAAAAAAGAAAGAAAGAAAGAAAAAAAAAAAAAAGTGGATTTCATGTATGGTTCAACAAAACAAGTCCAAAACGTGGATAGGTTAAAAATAATGGAACAGGAGACTGACATAATTAGAGTGCAGTAGATTTAAGTTTGATTTCTTTTGGCTAAAAAAGTATTTTGTGATCTTGTTGTTATTAACTTATATTAATTTGGATCACCCACTTACGTATCAGTCCATCAAAATAGCTCTTTTCCAAATGAAAACACATTGTCAAGACCAGATGTTCCTCTGACAGCGTTGAATATTGTTCAGCTGCATTAAAGGCAGAACATCAGCTGCCTTTGAGCTCTGTGCCCCAATTCCTGATACCGTGCCATAGAAGTAGATTGATCAAGATGACCAAGTGAACAGAGAGGATGAATGGATGTTACATTGCAAGAAAGACTACAGCAGCATGCAGACCATGCACGAGGACTTTTAAACATTTTTAAGCATTTAAACATTTAAAAGCATATAACTTTTAAACATTTAAGCAGTTAGCTGCAAGGGAGCATCATGTTAAGAAACAAGCATGCATCTCATTCGGTGCTCTTCTGGTGGTCAGCTGAAGAGGTGCGTAAAAGGCTCCTGTTCTTATTAAGTAATGGAGTTGGCATGCTGGCTTTTGTTGAAGGGTTTTGCACGGTAACAGCATGAAAGGAGCTTCATTTAAAATCTGCTTCAGCAATCACTCTGCAAGCTGTTATGTTCTCAGCACAAGGTGTTTTGCTACAGCTGCTCAAAACAGGAAGCCAAATGAGAGATAACCTAGAAAATGTGGTAAACTTTGGCTCTGCCCTCACTCTCACCGTATAAGCTTAGAGTACCTGGGACAGGGCGGTGGGAGGGAAAGTTTTTGCATGCAGAGGTATGAATGTTTTAAGATGAGTGCCTCTGATAGCTGCTGACCACATCCTTCCCACATCCCGAATCACTATCTGCAGGCTGTGCTTGGGGCTTCCTGTGCCACCACTGATAAGGTAGCAGAGAGGCGGCCAGGTGCCATCCCTGCTGCTCCCCTGCACAAGGAGGTTATAGACACACTTGCTAGGGCCACAGAATCTGCTGCCATAATGAAGAAGAAAGTTTTTTTTCTTTTCAGTCTTCATCTGACGCAGTGAGAGGCCCGGGATGCCAGATTTATAATGTATTTAACAGAGATTTACCTGGGGTGTAAGAAACGGGGAAAGTGTCAGAGCATCAGCCCTGTGGCCTAATGGGCCCCAAATAGGTCCTCTGACAACAACCAAGAGATAATACTTCCCACAAAAATGACAAAAATAAAAGTAGGCAGTTAAGATACGGTGTGGGATCCCCTCAAAACTTTGGGTCCTGTGTTTGCTTTTAGCTTTGGTTATTGGAAGAAAGAGTCCATGGGTGGTTAGGCCTCTGGGGTGGACTTCAGCCTCTGGGGCAACTCCTCAACCTGCAGCCCTTGGGCTTGCAGTGGTGGAGTCCCTTTATCAGGCCTCAGTGTTTTGGGGATGCTAGGGGTCTCTCCTCCATATTATCTGAAAAGGAGTTATTGCATATTTGAACTCGGCTGCCTCAGTTCTTGTATTTCCAGTTGTAGGCCTTCCTGTGCACTGCAGAAAGCCCTCCAGGCACCTCAACATTGGTTCTCTGTTCTGAGCCTCTAATGAGCAAGCAGATCTGAACAGAAACACAGAACTTTTCCACAGTTAACTCACAAATAAGATGTTTACTAATGCTCTTTAAAGCATCTTTCTTGTCCAGACTTGAGTAAAAATTCAGACCAGAACACCCATTAATTGGTGTCTTTTTTTTTTTTTTTTTTTTTTTTTTTTTTTTTTTTTGAAGTAACCTAAGCAACTCATTAAACAAGAACTGGCCTTGCTTAGCTGACTTGATACAAGTAAATTATATATTGGTGAGAGTATGATCAATCCAGCATGCCTGTAGGCAAAAGTACAGATGGGATATTTTCCTTCTCTCGTAATATATGCATAGCATTATCAGAAATAGCATATTACCCAGGTGACTAAAGAGAAGGAGATCATTTTCTCCAGAGGCACTATTTTCCTGATAGTGTCTATCAACTGCTGCTGCATAGGCAATAGCCAATTAACTGGAAGATGTAAATAGCTCTCAAATTTCTTGCCTCTCAGTGCTTTTTTGACTAATGCTGAATTCGGTGACTCATTTTTCACCTTTGAAAAACATAAGGATGGTAAGATGTAGGGGAGGTGTTCTGATGGAAGGCAGACCATGTCTCCTCCACCCTTCGGTGCGGAATGACTACTGATCATCTAAACAGCTGAGGCCAGGATCAGCATGTCTGGGCATACTGGGAAGGAATTACGATGGATGAAAGTACCTTTAGTGGTTGTCGATAGAGCAAAACCAGAGCACAGTGCTTGCTATCCCATTCCTTGGGAGGCCTAGCCAGCTGACTGAAGTCAGAAATCAAGAACAGACTGATATCAAAGCCATTCTCTGAAGGTGCCTGGCTAAATATTGACTGAGTGGAGTAATTCATTATTTTATTGATCTTTACCTTATTCCATAAAGTGGGGCATGCTGAGGAGCTGGCTCACCTTGACATGGGTGATAAAGAGTTTTGAAGACCAAGAAAGACAGGGAGCTTATTAAAAAGATTAGCAAGCACCAGAATAGTTTAGTTAAGGACTATTTTTAGAGACAGTATTATCCTGAATAAAGCAGTGTAAGAATCACAGAAAGATTAGTCAGTTTTACAGTACTTGTCTTCTGTTCTTGTATTTGAGAAAAGCACAAAGCTTTTTTTTCTCTGGGGGAATCATCTTTCCAAACTAACCAGGTTACAGTAGTTCAAAACCAAAGCAAAGTGTAAAAGAAAGAGCAATGGTTGGCCAGGATTTCCAAATGTGCTGTATCACACAAAAGAAAATTGTTTATCACTATATGTTTGAGACCCTTTGGCTAAGCTGAAGGCATTGGTGAAGTCATACCATACCAAGTATACTGGTGTTTTAAGACTACTACACATTTTCATTGTTCCTGGAGCCAGTGCCACTGATTAATAATGTTGTTTTTTGTTTGTTTGTTTGTTTGTTTGTTTTTAAATGAGTAGTGGTTGCCCAGCCTTGAAAAACACACAAACTGGGGAAAACTCAGCACAGGAAGAGAAAAATACATAGAACTGGAGAGGAGAACACAGAGCAAGGAAGATGCTGCAGGAAAAAAAAAAAAAAAAAAAAAAAAAAAGCAAATACTGTTAATTGTTTGGAATGGGAGGATCAATAGTCTTCTGAAGGCTTTTAAAAAATTGAATTTGGGGGTCAGAAAGGCATTTCATGCCAGAGATGATGGAGTATCTGCACTGAGCCTGGTTCACCCAAGAAAGATCCTGCAGTTGGTGCTGCCCCTGGCATTGGAAATGCAATTGTCCTACAGCCCTGGAAGTTTTGTTAGTTCAAGTGCTCTGTTGCCAGCTCTCACCACTGTCGAGACCCCATGTGCCACTAATACACCCTGCTGACAAGATGTTCAGTCCTACCAGTACTGATCAAAGAAGCTGTGTCCTGCTGCAACCCAATGTTCCTCTATTATCTTTATCAGTGGGATTGTTTCTGGGAAGGCATGAAGGGATGTCCTGTAGCTGTGAATAGTGTTTTCTTGATATCTTTTTCAGTATTTCCATCCCTGAACCCCTACCCATATTCAAATACCTCTACTACTATTCAAATATTGTTCCTTTTTACATTTCATGGTTCATCCATCCAAATACTATTTAGGAATTTGTGAGCTTTTCCCTCTCTGGATGGGTTCCTATCCTCAGAGGAGCAATTTTCCCTACTGCCTCAGAATACTGTGACTGAGGTCACCCTCAGTACCAAAAAGGAGGACAAATCACGATACCATGAGCACATTTCAGTGCTGATTTTGGTTTTATGGTTATCATTTTATATAGTTCTGTCAAGTAATGACACCCATTTTACATTGTGCTCATAGCTTTAGTTATTCTGGATAACGTTGTCCTGCTTGCTATATATACAATGAATTTTTGGCTAACAGGATGTCTGTCTGTCTGGATTACCTGTCTTTTTAAAACTGTTGTGGATTATTTCAAAGCTCAGAGGAAGTTCTGGAAATCAACAGACCCTATTTCTGTTGTTTGGGGGAGCGTTGGAAAATCTTGATTCCTTGCTTAGACCTCTGAGAGATGGTGGGGAAACTCTGGCAGTTTAGGACATTGTTAGAAAATCTTCTGTTAGGAATACTGCTGGTCTAATTGATGCTAGCTGAAGGGGGAAAAATAGATTGGATGAGCTCGGAGGTCCCTTCTAGCCCTTGTCTTTTCAGAAGCTGCTTGAGTCCTTGATGTGTGAATGGATGCTCTGCACAACCCTGGAGCTGGTTACTGGGAGCCCGACAGGCAGTGTATGCTCTGTGTCAACCATTAGCAAAGTCAGCTAAGCATTCTTCCTTTGAAGCGATTTTGTATTTAATTTTTATTTGTATAAATTCATCAATTAACAAGTGTTTGTGCCTGATGCAAATTCCATTTAAGTGAGAGGAAAAACTTTTCCTTCAATTTCAGTGAGCTTTCAAAAGGTCTTTCTGTATTTTCTTGTGACAAATATACTGACAGCACATTCTTGTTGCTAGAAAAATTGCAGTATTACAGTCTTTTTTGTAGAAGAACTACAAATGTTTCCTTTATAATTAAGGCGCAGAATCAATCTTGCTATCTCGTTACTGCATTCATGGCTTGTATACGACTAGTCATTTCTGTGTTCTTTTTTCTTCCCTCCAGAATTCACTTAGCACGGCTTTCATCATTGTGATTGCAGATTATTCCTAACCGCTTTCAAACCAGAAAAAGAAACAAATCATCAAAACACTTTGAGTGAGCATAACAAGACCTCGAGCAGGAAATCTTCTGCCTCTTACAAATGCAGTACCTGAAAGATGTTTTAAACCAGCAAAGTCTCTAATAACAAGAACTGAAAATGTGAAAGCTGATGTGATTGAGAGCAATGTTATCAATTCCAAACCTCCTGGCACGCTGCGGGGATTTGATCAGCGGGTGAAATACAAAACCTGAAGGAAAGAAGATTAGAGGGAATTCTTGGGTACTAACCCATGGTTTAAAGTCAGCTGCAAACCAGGCCTGGGCATATTTCCCATTTGAGCTAGCAGTGATGGACGTGAGTCAACCTGACCACTTCCAGTCTCCTCCTGAGAGACCGAAGTCGTTGCCTTGCTCTGATTCATCCCCTTACAAGAAAATGCTTGAAGTTAGACAAAATCATGCTGTCCCTACAAAACAAGGCCAGAATCAGTTTTTGTCCTGCTTGTTTCAGCCTCCTGCTCCAACTGACATGAGGTGATCAGCCAGATCTTGTATTCAGGAGAGATAAAGATACCTTTGTTCTCTTTTGGTGCCAGGCTCTTGTGTAGGAGAAAATAAATGAGAGGGTAAACTCATTTGTTTGGTATGCCTGGCCCACCCCATGGAGTTGCAAACTGCCAGTTGCCCAAATTAGAAGAGGATAAACTTTGTTTACCTCTGTTCACCCTTGGCTACAGATAAATCCTCAGCAGGTGCCAGGCATTACGGCTTCCTGAATTGTAATGAAACAAGATGCAAAGCTCCTGCAATCAGTTATGACTCTCGAGAATCGGCGTTTCGGAGGCCTGTTTGCTCTGAAAGAAAGATTGTAAATCTATTTGCTTTGTTTCTTAATAGGCCAGAAGCAATATCTGTACATTCTTCTGCCAGAGGCAGTTGTTATGTGGATGTATTTCAGTCTTGGAAGTCCTGGCTGGGGCAAACACAGAAATCTCCATCCTACCTTGGGTGAGCCACTGATGGCCCTGTGCGATGGATCTCCTGCTTTGCTCTGTGCTATGAGACCCATGCATAAAAATAGCTTTAAGGAGTAAAAATGAATGGGAGGGTAAAAAATCATGGTCTGTTGCAATTGTTTCTTTCCTTTTTAGCAGGGGACAAATACTCTCTAAGTTATGCAGTCAATTGGTCATTACTCAAATTAAGAGAATTTGGAAAGCTACATCAGTCACTGGGGAAAACAATAATAACAACAACCAGAACAAATCCCACCCAACCAAAAAAAAAGCCCTTGTTAGTCCTGTAAAGCTACAGTACAGTTCTGAACTGCAAATCACTGAGAGAGACGGGAAGAACTCAAAACAACCAGAATTAACCATAATTGAATAAGCCCTATTGCATATCAATTTATTTAAAAATAAGGAACTGAAGTCAAAAACAAGGGGATATTTTTACCAGCTATGTCTAGTTGGTACAAAGAAGCTGGATCTCCAGAAGAGGAGATGGATTGTTTTTTCTTTGCTTTCTTTCTTTTTCATTTTATTTTATTTTTTTTTTTTTCTGCCAAGACAGCAATAGTATTCTGTATTTTAGTATGTTATTTCCCCATTCTTTCCAAATCATGCCATCAGCAAATTCTTCTTTCCTTGCATCATTTTTAGTTAGAGAGAACCAGTCCCAGCAAGCGATTCCTCCCATCTATCACACACTACATGAAATTGCTGGCTGAGACACGATGCCTACAGCTGAGATGGTTCCTAGACTGATTTAGCTCATATTTGTGGCCAGGAGTTCTTATGATTCTGTGGTCTTGATTAGTTTCTTAAACACCAATTAAACCTTCACAATCCTCATGTAAAAAAAAAAAAAAAAAATACAGAAAAACTCTGAAATGTCTGCATACACTGTTTGTGATTTATTTGTGCAACTGGCAATTTACAGTCAAAGCTTAAAGGCTAGAAGAATAGCTGGATACACCATTTGATTATACATCTATAACTCCTAACATAATAAGCAGAGTGGTTTTTTTCTTTGCCTTTTTATACCTCCCCCTTCTCCCCTTTCCCTCCAATTGCTATTTTTGTCACTGTAATGATGGCAAGAGTTTTCTCTTTGGGTAATTACATCTGTAACGCTGAATGCTGCTTCTCATTCACACTTCACGCTAGGCACTGGGTTTGTACTGCTACCTGCTATTGCTGCAAAACTTTGCAGAACCAACCCACTGTTCCACTTCCCATGATTACTCTCATTAAGCAAGGGCAAACTTTGAGATTTGTCTCAAAAAGGACTTTTTATCAGCAGCAAGTTTTGCTGAGAGTTTTTGGAATTTGCTCTTAGTTTTTTTGTTTGTTTGTTTTTGTTTTGTTGTTGTTGTTGTTTTGTTTTGTTTTTGAGTAAAAATAAAACGAAACAACTGATCAAAATGTTATTTTTTGATTTTGAGCAAGGCCATACTAACAGGGAGGATTTTAACTTTAGGCTGGTGGAAACAGTTGGGTGAAAGGGAAAGAAGTGAAAAGGAAGAAGACACAATCTCCCCCCTTTCTTGCAAGCTTCAAATTAAATCGTTTCTTTTGGAAAGATGGGTCTAAATCTGCCTTCCTGAGCTCAAATTCTCTGAAGCAATTGCAGCTTATGACAGACTTCTTCACTCTCTGCCACTTTCCTTCTTCTCTTTTTGTGAACAGACTAAATTCTGTATTTCTGCAGGGATTTTCACCTGTACAAGTGCAGGAATGGCTGGTTGAGATCCAGGGAGGCAAGCAGACCTCAGGCTCCTTATTGTCATCCTTATTGTCAAATAAGGATGTGCATCCTTATTGTCAAATATGCCACAAAATTGGACTTTGTGCCAAGACATTGGCAAAAGCAGCATCCACAAGACCTTTACCAGGGTCCTTTAGCCCTGCTCAACACTAATTATGGCCCCAAATGGGGGTCAGAAGTGGTGGAGCAGCAGCAAAAAATATTGAGACATCTGAAGGCATGAACCATGTGGAAAGACAGAGAGAGAGGTGGGATTGCTTAGTTTAAAGACATGTAACTCTAAAAACATAGAGGGTGGGTTGCCTCTAGAGGCAGTCAATTGTATCATGATGGGTATTGACTTAATTGCTCCGAGAAGCCTCCAGTGACAGAAATCCCACATCATTCCTCAGGTGTTATCCCTGGGCTCCTCTGCCCTAATGGCTGGGAATTTTCTTCTAAACTCTAGTTTGATTTTACCTGCAATATTGCCTTGCCCATACTACTAGTCTTTAAATAAGCAAAAGGTGATTCTTCTCAGAGGGAAACATCTCATCTTTGTATCCCAAAGGACTAAGTTTAATTTTCTCTCCAACTCTCTCAGGTTTGAAGAAACAGTTAAATCTTTTGAGACTAGATACCATTTTGTTTGCCACTGAAGTCAAGTACTCTATTAATTTTAAGATGTAACTTCTCTTCAGCAGGAGGTTTCTACCTGGAAGCTTTGGAAGACAATATTACTGTCTCTGAGAATTTCTTAGAAATTTATCATCTGATCACATGTGATTATGGGAGCTTACTCTGTGACACGGTGAAATTAAGGGTGGGAACAAACCCATGGAATAGAATACCTGTTTGATATGATTAAATGTGTTTTGAGTTAATCTTCAATGAGACAATGAAAATCTGAGAAAAGATGTGATTTCTCGTATGAAGGAATCTAATGCCATTGGAATTGCCCTAGAGGATCCCTTCTTATTGCTGGTTTCTGGTCCAAGGACATAGAAACTGAAACAAATTGAGAAACAAAAGATCACCTCCTCGTACTTTAAATTTATATTCTCCCCTAATTTTTCTAGATCCTTTTCTTATTAGACCCTTGCTGTAACTGATTACTTGTGCAAACAAAAATGCAGATGTGCTCGTTTTCTTTTGTGTTGCTCATCCTGGAAAGCTCTTGTATTTTATGATCTAAATGCTTTTAAAAATGAATCCCCCTCGTGTTGGAGATGACAGCTAATGTATATCCAACAGGCACTGTACATAGCTATGTAATGAGATTTATTCCAGCACCTCATGGTCTATGCATTAATTGAAACATCTCCAATGAGTTCACAAAAGCAAGGATGCCTCTGTAGGTAACTCCTTGGCAATTTATATGGTGTTTTGCAAATTACACTCTAGGCCTGATTTTATTGGCACCACTAGCATGCTCACATTGCTAATTATGTATAATGGTTAATGGTAATGGTTAGTGGAGTATGTTTTGTAGTGGATATTAAGTTCGTGACTTACCAAGATAGAAGCACAAACTGATTTTGAACTGCCTGTGTTTTACATTAGGCAGACATTAGCTCCAAAAACTCTGAAGATATCACAGCAGGGATCACCCATCTGGGAATCTTCTTTGTTGAGCTACAAATGCTTTCTAGTGTCTTCCTCTGCTTGATCTATTGCTAGTTGTACAAGATGATTCAGTAGGATGGACAAAAAGGTTCCCTTGATCAGGAAAATTTCTCTTTTTCTCTGCTTGTTAAGAAAAGAGGTAGACTTGACAAAGCCTAGATTTATTTATTTATCTATTTATTTATTTTATCTGACATCCATGCCCTCTGGGCTTTCCCAGAGTGAATAGGGTCTCTGAGGTGAAAGTAAGTGCAATTCTGTAGTTTTGGGATCTCAAGGGGCCTTGGTGGGAAATAGTCCTTTAGCTAAGTCAGTTCAGCCACAGCTGCAGAGCTCAGGAGACAGGAAAAGTTTGTGTACAGTTCAATGCCTAGGTGGTTTTGGGTCTGGCCTTCTTCAACAAAACCCTCAAATTCTCTCCTCCTGGTTATGGGACATGAAGATTATTCTGAGTCTCAGGTCTGTACCTTAGTTCTTTGTCTGTCTTTCCTCTTTCCATGGCCAAGCTTGTGTCCCTGGATCACAGTGACTGCAACAAGTGTGTTGTGTGGCTATTTTTCCATAGGTATTCTGGCTCTCTACCCAGTTTTCATAGCAAAGGATTATTCTGGGAAGCAAAGAGATGCATTCAGAAAAAAAAAAATGGGGAAAAAAAAAAAAAAGGCAGACAGTTAAGGCATCTGAAAAGTTTCCCATTTAAAGCAAACATAAAAGCTTAAACTATAATCCTTGACTGGAAGAATGATTTCTCCAGGGCTTAACAGCTGTCAGAACCCATTCATTCAATGCCTCCAGAAGAATAAAACTGCAGTCACTTACAGTGCTTTTTGAAAATCTTTAGATACCCGTGTTCTATTTTATTGAACAAGCAACAAGTGAGTATCAGAAGTGAGATAAAGCTGTTCAGCATTGAAACAGCTTTAAGCTTTTATATCATTTTTCATATGAGGACCTCAAAGAACACCCTGAACATGTGTTAAATGGGTGTCAGTACAACTTACTGCCTTCCTTAGAAAAAATGAATAAATGCCATTCAACGACAGCCATCTTTCACTATCCCAGCACTGAACATTCTTGGGTTGACTTAAAAGCTACTAAAGTGACTTTAGTTTTTACTCCTTGTAGCCATGGTGTTTTAAAAATATAAAGGAGACAATTTTTGGCTTAGTATGAAGTTGTGTGCTTCTATTTCAAGCCTGAATATTAAGTCCCTGGAAGCTCCCTTGTTATCTCCAGCTGTGTCAACTGGTCTAATAAAAGATATCAGCCCTAACTACAAAATATGTGTTCTGTAGGCCAAACAGACTGATTTTTTATATGTCTTGGGAAATGCCCAAGACTCACTGAAGTCAGTTGGAACTGGGGTCTACAAATACCTCTGCGAAGGCAATTCCTTTCTGAACGTGCTCTGAGAGTAAAACAAGAGCTGGGATTTGGCATTGACATAGCAGTCTTGACGCAATCCGGAGAATAGATGGAACGAGAGCAGGAAAGCTGCAGGTGGGCAGAGAGGTTCCCAGCCTCCAGATGAACGCAAAGCTCCTGAAGAGCTTCAGCTCGCACTCAGAGCAGACCCTGAGCTGTGGCCAGGGGCTTGGCTCGCTTGTTGCCACCAGTTCAACAATTGTTAGATTTCTGGCTTTGAGGAGGCTACCACCAGCCAATATAAACCCCATACGTGGTGTCAGATGTGTCAGTTGTCAAGCTGTAGCAATATCTGGTTCAAAAGGGAATCAGAAAGTGTTAATGTTCTCATTGCGCATAGGGCTTAAGGAGTAAACAGAATGAACAGGCAAAAAGGTGATTTTGTTAATCTCCTGAAATAAAAGCGGACGTGCCAAATATTGACTTGGCTCATAAAGGCATTTGAACTGTTTAAACAGCTGCCAAGTGAGAGAGTGAGAAGAGAGTGAGAGGAAGACTTCTATCTGTAAGTGGAATGGCAATGGGGTACTCTTTCTTTCGTTCTTTTTTTATTATTATTTATTTATTTATTTATTTATTTATTTATTAAAGACAGAAAGCAAAACAGAGCATTTCACTCGAACTCAGTCAGATCAATTTGCTTAACATCTTATATCAAATCCCAAACTCTCTATTCCTTCCAACTCTGGAATAAACCCCCAGGTTTTCAAATTGTTAAGATGCTAGCACAGAAAAAGCTTCAATAAAGCCCTAAGACCCAGGCCTGGATTTAAAGAGCACATAACCTCAGACAACATATAAATGCAGGCTTCTAAGTGAAATTAATAATAATAATAAAAATAAAATTAAAAAATGTCTGCTCCCAATACTGGACTGTCCTATTCCATGTCAACTCCAAGTGCATATTTCTCCCAAAACTGAACCTTCAGCCTCAGAGGAATGAGTTATCCTGGATAATTTTCCATGGGTATTTTCCATGGAGAAGTTCAAGGTGCCCTATTCCAAGAGAAAAGGGGTCTGTGTTTCCTCACAGGAGTTTCCACTCAGAAACACTTACCAGAGTATTTGGTATCTGGTAGGTTATAATAGAAGATGGAGGGCTGTAGAATAGGGGATAAACCTTCAAAGTAAGTGATCCAACCACTCAATTTTCCTAAACCTCTTGTGATGGGTCTTATAGCACAGATTCTTGAACAGTGAGCAGCCTTCCAGGGACATGATTGAAAAGCTACTGTTGTAAATAGAGTTGTGCAAGACATTAGGATACATGATGACATGTTGCATAGAGTAGCACAAACAATCTAAATCAAACTAAAAGGTATAAATGGTCTTTTTTCATCTTAGTTTTAATTTAAAATATAGCAACACATTGAGTAAATTTAAGAAAGTTAAAAGGGACTTATTTTATTTATTTATTTTTAACAGCGATTTATCCTTTCAACCTTAATATATCACAGAATAGATATGGAAATTTCTTGGTGCTCAATTCCCAGATGAGTTCATTGCTGTTGTGAGACGTGAGTTAAGATCCCAGTGAAACATCAGCAGCCTCATGTGCTCACTCCTAAGGAGACGTCTGCACAAACAGATACTCCTGTTATTTTGCCTTAGATATCTCATTACAAAAAAAGTTTCCTATGCTCCAGCTGGAAAAGGAACTGAAATAGTACCATCAGGAAATCTTTCTTATAGCAGTGGCAGCTGGAGGAAAAACAGGAGGCACTACAGTAGCAAGACTTGGACATCCCATGTTCAGACCCAAGTGATTGTGTCTATCATCTCTTGGCTGGCAGACAACAGCTGTTTTACTGCTTCTACCCTGAAGACAGCAAGAAGAAAACTAATGCTCATGAAAGCAAGTCTTTTTCCGTATCTCCTATTGGTGGCTATGCCCTGCCAAGCCAAAACTCCGTCCTAAAAGGACAGGCATAAGGGAAGAGTAGAAGAAACAGGGAACGTAGGGGTGTGATCCCGAATCAGGAATAACCTCTCAGGATCTGACACTCAGCAGCTTCCTGAGATGGAAGTTGAATCCAGACCATTGAATTTAATAATCCCATGAGATGGATCCTTTATGGTTTTGTCTTCATTTTACAAGCTTATCTATGTATTTGGACTCCACAGCTTCCTGTGACAACGTGTTACAGGATACGAGCTTGGCAGAAGAAGTCATCCTCTCATTTGTTTTTGATGTGTGTTACTTTACAGTTTTACTGGGTGCTGTGTTTAATCTGTAGAGGTTCCTGTTCCCTTTCTTTCACTTCATCACCTTTCATGAATTCACAGATATTTCACGATTTAAAAAGCCGAAGAGCAGGGAGCATTTGATTGTTCCTGTCACCCTTCTCTAAACCTTTTCTGATCCCGATGGCTCCTGGATGGAGAGGAGGAAAACCAGAACTACCAGAAGCATTCAAGTTGTGGGCGCACCATTTTGCTGTAGTTGCACAGTGACTTTTTTTTTGTCTTTTTCCCTTTGACTCAACATTTTTATAGTCATTCCTAATATTTATTACATCCCTGAGCCCTGAGCAAATTTACAGAGAACTCAGGACAAATTCTAAGATCACTTAACCTCCGTGCCTCAGTCTCTTAAAAAATATAAAATAAATAAAATTCTATTTCTCTGCAGAGTGTTCTAAGAGAAAAGAAACTCAAGAGCAATTTCACTGAAGTAAGTGGGCTTACACAAAGCATAAATCAACTCACAATCTTATATTAACAGTGCTGTCAGGGTTCATATCTCCAAAAGACTTATTAATTCAGAAAAAAAGGTGATTAAAGTAAAGTGAACAGTCTGCTATAAGACTCTGAAGTTGCTGAGGGGCAAATGGCCGTGGGATCTGCTGGCACTGGAGCAAATACATTAAAGACTAAGGAATTTACTAGTTAGCATGTGTGAATAATAAAGCTAAGGCCTGAAAATGATGAAGGTGTAGACAGGTCTGTGAGCTGGAACCAAAGAGGTTTCATTCACAGCTTTCAAGCTCAGCTGTGGCTGGGAAAAGAGACTTGGAGCTTGAGACTGAATGAAGAGAGAGAGGATTTCCCAACTGCCCACCTGCATTTGGGCCTCCATCCCTACCGAAAATAAATTCACACACTTTATTTTTATTTATTTTTTTTCTTATTTCCTCTGGAACCCCACAGCTTCTGGTGCAAGGGCTGCTAGCTCACATTCCCCATGCACAACAGGAACAGGGTATGGGTACAGGACACAGCAGGCTGCTTTAGGCTTACAGTCTAAGTGATTCTGGTGTTCCATCTCTCACAATAGACCTCAGGAACTGTTTCACAAGAGAGTGAGAGAACTCTGTATAAGTTAGCTATGGCATCATGCACCCTAGGCATGTCTTGTCCAGGTCTCTTGTTACTTCAGTATGACTGTCAGTAACAGTTCAGCCTTAAATGCTCAGTGTTTAAAGCCACTGAGCCAGTTTGGCCCACATGGTTTTTAAGTTTAGCTATGAAGTGATCCCCATCACCCTCTACATCTGTGTTTAACCAACACATTGACTTGCTCCAAGCATAGTCTTTAGCTCCACTAAAGACTATGGGACACTTAAGCTTGTTCCTCAGCCTAACACACCAATACAGGCACAGACTAATGATGAGGAGAAATTCAAGGCATGACCCTCAAGATCCCTGACCAGATCTTCTAATTTAAATAGAACAACCTTAGAAATTCAGGTTAGGAGCAAATGTGACCATCTTTTTATTCAATCTAAGCTCTAAGACTAAAAATCTTCTTGTGCTTGTCTTCAATGTCATAAATACAGAAGCCATGAAAAATCTCTTTAACTGCTGGGTAATGGAGTGGTGTTATTTCACATTAGTGCAGCTATGTAAGATCTAGGCATTTTGTCTAAATCGGGATGCCTAAATTTTCTCTACAATCAACAAAGAGGATCATACTGCTGATTTTTATTTATTTGTATATATTTTTTTCATGTTACTGGCAGTTAAGACAAATTCACAAATCTTTTGACAGGGACATGACCTGCCCTAAATATCACATCCAACAATTTTACATAAGCTGCACTGATAAAGCCTTCTTTCCCATCCCATTGCAAATGCTTTCCTTCTTCTCTTTTTACTGCACAGACAGCTAAAGGAAAAATTGTGGATAAAGCTCAGGTACATTTCCAGCCACCAGATTCTGTGTTGCGTTGCTGCCCATATTGCTCCTGCAAGTACTTTTACCCTTGTGCTTCTTCAGCTTTTCAAGTGACAGGATTTACAGAAAGCCCAGGGTGAAATAGTTTTGAAAATGTCACTTGCTGATAAAAGTATAATACTGCAGACATTCCTGTACCCAAGCCAGCTGGTAGACTGTACCAAAATGTTGAGCTGGGTGTGTTTATATTGTCAGTACAATGAGAGTCCAATCTCAAGACCACCCTTGTCACACAGACACTTTGCAAACCCTCATGACTACCTCAGGTCCATAGCCACAGCTTTTCAGATGGGCAACATTCGCCAATGGGAAAAGATTGATTTTTCCTGGGGCTGGACATGTTGGATGTTAATGCAACCCAACACAAAGCTAAAATTCCCTGTGTTTGGCACTTCCAGCATAGCCCAGAGGCCATCAGGGTGGAGCAGATTTCTCTGCCTTGTCCACTACTCATCTTGGAACTCAGACCCAATCCCTGTAACAAGGACTTGAAAGTGAAGATATTTCTTGTCTGTCTATTTATTTATTATTTATGCCATCTTATTTAGATTTGTAGCTATTCAGGGCAGATGTCAGCTGTTAGGAAATGTTTATGTAGCACAGCATAGTGGGGCCAGGATCCTGTTGGAGGCCCCTAGATGTTGCTACACTACAAATTCTTATTATTATTTGCCATGTTAAATTATTGCATGATGAATGAGCCTGGAGTAGACCCAAAGGCTAAAGCATGCATGCACACACATGCACACAGATAAAAGCAAGTTGTTTGGATGAGCTCTGCTAAATTAATTGAATAAGTGTCATTGCAGCTCTTCAGCCAAACATTGCTGGATGCTTAACGTTTTTTCAATGGTTTTGAAGACATAATTTTCATCAGCTGCAATTTGCTTTTTTAAAATGAAAAATAAGGAGGTATGATTACAATGAGGGGGACATTTCTCTGTCACTGAAGACACATATTAAAGTGATATAATTTCTCGTCAGACATTTGGCATTGCAATTTCTAATAGCAAAATGTGCCTTTATACACCCTACTATTGTACTTAGAAGCACTAAATTGCTCAAAACCATTCTGAGTTTTGCTGAGCTCTGATCCCTCTGGAATAGCAAGAAATAGCAAGACTCACTTGCCAGCAAACAGGATGCAACCAGAGATGCAGTGATCACCATACGGGTTTTGAGTGTAGGATGACACCACTGCCGTTGACACTTGTGGGAGAAGTTGTGGCTCAGCCAAGCTTGCCACAAAGGATCTGGAAAGAAATTAATTATGTAGAAACATCTGTCCCACCTTTTCCTAACTATGCATGGGTCTGTGATGGCTTGAGCTTTCATGAGCATTGAAGGAAGAGCAAGGGACAAGCTTCTAGGTTAGCCTCTAGGAGAGAGGTCTGGAAAGGATCTTATACATCACCACCTGCCCAACTGCTGATCTCCATGTCCTACAGTCCTCAACATCAGCACTTTGTTGTCTATGCAAATGAGAGAATAAGCAGCCTGATATTTCAGTAGGTCTCTGAAAACCCAACTGCAACTCCTCCCCCAGGCTTTCTGTACAAAATTGCTGCAATCGCTGAAATAACTCTTTTCCCTCCCCTGGCTGTGAAGGTGCAGGGGACCCATGCAGTATGAATGTCTTTCTTAATCCATATTTTCATACAGAACTTTAGTCTTACTCTGACCTTTTAATTACTTTTAAACCCAGGCAGAAATACACTGAATAATGAATGAGAAGGTGGCAGTAGCCTTTGTATTAAGCATCACTGAATATAGCAGCCATTTTGTATAAGATGACAGATAGTAACTAAAATATTCCCCCTTTCTGAATCTTCTGCAGATACCTGAACCCCTGGCCTCATTCAGGTCCTCTCTGGGATATACCTCTAAACACACCAGCTAACATGCACTTAAAATATATTTAAAGGATATATTTTTAAGCAGAGATAAAGCCTTTTGTCCCTTCACTCTCTTAATAGAGTAAAGCAAAACTCCACTGTCCCAACCCAAACAGTTTTTAATTTTTTTTTAATCTGTATTTCAGTCAAGATCAACATTTTATGTAGATTTAAAAAAAAAAAAAAAAAAAAAAAAAGGAATCTTGTTGACAAAATACTCAGTTGCTTGCTCCAAGTCTTTCAAGGCCTTTTGGAGGTTTGAACCTTTGGACTCCTGGCTGTCTGTAATAAGATACATAAGACTTTTGTACACAGCTTTGTGGACTGGTATGGTTATAGTTAGGAAAGCGATTCTCTAAGAACATGAACCCCTTTCCCCAAAGATCTGTTTCATTGTGACTTTGAGTCATAGTGGATTCTTTAGCAAGCAAAGCTAATATTTTACTCCTGTTGGTTCTGTGGAGCCAAAGCTGTTAATGGAAAAATCATCTCAACTTGGTTCCAGCTCATGCATCATCAACAAAATTGTTGGCCAAATTCCAGTGGCAGAACTTTTGGGGAGGACTTAAGAAGCACAAACAAAAGTTTTTCATCCCAAACTAAATTTGTGTCCCTGGTAATTAGGGGAGGGGGGAGCACATCTTTCATTTTATACATGGAATGGATGCAATCTGGAAGCTATTGAGAGAAACCAGAGAGGGGGAGAGAACTTCAGACTTCACCATTTTTATCAATCTGATCTGCTGATGAATGGCTAAACTTTCATGTAAAAGGTGTTTTTTTGTTTTGTTTTGTTTTGTTTTTCTGGCCTGTGAAAGGCTGCTGTTTGTGGAATGAAGGTTGAAGGTTGTAGAAATGCATCTATGCCCAGAGACTGATGATATTAGTGGCTATTTTCATTTTAAAATTGCAGGAGAATGGTGACATTAAAGAACACAGCTGGGCTACTTACTGTGTAAAGGTTGGATATAAAAGCCTGGTGCTTCACTGAAATGAAAAGGCAATGCTTGTGGTTTTTGGTTTTGTTTGTTTTCTTTGTTGTTTTTATTTGTTTGTTTTGTTTGTTTTTTTCCAGAAGAATCCAGTCTACAACATTCTTCAAAGACCTAAATTAAGAGTCATCCCCCCAGCAAATATTGTGATCCTTTTTGTGGTGTTTAAAGTTTATGAAGTATTCACAAATTCTTGGTTCTTCTAGGTTGCATCCTTCTCATGGCAAAGTAGAGTCAGAGAAGGGTACGGGAAGGTCTGTATGTCCATTGATTCCCTTGTTGAAGCCTTTCTAGAGCAAGAAAGTTCGCGTTTTCTCTAAACAGGTGGTCAGGATTTTCAGGGGAGACAAGTCTTCACAGCCTTTAAATGTCCACAATACAGCCATGCACCTTTGGTCTACTGAACCTGGGCTCCCTTTACAATCTGTAGGGGGAAATAAAGCCTTTTAAATGAGCAATTAATTTGTTCTAGTGTCTCCTATAGAAGACAGAGAGAGGAGAGGAGAGGAGAGGAGAGGAGAGGAGAGGAGAGGAGAGGAGAGGAGAGGAGAGGAGAGGAGAGGAGAGGAGAGGAGAGGAGAGGAGAGGAGAGGAGAGGAGAGGAGAGGAGAGGAGAGGAGAGGAGAGGAGAGGAGAGGAGAGGAGAGGAGAGGAGAGGAGAGGAGAGGAGAGGAGAGGAGAGGAGAGGAGAGGAGAGGAGAGGAGATTACAAGAGCCAGATTCGCTGAAAACAAAGCATTTGTATAGCTGACATTCATGGTGAAAAGAGTTATGAAGGTTAATAGCTTCGCACAGGCTGGCTTGTTTGAAATCTCTGAGATATTTGGCCATTGGTTTCCACAGTCTCATCTTTACTAACAACTTTTCCAAGATGTCCATCATATTGATTTAAATGCAGACACAATTTAAGATTATCCTCAAACAAGCTGACATTCTCCTTAAAAAGCATAACTTTCATCTTTTGGAGGCCTTGCCTCATACTTCACAGAGCACGCTTCTCCTTATGTAGTTAGATTATTTACTTACCAATTTCACCCCCCTCTTGCTCCCAGGCTTTGTATTACTTATGTGTTGTTGCCATCTTGTTCCTCTAATGGAATGCATTTTTACCTATACTGATGAAGTTCATCCCTTTTAGTAAATGGATAGACCAACCCACAAACCATTCTTCATACAGACATTTGCTGACTTTTATTGAAGAGCACTGCAGGGAATTGACCTTTGGCATTCTCACAACAAAGGCATATGCAGCATTTTCTTGACAAAGACTTTATTGGCCTCAGTGACAGGTGACTTCCCTGGTGTCTAAACTAGTAAGCATCATGGACAGGTAATGTCCCAGTGGCTAAAGAATTGGCTACAGCAATCAGTTGTTAAAGCAGTGAAAGAATGGTCAGTAATTTCTGGCAGAGGACGTGGCAGCAGACATGGGAGAATAATGAGCACAACGGACACAGCTGCTCGCAGAAGGAATGGGAGTTTCCTATTTCCTTGTGTGGAAAGATTAATCTGAGTGGGGAGCTCTTTGGTCCAAGAAGGAAATAACTGAGAAGCACCTAAAAAAAAACCAGCCAGCCCGCAGAGGGGCCTGTTTTCATTGCCTCTTCCATTACATAAATTAGGGGACAAGAAATAAAACCCACAGGAATAGGTTTTGAAATAGGCAAAAGAAAGTGGTTCTTTACATAATAATTAAGCCTTTGTAATAAGGGTGTCTATCCAAGGGTGCTGTGGATGCTGAAAGCTCACATGAGAATCAGTTAGAGGGAACAATGGAAAAAGAAAATAGGGAAATTACATATTCAGAAAGTCATAGAGCTGAAAATATTTGGAGATCAGGGATATGTAAAAGGAAAATGTTGCATAGATTTTACCTGGTTTTGTTCTTGCCTTTTGCAAGCAAAGATGTAGATTTTTCTTCTTCCTGCTCCAATTCTACATACTTTTCCACGCTTATGATTCTAGTTTGCCTCTGAGCTCTTCTGTGAGAATTGTGGTGATTTCAGAGAGAATTGGTTTTTTGCTTGTTTGGTTGGTTGCTTCTTATTTGCAAGAAGGTGATTTGCAAAAAGGCTTGCTCACACACATTCAGAAAATGTTTTCCATTTCTTGGAAAAAGACCAGTATCCGGCATTATAAACCAAATACTTCAGTATTTATGTCTCCAGAATCTAACTATACACCTAATCAGGAATGGTCTTTCAAATATCTGTTTGGTGGGTGCTTCAGTATGAGCTGGGGTACCAGTAAGAATTAACTCCAAGGTCTCTTTTCATCTTTTCATACTTGGGCACTTAGTGCCTTTTGCAATGCACCTCAGAAGGTGTCCAAGGCATCCCCAGGAGGCAGGCTGATATCTATCATCAAATGGGAGACTCAGAAGGACCTCATGTTACAGTTGCTATTTTCTGATCCTCTTTTCTGATCTCTCTTGCTCCTTTTTTTTTTCCCATTTGCCTCTCTCCATAGTGCCTTGATCTGAAATCCCTCATCTAAGAATCCTGTGTGTGCCTTCAACAAGAAATCAATGCCTTCAACAAGACAAGAAATGTCAAATATCTTTTTTTTGTGTGAAAACCTTGCTGAAAAGAAAACGTAGGGGTGAGAAACTTATTTAAAATAATAATAGTAATAGTAATAGTAATAGTAATAGTAATAGTAATAGTAATAGTAATAGTAATAGTAATAATAATAATAAAGGACAGCAACAACAACAACAAAACAAACAAACATAGAAACAAACAAACAAAAAATCCAACCCACAACTCTACTTCTGAAAAGACAGGAGATTGAAGGATAAAACACAGACAGGAGTAGCAAATAGACACTACTGAAGGTTTACACAGGTTTAAATCATTTTGATGTAGCTCTCTACTCAAAGTTAAATTCTCTAACAAGTGAACATTGTATTTCATCACTTTTATTTTGTCAGCATTTTATCCTTGAGTCAGACAATTTCACCAAGCGTACGTGAAAAGGGTATCTTCTAAGGTTTCCCAATTCAGTTGGTGACTTCCTTCAGCGCTGTATTAATAAGCAGTGTCTCCCTAAACCATCTTGAAAGATTTATTCAGTGCCTATTGAACTCTGTTAGAGTATTGCCACTTTGTATTTGCCTTTGAGCTTCAAGGTTATGCAAAATTTCTCTTTCTCTTTCACTCTGCTTTGTAGTTGACTGCTTCCAAGACAGCAAATTTAGTGTCTGGCATCTATAATGTCTCTGACATTTGTGAAATTCTTACCACAGTGTTATACGTGTGTCTAATATCAATGATTCATTTGGAGGAGTAAAAATTTGACAGCTATAAAATAAAGCCTTCTATATATATCAGGAGAGGGAGAATGAGAACCACTAAATTATACTAAACCTATAAATACTGGATCTGGCCTGTCCCTCAGAAATGCTCCAATGTTCTCCTGGGTCATATCTACACTTGTAAAACTAAAAGGAAGTTGGAGAGTGAGCCAAACCAGGAGACATAATTAAAACAGGTCAGGGTCTGTCCGGTGGTCCTGAGGCCACTGGCACAGAGCAGCTTACAACCCCGCTGCTGAGTTCTACTCGCCTGAAACAGGATATCCTCATGTACCACATATTAGGAACAGTCCTTGGCTTGTGCAGACCTCAAAACAGGGCCAAGCATTTTCTGGAAAGATGCTAATTGGCATTGGCCAAGGACAAAAGAAATTAACTGTATGGATGACAGAATTCATGCTCTCAGGGATGGTTCTTGATACTCTTCAACTTAGTAGTAGAGATGTAAACAAAACTTTGGTGTTGCCAGTTTGGAAGGAAGGGAAATTTCTTTGTTTATTGTTTTAGAAGTCTCAAGTGTTTCTGTACAGTAAGGGTTAGTTTCTTGGCTAGCTTATTTAATGAAGTATGTCACTCAGAACAAACACAGCTCTTTAGGACTCCACATGAGCAACTTTTAGAGCTCAATTGCTGCCTATATGACCATGCCAAAATCCTGCTTTGAAGCTTCTCATGTCCTCATTTAACCTGAAGAAAAGAAGGCTGAGGGGAGACCCTGTTGTGGCCTTTCAATGTCTAAAGAGGGCTTAAAAGAAAGAGAAAGACTTTTTATCAGGGCTGGTAGTGACAGGACAAGGGCTAGCAGGTTTAAACTAAAAGAGGGTAGATTTAGTTTGGATATATGGAAGAAATTTTTTACAATCAGGTTGGTGAGACACAACAATGGGTTGCTGAAAGAAGTTCTGTATGCACAGTCATTGGAAGTGTTCAAGGTCAGCTTGGAGAGAGCTTTGAGCAACCTGATTTAGTGAAAGATGTTCCTGCCTGTGGCAGGGAGTTGGACCAGCTGATCCTTAATGGTCTTATCCATCCTAAACCCTAATATGCTCTATGATTATATGGTTATGCACCTACCTGCAGGGTGACACCATGCTGAAGAGTGACCACAGCTGAGGGCCTGGAGTGGTGATGCCAGCTGGGTTAGGTGAAGGGTGGGCATATAGAGAACAGTGATCCTGAAAGAACCTGCCCAGGAGCTTTCAAAGAACTGGCGACACCTTCAGTCTCCTCAGAGGACACCCTGGAAAAGCTGACCCAGGTGGGGAAGACTTTTACCTTTGTCAGGGGAGTCCAAAACACAGAAAATGTACAAAGTGCAGGTACACAGGATGTAGATTCATATGTACCCATACATTTATGTTTCTGAATACACCTTTTTGGTTACAGGTCTGGCTAGTGGGGTGTTCAGTTCTGACTCATGGGTTTTGACCTCTTAACTTTGGCAACACAAGGCACCCCAAACCAGCCTTTAACAGGTAGTGATGATGAGGGTTGAGAAATGATTCAGCAAGAACACAATATTTATGGCTATAAAGGCAAATTGACTTCTGGGAAGCAGGAGAATGTGAGTTATTTTTAGAAAAGAAAGGACAATGAGGTCTTGTCTACACTGTGAATTTTCCCCAGCTCTCAAGCTGGCCTGGAAGATGTCTGAAATCACTGTGTAAACAAATTCCTGGCTGCCAGAATCAATGTTACCACCCCTTTAGCTTTAACCAGATTTTGGAGGGTTTCTCTGCTCTGTTTACCAACAGGTCTGCATCCCTGAGTTGTGATGCATTGTTCCTCACAGCCTCACAAAAAAAGACAGAGCTCTTTCTAACTCCTCTGTAGAGCAAATGATCAGAGCACAGCAAAGAAAAATGAATTATCTAAGCCCCAGCATGAAGCAAGTGGCAGAAAAGAATTTTTATCCCAAGATTTGAGCTAAACCTCTATAACCATTGCACCACCTTTTTCTAACTGTGCTTCAGGTCTTTCAATATGCACTTAAATGTCGGGAGGGCAGATCACCTGTATAAAGAAGGCATTGTTATTTGTCTCCACACAGAAGAAGACTGGGTAGATTTCAAGTCAATTTTTAAGTTTGTTTTTTTTTTTTTTTTCATTTAAATTAATGTTTATTTTGGAAGAACAAGGCCTTGAAATATGGAGTAACGAGCTCTGCAAACAGAAAGTCCTAGGAAATTAGGATGTCTTCTTATGTACATATATGTTAATTATCTAAACTGATCTCATGAATTCTAGTCTGAACTGGCAACCTGACACACCTTGTGTGTCCAGAACGGCCACCTTTCTACTCAAGAGGTCATCTAATTCCATGTCCTCACTCCAGTATTAATCAACTCCATCTAAACCAACCATGATTTGCATTTAGCGTGTTTTTAAAATCCTAAAGTGAAGG
The DNA here is from genome assembly GCF_964211825.1 of Aythya ferina. Lineage (NCBI taxonomy): Eukaryota > Metazoa > Chordata > Aves > Anseriformes > Anatidae > Aythya > Aythya ferina. The sequence goes on from NC_140297.1 coordinate 2,120,613, forward strand.
AGGTTTCAATTTCTCATTACTCTTGTTTGGAATCAATTATATTATCTGCCTTAAAGGTCTCTATCTATAACTAAGTTCACTTAATTGTCTTGATCACAGAGGACCAGGAAAGCACAATATTTCTTTGATGTATTTAGCGATCTTTAAGACTTTTGAAAAATATTTCCAGGCTTTTCCTTGGCCTTCTCTACAATAAAATCTTTGTTTTATTTTCCTTTGTAGGTCGTTATTTCCACATTTCTGATGCTTCTCCTCATCTCTGTCTGGACTAATTTGACCTTCTCTACTGACTCCAAACGTGGTGTAGGACATATCAATCTTCCCAGATACTCACAGTAATGTTTTCTGTGTATCAGTATTCTTTAAACTTCTGCCCATCATTTTTCGTATTTTCCTCTCCTGTACAACAAAGGACTTGCATTCAGCCACTCCTTTGCTATTCAGAAATTTTTGACTGTTGAAACACCATTTGGAAAGCTGTGTTTAAGTTGAACAGAAGCAAAAGAAACAAATGAAAAAGGGGGGTTAATTTTCTCCAAATCCTCTTTAGTCCCCCTTAGCTATTAGCTTACTGTGCCTCTTAAGTGTTTCTCTTAAGTCTTTGGATTGAACTGTTGCTTATGTGTTCAGTAAGTAGAATGAAATGGACTCTTCTTTCTATTTGTCTCTTTCCAGTACATAACAGGATAAAATATTCAGTTTGTGGAATTTGTCTGAAAAGATTTGGCAGCCTTCTGAGATTTTTTTGGCCAGTGGGACAATCTGATTTGGCAAACTAGCTAAGAAGTTGCTGAAAGAATTAAACCATATTATTGGATCAGATGTGACATGACTGTTTTGCTAGAACTTTGTTTTGGAGGTCTCATTTCCACTGGGGTATTTTTCAAATTATACAGACTAGGTGGTTTTATTATACGTGTAAAATTAAAAGGTCCTCAGATCCCCCCCAGCAAAGAACATGTTACTCTGAAATAAACATAGCATAATTTTCAAGCATTCATCTTTTTTTTTTTTTTTTTTCCTCTGACTTTTTCATTCAATGCATAAATTATTAGATGTGTAAATCACAAAACCTAAATCCTATTGCAAATTTACATTTTATTTTATGGGTAAAATCCAAACAGTAGGTCAGTGCTTACATAAGTTGCATGTTCTTTATGCTTGCCAGGTCTTGTACTTGGTCGAGTTTTTCAAGTCTGCAAGGGACGATTGAGGTCTGAAAGGCTCATATCAGATACATTACTTATTCCTTTGCTGTGGACAAGTAATTAATAGACATTGAGGATTTCCATAAGGAATGTGTCCCTCAAATCACATTCAGTCTTGCAAGGGTCCTAACTGGAAATAAAGAAAAAACAGAAACATACAAATAAACAAAATAAAAATAAAATAACATAAAAATAAAATAACATAAAATAACATAACATAACATAACATAACATAACATAACATAACATAACATAAAATAAAATAAAATAAAATAAAATAAAATAAAATAAAATAAAATAAAATAAATGTAAAATAAAATAATAAAAAAGCTTACTCTGGCAAATACAAAGTATCTGTAATGGCTCAGTATTGGACAATGAGGTCCCACTTTTGAGACTTTTTCAGGGAGCAGGGGGACAGGGACTTCTTGAAGAAAATCTGAAGTTCACCTTCTGAAAACTTAGTCTAGTTACTTGAGATTTATCCTGTTGTCTTTGGTAAATGCATGAGTTCTCCTGTACCAGCTAAATGGTCAGGTCAGCTGTCTCAGACAATATTCATCTTCTGTTAAGTCAGGTCTGAACCAGCCAAGGAGAGAAAAAGCCACCTTTTATTCTAGCATGTCTCCACCATATTCAGCCTTGGCTTCTATTCAGTCCTTGAGCTAATGCTTCATCTTTAATTAACATCTAGCTATCATATGTGCCAGAATTATGTAAGAACATATATTCATGGAAAACGCAGTGTTATTATATGTCTTTTTCACTGGGTAGCCTGCTTAATTAGATTTACCTGGAAATGTATATAAAGACCACCTTGAGTAGGTTGGTATTAACTCAGATGTGTCACCAATCCAGTCTTCCATTCACTAGCCACCTTGTTTGTCTTTTGGCAAATTTACCTCTTTTTTTTTTTTTTTTTTTTTTTTCTCCTTTTGAATTATGCAGCCCATATTTAGCTTCCTTATAGACTGCCTCACCATTTCATATCTCTAGAAATGAGAAGAGTGAAATGTTGCCCACCTTCTACACTCTTTTAACTACCTCCCAAATGCTGGATATAAAACCAAACCTTAATAATGTTAAATAATAATATGTAATAATGTTAAATAATAATATTAATAATTAAAATAATTAAATAATAATTAATTATATGACAATTAAATAATAATGATTAAAAATAATTGAAAATAAAATAGCGCTTGTTAGTCTCAGTGACCTGGTAAATATCCCAGCAGAACAGCTCCCAGGTATCCTCTTTCTGCAGGTCATCCTAGTGTGTTGAACCATGCCATGAGTGCTTGTAAACCAAAATATTGGGCACCTTTCCACATCTTCTCTGAATGCCCTACAGTTATCTGTCTTTGCTGCCTGGGGATTGTGTCTGTGGCTGGTGCCCAAAACCTCTGCTGAAATCTGTGTGCAAGAGGGGGAACACAACAGTTTATTCAAGTTCCATTGTCCCCACCATCTTTCGTGTGTCTTTCACATCATAAAAAGAGTCTCAGCAGTTTTATTCTTCTTCTTTATAACAAAGCAAATAATACTCTGAAAGTGCAAGCAATGCCTTTCAATACAGGAACAACTACAGAAATGTCCTACAAAAGCAATTTTTCTAATAGACAAGGCTGCTACCTGACTGTTCTGTAACAATTGAGGAAATTCACAAGTTCCAATTTCCCACTAGAGGACATGAGGTCTCAGGATCCCCTAATAAATTTCTTTCCAATCTGGCCTGAAAAAATCATTCCATTGTAATAGCTTCCTATCTAATCTCAAAAAGCATCACATACTGATGTAGACAAGATATATACTTGTGTGTGTGTGTTGTTTTTTTTTTTTTCCTAACTATTTAGAAAAAAAAGTATGAAATTTTAAACAAACCTTGCTTTATCTCAAGGATCTGTTTTATTTGGTGATGCTTTGCCACAGTTGGTTGTCTCAGGATGCCATCATTGGCCTACAAGAATCAATTTTATGGGCATCAGAAGTCACCCACTGTGTGGAACTCACAGGACTTTGGGTATAGGGCAGGTCTTGAACACACAACTGTGTGAAATTTAAAAATTAAACCCAGGATAGTTTTCTGAAGAAAGAAATAGGAGGAGGAAAGAGCAGGGACATTGATTTATACTTGGCAAATATTTGTAGCATGGACAAACGTTCTCCCTGATAGGTGATGGGGAACCTGGATAGATATGAGATAACTTCAGGACTGTTGTTACTTTGCTTTACTGGAAATGGCATAGTTTTACAGGGCACTGCACCAAAAACAATTTTTTTATTATTATTTTTTTATTATTCCCCAAAGAGTCATGGAACACTATATCTAACGAACTCACAAAAGGAGACAACGCCACACATATGGGGCCTGTCATCATCTACAACTTCCATCAGAAGTTGCTGGAACTGTTAGCATTTGCTGTGCTTATAACTCAACAACACCAGGAGATTGGCCAAACATTGTTCTAATACCACCTATATTTCTCATTTTTTTTTAATTTGTTTTATTTTTTTTTTATCTCAGTCTCTAGCATGGTTTTGGCCCAGCTAATATCTTCCAAAACAATTCCTGGGTATTGTTCAGGCATTATCACAAGCCAGAAATCTTTCCAACTGTGCAATTTGGATGCAGCCAGACTGCTTCAGATTTCAGCTGTGTGGATGTACGCCCTGGTGGGCAGGTGGCTGCTGGGTCAAGGAACGGATGCTGGCTCTCTTCTTTAGGTGTCTCCTCTGAGTGCATCAAGAACAGGGTTTGTTCCCAGACTTGACAAATGTTCATCCCAACTTGGACTGTGCTTAGTTATGTTATGGTCTGCAAGAGTCATTCTGCTGGATGTGTACATCCGTGCTTCTACTATTACCATATGTCTGGGTTTTCTTTTTTTTTTTTTTTTCTTTTTTTTGTCTTTTTTTTTCTGGAAAATTTTTCACAGATATGTCAGGCTGCTATCTCCTTCCCTGAATCACTTGACTTCTTTGCCCTTTTCCAGCTGTCTGGCCTAGTGCACGCTGTTGCTTTAGAAGATGAAGCTGCAGCTCTGCCCTCTCTAGCTCTGAATTTTTAGTTATTTTCCTATTACTGTTCAGCTGTGTGGGAGGTTCCCCTCTACCCTGACCCTACACAGCTCTGTCTCACCAGGTGTCCCTTCTCTGTTATACACACCTCAGGAAGGAGACAGGTTAAGATAACTGGGATCCCAAACAAGGTTTTGAAGTGGATACCCTCAAGTGTATAAATGAAGGACAACTACAACTCTTTAGAAAATCCCCAAACCTGTTTATTTTCCCTCCTTGATCCCATCATACCCTCTCTCAGCAAACCAGGCTCAGTTTCATGCTCTTCCCCCATTCACCAGCTCCCCAGTCCAGTGAAACCCAAGTCCTGCCTCCCTCCCCATGCCATATCCACCTTGGGCATCCCCCTCCCAGTGCTTTCAGGTGCTCAGTCCAGCACAGCCACCACAAGCTGCTAATTTGCTCTTGGGGAGGGGGGCTTGGATGGGTCACATCTCAGGGCTCCCAAACGACAGGGCCCTAGAAAATTGCTTATACTTAAAGCAAGTTGTGGCCCAGGTCCTGATGGTCCAGGGAAGTCTTTTAGGAAGGGAGCTTGTTTCCAGGCTATGTTCCACATCTTCCTTTGGGAATCTGTATTCACAGCTTCCCCATCCAGCTCATTTCCTCACAGACAGTTCTTAATAAAAAACCAGCATGGGCTGAAAAAGACCATTCCAGCAAAGAGGTCAACTTGCCTCCATCCCTGCAGTGTTTGTGCTGCCTTGCACCCATTCCTTCCTCTCCTCTCCCTTGGAGTTCAGAGGCTTCAGAGCCTGAAGCTTGCTTATCCAACTCACAACTGCTCCTGCTTGGGGAAGATGGGATTTCAGAAGGACCTGGTACTCCTCATGAAGTGTTTGCTGTTGGCTGATGGTCTGTGCTACCTAGGCGAGAGGTTTCCCAGTGGCGATGCTACAGACAACATCTCCCTGGGTTCTGCCCTTCCAACCCAGTGGGTCAGCTCGGCTCAGCTTTCCGTGCCTCTAAGGCAGAAAATGAAAAGGGGAAAAGTGTGTTAAGCCCTTTCACTAACAACCAGAAAAGCCCAACACAAGTGACCCTCAGTGAACGTCCCCCTCCCGTTCCTTGTCCACGTATCTGCTGCCCCCAGCCACTTGCCCCTGATGGTGCATTCCAGCCAGGACGGGGCTCGTGCCCTACACAGCAGTTCTGTCCCTCTCCCAGCTCAGTCCCTTGTAGGACAGAAAGCCACAGAAACTAAATGATTACTCTCTATTTCTATACACATGGGGCATTGATCCTAGGGTCTGTTTTATGGGCTGGGGAGGGGGGAAACGGGATGGGGACAGGGTGGGGGAGAGCAGGAGCGTATTTCATTTATAAAATCAAGCCCTGTTCTAGAGAAAATTGAAGTTCCTGTTTCTTTCCCTGTGTATTAGACTCCCCGTCGTCTTACAGGAAGTCTTAATAAAGTCTCCAGGGAAGTTTAAAATGAATTTTAAAAAATCATAATCCCCATATGGAAGCATTGGCATCAGTAAGATATACCACTGTGTGATAGCATTGAGCCAGGGAATATTTGAAGGCCTGTAAAATAAACTCGTTAAATCAGTATTCTGAATGCGCTGCCTATGGAGAAAGCCCCCCGTCAGCTACTTCCTATCTCTTGAGCGAAGAAAAAGATGTGCCTGGGTTTTGGAACCCAGCAGCTTGAGGCTGGGACGGGGGGAGAGCGGCACTTCATTCTGGAGGAGAGACAAATGGCATTTCATTTGCTTGCTTGTTTCAAAACCATCCCTCCTAACGCTGAAGGACAAACAAAAAAATTGCTTGGTCAGCCACAGACAGACTTTCCACATGCAATGGGATGGTGAGAGGTCTTTGAGTGGTAGAAATAGCATCAGGCAGAAACCGCTCCAACAGATCTCAGTACTTGAGGGACAGCAAAGCAGCAACAGACACCAAAATGCTTGGAAATGATGGCCCCAAATAGCTGCAGACAGGCAGCAAGCAGGACATGTTACAGAGGAATATAAGCATAGGCTGTCTGCCCACAGGCCACCAAAATCCATCATCCTTCCCATTTTAGGTGCCAAAGGTGCCTGAAGCATAGATTCTTGCCCTGATGACAGCACAGAACTAAGCAGGAAAGGCAAAAAGAACAGGCCAAGCATGCAATGATGCTCCTCTGGAGGATTCTCCCAGTCTCCAGGTAAAAGATGCCTATTCCCCAAACTCACAGACTCAAGACAGCTGTGAGTAACAGCCCAAAGAAAGGCAAATTACAAAAGTTTGTCTTTTTTTTTTTTTTTTTTTTTTTCATTTTCCCTTCACTCTCCTCAAAGCAAAATGACTTTCTCTAGAGCACTGTATCACCTTCTCAGATTTCCGACAGCAGATTTTGAAAGTGAACATGCATTTCAATTGTGTCTTAAATAGGAGAAATTCTATTGTATCCTATGTCCTCCCTGCAAAATAACTGTTGTGACAGGCAGTTTTATGGTAAGGGAAGATAGTGAAGTTCAGGGAGGCTTCACCACTATTATTACAGAGCAAGTCCCTGGAGCATCTTAAGAATGAAATATGCACAAAGGCCTGTTTCACAAGATCAGTGGTCAGGTCCCATCCATTGTCCCAGATTTCACTTGTGACATTAAACAGATTGCTTTTTGTGCCCCAGTTACCCTGCATGACACTCCTCAGGCTGCCTGAGTCCATGCTAAAGGACTTAGAACATCAAGGACTTGGCCCATGAAGAAGATGTATTTTCTTTAGCCAGAAGAGATTAGGGCCGTAAAAGATATTTGGCTCTGTGTAGAAATAAGGGGTGTGCCAAGCGAAATACCATATGAAATTAGGAACAGTAGAGAGCCTGTGTTCTCATCATTATTGCCTGATGCACCTCTTAGACACCTTAGGGGTTTGGGAGTTTTACTTTAAGAGGGTGGTTAATTGGCTGATGGGTGGTTAGTTTGCTCAAAGCACCTCAATTCATGACCTCCCCCCAGCCCCAAATAAAAGGAAACAAAAAGGAAAAGGAGAATTTAATTTCTGAAGATGGTGTTTTTCTTTAAGCTTATGACACACAACCTCTTTGAAAATGGTCAACCTTGCCCATAACATAAAGATCAACCTGGCCAACAGGTGAAAAGCTCTGTTTCCAGTCCTAGAAATATTTACCCATTTATTTCTTTATTTATTCATTCATTTTGGCTACTAGAAGGAGAAACCCATGGTTTGAACAGCTCTCCCTCCAGTTTGGGACTTCACAAGTCAGCTGGTGGAAGGAGACTCTCAGTCCCAGGGAAGGTTTCATTCATTCTCCGTGGGTCTAATCAGGTGATCAGGACAGCGTTGGTGATCCAGATTTCTTCCTTGATATCTCCCAAAAGGGAGATAGGCACAGATTGCTCTCCTTCTGAAGGCAGAGCCAAAACCCTGCTAATACTTAAATCTGTATTATGAAACTAGTAATAATCAAGGAGATCTTGTTCAGAGTCTCATTGTGCAAGAAAGTACAGAAAGAGAGAATGGAAAGACCATTACTTTTCCTTGAGAGTCTCTGGGGCTGCTGTAATTACTCCAGAGGGCTTCATCCTTCAGAGAAACTGCAATTGTAGTGAAAAGGTGTCATGGAACTTCCTAGCCATATGTGTATTATCTCTGGGCAAAACAGAACAGAAACTATGCTCTGTTTTTCACTGTTTTTTGTTGACAAATGCTTTTTATTGATAACATTAAGCAAAACCAATGAGCAAAAGAGAGAGAGAGAGATCAAGGTGAAGAAAGGAAGGAAGAAAGAAAGGAAGGAAGAAAGAAATGCCTGCAGTTTGTCGATGGGTTTCTTTCACAAATGAACCAGAGATGAAATTCAAAATCTTCAGCCCCTCCTATTGACCTGCTCGTCTGGACTCATGATCCTTACTGCAACCCCTTGAGGACATCCAACTAGTCCAACTCAAGCTTCATCCACCAAAGGCAATGCATATTTTTCTGATGGCTCTTTTATCAGTAATGTCCTTGGGGTTTTAAACGACTTTCAGCTGTTACATCTATTAACCTGTGGAACACTAATACTATAAAAAGATGATTGCTCAGGTGAATTGATTTGATAGAACAGATGCCATGAAAGACTTCTTTAGATTGAAGCAGGGATGTAACAAAAGTTAGGCACAATTTAAAACAACAAAAATGAGAAAATACATCCAGCACAAACTACCTCTAAAACTACCTCGAGATACAGAATATAACTATAGAAGAACAAGGTCCCCTCTAGTGGAAAGTTATGGAATCTGTCAATCAGGAGCTGCTACAAGTCCTTCCTAATCCAGGTTGTGTAGTATCTCAGTTTGTTTCCTCTTTATCACCCATGTCATGAACACGTCAGGCTCAACTAACAAAAGCAGAGATATTGTCATTAATACCTGCGTATCTGGATCTCCAGTCTTAAATCCTGCTTTTGGCCTCGGGGATTTGTTGTTGCACTTATGTTTTCAGAGAAATCCGTGTATCTTCAATTTTGTCATTATTAACGCATTTTGCAAAGCTTCAGCAGCTGTGGATGTCATTTTTTCCAATGAAATTTCTCCATCTGGTGGTGTAAAAAGCAGCTCTGGAGCTGCTGTTGGTCAGTATGCTCCACTCCAGCAATGTTAATTTGCACCCAAGGAGGGTAAAGCTTGGAGGAAGTGTATACCAGTTTTGGGCCATGCCTGTAAATTTAGTTTAGTCCCACTCCAGTCCTTACAACAAGTGTTGTTAGGTGGGATGTTTTCTTGAAAGTCTGCAACCCCCAGTAGTGCATTCCCTTAATTATACCCACACTCTGTAACTCTGACAAATTAAGAGACAAGGTGGTGTATCCCCCCCCAGGTGATCCAGGGCCAGTCCTTCTCAAAGGAAAAGCAATTCATTTTATTTTATTTTATTTTATTTTATTTTATTTTATTTTATTTTATTTTATTTTATTTTATTTTATTTTATTTTATTTTATTTTATTTTTTTAAATTAACAGAACATCTTATTTGTTTCATAAGGCATGACCATAGTACAAGTTGATATATAATAATGTGAATGTATATTCTCTCTGCTCTTGTCAGAAATTAATTAAAATTTATTGCAAAGACTCCAATAGTTCCAGATGTATTATTATTATGATTATTATTATCATTTAATGTAGGGGGAAAGCAGTAAGACTGGGGAGGAGAGGATTAAGGAAAGGTCTGGTTTACTCTGCAACGGTAAATTTAAAGAAAAAATGAAGGGACAGATTTTCTTCGCTGAGGCTTTGGGATCAGGTGTATACCTGTCCTTTTTCCCTCTTACCAAATAGGTACAGATTGGGTCAGCACCTGCATTCTGCACATCATAAGGAACACTAACAGCAGGATTAACAGCCCCACACCATGTTACCAGCTGTGGAGCAGGGAAGTAGTCTTTCCTGCCCAGCTCACAGCTGGATGCTGTCCTACAGATGCTCAGATGTGTGAATTGGGGTTTATAAGGTAGAGGCATCCACTCGGACCCTAAAATACACAGTGAGCCAGAATACGAGCTCATGTAACCTTGTGCAGTTCCCAGGTACCGCCACCTGTGCATGCAGGGTGTGCATGCAGGTTTTTAAAATCTTTTTCCATTTATTTTCTCTTTCAGACTCTATTAAAGAAATCATTACACAGGGGGAGACCAGAAGAAAGCAGGTGACTTATATGTAATGATTGATACCTGACCTGTTTCTCTGTGTTGGAATCAATGTGATTTCATCAACTCTGGCACTAGGAGTCTCTGCAGCTCCCCAGGCAAAGGGGGGAAGACCTAAGGAATATAAACTGATACCTCCCTCATCTGCTATTACACACACATGTACACACAGACCGGGTTACAGATCTGGGCTCCTACAGAATTGCTTCCTCCTCAGATGTCCGCATGACTGTTGTGTTCCTATTTGCTCCAGCTGAAGTAGTGGATAAAAGTCCTTTTCCTGGTGTTACAACCCAGTGGTAGTCCTGAGCCATAAAGCTGGGCATCTGAGGCCTCTCAGATTGAAGAAGGAATTAAAAACATTTTATCCACTCCTGCTTGGAAGCTGTAATCCCCACACTTCTTGCCTATCTTCATCCATTGAAAAACTAGGGATGGGACTGAGATTCAGCAACTTAAACATAATAATGTACATATTCGCACTCATCAGGGGTTTAATTGCAGTGGATGGAGATTTAGGGTTCCAACCACTTCTGCATCTAGAGTCAGAAGTATTTTTCATACTCTATGGAGATAATGCCTGGGGTCAGTGAAGTACCACAATTCACTCTACTAGTAAATATTTTTGTGGTTGTAAACAACTTTGCTCCTTGAGTCCCACACAATCTCTTCACTAGCTCTGGTGCCTTTGTACCAATATGGGGTGAGTAGGAAAGGAGAGAAGGGGAGCAAAAGGCAGGATGAATGTCTTTGCAGTGATAGATCAGCTCTCTGTGTACATTGAAATCACAGGGTGGATAAAAAATAGTTGGATTAATATAAATGTAAATCCTAGGTCCTGAGCCTTATAAGCAACTGGAGATAACTCCCTCCTCACCCCCCAGTGTAGCATCATATACCACTATAAATACTCAGAGACAGCATAGGCAACAGACAACAGGGAGAGATTTAGTCATCAAGATAGCTTGAAATCTCTCTCTCATTAGCATGAATGTGTTGTATTTGTGCATGTAAATATTCCATGGCTATTAATCTTAAGGCATACATTGCTGTGATATTTACAGGACACACTAGGAGAAAAGCTGCTTCTGTTAAAGGTACTCTTGAAAATTCTCCGGGAGGTGAGAGAAATAGCAGCCACGTGGAAGTGTAGCCAAAGGCCTGGTTTCAAAACTGCTCAGGAAGAGAGAGAAGACATAAAAGCATTCAGCCCTGCTCCCTGGAGACCCTGAGCTTCTTCTGCTACATGCCGAAAAACTTCACATCCCCTTTATCCCGGCGGGCTCTCGTTGTCTGCAGCCTTCGTGGAAGGGATGATGGACAGAGGGCAGCCACTGCCCGCAGCAGCACAGATGCAGTCTATCTCTTTATTCTGTGCACATCCTCCTACAGCTTGATTTATGTGTCTTTCATCAGAGAAGAGAAAAAGGTTGATAAATCTTCTGGGAAATATGCAGTTCTGTGTCTAAGGAAGTATTTCCTTCAGCAGTTCAGAGAAAGAGGCATCAGAGAAGGAAGGAAAGCTTTCTCCCATGTGTCCAAGCCAACTCTCAGAAACCAAATGAGCTATGACTTAAAAACCCCCATTCTTTGGGTTTTAACAAGCAGAATTTACTTAATGCCCAAAATCACCCATGTGCAAATTCTATTTAGGAGGAGATGAGTGCTAGTTAATGTTTATCAAAAGCCTTTAGTCCTTCAAGAAGAACATATTTTAAATGAATCATGTCCTCCCTTTAGTTTAAGGAATGCAAATCTTTGTGAGGTTCCATGCTTGTCCAAATATCTGCTTCTTACTCCAGGCTGCAATTTGGTTCCAGCTGCTATTCTCATGTAGCACTGCACAGTGCTTGCTTTTTTTTTTTTTTTTTTTTTTTTTTTTTTTTTTTTTTTTACAAGCCACTGTCTAGCCAGATTTCCCCTAGTGGACAAAAAAGTCAGTGACTTGGTCTTCAAAATGTAATAAATCCGTACATCTAGTGGCACTCAACAGCCTGAATGCATGGAGGCAAGTACCATCAGCTCCCCACAAGTGTTTGAATGTGCCCTCCCTAGAGGACTGCTACCACCACCTTCAGCGGGGTCACTTCTTCTTTGCTGGGGCTTTGGCATTCCCACCAGCTTTGCCATTTGTTTTGGTGCTTCCTCCAGATTTTGCTGCTTCACCTTCTTTTTCACCTTTCTTTCCACCACCTTGTTTCTTGTCATTGCTGCCCTTTTCTCCCTTTTCGCCCTTTTCTCCTTTTTCTCCCTTTTCTCCTTCTTTCTTTTTGGCATCTTTCCCTTCTTTCTTGGATCCTTCTTTCTGGTCCTTCTCACCATCTTTCTTCTTGGAGCCTTTGGATCCTTCTTTCTTACCCTGAGCCTTGTCCACTTTTCCAGATACGGTGGGAACGTCTTCTTTTTTTTCTTCTGCCACCTGAGCTGTATGTGAGGACATAAAAAGAAAACAGAAAGGCAATTAATGTAGGGTGACACTATCCAAGAAGAGGGTAAAACTCCTGCTCCCTGATGGCAAATCCTAGACAAAGGAAAAACACTGGGCTTTGTCCCTACAGCTGTTTTTCTCACTGGCTAGCAGCTTTCATATCTTTGTTTTGAGAAGGCAGACTATTGGGGTAAAGCAGAATTGGTGATTTGAAGAGCTGAGCTGTAGCTCTGTTGGAAGAAATAGCTCTCATTGGTCAGAACTGGTCCCTGAACATTATAATGAGAATCCATAGGCATTTCCCAATAATGGCATCAGTGTGGAGTGGTCTCCTTCCAGGCAAAGGAACAGAAACCTCTCTGATGTAATCCAGTTCAGCCCTGGTCTGTCTTTGCTTTTTTTTTTTTTTTTTTTTTTTTTTTTTTTTTTTTGTCTTTGTTGTTGTTTTTGCTGCTGCTCTTCTTTGTTTTGTTTTGTTGATTTTTTTTTCATGTTTTCTTTGTTTAATTTCCTGCATGGGGTATGTCTTCTGAAGCTGAGAGTGGACAGCAGAGATTTTGTTGGGGGGCTTTGCTCTCAGAGATAGACAGGCAGAAGATGACCTGCCCAGCACAGGACTACCAAGTAGGCTTTGCTTATATCCTGTCCAGACCTGGCTTCCTACCTGCACCAATGTAATTAATAGCAGTGACATTCCAAGGGCATATAGCAATTAACTCTGTTTTGTTATGTTTTAACACACAATCCATAACAGTTTTAAGAATTTTATAATATCTTTATTTCTCCAATATATTTACTTAGGAATATCTTGGATTTGCTGCCCACATTTCAAGTGAGAAGACACATAAGTATCCCACTGGGTCTTGCAGACAAATTATTCTGAAAAAGGATGCTAAGAAAAATAATTTTCCTTCCCCCCCCCCCCCCTTTTTTTTTTACTTCTAATAAAACTGGTTAATTTTCTCTAAAGTATTTCTAAGCTCAGAGCTTGATGCACTGAGCTCTCATTTCAAGTTGCTACACAACACTCAAACACAGATCAGATTTCTTATATTTCTTACAGATATTTTTTTTTCTTTGCTCATGACCAACCAGGTATAAAGTTTTGAAAAAATGAGGTGAAAACGTGTTAACTTTCCATGGCTTCCTTTTCTGAAAAGCCCTATTGTAGGACTCAGATATGTAAATAGGTAACCACGTTGGCATAACTTAATAATTAAGGTCAGCCAAGATATAAGAATGACCTGGGAGTGACCTGAGGAAATGGAGGATTACTGGTCACTGTTTAGCTTACTTCAGCTGACACCTAAGTCATACCACTTCACCTTTGTCACATGCTAAGGAAAGATGACAGTGAGCTGGCTCAGGAGGTAATTTGGTAAGGGGTGATCATTTGGTGAGATATCTCAACCTTACGTGGAGCCATTAGACTCCTGTCCATTTAATTGGCCCCAGACCTCCCTGCTATGGAGATCTGTAGTGTCGCTTTCAGTTTGCAGCAATGTATTACAGGGGTGAATCAAATCTGCATTTATTATTTTTGCCTAAAATATTCTTTCAGGCTGAACACTAATTTGAAATTTTATCCTTTCACCTTGGGAACTGCTAATTCATTTATACACACAGATGGGAATGGAACATTTTTTCTTATAACCACAGGGGAAATCCTGACATCTTATATAAAAAGAGGAGAGAAAACCAACCAACAAACGAATAAAACAAACACAAACAAACAAACAAACAAAACCAACATTGTCTGCTTCCTGGAGAAATGTGGTAGGATCCAGATGCATTCCCAAAAAAGTCAGCTGGATTTGCCTCAGACCAGAATACTTGAAGGTTTCCCAGGCCACAGCCCCAGACAGCACATCTCCACTCACAGCAAGGGCCCAGTTCTGCCTGTACCCCTCCCACATGCTGGGAGACAGAGCTTAAATAAATTAAGTTCTATGTAACATTTTATGCACTGAACTCTAAAGTTCCTTTTCTTTTATGTCCCCCCAAAAAAGGGCTTGCCATATACAACACTCAGAAAAGTGCATGGAGAATCATTTGGCAGTTAGAATATTCCATCACATTAAATGTGAAATAGAGTCAAATAATGCCAAGAAATGAGAGTATTATAGTAATATATTCTTGATTAATAGCATTTGACACTTACAGAAATCTTTAAACCATTTAATGGCCACTCGGTAATTAAAATCATTCAGGTTGTCTGTTTGGCCTTGACCAGATCCACTGAGGATTGTCACAGTGTAAGTAGAGAAATAGTCAGTGAGTACATACATCATATTTCATGACCACATAAATCAGGGTGGACTGCCAAATGTCAGTGGAGCAGCATGGCAGACCATCACACCCTGTACAGACAAGAATAATAGCACAGAGATGAAGCCCGAAGGTTTGCATACTTTCCATCATAATGTCTAAATCATGAAGTGAAACTTCTCTGAAGACAGGATTCGCATTAATCTCAGAAGGAGGTTTGATCACACACAGCTTTTGCATCTACCATTTAGGCACTGACAGTTGAGTCAGATCCTTTTGATCCTCAAGACTGGAGACATACAGGCATTTCTAAGGCACAATTTACCTCCCTTACTCTGAAAGGAATCACATCCTTTTTATTTATCACTGTGGATAAAAGAATAAAAACTACATAACTAATGCTGATGCAGACTTCTCCATAGATGTGGGTAATGTGTTTGTGGACAGTTGAATTGCACCCCAGTACCAGTTCCTTCAGGGCAACCTGGTCAGATTTATGTCTGCCCACAGAGGACCAGGAGACTCAAAACACATATCTTCAGAAGCCGTTACCAAACATCAGCATCCACTCTGTGACGTTATCCACTAGATTCCTACCCTGCACCATGCCACGGCCATAGATTTGGGACTCTCATGTGGTTGAAGGGTGGTGAGGTACTCCTATATTTCACGGGATAAAAGCTATATGGTGCAGATGACTTCTCATATACTTCTTTCTTGTGGCTATTTATTCACGAGCTCATGATGCAGCATTTTACCGTGGTCCAATTAAACCCACACTAAACTAGCAAGCCTTTGGATAGAGTTTATGTACATGTTTATGTGTTGTGAAGGCTGCTTACAGGAGATCAAAATTTATTAACATTCTGGGGTGAAACTGTCATTCTACTGCCCCTAACTCCTTTCTGTCTCTTTGAGATATTCTCATCTTTATTTTATTTTATTTTATTTTATTTTATTTTATTTTATTTTATTTTATTTTATTTTATTTTATTTTATTTTATTTTATTTTATTTATTTTATTTTATTTTATTTTTAACAGCCAGGCTGTTAAATGCTACAAATCCTCCTAAAAGAAGATGTAGCAGATGGCTGAACTTGGCTTTCTGCTATCTACAGGAACGAGCCTTCACACTCTCTGGGATCTACTGAGCGCTGGTCCTCACAGAATCAGAATTTGGTCTTTTGACCAGGAAGTCAAAAGATGCAACAGTAAGTGCTTCTATATATGATTGCTTATACATGTAAGAGAACATTAACTAAACATTTAGATGACCTCTGACTTTGAAATATTTTAAGAGAATTTAACAGTATGGTCAAGGTTTTATTCACACCAATTGGGTTCAGGTCCAGAGAGTGGCCTGGCCATCTTTAGCTTACAGTATAGGCACGGTCAAGTGGCTGAACACATCAGAAATACTGAGGTATGTGCAACAGCTTACTATTAATAACATATATCTATATTTTGCTGGTGTAGGAGTAAATTTCCACAGTTATTTTGTCTGCCTCTTTCACCAGTTTTATAGAATGAAGCATCATGTTGTGAGTTAAAGAAACTCCAGGTTTTTATGAAGCTACAGACCCCATTGCTTATAGAGACACAGAAACAGGGAACAAACAAACAAATAAATAAATAAAGACTTTCATTAAAAGTTCTTGAGAAAACGAGTGAAATGCAGAAAGGGAACTGAGAAGCAGAGAGTCCAAGGCATGATGGATCTCAGAGGAAGCCACGGAAAAGAGAAGCCACAGACAGACAGACAGACAGGAAGGCAGTCCCCTAATTTCCTTGTAGGGCCATTTCATCTTCTTCTTTCACCACAGGCAGGGAGTTGAGAGGTCTGGACTGGACATGACCAGAGAGAGTTGGGAGAGTTTCAGTAGAGCCTAGGGCACAGAATCAGGAAAGGTGAGTGAGAGGAGAGGAGACCAATGACAGAAATACTCTTGGCCATCCAAATGGGGCAGACCAATCATGGGCACTGTGAAATTCTAAAACTTTTTCTTCCTACTGAAAAAAAACCCACCCCAGAAACTCTCCTTTAAAATGGATGAGACTATCTGGAAATTTTAAACATGAGATGCAAAGG
The DNA here is from genome assembly GCF_964211825.1 of Aythya ferina. Taxonomy (NCBI): domain Eukaryota; kingdom Metazoa; phylum Chordata; class Aves; order Anseriformes; family Anatidae; genus Aythya; species Aythya ferina. Next base: position 2,137,331 of record NC_140297.1, read on the forward strand.
AATAACCCTTACTTGTACTATCGGAGAAACCGTCCCCTGTATCTGAATGACCATGTCTGCTGCCACATGTTGTTGGTTTAGAATTGTGCATGTGAATGGGAGAGGTTTACCATGTCACAGTGGTATCTTCATTGTTATGCCCAAGGAGCTACACTGATTTACACATTGGGAGGGCCTAACCCTTACCATTTCAGCATACAGAAAACAACCCCAAAAGAAGAGATAGGTCTTATGTGCAGGTGAGGGCATGAAAAGTACCTCCAGGGATCTCTGTCAGCTCATTGAGTGGTGGCACAGTCTCCAGTTTGTCTGCATACGTCTTGGCTGCTTGCCGTTGAGCATATCGTGCCTCAATCTCTTTCTTTGTCCGGGGAATTCGGCACTTGAAGATACAGCACAGCGTAATAACTGGGAAAGGAAAGAGAGAAGCAAGAGCATTTAGCTTAGATGAGCAGATCTCTGTCTAGAATGGGTTGGTTTCTTCAAGTGGGAATCTGGAGCTATTTGCATCTGTGGAAGGGTCCATCAGTTACCAATTAAGTTACCTGAAAAAAAAGAATTATTACTCTTAAACTGAGTTGTGGAAAAAAACGAAGGAAGTCCTTCTCTCCAAAAATAATGTGAAACATTGCCTTAAATCAAATATACCACTGCTGTTTCTGAGCACAACACAGTAATTACTTTTATTTTCATCACCACCCTGTAGATTTGTGAAATATCATCTGACTTTTCAAGGTGTGGTAGGATATAAGAACATCAACAGCTCGAGTTCATTATCTGTTTTTGACATTAGCAATTAAGATGTACTGTCACACTTCAACAGTATGTTATTGCTGGGGATTACTGACACCATATCTTAGTCATCCAGTTTTGTGGTAGGCAGGTCCTGGGGATATGGACCACCAGCTGAAGAAAGTAATGAGGATAGGAATGCTGTAAACCCTTCAAAATAGATCCAGAACAAGAGCTCAGTCTATGCCTTTAACGACTTTCATCCAAATCTATTTAGGGTAAGTCAAGAACTGAATCCAGATCTCCTAAATCATCATGCTCTTACTATATCACTATGCTTCTTTCCATGAGCTTCTCTTCTTTACATGACTTAAGGATGCAGCTGATGATTTAACTCCTAATAAGATATATCTTTCCTACGTGGCTAAATATGTACATTATTTCAGAGTTTACATCTGTAAATCTAATCATGATTCAGATAATTAATTACAAAGAAATAGCTATTGGTTGATTGCCTAGACTAGGAATTCACAGGCTTGATTAGATCATTGGTTCATTTGTGTGTCACCTCTGACAACAATAAAACAGCAACTTCAAGAAAAAAAGGCAATGAGGCTTTGAAATTAGTAATCACAAAATTAGGTGAACCATAGGTTCCTAACGCAACTGAAAAAACACGATCTCATAGTCTGTATGAACTTTTGTATCGCTTTTTCCAGGGCATTCTTTTAAAGGGACGTTCAATAAAACTCAGCTTTTCAGTCTATCTAAATGCTTAATCTCATTTATCTATCCTGTAGAAAGAAACAGGTTCTGCAGGCAGGCAGAGACTTGTGCATAGAAAGATGTTGTATGATTAGTTTTACACATTCTCTCTTATCTTAACTGGAGATCCCCCATGCTCTGAGAAAGGAACATACATCCAACTTTCTGGATATTTCAACAGCTACTTCCTCTGTTTTTCTATCACCATGAGCAATGGATCAGACCTTTGAGGTTAATTCAAGGAAGAGAGAGAAATAAACTCCATGTTTGGTTCCAAGTGTGAGCATTTCTCATCCACGAGCAGTAAAACCTTTTTGCAGAGAGCCTGCACAATGTCAGCACATAGAACATTTGCTGGTGTAAATATTTCTCCTTAAAAGTTTTTCTTGAGCCTGTCCAGCCTCTCCTAAGCAGGACTATGTCAGCCAGGAACAAGACTTGCATGATGTCGTCATATCACAAAAGAGAAAAGAACAGTAGTAAAACACCTTTCTTAGGGTTTTAGTTGAGACTTGTGTGAAGTCACCAAGCAAAGCGCAGCACGTTCCCTATCCTTTTCTGCCAAAAATATCACTCCCCTTAAACAACCTGCTGCAGAGGCTCTGGGCCACCTAAATGTCACAGCAGCATGAGACACCTGAAGCTGTAGGAAATTGCCTAAAACAACGTGAAATAGTAATAATCTGTAATTGGGGAAGCAATCCAGATGCTTTTATCCTTGTTCTTCCCTGAGAGTCAGCCAGAAGCTGAGGGTAATTGAGCTTGCACTTGTCTGACAAAAGCAAAGCAAGGTACCCATATGGTGTTGTTGGCAGCACAACACTGGCTGCTCACAGGTGGGTAACAACTGTGTCTGGAAAGCACATGGCTGGGTCTGCCTGTTTTTTGGGGGCAGCAGGATTTTTCACTGTGCACCTGCCCAAAGGGCCACAGCGATATTGCAAGCAGGGGATGATGAGGGCTTCTTCATGTTAGCAGGCAAAAAAAAAAACAAAACAACAAAACAACAGCCAGCCCCTGGGCAAGGACTCAGGGCAAGGTCAGGCTAGACATGCATTGAAACAGTGACAGAAAGCTGGGGAAAAATGTACTTGGGGGGAATGGGGTACGTGCTTTTTTTCTCTGCCCACTTTGAAATCAAGATCCATGGTTTTCCTGAAAGCATTCTGGAATTCAGCTGAGCTGTTAAGTCCTCTACTCACACTCAAGAAAAATAATTACTAGGAAAATTAGCACCACATTTCTTGGGGAGTGTTAAACATTGAGCATATCAACTTTCAAATAAAGCACAAAGAGATAAATCAATGCCCTTGAAAGCCAAAGAGAAGATGCCTGCTAATATCACAGTTGTTCACTTAGCCCTTAGAGAAGGACTCGGAATTGTTGTAGCTCTCACAGATTTACTTCTTTTCAATTACAAAGGCAAAAAGCGTTGTTGCCACATGACAGTAATGAGCTGGCCTCTCTGTTTAATTTTCTAATGGAGATGATGAAGTGCTGTATTGAGATATCAGGGATGTGTGCTGTCTTGGGGCATGAAATGATTCACAATCAGCCATTGCAGCAAGAAGATTACATGAAAATAACAAAGTAGTAACAGAATAGTTTTATATCTCCATCCTCCTTGTAAGCTATGCTTAGTGTGAGGCTAAAGCCACACAGGGGACTAAATATTGGAATGAATGATGTTGTATTTTAACAGAATAGGCAAGTGAATAAGATTTTGGTACAGGAGCCTTAGGACACTGAAACTGATACCAGGAATGAACATGTCATTGCTAGTGGGAAGTTATGGCCTGTTGGATTTCTTTGCTTTTTCCATCCATGTGGAATTCATCTGCTCTGGTTTGCATGTCCCAAAGCTAAGAATGGAGATTAGGCTCTCAGACAGTTACCCCAAGCTGCCTTCTTCACTGATAGAAAGAAATATCTCTATGGAATAATTAATCTCATATTAAGACATATATTTCAGGTAAGTCAGATGAATGATCCTCTGCACCTGCATTTCTCCCATTAAGTACAAAGAGAGCCTGCAGCGACCAGTCTGACAAAGGGCCACGGAGAGCAGCGACCCCCTGAAACAAGAGCCAGAGGCCAGACAATGTTCCCTAAGCTTCTCAGATGTCACCAGAGATCTACATTTAGGCATACAAACTCCCTCAAAAAAAAAGGTAAATCTCATCCTTTGGAAGTAAAAGTGAAATTTTCATTCTGTATTAGAAGAAGTTTGAAGCCACGTTAGCATCATTTCTGTTGTGCCTGGTAGATCTTGGATGTTTTTCAGGCTTCAAACCAGTCAGATGTTATTTGCTCCACTGGTAATTTATCCATTAAATGAGCCAGAAGGTGATGTAGCCATAATATTTCCTGGGCCTTTGCTGGTGCCAAGTTTATTTCCACTTGGAAGAGCAAAGCTTATTTATTTATTTATTTATTTAACTCTGTAGACAGAAACCTGGGAAGCTGAACATGCCTTAAGGGCATGCCTTAAGAACATGCCTGAGAGCACCACACCAACAACAACCTTTCTGGAATTTGGCTGCTTGTGTTCAGGACCACATGAGGAGTAAAACACTTGATGGCCTTCAAAGGAGGAGTTAGAAGAAGCCTCAGGAGAGGTTCCCCTCTGCTTCATGTGGGAGTGACTTTCAAGTTCATGAGCTCATTCCTGGTTCTTGCCAGAGGTACACAGCAGTGGTGCTGCAGCTATGGCCATGGCAAGCCATGTGTCCCATTGACCTGGACCCAGACCCATGGATGTGGTGTCCCAGCTCGACCTCAGACCTGCCCCATCACTTCTGCTTTGTCTGTGTCTGACTTAGCCACCATGTGAGGATTGTTGATAACGAGGACTGCTGTTTAAAAATATCCATTCCCACAAGACAACAGATCAAGATTTGGATTGTGCTCCATTCCATGTGAGTTAGACATCAAAGAAATCCTCCTACAAAAGCTTAGTACATACCACAGCATCAGCTGAGCCTGTTAACTGATGGGCCCATGTTCTCAGGACGGATGAATTACCGTATAAAACAAACCACATAAAACCTCCACGAGGTTTATATATGCAATGCAAGTAGCTTGAAGATTTTGTTTGAGATAGGAATTTGTGTAGAAATATTAATTGCAACTCAGCTGAATGGTGATAAACTGATCATGAATAGTGATTACTTGACCACTTTTGATTCTGGGTCCATAGGATCAAGCAATAGGAAGATCCAGTTTGTTGGATGAGATTTGAGGATTTGTTGCCATGCTTTTCTTCTGGCAGGCAGATGACTGACTTCAAGACTTGAACGTTTATTACTGATTCTCTTATACCCCAGGTAAAAGCTTTAATTGCTCTGCTATCAGATGATATTAAGTTTCATTCTTTCATGCTGTGGCTCTTCTTTTCCTTTCCAGGATTTCAGTTTTCATTTCGGCTGTTGCAAAGCCTTCTAAAATGCAGCCTAAGTCAACTGTTGCCTTAAAGTGTGATGCTGCTGTGAGCTTAAACAATCTCCCTGTAATGTATTAGGGCCACATGAGTGTTATGGAAGGTCCACAAGAATATCCAGGCTTGAAATGCTGACATTATTCATGGTTTCTTTGATGACAGACTACATAAGGTAAAAGAAACAACCTGTGCCACAAAATGTAGTGGAGTCATTTTCAATTATCTCCCTTTTTCTCAGCTTTTCTGTATTAACAATATGGTCTTGTGATACCATGATAATAGGCATCTTCTATTAACTGCAAAATTAAAACATCAGCTTCTTCTTTTGCAGCAACATGCTGTGGATTGCTTTGCTTTTCATCTGCTAAAAATCATTTTCCCATCTCTCCACCCTCCCCTTCCTTTTCAGTTATCTGACACACATGGCTGAATTCAGCCACTTATTTTTATTTTTGAAGGAACAATTATATTTTAAATTAAAAAGCCTGGTCTGATTCTGCACACAATGTTCTTTCCACCCTGAAGGTTCAAGCTGACAACATATCAAACTATTTTTCATTGCTTCTACCATCCTGATCATAAGAAATGTAATTTTTCTAGCAGGAAACGAGCACTTTGTGGTCCTTTATGAAATGGTTATTTTAAAGGAATCAGCTTTTTGCCATCTATGATGACAAAATAAATATTGTATTTTATTATTATTATTATTTTTTTTTACTTTCTTCAACAAATATTAAAGAACTCTGACTGGGGAAATAATGAGAAACTGAAACTTGTTCCTTTCTCGACTTTTACCATGTTTTCTTTAAATTTGACAAGGGTCAATGTCTTTGTAATATCTACTGCTATTCAGTTTGGAAGAGCTGAAAAATGGCCCTCAAAAGCTGTAATTTTAAAACGTCATCTGATGTACAGGCACAAAGCAGGTGTTAAATGTATAGTTCCTGCCATGAATAATTAGATTCCTGTCATCATTAAATGATGACTGCACGTTCACTCTTGCTAGCTTAAGCTAAAATATTTTGCTTCATAATTAAACAAACTAACAGCATATACAAAAGACTGAAAGAAGCTTTAATGTCTTAAACCAAACATCCACATGGCTAAGTTACTTTATCTGTTGTCTCTTTTCTCTTCCTTAAGTGAATTTAGTTATCAACTCAAACAAAGTTCCTTCCAATTTAGCTTGAGAGTAAATTCAAAAATCAAAAACTACAACAACAAAACTCAATTCTCCCAGGAATTAAGAAAGATGTAAATTAAATGTGTTTTCCAGAGACTGTCTAGCCTAGCGTGTTAGCAAAGCTATGACTGAGAAGTGAACAATTTCATAAATTGGTTGGAAATTGGCTGTAATACACAGTAGGTTTGTTCTCTTTGAAGCTGAAAAAATATAGCCTGCCAATGAAGCATTTAATTAACATTTAGCAAAGTAGCCTGTGCTACCGTGAGTTAATTAGGCAGCCATTCCATTGTTAATAATGAAAGCAATTAATGCAGATGTATTCAATGGCAACTTAACTGCAGCACTCTTATTTAAATGCTCTTTGAGACGGCTAGAGAGTTGCTTACTATATGACTAAGATGGTGCTTTAAGGAAAGAGCTACCATATTTTGGCAGTCCAAGCTACTCACAGAAGTGTTACTAACAGGGTAATTGTGATAATGTGAATTCATGAGGGCTACTGAACTCTTAAAGAAAATTAATGCTTGGGTGGCTGCTTGTAGGACTGTCCCACCCAGAGTGCTTCTGGTACCTGAATTACCTCATTTAAAGGAGCTCTGCTGCTACCAGAGCTCCTGCTGAGCTTCTGGTGTCAAGAGGAGGTTCCCCAGGCTCAGCTCCAGAAGAAAGTGGCTTTCCTTCTAAGGGATGTTCAGCTGCTTACAGGGCATGTACGTGCAGCCTGTCTTGGCTCAGCCTGGGAGTCAGGTTGTGGCAATGGGGATTTGGGATCTGTTCTCTTCCAGAGGGGGGAGACAGACATATGGATGGCAAAAATGCCAGACTTGGAGTCTGGATTAGGGATGGATTAAGTGCCTCTTCAAGATCCTTCTTAACCTTGTATTTTATTCTGCTCTGTGGCTGTTCTTTCAAGGAAAATGTAGTACTTGGATTAATGTACTGATTTCCTAGCAGGCAAAAATAGGAGTGAATGAAGAAGGAGAGCTAGACTGCAGACTCAGTTTTGCCAATGTGACTTCATGCAAAGCATTTTTAAATGTGTCCACCTCTGCAAAAGGCCCTAAGGAGATGCTGACAGAACTTTTGAAAGGGACAGGGGCTGCTTCAATATTTGCACAGCCATCAAGCTTAACTACACCTCTGCACAGGATATTTTCCCCGGTGTCTGGAAATGAGGGTCTGTCCACACCATAGGGTCACATCAACTGACCCCTCTGTACATCACAAGCTGTGAGGTTTAATTAATGCCTGAGTGAAATAACTCATGTTGGACTGAATCCCACCCTACTCCAGGGAGAGCTGTTAAAGGGTGGAGAGTGTGGCAATACTTAATCGCCTTCCCTGACACATTTATTTCTCAAATTCTCATTTGAATTGACCTGGTTTTAATTTCCAGACCCTGCTCTTGCTCTATCCACTAGACTAAAAGTACTTTTAATACTTTTATTCCTTCTGAAGTCCTTCAATGCTGCAATCAAGTGGCCTTTTGATCTTCTTTCCAACAAGCTAAACAGACCGTGCTCAGTGAGATTCTTGTTTGAAGACCTTTCTCCAAGCATCAAACAGAGGTGAGGATTTTACTTATTTATTTTGCATTTTTATTTATTTATTTATTCTTTCAGAAAAAGTTTTAACGCATAGGCAAAAGCTCCCTGACGGGACAGCAGTTAGAGGTGAAATCACCTTCTTACTTGTCATTGACCCCTGCAAATACATTTAAATATCTCATTGATGAAGTATCATCCTGAACTGCTTTAGCTTTTTGCTTTCCTCTGGCTACAATAGCTACTAAGTTTTACTGATCATCATTCAGTCACTGTCTGTTTATTCTGTAGATATGGTCTATATTCCTTGCTTCCAACCATAGATCCTTACTTCCACCTGTGTTCATGGCATTTTGTCTGAATGAAATCATCAAACTCCCTCCATAGCTCCTTCCACATCCTTTTTGATTCTCTGGTCTCTTTGCAAGGGTGATGGCTTTAACAGCAACCATTTTGTATTTATTTTGAGCTCACTGTTGAAAAATTTGGGTTAAGGTTGGACCTTTCATTAAAACAAGTGTTTCCTTGGGAAATTTTGGTCTTAGTTAGATTTCTCAGTTTTTGTGTGGGCCACAAAAACTAGTCATCACCAGGACCTCTGTAGAGAATCCCTGTAGATCCCAGGGCACTGTAGGGCACAGGTCATCTCATCCTTAGGGACGCATCTAAAACAGATCAGTTCCTGCTTGTTCTCTCATCTGGTCAGTCTAGACACCTACCCTGAAGGTGTCTCTGGGTGGATGAGGTGAAATCTAGTAGAAAAAGTCCATGTTAGATGTTTTGGATAGTATTGTGAGCTGTTAATTACATAAGCCCTAATTTTAAAAATCTTCTGATTGCTTATGCTTCTCTGTCTTTCTTGGGGTCATGCATGCTTGGTGCAATAGCTCCTGAGGCTAAGGTGGAGCGCTCTCCAACCTTCTTTCCCCACCATCAAGACCTAGATCAGGGATGGGATTTACCCTTGCAGGGGGTGAGAGGTGTGGGACTGGTCCCTCTCTATTGCCTCCATGCAAGGAGAGGAGCTGTCACAAGGAGGAGCCAGCACTGCAGCTGTGTGAGGCAAGATCTAAGGATAATTCCTTTGTCTAATAAGGCAAAATACCTCTTTTTGGGCATTTATGGAAAACATAGTCAATCAGCTGGGCCTGACTTTTCTGCCAAACTAGAGCTAGCAATAAAACCCAGGATCCCAACACCCACAGATAATCTTGTAATTTGGGCAGATGAAAAACAGATTGAGATCTAATCTCTGCATCTCAGACCCACGTATACCCCTAGACCTCATGTAGTGCCAATGATATACACAGATTTCACACAGTGAAACACATTATACACAGTGCACAGGATATACAGAGATTTCAATTCATAGTTGAAATGTAACATCACTGTTACCTCCATTCATTTACAACAACTGAGGATCAAGGATGTGGGCTGTTGTTTACCTTGTTCGGGGAATCTGTGAAGTATTTATTGTTCTTTAGACCTGTATTAGTTGGATTTTGCATGAGAAGGTGGCTTATGCCTGTTTTCTGCACTGGGTGGAGAAAGCACCTGGTTGGGGGATTAGGCATGAAATTCTGAAGAGCAAGTGGGTGTTAGAATTATGATTGTCTGTTGAAATAACAATAGTAATAATGAATCAGAACTTGAAGGCATAATCAAGTGGCAAATGAGTTTTGCCCAAGAAGGCAGAAAATTAACCTTTCATTTTCAGCTCCATAAAGCCATTCACAAGCGATGCTCGTCCGGTGCAGATCTCAAGCACAGCACACCTGAGCCTTGTGCACTGTGCAGAACAGCAGTGCAGCCTCTCCTCGCAGTCCCCATCCGTGACCCCACAGTCCCCAGACAGAAATCTACACTTCCCAATCCCATTGCAGTCGAGGTCACAGAGCAGAAGAGAGGATGAGGTAGCTGGTCAGGATCCTACCTGGTGGGGACACCTGTGGGGAGATGCTGTATGGGAGTCTTGATGTTGTCCAAGGACCCTTCCTTCCCCTTGCAGATAGCATACACAGCCCTTTCCATGTGACCTGACAGCTCTCTCATTTAAGGGAAACCATCCTCAGGCAATGACATCTCCAATATTTTAGCTGGTTTGGATCACAAATAAATCTTGTAGAAGACTTGAGCATATAGACATGTGCCTGTGTGCATGGTAATGGAAGTTTGTAACAGTACTGTACAAACAAGAATAGATTTTATTATCAAAATAATCAATAAGAAATAATATTTGTTGATCATTGGACGGCATAGAAATGGTCCTTTCTTTGTAAAAGACTTTCTCTTAATCACTCCTTTTTTGTGCTTGGCTTGAGCTACATATGCTGGCGTCATGATGTCTGGGGACTTGGGCTACAGCATAGGCACACATGCACAACGGTTCTAAAACATAAGGCATTTTTTCACGTGGTAAGAGGTTTCCATGCGACGATTTGGGCTGAGGGCAACAAAGATGTCAACCTGTTGTCCCATGCAAGAGCCATCCCTTGTCCTAAGTCGTGTTCTGTGGTTGAGGATGCTATTCTTGCCCTTGCATCCATCTCTGCACAGAATATTCCATGCACCCTGATGAGATTTTCTCTCATACTGGGCTGTTAGTGAGGCAGCATTTAGTAGATAGATGGCTAAAGCCTCTTGCAGAAAGCACCATGTGAAGCATCCCTTAGCCAGCTTAAATTATCTGCGCCTCACTGCAAATTCTGCACATTAATGGAAACATCTGGACAGTTTTGCTATCCAAAAAGTAATGGTTATTTAATTGTGTAAATCTTTTTTCTGGCATTTATACTTCGACACCCACAGCAAGTTGGTAAATAAAACCTCTAGCACTTCAAATTAAACTGCTCTCGGTTAATTGCATTCAAGATGTTCAACAGCTTTGTTGGTACTCGTTAAATAATACTTGATTACTGGGAACACATTTGTCCAATGTGAGCCTCCCTGATAGCAAACAAGCTTCCTTGAGCTTTCATGTCTGAATTTATATGTCAAGAGAGAAATTACTGATGCTTGCAGCCGGGGCTACGTTTTCCCATTTGACTGGCATGAATGAGAATGGGGAAGTGCCTCTGGTAGGACAGAGATAGGGAAAAAGGGATCAGAACTGAGCCTCCTAGTTTTGCAATCAGCTTCTGCTTTAGCCCACTACTTTGTCACTCCTAGTCCATATACGATTAATTTTCCAGTAGTGCTAGACCTGCTGTGGACTATATGTAGGATGTCCCTGCCCGTGGCAAGGGGATTGGAAATAAGATCTCTTCCAACCCAAACCATTCTATGTGCAGTGAGCAAACCCATTTCCATGTCCCCGGAGCTGTTCCAGTGCCACTAAACCACCATCACTGAATAATCTTCTGTTAATTAAAGATCCCCCCCACTCGTGGACACAGAATGATCTAATGTGCACCGCCAGGTTAGCTCAGCAGTTCCCTGGCACGGTCACAGAATCACAGACTGGACGAGGTTGGAAGGGAGCTCTGAAGATCGTCTAGTTTACAAAATGATAATGAAAGGGGGTGTCTTCCTGCCTGGGGTACCTGAAATTCCTCTGGTTGATTTTTCTACACTGGGCAGGCATGGCACAGATGAAATTGGACTCTGGGTGGGAACAGGGACCTCCTCCCTCTTCACAGTATTGTGCCTGCTCCCACCATCCTCTTCATGCCCTTTCTCGTGAGGTGCTGCCCAGGTCCAGTATAGGACTTTTGGTGCAGAGCCTTTGATCTCTGTGGATGAAACTGGCTGTGCAAGATTCAGAGATTATGAGTCAATTCCATCCTATCAGTGTTGGGCCTCAGTTCCCCATTTACAGCTCTTCAGAAAAAGAAAATGAAATGCCAGATAGAACAACTAGATAACAAAGCTCCTGAGTGAATCAAGTCCTAATAGCTAATCCCATCTCTGTTGTCCACTGTTGTTTTATCAAGGTCTCTCTGAGAAAGAGAGAACCAGATGCAACCACAGTCTCTGCCAAGTACTCCTGCTTGCTGGGGCCTCCTTCCTTATCACCTAGCACTCAGAGAAGCCATCCAGAGCAGCTGAACATTGCTAGGTGTGAAGAGACAGTCCTGATAAGGGTTTATTTCAAGGGACACTGGCAGATTTCCCAGCCTAATGGTCTGCCTTGTCTATCTGATTAAAATATATAAGGGGGATGGTTTTCTTTAACCAAGGACAAAATGACTGAGATAAAATCTGGGGAAAGAAGAGCAACAGTGAGTTAACTTGCTCTGTCTGGTAACTGAGAGATTTTCTTTTTCTTCTCTCCTCTCCAGATTTTCCTCTAGAGGAGCTGCTTAATTTAAAAATAAGCGTTCATGAGCATTCTTCAGTTACAGAAAAAAAAAAAAAAAAAAAAAAAAAAAAAACCACCTTAGCATTCCTGTTATTTTAATAGATGAAAAAGAATTGTACAATGATTGAAAAACATATTCTTGAGGGTTATATTTCCAACAACAACTGAATGATGTTCTGCACATACTATGAAGTTATATTTTCTACCATGGGCTTCTATACTGCCAAAGATTTTGTTGATTAGTTTGTTTTTGTGCCACGACCTGTACCCTATCACAGAACAGAAGCAAAGATGGAGAGGAATGGGCCTCTCAGGAGGAGCCTGGAGGATGCTTTTTTAAAGTATCTAAGAAAGCTGGCTATGAGCTGCTGCAGGAGAGGCAGAAAAGCCTCCTGCTACCAGGTGTGCAAATGCTCTGGCTGTCCTGGTCTCAAATAAGTAGAGTTAGGAGGCATCCCATTTGCTTTGTAACTCCCTAAAAATCTTGCTGTGAGTTAGACAACCTCCTTAGCGACCTGCTGCTCTTTTCAGTGGTGTGTGTTACCAGTATAAGAAAGTGCCTTTTTCTTTTCATTAAATAAGGAAATATAAAAAGGGTTTGGATCTGGCTTTTTTTTAATTTTTTTTTTTATTATATTTTTTTTTCCCTGCCTTTTATTATGTGATTACGCCATCTTGTGGAAGTTGCTAAGAGCAAGAGCTGGAAGCAACACCTGGATCATGTCTATATTTGCAAGCCCTATTGCTCAGCAGAAGCAGGTTTGGGGGGTGGGAGAGCACGGAGGACCTGCACCCACGCTTGTTGCACTTTGGGATTGTGGCTGTGCAGAAGTTGTAGCCTGGTCTTCTTTTGGAATTATGACGTACGTTCAGGACTATGTCTTGCAGGATCAACTGTCTTCTCTTTCTATTTCAACAAAAAGGAATCCAGCATGAGTACTCTATGACCACTCAGAGTGAGGAAAGTAGGGATATCAAAAACATCTCAGTTCACCTCCTCATCTAAATTAAAATGATAAAGTAGACACACCTTTAAGGCCCTAAAGCTTTGATAACGAGGTCAGGTTGTAAGCCAATGGAATCATGCCCAGGCCCTGAAAAGGCCTGGAAATTGGCCTCTTTTTTTTTTAGTGCTATGAGAGAGAGGGTTGTGGTCTCCACAACCAGAAGAAAAAAATAAAGGAATTTACCTAGAACCCTTTCTAGCTCTTGTCCCATGGGAAAAGAGTAATATTGCTTAGCTTTCTGGACTGATACTAACGTGGCTTTGAAGAGCTTGCTCCTGGAAAAACCTGTGCCTGCTCTTGGGATTTGGAGCTGTACTGGTCAAGCTGGGGAACCACCACTGCTTTGGGGATCGCAAGGCTCAGGAGCAAGAAGATGTTGCTGGAGCAAGATACAAGAAACTGGTGAGAAGTGGCTATGGGATTCAGTCAATCTGGTGGTGTTAAATTTGAACACATTGCATTTTGATTTGGATGAGGGACTTGGTTAATAGTTGCTTTCTTCACATAATGCTTATTTTTTATCATAAAGTTGTCTGAATACATAGCTTAAGCTGGTACAGCTGTTCTCAGATCCACTCTGCTCATTGAAAGAAGAGGGTTCTTCAAATAAAAAGGTTGTACTAGAGGAATAGTAGTACTAGAAGAGTTAGTACCATAGACTGTCTCCCACCTATGTTGTCATGTACTTAATCTTTTTGTCACTCTGAGGCTCAGCAAGCCAAAACCCTCCAATTTCCTAGGAAATACTTTTCCACTTCTTTAGTAATATATGTCTGTAGCAGGCTGATGTAACAGACTTTTTTTTTTTTTTTTTTTTTTTTTTTTCTCTGAACTATTTATGTGCATTAGCTTGATCTCAACCCTTAAAGCAGATGGTATTTTACGGAATTACACACAACCTGTTTTTGTCTAGATGTAGATCCTTAAAAGGATTTTAACTTCTTACTATCCACTGCTATCAACACATGAAGTACCTATCCCGTAACATTCTTTGTACAGTGTTTTCTGTAATAAGTTTTGCTTCTGGGCTGTCACTAGATCAGTTCAATTTACAGGGGCCTTTGCTTCTTGCTACAGAGACTTTTAGGTAACAAAAGAAAACTGAGTTTCTTTACTGTAAGTGGTGCACCATCTGATGGCTTACCACTTAGGAGGCCTCTTCTGTTTTTAGTAACCCTAAATAACCCTGTGATATGTAAACCAATTTCTAACAAACAAAGAAGTCATCAGACCTACTGGGTGAAATATTTGTGACAAGGTAACACACCTAAACAAAAGGAAACCACATAAATAAACCCTATTGCAAACATACTTGCATTGTGATTTTGGTGCTTATTTCAGGTGGTGCATGGAGTCACTAGGATTAAATACCTGGCTATGTTTACTCTCCCCTGTAGAGTTTCTCGAGATTGTTTGCCAAGGGTGTTGTGGCATGTGAGGAATTAGCATAAGCTTCATTGATTAAGAGGTAAAATATGGGAGTGTTTATCCTGGAGACTAGGTGCAGGGTGTGGTGCTAGCCCAGAAGGGGCAATAAGGAGAAAACAAAAGAGAGGAAAAAGCTGGTTTAAGTTGTACGGTTGCTCTGGTTTAAACTGCATGGGAACATAACAGGAAGGCTTTCAGGAAAGGACTGCTGCAGCAGCCAGAGAGGAGGCTGTGACAGCAAGTGTCTGACTTCACCCCGTATCAGCAGAAACAACACACACACCGCAGAGCGATCAGATTTAAATCAGCACCACATCTAGAGGTAGCACCAGCAGCAGTTCTAGCAGCAAATGAAAACCTAGCAGGGAGTACTAGCTATTAGTTTTCTGCACTGCTGTGCTTTTAGAGATTGCCCAGCAAGCCCATTCCCTGCTGGCAGCTTGCACGTGGCTGCCTTGTTTTGGAGTGTGCTCATCGCTTATGAGGAGTGAAAGCAGAAGTTATGCAGAAAGCTAAGGCACTCAAGGTTGTCCTCCTGTATAATGCTTCGATGTTAGACCTATGAAATTAATTTTAACAAGCTATTAGGCCCATAAGCCAGAACATGGAGAAGGCAGTAAAAATATATATATATAAATGCCTGGAAGATCTAGGTGTGTCTAAGCCCACGTGGCTGGGTGACATCCTTCCTGCAGCAGGCAAGGATTTGAGGCAACCTCTGAGCTGATTGGGTTTGCCTTGAGGACTAGGGACAGGCTCTGGATGTCTGTTCCTAACAGGGCAAAAAGCAGGTTCAAGGGAATTATAAATGAGTCAGTGTAACTTCATTTCACAGACTGAGGTTGGATGGGACCCCTGGAGGCCACCAAGTCCCAAACCCTTGTTCAAGCAGGGCCAACGAGAGCAGGTTGCCCAGGATCGTGTCCTTTCCTGGAAAGAGGCTGGAAATGAATTAAACTCTTTGCAAATGACTAGAGAGGGATAAGAAGATGGGGAAACCAAAAAGGGTCTATCAATTTTTATTTATATCCAATTAATCTATTTTGCGTGTGTGTGTGATTCTAAAGTTGGCTCAAGGAGAGAGCAGAAGATATTTCCTTTGAACTTAATAGGGTTATGGGCCTGCCCTAAATGATATTCTCATAATCAGATTTATGGCAGCAGTGCACAGTGAGGATGGTTTAAATATTGTTCCCCAAGGATGAGCTGCCTGGGGATGAAGGTGGATGAAGACTTTCAGGTGGGGAATCAGCTGCACCCAAACAGCCCCTTCAAGTGTGCTAGGAGGGCGCCTGATCCCACTGCATCCACCAGGTCTGAGTCAGTGGCTTCCTGATGACTGGATTCAAAAAGGACTTATTTAGGTATTGAAAACCCTTCTGAAATCAGATGGGGAGTCTGGACAGCTGGGATAGCATTTAAGTACCCTAATGCTAGGTCTGGCTGTGACCACAGACCCCTTGGGGTTTCTTATCTTAGCATGTGGGACAGCACCACAAGAGGTCATATATGACTTATCTGGGTTGTGCGACAGGGCAAGACCATGTCTGTAAGATGTATTTGAGCCTGAATGCGGTACTGCAGCTGACAACAGTCCCATGTGTGGCACAGTCCTACAGTTTCTCTTTTGTTCTGGGATGCCACCAGCTAATGCATTACAGGGTGGAGCTGCTGTGGCTGGCCTGTGGTTCCCTCAACCACCTCATCTGCCTCTCCCTTCCTGGTGGGAGGAGGAAGCCAACAAAATACCCTCGGTGCTGCCAGGCACCGCAGAGCCTCAGCCCGTGCCTTCTGTGTCCCTCCTCGGGCTGGCTCAGAGCCTGGTCCCAGGTAGGGTGGTGCTGCGGTGGGTGCAAGGCAGAGAATTGCCACTTACTGACTGCCAGGACAAAGATGGCAAAGATACCAATCACCTGCCAGAGGCGCAGCCCCCAGATCACCACCGTCTCCGAAGTGACAGGGTCCGGCTTCTTTTTGGGGGGTTCTGTGGTGGCCTGGGAAAGAGAAGGGGGAAAAAAAAAAAGAAAAATGGCTTAAGTTTGCAAGGGGAAAGATGCCACCAACAGGAGTTGGTGAGCCCTGGTCCTCTGGCCTTACAATAATTCAGATATCTTCAGGGAATGGAGACTTCTCTAGAGGTTTTGTCTAAAGCTTTTGTTGTTTTGAAATGTCTGAAGTGTTGTCAGTTTTTGTGGTTAGGAAATAACAGCAAAAAGATTTGCTTTGTCAAGTCCCACTTTTTTCCTAAAAAGTTCAGCTCCTTGGGTCAGGAGGAGATCTTTTATAGTCTTAAAGGGCTTTTTTGAGGCTTAGCTGTGAAGAGCAACATAATAATAATGTAAAGTTATTTGAAACAGGGCAGGCTGGGGTGAGGAGAGACCTCTGGTCACCAGATGTGACCCTAGCGCTGGAGCAGAGCCATGGCCAGGCACAAGCAAGGCTGTATCTCAGGCGGGGACCAAGCACTTGAGCTTAGGGTTAAAGCAGCTCCTACAGGATGGAGCTCAGCCTTTGCTGGGCTGTCCCAAGCAGCTGGACCTCTAGGGGTGGGATGCTGCCTTGCTCCTGAGCCCCTGTGTCCACACCTTGCACTCTGATTTGTGTTGCAACATCACTCGGTGCCTCAGCTTCCCCACTTATAACAGGATTTTTGCCTTGAGATATTTTGAAGGCAAATGCCATGTGAATTTGATACAGGAGCAGATACTAGGGCCCTTTTATAAGCTGAGGAAAGACGCTTTAGTTAAATCCCTACTATAGTGCCCTAACTGCATTATCAGTGGGGAATGAGAGGTTGATGGACCCTTGAAGGGCAGCACAGGCAGAAAATCCTACAGCGTATGCTTTAATTGTACAAACAGCAGAGCTGAATTAGATGGCTATTTGAGCTGCATTTAAGTGCTGGGGATTCAAGCACATTGGTTTAACCATTTAAAGTTAGCCTCATCAAGCAGAGATGTTAGATTTCATGCAATACAAGCATAAAGTGTTCCAAACAAGGTTGGTCTGGACAACAGAGGCTCCAGTTTGGTAGAGCTCAGACTCCCACAGCTCTAGGAGTATTAGAGATTGATTTGATGCAGGTAGGTGAATATACCACAGGGAGATTAAACAAAACAGGCAGCACCAAAGAGATGAGACTAAAGCTAAGAGCAGGGATCTTCATATTAAATACATTTATAGTATATAAATTATACACATCAGGAGTAAACAAACAGCTGTTTGCATCAAGGAAGTTATCTCAGCTGTATTTGTTAAGAGCCTTTGTGTTACTTGAATGTGTTAAATGTGTAAATATAATTGAATTGTGCTGTGAGTGCAGGAGAAAACCTCTCTTGAATGCCCATTTAGATGGAAACAGGACAAGGACCTGATGGCTTCCATAGTAGCTAGGCGTTGACAAATGATATAGATAAGTCTCATTGCAGACCCAGTCCTGAGTTTTTCTGTGCCTTGGTTCCCCACCTCTGAAACGGGGATAAGGATATTTCATGGGTGTGTTAAGAGGATAAATGTTGCATCAGATGGGTTGTCAAGACCAACTCCGGAGGTCCCAGTGCAGTGGTGATGTATTAGGTTCACACACATCAGCAAGAAGCATTTATTCTCTTATCTGATGGCTGAGAAGATCAGAGGTTCACAAGAAGATCAGAGGCTCACTGCCAGTGAACTTTGTTATGGTGTTCTGTGTTGTGGCAAGTCAGAGTTAAAACCTGCTAGCGACCTTTCAGAAACAGGTGTTAGCAAAAACACCTATATTGGCTTATATCTGAATGTAGAATCTGATCTGAGTTGGCAACAGCCTTTTGATATAAGCTGAAAACACTTTGTTTCTGAAAACCAAACAGGAAAAAAAAAAAAAAAAAAAAAAGAAAAAACCCTTCTAAACACACATCTGACTCCCTGCAGTGCCCTTCCCTTTACAGCCCAAGAAAGTGCTGTTAAAACACAGCTGTAATGGATACCAGAGAGCTGGGGCTGCTCTCCAATTACTTGCCTATTTATGCAACATAAACCATAATTTAGTCTTTTCCTAATGAAGGATGCTTCCCGTTGAGTCTGGAGTGCTTTGTCTCCCAGAGGATCCTATTCAGAACCCATCCGTGGTGGATAGGGTTGCTGTCTGAGCTCAGCTCTTCCAAGCCACTCAGCACCACGTGGCCTTGCCTCGCTGCAGTTTGTGACTGCCAAACTTCTCCTCTAGTGCTGGGCATGGAGCATCCAGCTCTCAAAACCCAGAACTGCTACAGCTAAACGAAGGGAGAAAAGATATCTGACTGGGGTGGTGTGGTCCTGTCTGGAACAGTTGAATAGGAATCTGTGACAGTCACCACTGAAAAAAAAAATAAATAAATGAATCCTTTTTCAACCATAGGGATTCTGTATGCTGCTTACAAAGTATTCAGTAACACTGAAAATAAATCAAAGAAGCCACAGTAAGCAGCAATCCTGGGAGATCAATCAGGGCAACAATTTAGGTTCAGAATATTTTGTCTAATTGGAAGTTAGACCAACAATGACCTTATAAATTTAGATTGCTGACCCCAGTGATCTGAGTTTATTTCCTGCTGTCTCTGGCTTTCCTTGCTACTGCTCCTGGGGTTAACCTCTAGGGTAGCCTCAATCTGAATCTCAAATCGTAGATTTTTTTTTTCTCTTTTTCCTGTGCACTACTCAGTGTGACTTTGCCCTCTTGAGAAGCTGAGCTCTCCCAAGGATTCATCTTTCCTTCCAGACTTGTCTCTGATGGGCATCTGGGAATGGGAGCCAGATATAAAGAGGGAAACTGTTGGGTTTGTTGGGACTCTGAACATCTGTGTAGGTTTTAAGTGCACATCAAGAAGGGAAAAAAGAGAAGGCAAACAGGGACATGGTTGCTTTTAGCCCAGCCAGAGTTGTGCCAGGTGGGAGCAGAGTTGAAGGTTTGGCCCTGTAGGTGGCTGGAAGGAATGGGTTTAAGGTTGACCAGCTACTTCTCTAGACAGTCTTAAAAACAAGTGCCCTTTCTGGGTCGTGTAACCTGGTTCACTGCCTCATGGCCAGTCAGGGGGCATCTTATGCATCAAAACCTGATCTTCAGCAGGACATAAACTACAGACAGGAGGCAAACAGCAAACCTGAAGCTGAGGGAACAAGAACCCATGCTCAGCACCACGGATTGGAAGTGATGGCTCCAGTTTTTTGCAGCACACACAGGCTTTGAGTCCTAATTACTGCCTTCTGTGCTCATCTCCAACAAGAGCATCAAGAATAGGATGTGTTCGCCTCCCTGTGTGACTTCTGTATGGGACAGACTCATGCAACAGAGTAATTGTAATCAGAATCAGGAAACTGAAGCTAGTCTGCACTGACAGCATTAAGCACAGAGCTGTGGGACCAGAGGTCCTCGCTGCTTTTGCCTGCCAAGCCTTGCAGTATTGGTCTTTTTGCTCTGGGGACCTCAAAGCACTTAATGCATCACATTTATAGAGCCAAAGCAATGTTTCCAATGCAAAGTAAATTAGCTGAGACAGGGGCAATTAAAAGATGTTCTCAAGATCACAGTGTGGATCAAAAGCTCTGAAGCACTTGCCATCAACTTATGGCCATTTCTGGAAGGAGCTGTGGCCATGGAACAGCATCTTTCAATGAGACAATTTGTGTTGGAGGGGAAAAGAAAAAGCAGGGTTGAAGATCTCTGCCACTTTCCTTGCTTTCACAAAAGCTTTTGATGTGAACCAATACATAAAGCAGAAAATATGTTCAATATTTAAGACAGGAGTGCAAGGGGAAAAGGCAGGAAGCAAGACTGCTGCTGAGCCCTGGCCATTTATGCAGATGCTTTGGTTTAATCACTGCCGCTCTTCATCTCTTCTTCATGTTCGTAGAGTGAGGGTTGAGAATGCCAAGGCAGAAACATGCAGTGAAGTTACTGTAGCATAGTGGTCAGGCTACCACAGCTTAATTAATCATCAGATAGAAGCTCATCTGATGAGCAACTGCCTGTGGGCATGCACAGGGACTTGTAGCTGAGGGCTGAGTGCATTGCTACACATCCTGACCAAGGAAGGGGTCCAAATGTTTCTGTTGATTGTAAGGTGCAATGCTGGCCCACAAGTGATCTACAAAAGCTAAGATAAATGTACAGCAAGGAGAAGAATAACATATTAATGAAAGCAATTCTTAGTAGCTGCAGGAAATTGGAGCTGTTGGTTTGTGCCTAGCAATACATGTCAAGATTCGGAGGTGCTGATTTGTGCATGGGAATAAATGTCAGGATTTGGAGTTACTGATTCCTGCTTGGCAATAAATGTCAAGTTAATAGTGATTGGATCGGGGACAAAAGGAAAAGATATAAGGAGGCTGAAACATAGCAGAAATGAAACTGTGGGGCAGGGCAATTCTTACACAGCCCCAAGGAGAAAAGAATACCAAAAACCTGAAGCTGGTCCTTGCAGCTCTGTCGAGGGTCAATTTGTGCCAGTGCATTCCAGAACTGGAAGATGTATGGACAGATGAAGAGGTTATACTTGGTATGAAGGATAACAGCATTGCTTTTTCTACACAAGGCAGCTGCAATGAATTAAAGATTCTTGAAGACTGGAGGCAGTAAAGAAAACTCCTGCAAGAGCTGTCAGGCTTTGTCTTTAGGTGCAGGAGGGTGTTAGGAAATGCTCAGGTAATTATTATGATCAGGGAGAAGCTTTGGGGCAAGTAGATGAGAAAATATAAAAGAAAATTATGCAAACACCTCACCACGATGTTGGTACCACATAGGTATCTGGGCACTATTTATGGGAATATGAAAAAGGTGAGGCTTCAGAAAGAAAAAGAAATGAGCAGAAACAAGTAAATGAAGGGTTACAAGTAAACTAAGCTCCAAGGATGTTCTGTGCTGAAAGAGTGTATAAAGACATTACAGCAAAAAGAAACTTCCAGCTTGGTTAAGTAGCCTGAACTTAAACGTAAAGGAGATGATGGAGACCTTGGTAAATATTCCACGTTACTTTGATGGAAGACCTGCGCTAGCTGGAGCAGCAGATAAAAAACAGGCAGCATACAGCACAGTGTCTTAAAATAAGATTAGACTGCTGGTGAATCCAACTTCTAGCCAACACCAAGTATGAATATTAACTCAAAGCCAGACCATTGGTTTGGGTGTCTCTTGCAGGACAGCGGAATAGCTCCTTAGCCTCTGACTGTGTCAGCTACATATCCCACAACAGTTGGCATCACTTGTTGATGCCAGTAGACATAAATACATGTATATTTGTGTCTTGCACTTCAGGCTAAATCTCTCCCTCTGAAGTATATGCATCTGCCATTACTTAGGAGCTTAAAAATGTGGAGTACAAATAGTTCGGTCTCAGCTAATTTTTCCAAGGTTTTGGTATAGCTATGAGAAAGCAGCACTCACATAGTGCCACCCACCTCGTTGAGGCATCCTACTGAGAAGTGATGAATAAATGAGTATTTATTTCTCTTTAGCAATTAATAGTGGAGCCTATAGTGATTAGCTCAGATCTAACTGAGGCTAAGCTAAGGCTGGGCCATGCTGACAATACCCTGGCCCCTTTCCTGCTTTTCCACCCACCATAGCAGGCTCCCCTACCTCTGAAGTCACAAATTCTGCTTGTGGTGAAAACTGCACCATCCCCAAGCCTGCTGTCCCCAGATATTGTGGAAGCTCCCAGGCTGGGAGCAGGCAGAAACCACACCATAAGGAGCTGGATCCAAGCTGACATTGGGCTCTCAGGGCTGTAAAACATCTACTAAACCCCAAAACACTAAATCATTTCCAGGCAGGTTGCCTTTTCAGGTCAGAACGGTTTGACACTGTTTCTCCTAGCTAGAAAATATTCACATTCACCTTTTCTGATTCATTTCAGAAAAGAGAGAGAAACTGTCAGTGGTGACTGGGGCGGGGTGGGCAAGCAAAGGTACCCGCCCCAGTGGAAAAGGAGACAACTTTATTTGCTTCACTAAGCACCAAATAAAAATGGAAAAATGGTAAAAGGTGCTACTTTTCAATCTTTTTTTTTTTTTTTTTTTTTTAATGCCTCCTCTAATTAGGCTTGACTGGTGTTGCTGCTTTGCCTGCAGCATGGCTGGGCTTGGGAAAACTAACAATATTTAGTCCTTGTTGCGTTTGATTGCACCTATCTAAAGGGCACAGATGTTTATGAGGGACTGTGCTTCAGACAGATGCACAGGCACGCTCCATCCTAACTCCCTTCTAAGTAACAGGAAAGACATGGGCTACCTGAGGATGGGTGTCTTTGTAGGCAAAACCCACCCAGAGAGGCCAACAAGATCTTCTGGGTGGTGGGGAGCCCTGACATGGTCCAGATACTGCATCAAAAATACAGTGATGTGTGTATGTGTGTATGTCAGTCTGTGGCTTCACAGGTCAAGGGACAATATAATATGATGGTGTATTATAGTGGGGACGGGGAAGAGCAACTGTAATGATTTAAGTGTGATAGCTGATAAATCTGGTGTTTACTGTTAGATTACAGTATAGATGTAGCTGTTGCCCTGGTCATGAGGCTTGCTTGCACTGGGACAGCCTCTTTAGCACAGCTGTAGCATTTTGTACAATATTTAACAGAGACTATGCATTTAGTTATGGGTACAGTCCCTCTACAAACAATCAGAATGGTCTGAGAGCATGTCTATTTTTTCCTTAAGTTCATGTGTTTGGGGGGTCTGGCAAGGTCCAGTGACTTTGCACCCTGCATGCCTTCCATCCCTCCTCTCTCTCAGCCCACCTCCTCCGATGGACCGTGACAAGGAACTTTTCAGAAAACAGCTTTGTAATTTTCTATTATATTTTGAATCCAGCTGGCCTGAAATGCTTGTATCTTCCTTAAAGATGCCCTTCTTAAAGCGAAGGCTTATCTCTTAAATCATCGTGTGTGTTGCTTGTGTGTGTCTTTGTGCACTATTATTTTCCTGTCTGAACTATTATTTTATTGTCAGCTGTTGGGTTAAATCTATGCATTCACATGGGAAATCAACCTCAGGAATCCACTTGGTAATTTCACCTACCTCCTTTTGAACTATAATCATACACAGGTATTTTTAGATTATTGCATACGGAGTCACATCCATCACATTCACTTGTAGGCTACAAATGAGGTCTACTGTCCCTCGAGCCCAACAGTATACCACTAAGTATAATGTAAACTAAAGATATTCATAACTAGTAGAAAAAGTAGTTTATTTTTTCCCTGCTATCTAATCTGTATTGCAGCTTTTGTATGGAGTCTAAGCTGGAAAATGGGGGGATCAGAATCATCTTTATTTTTCTTGTTATATTGGTAGAAAAAAGGAGCAACAACTTCTAGTCTGATGGAGTTTCTGAAGAGTTTCTTTTACATAACTGCCTAGGATCTAGTTTTACCTTCTAACTACAGAGCTCCAAACACCAATCAAGAGACTAAGAACTTATTAAAGATACAGCAGATGCAGAATTTGACTCAGTAAGGGGAAAATTGACTAAACCATGTGCCGGACACCAAACACCTGCTACTTATTCCCACCTCAGGGTCCAAATGCATACATATTCCAAGCCTCTTAGAGGTGAGCTGATGCAGAGAAGAAAAGAATAAAATAAAGTCATGTTTAGAGGCTTTAAATACCTTCTCTCTCCCAAGTGGAAAATACGCACAGGTATGCACATTTGAAAATGCTTGGGCATCGCTAAACAAGATCATGGTCTTGGTTCCTTACTCCTTGTTGTGGGGTGTTTTTTTGCTTACTGAAATGCCTTGATGTCCAGTCCCTTTGACCTTCCCTCTGTTTGCTCTGATGCACTGGCTTAGCATAAATTGAATTACTGGGGATAACTGCATTGTATAATTATTTGAAGGAAAAAAAAAGTCCTTGCAGAGCTTTGGAGCAGCCTATAATTCATCTGCCTTAAATACAGCAACTGGCTGTTCATCTAATCTCATTTTTTAGATACCTGGTAATTAACCTGTTGTACAGCTCTAGTTTCCAGACAAGATTTACTCCCTCCAGCACAGTATAAGATGCAGTCATGTTTTTTTCAGAGAGGCTGGTATAAGTAAAACAGATGAGAAAAATCACACCTGTTTTATAACGACTTTCCTAGTTTTGACATTTATCTTTGTTCTGCTTTGGCATGAGGACAAATCCTGGAAAATGTGTGTTTCTGAAACATCTGTCTTCTAACTGGAAGTGTCAGGGTGCTTATTCACGTGGCTGTCTTGGTGTTGGAAATGACAAGAAAATTTTATTTTATTTTTTTATTTTTTAAGTCTTCCTGGTGAGGTAGAAGCTGAGTCTGCACACTGACCTGGCTTCAACGAAGCATGCCTTATTAAATGTGCTCTGTAAGAGAAAGTTCTGCCTGGTCAGTCACCTTGAGAGCTGCTATAGGCTGAGCAGCTCAGGAAAATGTCTACATCAGGGTGTGCGTGCATTTGCAGAGGAGCTTATGGGCTCCTGTTTGGCTTGCTGGGGATGTTATACCATGGTCAGATGGGTTGATAGACCCATCAGTACTGAAATGCTGTATTAAGTAAATTTGAGACATCTGGCAAGATGAGGCAGAACCTGGGTTGTAGGCTGGGGATAAGAACTCAGCAAGGTTCTTGTTGCCTCTGCGTTGGAGACAAACTGCTAAAATCTGTAGACCAAGGGCTACAGAGATCAGACCTGACATGATGTAAGGCCAGGTGAGGGGCAGGGCAGCCAAGGATGCAACTTTTAAACTGCTTGAAACAATATGTTCTTTTGCTAGCCTATTAGAGCCCTTAGCATAGACACAGCACAGCTGCAAGTTTTAGTTGAAACAATCAGAAACATGAGCAAAGCAAACCCTGCTGTATGAACACGCTGCTCACCAGCACCGTAGCACTGGGTTTCTGACCCCAGACTAGTGCAGTAGCTGCTTCCAACATGGTTCAGGCTTCCTTAGTTTAGAAAAGTGATAAAGAAGTTGAAAATGGTTGGGCTGCTCAGTTTTTGGCAGCTGTAGTTTCAGGGGGCCGCCTTCTGGACAGGACTTGCTTCTGAAAATGCCAGCAATGAAGTTGTTACTGCTGCCAGGGCAGCGGTGGGTGGGGAGCATCACCTCCAAAAGGAACATTTTCTCCGAGCTAGGCGAAATGAGGGAAGATGGAGGAAGAAAAATGCAGCCCAGCCACTTATCCCTGTACAGGATCCATGGACAGAATCAGCTGGGATAATCCTGATCCTCCTCTGTCCCTGGGCCCCTGATGTGGGCCACTTGTTGGACAGGCAGTATTGGGCTAGAAGATGCTGTGGTGGGACTTTTTGTGCTCTCTCAAGTTCTCTTTGGGGATTAAAGGAGCAGTTAAGTGCCATCTGTGATCGTCATCAACTGCTGGCATTTTAAAAGCACTTTCTTTATAGGCTGGGCCTGCAGATAGCAACAAATATCACCCGAAGGAGCCTCTAAGTCCTTGGAGCCACCTTAAATTCCCTGCTTTCTGCCCCACTTGCCCTCCCTGGGTAACCTGCATGGAAAAAAACAGGATTTCTGGACACCCCTAAGCCCCCTGATCCATAAAGCAGGCTGTTCCTTACCTCGATTAACTGTGCCACGGCAGCTCTTGAGCATGACAAGAAGAGGGAAGAAGGCTTCATCCAGGAGAAAGGATGCTTCAGGGGTGGATCCCACGCCATCTTCTCTCCCTGGTGCTGTTGTAGCCCAAAGCAGGAGAGGTGATGAATAACCGAGCCAGCTCTCAGCAGCATTCAGCATTTACCAGAAGCCGTCACGTGCTGTCCCGACCCTTCTTTGCTGCCTTCCTTCCCAGCCCAGCAGCCACAGAGCCGGGAGTCATTAATTAATTAATTAGGCTGGTGTCGCTTACAGGGTGCTCTGCTGCTTCTCTGCTGGGGCTTTGTGCAGGGGGGATGCAGGGAGCCAAGCAGCGCTCAGAGCTGCTCCATCAAGAGGGAAGCTATTTATTCATTAAGACCCTGGCTTTTTTTCTTTTTTTTTTTTTTTCTTCTGTCTGACTGATTCCAGCTCTCCTGCTCTTGTTCTCCCTCCCTGCCTGTTGAGAGCAGTCTCTTCCCCTAATGAAAAAGGGCTGTAAGCCAAGCTGATGCATCAGCAGCACCGCAGCTGCCCTGTGCTAGCAGAGCCTGGTGTTACTGGAGATGAGCTCTTGGTGTCTCAGGATTTAAAAGCATCGTTCATCCCTGAAGGATCTCGGGGATGTGTTGCTGCTGTTTACAACTTCATCTGACCTTCAGGTCTTGAGGGAGTGGAAGGCAACTGGGAAGAGCAGCAGAGCCAAACCTTGGGCCACCGACCAAAAAAGAAGGCGAGGAGGAGAGTGTTTGGACAAAATGGGTTAAAACACCTGCTTTGCTGGATTAAAAATACAGAAATCTTACAGATCAAGTCCCAGTGAAGGTGCTGAGTGCATGCTGATGAACTTTTCAGCTACGGCTTTCTTATTTCAGAGGAAACATTCAGTGTTGGGACTAGGAAGCTTTTTCATTTCAAAGTATTAGGAGAGTTGTTTTCAAAGGTCTGGCTCTGAGCCCAGTTACCAGAGAACCAACAGGAATCATAAAATTGTTTAGAAATCTCTCTCCATTCTCCATTGCTATAGGAAACATAAAGTATTGATGTCTCATTGCCAAGAACTCTTAAAGAAATAAAGATCTGGACTTGTTTGCTATTGAACTGTCATGATCCAGCCACACAAGGCCTTGTATCCATCCTGTCTTCTTGTATTTTGGGATGGCTGAGTTAACTGTATTCTCCCATACTCAAAGTATTCATATTATTTGTCGTATTCTGTGCTGGGAGAAGCCTGAGATTTTAGGTCAGAAAATAAGCAATGAGGATCTGTGAGGATCTAGTCACTTCTGCTACTGCCCTCTAGCACTTTTAGAGAACTAAGTGCAATTCCAGGAGAAATAGCTATGTGGCAAATTAATATTTTATAAGCTCAAATAGGCAGACCAAATTTAAGGCCTGCCTGCTGATCAGATGGTGAAGATTGGAGGAATATGGAATTAAGCCAATGCATCCACTGTGCTGGAGGAAAAGCAGCATTAGGTCCTCTGCTGCCTTTATGCAGGTTCACATGGTGACTGCTTCTGCTGGCTTCTGGTTCATGAGATGATATTTCATGCCTGGAAAATTGGTGTAAGGATAGGGTCTGGTGGAAAGGTGAAGCAGAATGCTGTCCTGTGAGGTCTGGTCAGCAGACAACAGATGGTGGCAGCATCGAGGCGGAAAATTGTGCATCTGTCTCAGAAGTTGTACAGCTTGGTCCTCCCTTACCCCCTGAAAATCCTGCTTGGGGCTCTGGGATCCCCAGCAGTGGTTCCTGAGCTGGTTTTATTTATTTATTTATTTATTTTATTTATATTTTTATATATTTTATATTTTATTATTATTTTTTATTTTTATTTTTTCAGCTTGTGTTCATGAGGAAATGGGGTTTCTGGACAAGACAGTTTTCCTCCCCTCTCTCCCTTCCTCTGCCCTGTCTTCCCTCCTCCGGGCTTTTACAGCTTGTTTTTGCTGTTTTAATTCAGCTGAAACTGGCCAAGGTTCAAGGAGATGCTGAATTTCAATGTATTGCATTTTCAAGTGTGCTATTGGGTAAAATGTTATGTTGGTTATAGTTCCCATGAAGGGAGGAAGGAAGGTATGGGGGCAGAGCTGTTACCCCTGTCCAAGCCCCAGGGACCTTTGGTTTGTACCCACATCTTTCCAGATACCAGGAAACGCAACCAGGGGGCACAAATCCATGGCACACCATGCTGCCAGCTCTGCTGCATGTGGGACTGTTTCCCTTTAGAAAAAAATGGTCTTAAAAAAAAAACTGAAGAGGAGTCTGGGAATGCAGCTGCTGGGCCGTGGGTCAAACACAGTACAATCCTCTGAAGCCTCTGGGGTGCTGTTTCCAGGCTCTAGATTATTATCAGTGCCTTGCCCATGGGCTGGGAGTTCAACGCTGCACCTACCCTTTTATTCGTAGGTTGTCAAGAGGTGTAGGGCTTTTTATTATTATTATTATTATTTTATTTTTTTTATAAAAAAAAGTACCAAGAGCTATGTGAAAATAGAACAAAAAAAATCATGTTTTTCCAGACTTCATATTTCTTATTCTATATATGGATCACTGAATTTGAGTGCCTCCTTTAGTTTTCAGGAAGAAAAAAAAAAAAGGCAGATTTTTGCAGACTCCAAACTTGTCAGCACTTTATAACTTTGTTTCAACTTTTTTTCTTTGGGATAATTTGAAAACACCTTGAACAGGTCAGAGCAGAATCTTCCACTGGGATTTTAAATGATAAGATTTCATATTGATCTATCTCTTTGAGTTTATTATTTTTTTTACTTTATTTTTTAATTTTTATCTTCATTCATGATAGGGAAGGCAAGGAAACTCCTATGCAAGCATTTACTTTCAGTTTGGTGACCTAACCCCTCAATGATGTTTTGTAGAGAGAAAAAGTGTTGCAAAACTTCTGAATTTAGCAACAGTGAGGAAGTGGGCTTTGCAGAGATGGCAAATAGCTGTCTTTTCCCATGTACATCTTTACCAGCAGTGACCCCTCACTGGATAAGGTTAATCAGAGCCCAGACTACACGTGCTCTTACGTGCTCACTGATTGCTGGATGACCACCAGTCTCCTTGCAAAACCGCAGGTGCTGTTAAACTCATCAGCTTCCTATTTATAGCCTGTCTTCTGTATCCTCCTGGGAAATAAATGAGACGTGGATCTTGTTAGACGTGCCAGCTTGCCAGTTGCTGGGATGCTGGTAGTGGTGCACAAAGGTGTTTTGGAGAATATATCAGCCCTGAATTGTATGCGTTTGCTCAGCTTTTGTAGCCAAAACCCTGAGGGTCAAAGCACTGAAAGGGGATGGAGATGTGGTTCCTGCCTGCCTCATCTTCTCCTTTATCCCCTGGGGCTTATCCCACTGGCTGCCCACGTTTGGGCTGATGGACAAGTGGATGAAGAGCCACAGGAGACTTGAGGTCTGGAAATGCTCCAAACCTGACAGCAGGGAGCAGAGCAGTAAATCCCCTTCCTTCTCTTTGGCTTTATCAGTATAGATCTTGGCCACATACCTGGGATTTCTTAAAAGAGCTTTCTAACACGAGCGTGCTTTGTGAGAAGGTCTGGCAGAGTGCTCACGCTCACGTACACGCTGTGATGTTGTTCACAGGCACTGCTGATGGAAATCTGATGGATTGTCCAGTGGGAAACATGCACAGAGAATATCCCTGAATAAGTGGGAGGAAGGGATTTGGGGGAAGGTGGAGGGTCTCCTTTCCTGTCCAACCACCCCCAGAGCCCCTGTGCCCCCAAGCAATCACTCCCAAGCTTTATCTGCTCTCCTTGCAATGAGGTTTCATGTTCTCCACGCTCTGTGTCCGGAGACTTCCAGGGAGAACAGACCAGGCTCCCAGCTCCCTATCACTCTCCAACCCAACCCTAAACAAAGAAGAGGCAGCCCTGGGGCAGGGGAGGAATAGATCTTCTTAAATACTTTTTGCTGCCACTTAATCCCCAGAGCACAGGAAGATGTTTTCATCCTTGCAGCCTCCCTTTAGGTATATGAGGATCATCCTGTGTCCCTGCAGGCTGCATCTAGGGAACCTCTCTTGTAGGAGAAACGAGGAGTCTGTATTCATTTTCACCCAGCTCTGCCATAACTTGCCTGCCCTGTGTACGGCAGAAACGTGACAAACTTCCCCACGGAGCCGAAGGCAAACAGAGGAGCAGCCCCAGCGCCTGCCAACGGGGAGCAGCAATCGTGTTGCCCGCCCCTGGCTGCCGTTTCCCTTTAAATGCCCTAAAAAGCCATCCCAGTGTTGAGTTGCTTGCTGAAATGTTAATGTGGAGGCTTGCCAAGGGCTGGCAGCCCTCCAGGGGTTTCCATGTCTACCAAGAATGTTTTGCGGTGCACCTTGGGAGAGGAACATTACTTCCTTGATTTTTTTTTTTTTTTTTTTTCCTTTCCTCTTAAAATGAGTAAATAAAGCAGCTGAAAAGTTAGAGCAGGCAGTTTTCATCACCCGGATCGGCTTTCCACCCACATGGCTGTGTGTCCTGGCTGACGGCTCAACCCATGGTAAACCGGTGGGGCTTTTTGCTCAGGTGACGCTTGGACGTGGGAGATGCTGCCGAGGTGGTCTTGTGGGATGCTGTGGTCCTGTTGTTAAATATTTGGCTCTGTGCTGTGATGAAGGTCAGGTGATTACAGCTTTGGAAGCAGGTTGATGTTCAGTGTCTCTCTTCAGAGTTTGGTGTTAGAGTATTTCATAGGGTTGGGAGAAGATGCATCCACATTTAAGACAGGACTGTTTAAGGAAGCTGAATTCAGAAAATCCTGCCATTTCTGCCTCTGTAAAACAGGAACATTACTAATTTTGTTGCTGCACAGAGACAAATATTCACAAAGTCATCCGGGCGTGTACGGCAGGATCAGGGCTTACTGGTACGATTCACCACCATGCTGTTAGACAAGGTGTCTTTGTTTCCTCAGCACTGTGTATCTGCCTGTTGGACTTCTGTGGGTGATGTGCCATGAAGTTGTAGGTGGTTTCCAGCCCAGTGAGACAGGACTGTGCTATCCCCATTGAGGCACTGAAGGGAGAAGACAAATGTGGCCATCTTAGTGGTATGGAAAGGTTGCTCCAAGGCAAGGAGAAGGCCACAGAAGAAAGGCCACCTGCTCCTGGTCTGCTCTGCCTCTTGGGGTGGTTTTGTAGTGAGTCGTTGCTTTTACTGCAAAGGTGGGTTGCTGATGGGTCTGGTCTGTGCTGCTGTCCCATGAGGGTTTGGGGAACCGGGAGGGATAGGAGTGGGGGAATGAGTGGGCCAAGTCTTGCTTTGCTCTTCTGATTTGCTCTTGTGCTGGCTACCCCTTGTCATCTGCTCCTATGCTGCCTGTGTCTGCAGGCAGGATAAGCCCTTCCTAACCCTCCCAAATGAGAGGGCGGCTTTGTCAGGTGGTACAGATAAAACCCAGCAGGGTGATAAACGTGGGTCTTGGCCACGAGTCAGAAACGTCTCGTGCATTGGGAAAGAAAATGTAATTGATTTCTGCTCTACACCCTCCTTCAGTGAGGCTCTCATGTACCCGTGTACCCTTGCTCCTCTTTCGTGTCCCCACGTGCCAGCCGCCTCTGGATATTGGGTTCCTCTGATCCACCGACGGCCTGCATGTGACAGAGCTTGCCCAGGAGTGGGAGGAAGGTCCCAGCGTTGCAACTGGGCTTGTGACACTGAGCTGAGAGCATTTGGGGGAGCCCTGGTAGAAGTCACCATCCTCCTCTATGGCCAAGCAATGGAGTCCCCAGAAGGGCTGCAGCCCCAAAGAACTCATGAAATGTGCTTGCTTACCTCACTGGCGCCACTTCTCTGCTCCAATTCAGACAAATTCCATCTTATTTTAAAAACCTGAAGGGTTATAGTCATTCTGCTACCATGGAAGAGCAATGCAACACTTTTTTAGTGCTGTACAGTTTTCTGAAAAGGCTCCCAGTTTCAGCTACCTTTGCCCAAAAGTAGCAGTTTTGAGCTGAAAGATGACAGCTTGGTGGTGATGCCATAGGAATGTAGGCCTCTTTTGGCCAGTTTTCCTGTTTTCTGGCTTCCTGCATGTATGTCAGCTCCTATGTAACAGGCTGACTGCCAGAGGCCAGTGTTTGTTTTCCTCTGTAGCAAAGCCTTTGGCTGGACAAGCTACTACAGAGCAACAAATAGTTTTGAATTGCAAGTCACATTTTATTCCTGTAAGTAAGTGGGCATCATGGGTTTGTTTAAATAAGTCTTCATTGTTTCTGTGTTTGTTTTTATAGAAAAGTAACCATCAAATAGAGTTCTCGTGCCTCTCAGCCTGGCCAGCTGGCACTTTAGAAGGTAGCTGCTCTATGGACAGGAATTTCTGATCTCTTTTGTTCTGTGGAGTGAGAATTAGAATTGCTTTAATGACCGGTAAGCACATTAGTCACATAACTTCATGTGATATGGTGTCTCAAGTGCACTTGAGCTTGTCTTGGATATGATGAGGAGCTTGGTGCAACTGCTGAGGTGCCCCTGGTCTTCCCAAAGTGTCTGCAAACCATCTGGGCATCCCAAGGTCCTGAGAGCAATGCAGCAGCCTGACTTTTTGGCCAGATACGGGCATCCTGATGGGCCCCAATGAGGCAGGTACCACAGGTCTCATGGAGGGAGGTGCACCTTGACGTGGTAACCATTGCCACCGAGGCCATCTGGTTGTCCTGCCTTCGCAGGCTCATCTTCAGCCCCGTGTGGGATGGAGGGAAATGGGATCAGTTGGTGCAGCTCGGGACCAGCTGCTGAACAGTTCCAGCACCACCTTGCTGCAGGTGGAGTTTGTCCAATGGGGTAAGGAACTGGTACAGCTTGACTAACAGGCACAAGGAGGCTAATGCATGTTATTCTTGGACACTTTTTGGTCCTTCAATCAAGATCAATGTTTATTCCATTATGCTGATTATGCTCCTTTTATTTTTTCCCCCCTTCCAGCTCTTTCTTACCCTAAAAAGAACCAAGTTGGTGAAGGCAGTTCAACTTAAACTGAAATGTGTAGATCAGGTATACTTCCAGGGATCAATTCTCTTGACTCTCCAAGCTGAGAGCCTGTGTGGGACCAACACCGTCACATTTAGTCTGAACCTGAGCCCCATCCAGCAAACAATGAGACTGGAAGTTGTAGAAAGAGTTAGCCCCATAACTCTTCATGGGGCTTTTCTACCCGAGGAAAGATCTCAGTGTGGAATATATGATTATTATTTTTTTAATGTTTGTGTCTTTTCTTCTTATGCTTGTTCTGTGCTGGTTGTGCTCCTGGCCAGTCTTGTCTTCGAGTACATCCCTGGTCTTCTGTGATGGTCGGCTCCATCTCGAGTAAACATGAGTACAGATGCCCGCACGTGACTGCGTGTTACCTGAATTCCCATGTGCAAGCAAAGCACTCCTTGTGCAAGCTAGAAAACTTCTAAAAGTGTTTGATTGTTGTACTGGGTTGCTAGTGAATCGTTGCTCAGATGTAGAAAACATGTCTGTACTTATTGTCGATCCCAGTTCTGTACCTTGTTTTCTAACCACTCCTGCCTTGCATACCTCTCTCACCCTTTAGGGGAAAAAAAAAAAAACTTGTGTTGACTCAGTGAAAAGAACCGGGACAAGTTTGATAATCAAGAAGGTTGTGAAAGTCCTTTTGCATGAGATATAAATAATTACACACATCTAGCTACTGTTTCCACGTGTAGTTTCTCAACAGCGTGCACAAATACCATGTTTCTGGGCTTGCAAGGCACAGGAGTGAGAGTACATGCGTGTGTCTGAAATCCAGCTCTACATCAGTCTCCTGGGTGAGTGAATTAGCAAAATGCAGCTCGTTGCTCCTTGTTGGGGTGGGTGTTGTGTCAGATCTGACTAAGGTAGAGCAGATCCAATGCGGTCCCAGCAGCTACGACTGCCCTCGTCCCTGCCAAAGCCTCAGACGGTCCCAGGGCATGCCTGCAGCAAGGCGACAGACACATCTAGTTGGTGCTCGCTGGGAATACAGGCCTGGTGCCATCTGAGGCTTGTATTACATCTTTAATCTCTCAACTCTTCTTGCTTTGATGTTGACGTTCATCTGCAACTCTTAGGATGCATTGGGCAGTGGTCAAAACTGCTGATTTTTTTCTAAAACACCTTTTTGGAAGGAGAGGTAAACTGCTTGATGCTGAGACTTTTACTAGGGGAATTTATCTTTCATTTGGGGGGAAAAATGTTTTTTCACATCTTAAAACAGCCTTTGCCCAGGGGTAAGCAGGAGCCGAGTGCCACTGTGAGAACTGGAGGCTGCGGACTCCTTGCTGCTGCTCTGGGGCATGCTTCAGTAACCCTGTATCGGAGCTGGCAGAGTCAAGGATATTCTTGTTAACAGGGTGAGTCATAAGGCAGCTATTTCCAGCATGGTTGGTTCTTGTAACATGGGCTGGTATTGCCGTGGTGATAGAAAGATGTGCTGGCCAGCAGCGCTGACTCAGCATCACAGCCCCAGAACTCGGGAATGTGCCCAGTTTCTGTAGAGGAACAGGGGCTATAAATAGGCTTTGCTTAAAACCAAACCAAAACGACAGTGACAACAAAACCCCTCCTCGATGGAAAATGCCACTCATTTCAAGGAGGCATTATTTGAAGGACAGGAGAGGTTTTTTCTCAGCAGTTGTAAGCTGGGGGGAGATTTGTTGAAAAAGTCCATTTCCACGGTTAAAAACCCAAACACAAGGAGCAAGGTGAACTTCTCTTAGTTTTATTGATCAAAGCCAGTTCTGTATTTCTGAAGGGGCAAGTGCTTTTAATTTCCACAGATAGCTGAATGCCAGCTTAGATAATCTTAGAGGTCTTTTCCAACCTAAATGATTCTGTAACCCTATGATCTATTTAAGGGTAGACCTGGATCTCTCGGAGATGGCACACTTGGTGCTACTGCACTGCAGCTCTCTCCCCTGATCCCTTGAGTGATGTTTGGTCTCATTCCTAGAGATAGTTTTAAGCCTGGCTTTAATCAGCACTCCCCAGAGTGATGCCTGTGAGTGCAAGAAACAAAGATTTAGAACTGTGGTCAAGCAGAGGAGCAAAATATAACGCCTGAAGCAGCTGTCGCTGCTGGCTGGAGACAAAAGAATGCTGGTGGCATCCCCAACGCTCCCACTGGAAATGATAGCACGCGCTTTGTATTTGAGATCTGCGGCTGCTGATAGCCAGAGACAATTTCATTAATAACAATCTGGTCAGATAATGGAACTAGACCTGACGGGGAAGATTTTTAAAGGCTTCTGTGGAAAGCCACTGGTTTTATTTAATAAAAATTGTTGGTAGAAGAGGCTGCACAGAACTCCAGGTGTGTACTCCTTTTGTCAAAATGAGAAAGCTCCGGCTTTCTATGTGTCCCTGATTTTTATTTTTATTTTTCCCCAAGCGAAAGTCTCTTAAGTCTACCTTTTATTTTTTAAAAAGTTAAAAACAGATCTGTGGACTGCACAGATGACAACTTGCCTTTTCCACACCCAGGAAGGATGTCTCAGAGCTGTAGTGGAGAGAGGCAAATGTCAGAGCTTGGGGCCTCTGCTGCAGTCCTATGGGGTTAGAGCTGAGAACCAGCCTGCAGGTCTCAGACTGAATGTGACATTTTTGCCAGCTCTGTGCATTTCAGGGAAACTAGTTGAATGGCTAGAAACAGGATCCTCATAGGAAATGTGAGCAAAAGAAAGAGATGTCCAAAAGCAAATTGTCATACCCCTCTGTCAGCAGTTTCTAGCATTACCAAGCTAGAGTCAAAAGCACCAAAAAAAACATGAATTCAAGACACACCTGACCAAGTTGTGAAGCTCAGCTTGACAGGTCTAAATGAACTCAGTGGGTTGAACCTGAAGGTCTTAGCCATGCAGTGGGCTCTCCATTGTCCTGGCATGGAGCACAGCTCCTGGGCTTTTCACACAGTGCTGCTGGGGTTCTGGGGGTCTCCAGTCTGTGTGCTTGGTGAGAAAGTGCTCAGCAATGCCGTCTCTGAAACCCTCTTTGGAGGGCAGGCATGATCGTAAGCACCATCAGGGAGAAATCTTCATTCATACAGGATCTGGAGGCTGGAAAATCCTCCTGGCCTCAAGCACCTGTGGAAAGACCTTGGAAAGACTTGGGGCTCAAGCGGTCTCGAATGGCGAGGTGCCCACCTGGTGGGTGAGCACTTCCTCAGGATGTGGGAAGTCTGATTTCATTCCCAACCTTGGACTGGCAGGGAAAGGTCTGTCATGGTGCTGGAGCCTTGGTCACCAGCTCTCTGCTGTCTCAGCTCGTAGAGCAGGTAGGAGCCTGGTGCTGAGCTCATTGCTCACTCATCCTTTCCATTCCCTTGGCCGCATCCTTCCCTGGTATGTATCATTCCCTGCTTCATATGGGGCTTATTGCTCTGCCTGCCCCTGTTGTGCAGTCTGATTTAGACGGTGAGTTATGGGCACATCCCATCCAAAAAAGACCCGGGAGTCTGGGAAAGCAGGAAGGAAGCCAACACCATAGAAGAACCTCTCTGAACAAAAGGTGATCGAGGCACCTCTTGTCCCCTGCTCCACCCTGCGCATTCTCACTCTATGAAGCCGACTTGTCCTCATCCCTCTGTCCGCAGTGAGTGCCACAAGCTTGGAGAAGTCCTTGAGGTCATGTAGCCAGGGAGGAGGCGAGCCGCTGAGTCGGAAGATGTCCGAGGGCCTGGGGAAGAATGGGGCTTTGTTCGTGCTCTGAAGCAGAAGGGGAGGGCGCAGGGCTGCGGACTTAATTTTTCCTGGTGCACAGAGTGAGTATGTGGCGGGGGCTGCAGCTTTGCCAAAACGTCTTTGACAAAACATTTGTGGGGATTTGCTAATTGTGGATCGATTGGAAAAACATAGGGGGAGTGTGCTGTAGGAGAGCTCCTATAGGTGGGCTAGTCAGGACACTCAGTTTTGTTCTTTTTTTTTTTTTTTTTTTTTTTTGTATATTTATTTTTTGCTTAATAAATGAAGGGGGAAATTATTGCTGCTGGCTGAGGGGTAGCAGAGGACAGGCTGCATGCACCACATGCATCACATGCAGCCTGTCACACGCTGTCAGCAGCAGGCTCTGAATGGCAGGAAACGTCCTGTTTCCCAGGGCTTCCGCCTGCCTTCTGTGGGCTCCAGCAAGTGCAGAAGTTGTGAGAGGAGAGAGACCGGCAGAACGAGGAGAAACGCAGAGAAGCTTCACTCGGCAAACAGCTATGGAAATGCATTGTAGGTGAAAAGGGATCAAAGCCGAGCACTGCCACTCCACACAGAAAATTATATATATATATATATATGTATATATATATATATATATATATACATATATATATATATACTGTTGTTTTCAATTGCAATTTCCTGTGTTTTTAACTTTTCTTTCAACACGTGCCGCAAGAGCATATCTCTCAATCTTTTTTTTTTTTTTTTTTTTTTTTTTTTTTTTTTTTCTTTAAGAAAAAGAGTGAATAACAAGTAATTGCTGTAGAAACCCCATTTATGCGGGTTTCGTAACTGTCTCTCCGGGCCCTGTGGGTGTCTCAGTTAATGAACAGGCCCAGATTTGTGTTTCGGCAGAGGAGGCGGCTGGACGTGGGAGGGAGCGGTGGGAGGGGAGAGCGGCAGCTCTGGGAGCTGTGGGTATTTCAGGACTCGAGAGCTTGGAGGAGCTGCTGCCGTAGCACTTAGCACAGGGGAGTTGTAATTGGCCGCCTTATGTGAGGTACGTTACCCTACGCGCTGGTTATTTTTGGGTTTCGCGACCCGTGTTCGTTGGTCGGTTGTGTTCCCATTAATCCCGAGGCTCAGTTTCGCATGTAGCATAGGAAGGGTGTGAGATCAGCTGTAGCAGGCTGAAGGGGACTGCTGACAGTGATGTCTTGTGGATAAAACTCCTGAAGCAGCGTAAAGCTTGGGAGTGTTTTCTGAAAGCAGAAATCATACCTGTGCAGGTCAACACAGGTGTGGAGTGCATTTTCCTGGAGTGCAAAATGCACGTGCATGCACGCCGTGCTTCATCTGTCCACATTGGCTTAAAGGAGGTGCAACATCTTTAAGTATTTAACTCCTAGGATGATCCCGCGCCATCCTCTTATTGCTCTCATCTTGCATCCTCAAGAAAGAGATGCTGGAATAGCACATGCATGTGGGGTCCCTGTCCTGCAGGCAGCTGTCCTGTCCCCTGTGTTGGGGCTCCCTCCTGATTTTAGGGAGGGATTTTCCACCTGTGTCAGGTGAGCAGGCAGCCTCCGCTGGCAATGTGAGCCTGATGAAGCAAGGCTGGAAATAGAGCGTTCACGCTGGGTTTGCACAGCTTGCCTGGCAGAGTAAAGAAACCAATACCCAGCTAATTAGTCACGGCGAGAGAGGCTGATAAGCTCGCCTGGGTTTCTGCAAGGGAGGGAAGCAGTCGAAAGCTTGCAGGTGGTTTAGGTGTTAAGTGAAAAGTCTGGGTCAAAGGCCCAATTATAGGGGAATGGTAACACACTTCAGGTTTTTTAAAAGGACCAAACAACTAGGTGTTTAGAGCCAGAAGAGGAGGAGCTGCAGTTCATGGGAGGGATTGTTGTTTTTAAGCTATAACTTGGTTTAATTTGGACCTGAACCAAAGCTGTGTCTCTTTGTCCGTGGAAATTTCCTATGGCCTGGAAGCTTCCTCAACCTTGCAGCTGCTTCCTTGACTTCATTTTTGTCATTACTGCAATGACTTCAACTCTCAATGAGCTGCAAGACAAGATTTTTGAGGATTTGTGAGGAAAATAGGCAGAATTGTCTGTCAAGACCTTGCTTTCAATTTAGTAGGGCCTTTTGGAGGCAAAATATGTAAGCACATTCTAGAGGGATAAGATCAATTTGGGTCCATAAGCAGATACTAGGGACCAGTAGGGTTTGCACCCTTTGAAGATCCTTAATTCAACAGCTGGTTATTTGGGGAATACAAGGGGAATGGACCTCAGAAAAAGGCCAAGCTCACGTTTGTTGCTCTTACTGCCAGACGAGCTGGGCCCCTGTCCTGACCTGGCCGGGCATTGTTTACATTCTTGTTCAATTGGAAGAGGCTCATGCAAAGCACTCGGGGCTCAACAAACAGGAATTTTATTGTGAAACAGTTTTGCCAGGACTTCTGACCAGCTCTTCAGGTCATCAAAAGACCTGGGCTTTGGCACTCAAAGTGCCTCAGTGAGCTGTGGCGTCTTGGAATGATGATCAGAGGTTAGGGAGTGCTGGTGACTCTGTGCAGGTCTGTCCTGCCTTCGCTGGCTTGTAATTTGTCCTCCAAGAGCACCTGAAGGCTTTGATTAAGCACTGGGAACTTCCTACTGCACTGACTCTTTGGTAAAGGCCTTGAGCTCTAGAGACAGGAGGAGGAAAAATTTGGCAGCTGCTCAGTCGGGCTTGGTGTAAATGTTCCTGGCCGGGAGACAGCTTAAGGAATCCAAACAGAGAACAGAGAACGACTGAGTGCAGGGATGACACTAATCCAGGCAAGCCTTTTTTTCCTCTTCCTTTGTATGGGCTTCAGCCCTGCCCTGTTTGGCATGTATCGGGGATGCCGTGCTAAAGGCTTTGTGTCTTCAGGCTTTCCTTGGGCTAGTTGGTAGGGCAGATCTGAGAGGCCCTGAAAGTGGCATTTCATTGTGACACCTCAATACCTTTTGAGTATTATGCCTCGAGCATAAGCAAATGGACTCGATGATCCTTATGGGTCCCTTCCAACTCAGAATACTCTACGAAATGTGTCTGAGATGGGAGGGGAGAGGGCAGCCCTAGGATGGATCTGGACCCTCCATTGTGAATATCTGGTGAAGTCAGCTATCTCACAGGTGACTGCTGTAACAATTTTATGATGGTCCCATCTTTTAGCACAGGGGAAATGAAAGCTTCTCTCATCCTACTTAATTTCTGGAGGTCCTGAGTGGAGGGGATGGAGCAGGGTGGTGGTGTTACTGTACATTGAGCTCCATCTCGTCCATGAAGCAATTGTCCTGTCAGCTCTCCCATTGTCCCAATTGACACTGCTGTGATATCCTTTGTGCCTCTGGGTTGTTTTAAGGGCTGTAATTCCAGCTCATGCTCTGAGTCTGACTCAGAACTGCTTTGATATAGATGCTAACATATTCTGAAAGTCAGATGTGTAGCACCTGTGTCATTTCTCTTGCTTTTTGAGGCCCATTTGCTTTGGAAAAGTAGAGTTGGCATATGGGGAGTACAAGGCCAAGTAAAAAGGAGCTCCTGTTCACAAAGCTGTGACACAAAATTGTACAAAATTTCCTATAATGTTCTTGTTCCAATGGTCAATTATTGAGTTCACTCTTTTCATGATCTCCTTTCCTTAGATGCCCCCAGACAACCTGCAGCTACGTCACATCTGGCTTGGAGTTTCATTTAGCACCTCCAAGTCATTTTGTGTTGCATATCAGTTGCAGGGTCAGAATAGCTCTGCTTCCACTTGCGAATGCTGCTTGCAAACGATAATGATAACGGGAGGTACAGGATCATAAGGGATTAAACCACTAAATAAACATCTCACCTGTATGCCTTATCATACTTGCCTCACTATTTACAGCGGTTAAGTGATATCCTCTAATTGTGGTGAGAGTGATCTAGCCTTAGCTGCCAACAAGTAAAATGTCCTATTGGAACTAACTGTTTAATTCTGTAGCTAGTGAACAGACCAGGCATGCCCAAAGGTCCCTTCATCTCACTTAGGCTGAATAAAATTGAACTTCTTGTGTGACTCCTATCTATGTTGATTACAAAGGGGGTCTGAGGTGGGTAGCTCAGCCCTTGGATAGCCAGCAAGGGCAGATGGGTTTTGTCTTTTTGAGGTCAACTATAGTTTTCTGTTTGTTTTTATTGGTATGGGGAGTGAGCTCTCTAAGGGAGAGACATGAACTCCCAGTTTGGGTTTGGGGAAGAAAGGGAAAAAATAAAGTTGGGTATGTTAATTTTTTATTTTATTTTATTTTATTTTATTTTATTTTATTTTTTTTTAAGGGGGTTTTGCGTTCCCTGTTTTTGGGAAAAAAAAAAAAAAAAGAGAGAGAGAAGCACGCTCACTCATGGCTTCCTCTTTTTCCTGTTTTGAAGATGGGCAAAGACAAAAGTCCAGAGAGGAGAAGAAAAAACAAAACAAACAGAAAACCCTTCTGCTTGGGCTGAAAAATGAATTACTAACATTTCTGCAGAGAGTACTGATACATTGTTTGACTTAAGCTCCTGGCTGCACACTGTTATCCTAAATCTGCTGAAATTTTAACTTGGTCTGTGTTTTTACTACCTTGCATTGTTTCATCTCTTATTCCCTGAGGTCCTACCATGTAGTGGACCAACAAATGGTTTTATGGCTGGTGCATAAAATCAGCAGTATCAAGTCAGGCTACCTCACCCCTGATAGAGCAGAACATCGTGTCTGGAGAAGAACAACACAAAAAACTGGAAAGGGCTGTGGTAATACTTCCTCCGTATGTGCTTACCTCCTCGGGGACTTCCTGGGCTGGAGCTGATGTCTTTGTTTTTATTAGCTTTTAATTGATTTTTCCTCCATGGACTTGTCCAGCTGCTTTTGAATGCATGTATAAGACACTCGTAGCAACAACAGACTCTTGTGGCAGTGAGTTCCACAGTTTAATTAGAGGTGGTAAACGAGGTTGGACATCCTGCTGGTTATCCTGAGCTGGCCCCATCGCTTGAGGGCAGAGGAGGTTGTGCTGTGGTCCTAACGTATCTTGTGTGGTCTAGCTCTGTGGCAACCTGGACCACTAACTTGAGGGTCTCGTCCTTGGGGAGAGTCTTGATGGGTCTGTTCCTTTTCTTGTGTTTTCAAATGATGTCATGAACCGTGCCTACCTTTTCTTATGGTTATTCTGCTCAACAGTTTTGCCTGGTTAAGAAAAATTTGAACCAGACCCTCTAGTTCCTTCGCACTCAAGCTTCTG
Source organism: Aythya ferina (assembly GCF_964211825.1). NCBI lineage: Eukaryota > Metazoa > Chordata > Aves > Anseriformes > Anatidae > Aythya > Aythya ferina. Next base: position 2,179,228 of record NC_140297.1, read on the forward strand.
CTGGCATCTGCACATTCCCTGTATTCTGAGCTAAAGTCTAATCTAAATAACTACTACCTCTTTTGTTCTCCCCCTCCTTTCAATGCTAAGGGCTGTCCTGGGATTTGGGGCTGTATTGTCTTTCTGCCCTATTTATTCCCAATTATTTCTTGTACATTGTCTGGTTTTGGTGGCTATGAGGTGGCTCCAGTAAGTTGGTTGCTAATTCATCCTGGGGCTTGACAAGACAGTCTGAACGGGAGCATTCACTCCAGAGTGTTGGTGTTGGTTAAACAAAGCTTGGAACTGTTTTTCCGCACGACAAAATGGTCTTTGTGCTGGCCTGAATGCAGACTCAGCTGGAGCGTGACACGTGAGGGGAGATGTCGTTTGGAAATATAATTAGCTGCATGAGGAACTTGGTCCTTAGAGAAAAGTAGAAAAGGTTAGGATTGAAAGAGGAGCAATGTCTCAGCACGGGACACCAGAGTTTCCTCCCATGGCCCAAGGAGCTCCTGAATTTATGGACTCTGAGCTGACGCTGCTAATGAAAGAGGATATCCCATTCTGCTTGTGGGCATGTTTATATGCTGTTACATTAAATAAAGCTGGGGAACTGATTTAGGCTAAAAACTCATCTGGCACATAAGGATAGGTCCAAGTTCAAACAAAGTTTTCCTTCATTCTCCTTACATTAAGATGAACCCTTATGATAATCCATTTTTTCCCCTTCAAAAATATATTTTTTTTCTGCTCATGGTGACACAGGCATTGAGCCAAATGAAAGGAGGAAACATACATAGGTCTATGTTCATTTCAGTTTAAGGTCCCTGTACTTATCGCAAAGCATCACTGTGATGTGGCAGAAAGCGTTGATCTGTAATAACTCAATGTGACAAACTCACTGGCAGATTTTGTGCAGAACTCTATGGTATTCTACTCTGTGATGTGCATCCTGTAGAGCTATACACTGGAAAAAAAAAAAAAAAAAAAAAAAGTACTCTGGAAAAGTATAATCATCATGCAAAGGAAAAGTGAGTTGTTAACAATGGGAAAGGAATTGTGTGTCCTGGGCTCCTAGAAGACTTTGAAGGTTTGAAAGTCCCAGCAAGCTTTTTGCTTTCAGGTGCTTCAGGCTGCAATCTGCTGCTAAATGGAAGGGCATTTACCAGTCTAAGTTTAAGTGCTCATTGCATCCTCAGAGGGATTTAGTAGCTTTACTGACAAGTAACACCATTACCAGAATGAGAGAAAGTACAGACTGAAAGGTGATATCTGGAGAAGAGTATAGGGTTTACTCTGATGGAGAAATATCTTTAGTACCTGTTGTCTTCACTTTAGGCTGCTTTTATATGCTTCTAGACTACAGCTTGAATTACTGCAGCTTTATCCCTGGACGTGCTCTGTAGCATGATGGTACATCTTGAGCTACATGGCCATAACTTGACTGCCTCTCAAAGGACAAGAAAGGGAAAACTTGTCCTGTTTGAGGAGTGGATGTGACAAAGCATGAGACAGGCCTTATTTCTGAGGCTGTTGGTAGTAGAAAGATCAGGAACTGCAAAGACGGAGGAGACTGAAAGGGCTTCAGTGGTGCAATGTCCCTTAGGAAGGCTGATGCACGGAAAGAGAAGAGTTCACTGGGAGGGACTACAGCAAATGTGGTCATGGCTTTTACATCCCAGGCAGCTCAGTATTACAGTGCCCTGAGTGCTCCCTAAATCTGGCATTGCTCTTGCCATGTTTCTCCTGAGAAGTCTTTGTTTTTATGTACTGTTTTTATAGACTGATAAGATTAACTTTAATGTAGAATGGGATTCACAAGAGGAAGATGGAAAATGAACAGTCCCTGTATGAAGATCCAGTTTTTTCCTTGCTGAGGAGATGATTGGATCGTCTGGCTGGATGTGTTTCCAGGACACACTTTGTGCCATGTCTCACATTAAGGGGCTTTCCAGGCTTTTTTCATGGTGGAACAGCTGCTTCAGAGCAACAGACCCCACAAAGCTGAAAACGAAGCTCAGCAGTTCACCAAAATGTCTTTTTGCTTGGTTTCCTAACCGTTCCACCAGTTTCCTCCAACTGGGTGTAACTTCCTGTTGTGGCTCCTCAAGAGATGTGCTTTGCTGTTGCAATGTACAGTTTTGGACAGACACTGTTGAGGACAAATGCTCTTCCAGATGATCCAGGCTGCTCAGTCTGTTGGATACTTGGGAACTGCTTATGCTCCCATTAGCTTCTCCATTGCCCTTTGTTCTGCCCCTGTCATCATGCATGGCAGACAGGCCAAGAACATGACAGGCCTCAGAGGTCCAGCGACTCCCACAGATGATGTTTCTCAAGGCCTTTCTTGTTTCTGAGTGAATACTGCTGCTTGTGTTCCTTCTCTGACTGCAGACATGACTTTCCTGTACCTTCATTTAGGCAGAGGGAACAGAAACTTTTTCTATCCTGGAAAATGTTTTCCTAGAGATCTCACCATTCCTCGTGGGAGCCTGAAGCAGGCGGGTGGCTGAGTTTTGCCTAGCAGGCCCTACAGAGACTTTTGGGGATCTCCATCTTATCTGGAGACTTTCTGACTTCTTCATGTAAAACCAGCAGCTGTCATGCTGTGCACAGCAGGCAGACCCTTCCTTAGGGATGCATAACCTGCAGTTCTGGCTGAGGGGTGCACTGACTGTGTAGACCTGGAGACCCCACCAACAGCAGAGCCATGCATGAAGATCAGAATAAAACCTCCTGAATGAGCTTCACCGAAGCTCTGCTCAAGCTTGCCCTGCCCCTCCTCGAACACAGAATTACAAAAACCCAGGCAGGGGGAAGGAAGACAGTGTGACAGCCGGGTCCCAACACCCAGCACCGCTGCACTTGTTCAGTTTTCAGGCGTGCAGACATGCAGTGTGACCTCTGAATACCCCAGACCGTCCTGATTGTTTCCTTTGCACCCTGTGGCTGAGTCAACGTTGGTTTTGTTCACAAGGTGACGAGCTTAAAATCCCCTCTGTCTGACTGAGCTGGAATACGTGTGCAAGTGCTGTTTTACAGAGCTGATGGGGAAAGCCTGGAAGTGATGTCTGAGACTCGTGCTTACCTTATTGGGTGAGGGGATGTGGCAACTTAGGTCTTTTTGTGGTGCCAGAAGGGCTGTTTTGAAACCTGACTGGTGCCAGTACAGTCAGGTACACTGGGTGTCTGTACAGTGCTGCTGTTGTTGGGGTTTCTCAGCCCATGTACTGCATCACAGGGATGCTTTGGGGATGTCCCAATAAAGTCTGAGCTCAGGACTTCATGGGTGATCGGCCATAGGATTTGCAGGTAGGCTGGGAGGAGCAGCTCATGGTTGGAAGGAGCAATGCTGCATCCAGACCAGTAGGTGCCCCAGACACCTGCTAGGACTTCCCCGGTCCTTTCAGTACAGAAATAACCAGATTAGCCTTAGGTTGGGGCAGTGATGTTCCTTTGGTGTTGCGCCTGTGCTCCTCAGCCCCCTGGCCATGGGCTATCCTGGCTGGTGGAGCAAAGCCGTGGGTATCTGCACCCTTGCTTTGAGACATGCAGCTTGCATTAAGCCACCTGTATGTGGTGGTTGGGTTTTTTTCTTTGCCCATTTTGATACGAGAAGAGTTTGGGAAAGTCTTTCTGAGGCTGTCATCTACCACACATTCTTTTTGTTCAGCCCAGATTAAAATCTTTTCTTGCAGAACTAAAGGACCAGATAGAGAACAAGCTCCTCCTACAACAGTTATCTTCCCTCCCTCTCCCCCTCTTCCCCACACCAAAAAAAAAAAAAAATAAATAAAAGAGAGAGAGAAAGCAGTCAGGCATAAAAAATATGAAAACCCACCAGACAGTTACTCAGTGATCCTAATAAGTGATCCTACCACCCCCACCGCCTGCCTACTGTTCTGATGAAGCATTTGAAAGTGCAATGCTGTCACTTATCCAACCTGATTCTTTTTCCCTGATTAAGCAAGCTACTCACACTTAGAAATTCACAACAAGCTTGAACGCTCTCGAGTACCTTTGAGAAACAACTTTATCTTTGTGTCTACAAGACAGGGTGATTAGCGGTGGTGGAAAATAAACTTTACTATCTGCCCTGTCCTCCTGGTGCTGTGGGGTGAGGGCTGTCTGGCTGCTGCTTTGTTTTGCTTTTTTTCCTGGTTCAGTTGCTCTCTCTGGGAGGGGCGAGGAGGAGCCTGGATTCCAGCGTTTTGACCTGGTTGCATGCACAGAGCTTTCCTCTGGGACGATTCAGCAATGTTGCTGCAAAAAATAGCCTTACGGTCACGGGGAGCTTGATATATGAAAACTTGCACACTAATAAGATTATGGAATTTTTTAATGCTTCCTGTTTTTCAGACAAATGAAATTTAAGAGGCAGTATTTACGAAGGAGAAAATACTGTTGTTCATCTATGTAGTATGTAGCTGTGTTTGGACCTGAGCGACCACTTAAAACCAGGCCACTTAACTATCCAAATTGCAAAATGTCCCCTATTCTGTGGTGCTGTATCACCTCCAGCTCTGGGATGACAAGGAAAGGGAGCTCCTGAACAGGGTTTGGTGAGTTTAGAGAGCTCAAATGCTTGTGTAGCAATGAACCCAGCCTCCAAGAAGCTTAGAAAACGAGACACTCCCACCTAACTTAGTCACCCGGGGAAATTTTTATAGCCCGTGATGAGATATTCAAGGTATTTCTTCCCATGAAGTGTAAATAGTAGGCTTAGGCTTAGACGTCTGACTTCTGGACATCTCAACACGAGGAGAATGAGTCTTGTCTGCTATCTACAGAAATCAGGGTAGAGGCTTAGGATGCCTTAGAGTATCCTGCCAGCAGACAGCCTGAGTTTAACTCTTGCTGGGGACAGTGCAAATATGCTAGTTACATCTCTATCAGTAAATAAATTAGGTCTGGCTCCATAGCCAAGTGGTTACAGCATAACCTATGAGTAGCTGAGCTCTCCTCACCTCCCCAACCTGCGTGGCTACGTGCAAGCTGCCTGTTTCAAATGGTCCCTTGGCCATGTCTGAGCATTGTCTGGGACTGTGCTAGTTGGCACACCTCAGAACTGTGCCAAAGTCTGCCACCAATTTAGCAATCTTCACAGCGTGATGCCAGCACTCATTCGCTTGCTGTTGTGGGTCTAGCCTTTGAGCCTGCACTCCAGCCAGGCCAAGGATAAAAGTGGACAGACCATATGCAGTCCCTTCATTTTGCTGTTTTGCTTCACAAAGCTGAATGAGTCCGAGTTGTGTGTTATTTCTCTCGGTTAGTATCAGCTGGCTCCGCCCGTAGTATTTTCACCACCTGGGCTTTTTCCAGATTAGTCTCTCATGACGTGCTATTAGCTGGCTGGTACGCACTTCCTCTGATACATTTCTTTTGGGAGGTGAGGCTAGGAAGGAGGAAGCTGCCGAAGCTACTGGAGTGTGCTCACATGGGTTTGTTGATTTTTTTTTTTTTCTTTTTTTTTTCTTTTTTTCTCAGCACTTCAGTTGAAGTGCTGCCCACTTCCACTTTAGGCAAGCTGTCCCTGTTGACACTGGAGTTGTGACATACGACCAGCAGTGCAGTGTCCTGCTCAGGAAGGAGTAACACCAGACTTCTGTTCCTCCAGAGGGCTGGATGCTTTGCAATGGCTGGCAGGGCTTTGCAGCTCCGTATGATAGCTTACGATGCCAAAAGGTGCAAGCTGAGGCATGCAGGCAGAAAACTGGTGAGAGACGGGAAGAGATGCTCTGCTTCATCTTTTGTGTGACCTCAGGGATTTCCCTTTGGGAGACTGAATCTGGCACTAAGCAAGATTAACACACACCGAGAAGTTTAGGGTCATCTCGGCCACATGGAGAAGCATCGTGGTTGATATGAGAAATTCTTCAGCTGGGGCATCAGGGAAATGGGTTGTAGTCTCAGTGGTCTTCTGTGACACCACCTCATCTCTCTTGAGCTGTCGGGTTTCTGTTTCCTCTTCTAATATTTGTAAATGCTTTTTGAGGACAGCAATTACATCTGCGTGTGAATGCTGCTGAGAGCAGGGAAGGCTCAATGTTTGCAACGAGCACCGAAGCCATCAGTAGATGGATAGCCTTGCAGGGACTTCACGTGTGCCTTTTGTGTTGTATCCAGGACATGTGTGCAGCTGAAGCTACTGCATCGTTGCTCCATGCGGAAGAAAACTTCTCGGCGTGCCTGGCACGGATAGATGCCCTCATCTTCAAGCCTCTGCTCCAGGCAGGTAGGTTGGAGAAGATTAGTTCTTTGCCTCTAGATCTTCCCTTGGGTCACTGGCACACCTATGAAGGGAGTTATACCTGAAACCTGATGGCTGAGGGCTTGCTGGGGGCAACCTTTCATGCAAGGCGAGGACTGTGATTCCTGTTGGTTTTAGAGGTTAATCCAATTTCTAAGCAGTATAATTTCCAAGGCTTTTTTTCCAGCATGACACACGGAAATCCAGAATGCTTCTTGCATATGTATGACCCCTGAACTGTGCCCGTTCTGCCTCTCTGCTCTTGGTCTCTGCTCATGTCCATCTTTGAAGGTGAAACTTGCGGGTGCAGGTTCTAAGCTGGCAGTAAATCAGAGCAGCTTCACTGAAATAACAAATACATAAATATTCACAAGCTTGTCTGGCCAAAAGTGGTGAGACTGGATTAGGCCCCTAGGCTGTTTCCCTCCTATGCCATCTTTCCTTTTTGGTCTGTCCTCCGAGGAGACTGGGAGCAGACCTTTGGGCCAGGGGCAAAAACTCCCCCAATTTTCCTCTGATGCTCGTGTCTGAGCCCTGCAGGCTGTCGTGACCACATGCCCCACAAGAATGGAGAGGAGACGGCCTCAGAATGGATAACTCGTGCAATTACTGACAAGGGCCCAACCCTAAATAATCATCATCACCTTCCTCATTGGAATTATTTTCCTATACGAATATATGTACTTCACACTGACAAATTGGGCTGATTACTTGGTGTGGGCAATGTGGGCACAAGATTCCCTGGATTTAAGGCTTTTTGATGGCCTTTTTTTCCCTCTTTCTGCCTTAAAGAGCCTAGTGACCAGAAAGGAAAGGAGAACTTTAAGCTCTTCCTGCTCCTGAATGATCGGTTTCAAGCTCTCTGGAACCTCACAGAGGAGAATTACCGGATAGTGAAGCAAAAATGCAGCACTTCGGAGTCATTCTGCATCCAGGATATTTACATTGTCTGGAAAGGAGACCTGTTTCTAAGCCTCTACATCCAGTAAGTACAGAAGTATTCTGGAGTAAGAATAAGGTACTGAATTTATCAACTACCTCTGCCAGCCATGGTAAGTTAGTGCAAAAGGGATGCATTTAATATGCTCGGTTGTGTTCATTAGTGTTCAGTCATCAGGTCAGAGAAGGGACTGTATTCAGTATCTTTGCAGAACATCTAATAAGTAGTCTTTTTTATATTGGCTTGTATTTGATTTGGCTTTTAAGAGGTAAGATTTGTCTTGCGAGTACATATATTGTATTATTTTTTTTAAATTCATGTTACAAATGGGAAGAAGACCAATAGGAAAACCTGTGCCTGGGGGACTTCTGAGAGCAAAGGCTGAGTTGTCACAGGAATAGGAAGGTTTACATGAGAAGGTTTAAAGGACTGATGGGGGGATGAGGAAGGAGAGATGTCACCAGACACAGTTCATATTACCTGTTTGTGACATGTTTATTTGGTTTTGGCAAGGGATATGATAGCAAATGATGGATGTAGCATGATATGAAAAACATACTGCCCCATAGCTGTTCCTACAATTAATTACATGTCTGCTCCCCATCTGTCTGCAATGCAAAGTAAATGTTTGCCAAAGCCACTGGAGTGTGTGTAACCTGTATGTTGATGTCCTACCACGACAAACAGGCTATGGGCACCTGAGGTGATGTAAAGATCAGATGATGTTTGGTCCTTCGTTCATCTCAAATACTGCCAAGCTCTTCTTAGATGGGCTGGTACCATCTGGGTGGTTTGGCACCCACACAGGACTGGGAGATGGACATTCTGGCTCTTGGAGATAGTTGTTCATCTAGTAGTCTTGGTTTTGTATATGGGTACACAGATGGAGGGAGGAGGAAGGACTATTTTTTGTTTTGTTTTCACTTTGACAGCATCATTTTGGGAAGTGATGCACTACAAACTTTGCCTTTATGTGAACAGGCTTTGGCGCTGAGTATGTTCGTTTGGAGCCTGATTCAGTGAATTAGAATTGGTTTGTCTTAAAAAGGCACAAAAGAGATGAAAACTTGTGTTGAGGTTTCAGCCGGTGAAAAGGAGGAGCTTATCTGAAGATCTCTTTTCCTCTCATTTTGAAATTAACTGTTTTTGTTGGATGTCCTAAAAAAAAAAAAAAAATGCTGGTTCCTACCCACCACTGCTGACTCACTCTGTGCAAACTTAATGTCTCATCCTTCCTGCAGTGATATAGGAGTAAACAAAGCCCCTGCTTAGGGTTCTGAAAATCAGTAGTAAATACTGAAAATGTAATCAATGATAATTAGACTGAACAGAATATCTGATTTATCTGAAACCACTACTGGAAGAAAACATGGTATTTGCTGACAAAATACAGCTCGATCTCCCTCTAGTGTGAGTTCAGATACATTGACATGGACGCTTTGACTTGAATTTGCCACCAGTAATGTAGGCCTGATAGATGTACTTCGAGCAGCAGAAATTCATACATCTGAAGTTGATCTCTTGCAGTTGGCCTTTGTAGATTGGCTTTCCAGGGCTTTTTGCACAACTTATGCTTGTGCTAAAAGCTGGGAAGACTTAAAGCTCCTAAGACACTGCTAGTGCAAAGTCAATGAGAAATTTAAGCCACTGAGGACAAAAAGGATGCAAGCCGAGGTGGGAGGTCCAGTAGCTGTGTCTTTGCCTCACTTGAAAATGTGGACCTGACACATTTTCAAATGATCTTATTCCTTCTGTCATTTAAACCTCATAGCTAACATGCATCTTTAACTCAACTCATGTTCATGTGTGTGTTTTTTCTTGCCAACAGATATTTCGTCACTTTTGCCAACTATGTTGTAGTCCATGGCTTCGAACACGCCACAAAGAACAAAAGGTCAGTGAAAAATGCATATTTAAAAGGCTGATAGGAACACAGAGATACTGTATGGGTTAAGACACTAAACAAGCATGAGCAGCACTGCACCTTGCATCTCTGTGTTGTGGTGTAGCTGACTCTCCTCTGAACTGACCAGAGCAGCTGCTGAAAGGTTTCCCCTGCTGATCTCCCTCCATCTCCTTTGTAGTAGGCACAACTCAGACATTTGGGAAAGAGGAATCCAATAAATTTGGGAGTTCAGGAAAGGAGTGGGACCTGAGGATTTTGTGGGAACCTGGCAGGGAATTTCCACTGCTGGTTCCGGATATTGTCAGAGTCTCATGGAAAACAGCAAATGAAAGCATGAGAGCAGGGCATGAGAGGATTTATAATCACTATATCTGAGTCATTCAGTGCACAAACCATCATGGAAGTTATGCCATATTCCATGCATCTGTGGGTGTGATTCGTATTTGCAAGAGCAGTTGGGCCAGAGACGGAACAAATGAAGCTTTTTTCCTCATTGTCCTATTTTGGTGTGTTTGGTGTGCAAACATTTGCACTATGTTATCTCCTGCTCTTTGAAATCTTTTAATATATTTTCTGGGAGTGAGGTAGCTTGTAGTGCTTGGAAAGCAGAGTAGCAGCAGTTTGTAGAAGGACTGGTTGCTGAGCCTTTGTCTTAATTTGTCACCTTGCAGCGAAGCCTGGAAGCACCACAAGACAGTGCTGAAACAATTCCTCACGGACTTCACCTCTGAGACCTCCATGTCACTGGCCTTATACACTGTCCTTCACAAACCGATCCGGGACCACATAGAGCAATATATAATACTCCTCACCAAGCTGAACGAGGTTCTCAAAGAGGTAGGGGCCTTTGTGTGATGTTACTTATCTGGCTCATGTTAACATCTTATGGAGAACTTGAGAGGCTTTGTGGTGGTGGGAGGGAATTCAAAGCAGGCTGGAAGGAAAATGCTTTCCAGTGGACAGCCAAAGTGGTGCTAACCAGAACTGGTGGAGCACAGTCCACCTGAAGGTCCCAAAGCAATGAAGAGAGGATCCTCTAGCATAGTCCGAGCTACTCATCATAGAGAGGAGCTGCAAGGGTCAAGTAACTGACCTAAGACTGCACGCTTCTACTGGCGGCAGGGATAATGTTAGAGCTGGAAGGGTTTGGAGGATTAACCTTCATTAGTCCTTTGAATTCGGAGCTGCTGAGGGTTTTGGGTAGCCGTAGCCCCGAGAGTAGATGCCCTGCATACCCATGCCTGAAGCATTGATCGAGTCCTGCCTTCCTTTATCAGGGCTCTGAAAAGGACGTAGTTACCAGCGCTGTCAAGGAATATGTGAAGCTGGAGTCCTTCATCAGCCAAGTCCTGGATGAAGCTTGTTTTACCAAGACCTTGTGGAAATCCTTGGGCTACAAATTCACAGTGAGTCACAGATACATTGTGTATATTGGCAAGGGGCTCCTTGGGAGGTCTGCTTATCCATGGAGAAAATTTCATATGGATCAGGCATCTGGGGCTTCACTTGGAAACCAGCAGGGCAATGTGGAAACCTTGAAGAAACATTATGACTGCTCACTGCTTTAGAAGTTGAACACTGTGTCCAGTTCTGCTGTCACTGCTAGCTTGTGCCAAGAGGTATCTGGCCTCTGCAGGAACTGTTGGCTTGAGTTGGATGTCCTCTTCTAACTTTGGTGTTTCCTGATGCTCTTGTTCCACAACCTTGACCTTTGTGGTGCTTTTTGCAGGATATGCTGTGTGTTCCTGAAAGGAGGCTGCTGGAGGATAGCAGAAATCTTCCCATCTCTGCCAGCACAAATCGATCAGACAGGATCTTGCTCTTTGATGATGTCCTTGTCTTAATTCAGGTAAATTTTCCAGCCTTTCAGGGGGATTGGAAGGGCAGCAGAGATAAATGACACTAAAATTAATGTTCTTGTAATGTTGAAAGTGCAGCAGAGCTTGGCTATGTTGAAAACCTTATCTTGGATCCATGCACCTGTGGTTTGCAGTGGAGAATAAGAGAAGAAAGCTTAGTGGTGTAGGAATAGAGGAATATCCACGTATCTTTTTTTACAGTAATTGTGTCCTATCTAACTGCCACAGACACCTTTTTAATAACCCAAGCCCATGCCTGTGTGTAGATCTGTTGATTTTTGTCTTTGCTCATTCAAAGGAGTCCTGATGGGTCAAAAATCTCACACTTCAAATACTTGAACGTAGGACTAAATACCAAGTTCTGTGGCTGACTCTGCTGGTGGCGTATGTGTAGAAGTTGTAGGTATTCTTGGGGCTTTTTCAGGGATTTGGGGCCAGGGTGTGGAGCAGTCAGGGAGCGTCTACAGCCACGGATGAGCACACAGCACTTGTTCAAAGTTGTTCTGCGGTATGTTAACGAAGTCCAGCTTGGCTTGATCTTACTGACTGCACCTGTAATCTAGTCTGGCTCTCCTCACACGCACCTCACTCTGCTTTCCCTTTAGTGATGTGCCAGTGCCCCAGGTGCCTAAACACATGACTGAGCTGATACATCCCACAGCCTCCTTCAAACACGGGCCCTTGTGATAATGCCGGGCAGCTTGGCTGCCAGGGCCTAGGCCTCAGGAAATGGAGTAGTGATTATCTTGTTCAGCTCTACGCAGCAGGTTTCTTAGCTCTGCAGTGATCTTGCTGTGAGCAAATCCCCCCAGGCTCCCTTTGCAGTCAGGGGAGAGGAGCACGCGCTGCCTGGGTGCGGTTCTTCTGGCCTGTTTTAGGTGCCAAAACTGGGATGAGTTGAATCATGCCCTCAACTCCATTGGCCCCTGGGATGAGAGCCCAGGGTAACCGTCTGACGGGGAGATATCTACATTGTAGACATCTCTGTTCAGCCAACGGTTTCCACCCACTGTGTCTCATCTGCTGCTGTGACTGTTACTGGGGCATGTGGAGACATAACTGAACTGGGATTGAACTGGTTATCTTGGGATGCTGATGACAGCTCTGGTGTTGGGAATCCCATCCTTCATTTTTTCCCCAAATCTGGTAGATACATCAGTGATTAGCTCATGGTGAACTCCATGGTGCCAGTACCCAACCTGGTTCAACTACATCCTTACAGACCAAGGCTGTAACGTAGGTACCCAGACTTTAGACAGTGAAGGGGCATGTAATATTTAAACACAGTCTTTAGCTATTTTTTCAACTATTTCTTATTTTTGTTGCATTCTTGATTAAAGTGGTAACTCTTTAAATGTCCTCATAGGCCACTCTGTGGCTGTGTCATTGAGTCCAGATCCTAGATAAGCAGAATTAGAGCATGCCTTGTGTCAGGGATGATTTGGGAGCATTTCCATTCAACAGGGAAGAAACTCTACTAGAGATGAATACATTCTAAAAGGTATCTTGAAACAAAAGGTCTGTTTCTGTCAGTGGTAGAGCTGTGGATTTATGGACCACTACTTTAAAGTGATAAACTGAGAATGTTTTTCCTTCTCCTACATTTTTTCAGTCTCTGAGATCCGTCATCATAGTATGAGATAGATAGATGAACTATGAAAGAGGGAATTTACTGTGCTGCCTATCTTGCTCTGCTGTTCAATGGATTAACACAGCAAGGGCAAAGTGTAGGGGTTTACATCAACATAACATCTTCCCCCTTTTATTCCAGGGAAACAGCTTTCAGAGCTTTGATCTGAAGCTTGTGTGGGTAGATGAAAACTGCAGGGAGAAATCAACTCCAGGACTGTAAGTAAAAAATCTCCTCTTGGAGGTGTGGGGGGAAGTTTTCAACTTAATTACTTGATTGTGGAACTGAGATAATGGTTCAAAACTATGTCTCAGTTCCTTTCTCCCTAGTGGGGTTGGTTCTGGGCTACGGGCAAATGATTGCAGCACTTCTCAGGTGGGATCACAGCAGCTTGGGCTTGCATTGCTTGTGTTTGATGACATCTTGAAATCAGTAATAAAATGATTTGGGTAGCAGACCTAGAGAACAAAGATGACTTGACAGTTGAGTACTTCTCTAGAAGGAAAAAATTGGCTGTCAAAGTGACATTAGCTTCTGGAGAAAAAAAAAGAGAAAAAAAAAAAAAAAAAGAGAAAAAAAAAAGAGTTGACTGAGAAACATTTTTTTCAGAGTCTCTGAAATGTCTTTTGTTTTGCAGGTATGGACTCCGCATTATAACCCCAGAAGAAACATTCTTTCTCTCTGCCAAGGACCCACAGATGAAGGTTAGCAGCAGTCAGGACCTTTCTGTTTCACCTGAAAATATTGTGTGAGCAGCCTTGAAATAGGGAAATGGCATAGAAGGGATGACAGCTCCATAGTGGGAGCAAAATGTTTGATACTGAGTGGAAGCTGACATATCAGTAAGCATCAGGGTTTATGCTTCCTGATCAGAAGACAGATTAGTGGGCTCTGCAGCTGCTTAAATGCAGCCAAAACCCTTTGTGTGATTTCTCCTCTCTCTCTCTCTTTTTTTTTTTTTTTTTTTTTTTGATTAGTTTCAACATAATAATAAGTAGCATAAATTTCTCTTCATGGAACCAATATCTTCCTGAGGTGGCTCAGATACTCAGCAGCAGATATTAGAGGTCAGGGTGCTGGAATTGGAGCTGGGAACAGAACAGGTGGGCCATAACTCACCAGCTCAGAACATCACAGAATTTTTGGGAGCCCCATGGCTTTTTCCTGCTTATCCTGGAGTATCTCTTATTGTGGACAATTTGGATTTCTCCGCTTGTACCTTCAGCTCTCCTCTTCCTCTCTTCCCAGGCTGTTTGGCAGTGGAAGCTGAACCAAGCCATCCGCCAGGCTTTGAACGGGAAGCGAGATTTCCCCTTGTGGGGTAAGACTGGAGAAGGCACCGAGCCCCCGTCCTGCCGCTTCTTCACCTACGTCTTCAGGCTGGAGAGCAAGTTCAAAAGCGCATCCTACGAGGGCGAGTGGCACTGGGGAAAGCCTCATGGCAAGTAAGGAGCCTTTTCTGCCCTCTTCCTGAGCAGGAATATGCAAGGATGGCCTGATGTCTTGACATAGTGCTGCTTGGATCCAGTGGATGCACTGGAGGATGTATAGATGGCTGTGGATATGGAGTTGTGCATCCCATGCCAAAGGTCTGGACCACAGATTGGGGGCTGGTGATCTCCTGGGATGTGCTGGCTTCTCTGGCTCCTGCCTCACTTGTTTCCATAGGGAAACCTGGTGTTGAGGACAGATTTGGGGGCAGTTGTGATATAGTTGCTTGCTTTCAGGGCTTGGTCAAAGTATGAGTCCTGCCACATGATCTACGTATTGCAGATATCTTGCTAATGATACTGGTTTATGCAGTAAATTTTAGAGGCTGTCCTTAATGTGGCAGTGATCACGTTGGAGGCACTGCACTGAATTATGCCAGTAATTAGGGCTCAGAGTTGAGCCAGTGCTTATTATCAGGATCTCTGCCTGAGGCATAAAATCTCACCGTTGTGATAAGGAAAATAAAATAAAACAAAAAACTTTGCATGTGAGAAGCGAGGCATTTTCTCCCATGCTATCAAAATGTGTTTTAACAACTGAACAATTATCAGAGACTTTTTTTTTTTTTAATTCATTAAATACAAAAGATGCTTAAATGCATTTCCTGGGTACATGAGAACTGTTCACTAAACCCAAACCAAATTTAAGAATTAGCTATGCCAAAAGGGAACAATTTATAAAAGAAAAGTTAAACAGTCCCAATCAAAATCTATTTGATAAAGGATAGAGCACAGACTATGTTTTTGTGAAGAAAATTCAAACACGACCAACTTTGTCAGACACAAAAAAAGTTGCTATGGGATTTTTATACGTTCTGAGTTTTATACAACTTTTATATGTGGTTTGTTTCTATTGAAGCAAAAAGGGTGCCAAGACTTGGTTTGAAAGAACCTTAAAATAATCACAATACCCAGAAACAAAAGCTTGACACTGAATTTTCTGTGGAAGAGTTTGTGCCTTGCTTCGGAACATCATTAAATAGGCGTTTGGAGTAAGGTTATGTTTGAGGCAGTCCTTCACATAATCGCCACCTTCCCCAGCAGTTATCCCAATGAAATTAGAAAATGAGATTAGAAAACCACTCTGTGTGGACACAGAGGGACAAGCACTGCTTGTTACTCTTTGACTTCTCCTATCTTCAGGTTGGAAGAAATGTGATGAAGAAGTTACCTCCGTTGCTTCAGATTAAGTGACTTGATTGAGGCATCCCAAAAAACTCATGGCAGAACTAAGTGACTTCTGGCGCTTATAATACTTGGGCTTTCAGTTGCTTGCTGTCATTCCCACCTCTAAAACTGGTCTCCTATATTACTTGATACTAATAAAGGGTTACAGAAGAGCAAATCTGGCTGTGATGGCTTGTCCAGCTCTTTGCCTTTTTGTCCCAGTACTCCTGATGCCTTGAAGTGGAGGAAAGAAACAGTCCTGCTTGAACCATTCCTATGACTGGAGCTGGTGTTCTGTTTGTTTTGCTCTATTTTGCTTCCATTCAAATTAGCAAAGCAAAAGGAAATGTATTTTAAATCCACTTAATTGGATCTGACCACTTCCCTGTATCTTAAAACCCAAAAAAGAGTCTGTCACGTGTAGGTGTTGAAAACAACCTTGGTGAAAGTCAAGACAAAATGTCAGGGTTTTGGTACTGCACCAACTTGCACTGTCTTTGGTTGGGGACATGTAGTGAACTGGCTGTGTCTGGGCTGTTGCAAGAGTTAAAACAGTGAGTGGGTGTGGGTGGAGTGGGAGAGGAAGAGGGAGGAAATTCATTCACAGCTGGGAAAGGTTGTGCAATAATTTGACCAGTATAATAATAACTGTGACAGTTCCAGTCTCATCGTTGCATTGTTACCTTGTGTAATCATTTCTACAACCCCAGCACAAAACAGGTGGAAAGATACAATCCCTTTAGGCCAGTACTCATCTCTTTTGTTTTCATTGTGCCTGGTAGAATGAATTAATTTCTGGGCTGTGGTGTCATTAACTTGTCTACAAGGATGTGCCCTGCTGGAGCTTCAGCTGGCTTAATCATGTGCTCTGCTTCAATTAAAAAAAGAATCATGTGCGCTGTCATAAATGAATGACCCAGCAACTCTACAAAATGATTTTGAGATAAAAGAATTTGGAAAAAAGATTCTTCCAGCTCATTCCAGGACATGAAAACCTTACGGTATCAAACCCTTCGATGCAATCCAAGATCCCAGAGGTGCCCAGAGAACTCTCCCTCTCCTTGTCCCCTGAGGAAACATTCTGATGTTAGCAGTCTCTAGGCTATTGATAACTTCTGTTGCAACTGTGTACATCGCTGGTGATCTTAGTTGTGTAACACTGCCTTCAAATTGCAGGGGGACAGTTAAGTGGCGTGATGGACGGAACCACGTTGGAGATTTCAAAGAAGGCTTGGAGCATGGGTAAGCCTTAAACAAAAATCCTAAGACCTTTTTTGCTTTCAAACTAAGCTAAGGAATAGTTCCTCTTAGAGGTATGGAGATGTTGGTTATCTTGCCTAGGGGCTCTATTCACTGTTAGAGCCCAATTTATTTGACCTATTCTGGTCCCCTGTATTAGGCTCAATGAGTTGTAACTTAGTGAGTGGATTGCCAGTGACTACAAAAAAGGGAGTGTGTGCAGATGACCTGTTCAGATGCAGACATGTCCATTTGATTGGATGAATCTCACCTTTGATCTCCAAATCTAGGTGAATTCTTTCATATAAAATACCTTGGAAAATCTGTTTTGGATATCTTTTAAAAATTTCTCTTAAATCAGATTTTTTCAGAGGGAAAGAAAACATAGTATGAAGTTCAAACATTATTTTCAACAAATTTGAGAAAAATCAGACTTTTAGATTTCATATTTCTAAACGATTTTCAGAATAGGTTATATTTTAAAATGTCTCAAATACTTAGTGTTGGGTTAAGAAAACATTTCATTAATGTCAGAAGTAAAACTGGCCCCAGACATTTTAATCACTTCGGCAGGCCCTTAGTTTTTAAATCTTATCCAATACAACTGAGTCTTGTTGTCGTGCTGACCTCCACCATATGCACCCTGTAGGTTTGGAATATGTCTTGTCCCTCGCCGATCTGAAGACCGGTATGACTGCTACAAATGCCACTGGTATGAGGGCAAGATGAGAGGCTATGGAATCTGTGAGTAAGTAAAACCCAAAGATGGACTCTGGTTAAAGATGGTTATACATGTAGCTTCACAACAAGCTATAACCATTGTAACTACTCTGTGTCTTTTTTGTAAGGATGTTGTTGGATATTTGTGCTTGTGGTTGCGAGTAGGGAGTGCATGGTGTGCCATCAGCCCTGGACAGGCTTGGAGAAGCACACAGCACTCTCTCAGCTGGCCATGCTGTCTGACCTAAACCTTATGTAGAGCAGTTTCCTTAATGGTGGATTGGATCGTTGGTCTGGGAATCATAACCATTATCCTGAAGTGGACTGCTTCCCCCAGTTTGCTTCTCTTGCTCACTCAAATTCTGAGCTTAAGCCCAGAGCTTAATTTAGGAAGAGAAGGGCCAGGTGCTTCTGAGAATAGTCTTTTGCACAACTGTCTCTCAAAGTGTTGCTCTAGGAATTTAGCTGGATGGATTCTGGCCTGTAAAGCACCCTATTGTGGGCATATGGCAGTGTCCCAGCCTTACCTTCCATCCCCCTTCAATTTAGAAGGCCAGAAACAGCAGCAGAAGGGGTGGGCAAAGAAAGGTGAAGGCAGATCTGTCTTCCTGCTTGATCTGACCTACTCCCACCCTGGATTAACCTGTTGTCACTGGGATCTGGTTGGCAAGAGGTCAAGCGCTGAGTAGCCTCTCGGAGGACAACTGCAAACCCTAAGTGTTGTGTGCTCAGATTATGTTGAAAGCTATCTGTTAAGTGATTAGCTTGCATCATGGATGTTCCTAATAGTGAACAACTAGAAGTTCCAGAGTTAACTGTCAAATATGTGCAATATTTAGCAGGCAGAAGTGCCCAATGTACTCACTTTTCTGTCTTGCTGCTCCAATAGGAGCTATCAAATAGGCACAGAATCTACAGATTTTCTCTGTATCCCTCCGTACAGATATGGGAACGATATGGTCTACAAAGGCTACTTCAAAGACAATGTGCGTCAAGGGTTTGGGATACTGGAGAACCACTCAGCTGAGCACCCATTTAAATACACGGGACAGTGGGAAAATGACAAGAAGAATGGATACGGAGTCTGGGAAGACAAAGACAGGTAAAGGTGGTGTGTAGATCAGCAATGGCTGTAGGTGCCTGAGAGTTTTCCCCCTCTATTGGCACGGGGAAAGCCTCATGTTCTGACAGGGGGAATTGGGAAGGAGTAATGTGTTCAGCCTCTGCTATAAGGCCTGAACTCCTGGAGAATTGCAGAGTTGGGTTTGTGCAGTAAGTCTGGCTTTTATGCTATGTGGAGCACTATATCAGGTAAACATAGCCTCAGTAGGTGATATATCAGATTGACTAAAATGTAGTGAAATAGAAGAAAAAAAAAATGTTTTCTATTGCATTCTAGAGGGGAGAGATACATAGGGACATGGCTCGATGATCACAAACATGGACAAGGCATTGTAGTCACCCAGTCGGGTGTCTGCTATCAAAGGACATTTCATGCTGACAAAATGGTGGTAAGTATCCATTTTCAGTGGACTCTAGGTGTTGGTGGGACATGGAATTCCCCCACTGAGGACAAGATTAAGATTTCCCTTCATAATTAATCTCTGAGGGAAAATAGAAGGCAAGAAAACTTAAGCCTTAATATTTTACCACAATAACATTTTTGAAGAACAAAGCCTAGATGAAATCTTCCACTTCTTACCACCTTCACAAGGTACAGGTAGGAACTATGTGGGAGGCTCTTTTCTCCTTGCTAATGCTAAGACACTTTGTAAGCTTTGCTGTTCAGTTGATCATCAGGTCACAAGTATAGAACAGAACTCACATGAAGTGCTGTGCTAGTATATGCAATGCTATGCCTGTCTTGGATATCATCAAGTCTTTACCTTGCCAATGTGAGCTTACCTATGCTCAGCTGTCTTTCCAGTTCATTGAAAATTTAGATGTTGCTGTAGAAAGCAAAAGGGACTGGCATAGGAGAGCTGGCTGGGAAATAAAAGCATTTCTTCTCATGAAAAATACGCACTTAAAAAAACAAACAACCCCCTCCCCTCACACCGAATTAGGACAAAATGTTTAGCATGGAAACTCTGTTGGAAGGGCTTTCCATAACAGTTCCATCTGCAGGGAACCAAAATAAAGCTGTCTTTTGGTCTGCCAGCTGCCAAAGGCTCCTTTAACTTCAGAAGGCTTCCGGGTGGGAGCAATCACTTCAGTTTTCCTAGTGGAAAATTGGTATGGCCAAGAAGCTTCCCGTGGAAACCTTTTATTTTTGCCAAAAAAGGGCACTTTCCATCAAGAAAACCATTCCAGTGGAAAATGTGTTACAACTCTAAAAGTGACCACATTTTCTGGCTGGTATGGGTATGTATAAACCTTTGGGCTCAAACCTTGGGCCAAGCCCCAGTGAGAAGAATCTTACCCCACTGGCATAAATTATTCTGTGTCTGTTCTGCATTTTGGTGCTCTTCCTCTGAAATGCGTGCTACTGTAAGCAGTCTTGGGAGTTGGGAAGTAATGGAAAGAGTCATTTCATAAGTGCTTAGGAACAGCTCATTAAAGCCCCATTGACTGCAAAGCAAGGGACAAATCTAATTCTTCACGGCAGCTGTCTTCCTCTTTTCTCTTACAAAGAATGACACAATTGGCTACAGTCACCAGGAGGTCATAGGATCAGGAGGGTCATGAATTTGATCCATATCACAGCTCTAGGTGACCACTCATAGAGTAGGAAGCTGCTATTTCTTCCTTGTTCTAAGGAAATAAATGTAATATTACTGTCAGTTAAAACCACCTGACTACCATGTATGTCTCCTCCATGCTGGGATGCCTAATGGGCTGTCTCTAAAACACCTCCTTGCTTTCCTCTTGAGTATTTCAGATGATATGTTGGGCTTTCATAAAGGTATTTGGAACCTGCAGCCCATAAATAGTCTGAGCCAGTGGCTGTTTCTAGATGAACTGGAGTAGGGAGGGGAGTTAGTGTCATGAATTCATTGCTTGTGCTTTTCAAATGAAGGGTTCTGGGATTCTGCTCTTGGAAGATGACTCGGTCTATGAAGGAAACTTCACAGAAGACCTAACCTTTGTTGGAAAGGTGAGCATGTACTTCATCTCTCCCTTCCCATATGGTTCCTTGCTTTCTAAAAGGCCAATAGATTCTTCAAAGTCCCATACCCCATCCCTCCAAAAAATAACATTTTCCTGTTATTCCCTGCCTCCTCTTGTTATCTTTTTCATTCACAGAAGGGAGGCTGCAGCTAAGAGATTTCAAGAGGCAGGAGGATGAAGGCTTTAGTTGTTTTGTTTTTTCTTTTTACACAAGGCTTTGTTGTGTTTTTTAATATTTTTTTTTGTTGTTGTTGCTGTTGTTTGTGGGAGATATTTGGCTGCACTTCACAGCTGCAGCTAGGATGTTCCTGTATTCTTAGAACAAATGTTTTTGCCTTTGTAGTGGCTTGGGAGCACAGGAAATGATGCATGAAGAAAACAGAGCTGCAGTACCAGTGCTCTGCTAGCATAACCCACATGTTAACATAGCTGAAGGATCTTGGAAGCTTAATTTTACAATCTGGCTAGTGCACTGACATGTTCGGCATTTTTCAGTTAATCTTTAAGTGAAATATCTGGTTAAAGTGCTCATCAAGTGCCCTGTTGCAGGGAAAACTAGTCCTCTGGCTTGTTACAGAAACACGTGGCAAGTTTGACGGGATGTGTGTGGTCAAATCAGACTGAGCTGATGTCAAAATAGATACTCGGTGAGGGTAGCAATTGCAAATTAGCCCCGTCATTTACTGACTTGTCATGGGAGGAAGTGCTTGTGTCATAATCTTCTTCAGCCAGAGGTGTTGGGGTGAATTTACAGAAGCAGCTCCTAGTTTTTAGATGCAGCTCCCTCCAAAATTAATGTTTAGTTTGGTGGTTAGTTTAGAAAAATGTGCTCATTATCTCAAGACAGAATGCTTCCTGCTATGAGCAGTAAGGATTTCAGTCTTGCATTGGAAGCCAGATTAATTACGATATTGTTTAACTTTGGATTTGGTTTAATTAAAACCTTTTAAGTTTGAATAAAGCTACTGCCTGTCTTCTCCTGTATTTGCCCCAGAGAATTTAAGGTTTTTCTTGGTAGCAGAGAGCGTTTTGAAAGCTTTTGTGGTGAATATCATATGTTTCCCTCTACCCATGAGGCCAAACTTGTTTGTGGTTTTAATAACTAGAGGAAAAATAGAGGAGAAATTACAGTTTCATGTGTTTTAATTTTATAATGTAAAAAAAGATATTGGCTACTTGTTGTAAAATACAATGCAAGAGTCTTACTCAGTGATGTCTTCACCCTCCAAGACTCTACGTGTCACTCGACAGCAGAGATGTATTGTCTCCAATGATCACTACCTTAATGATGCTATTGTTTTGGATGCTGCAAATGTGCACTTCAGTGCTGAAAGTTGTTCATAGTCACCATTTCAGGAGCTGGCTCTGCCGAAAAGAGAATTTGAGATCTCGGTCCAGCTTGTTTCCTCTCGCTAATGAGATCTTGGCAGAATAACCCTGTATTTCTCTGTTGCAGGGAAAGCTGTCATTTGCCAATGGTTTCATCCTGGAGGGAACCTTTACTAACAAATCAGGGCAAGGTCTGCAGACACAAGGCATCCTGAATACATCGAACGAACAGCCGGATGAGAGGATAACCAAAACGTGAGCAAAACCAGCCTACTTCTTGGGTTGTGATTTGTGTTTTGACAATACCTGGAAGAGTACTGGACCAGTCCCTTCAGGGATGAAGGCAATCCTTGCCTAAAAGAGCTGGTCTGAAAACTAGTGTTTATACAAGGGGAGAAGGAAGAAAGGAGAGCCGAGCTTGTCCTTTAATCTTAATTAAAGGGAAGCAGAAACCAGATGTTCTTCTCCTGTCCTGCCACTGGCCACCCAGAGGTGCTCCCATCCTCAAGCTGGAGAGAGTTTTGGAAGCTGAATGTTTTGAGTAATTTGTTCATGTGTGTGTGCATGCCTTTCTGTGTATACACACGGGTCTGAAGCTACACAGACAAGGCTGGATTGCTGAAATATATCACTTGCTCCTTTCTTGACCCTCTGTGCTGCTATCCAAATATTACTAATTGATATTTTAGAGAGAGGAAAGCTACCAAAAATCAAGGAATGAAGCATAGCACGTGAAGCTCAGAAGGGCTCAGATTGGGTTGTGCTCTATGGGGAGGAAGGTGTGGAGCCAGGATCAGAGCACACAGGCAGTGGTACCAGTGCAGGACAGGAGCAATTGAGCTGAAGCTATCAGGCCACATCCTTCAGAACAGACTCTTATACTCGGGCCTGAGCCCCACAGAGGGATGCTCTGGCTGCCAGCCTGGCTTTTAACCTAAATGAGGGAGTCCCTGTGGAAAAAGAGCTACCTGTCCTCTGAGGCAAATTCTTCTTGCAAAATCCAGTTCAATTTCTTCATCTTTTCTCCTCAAAGCACTTCCAGTCCAGCAGAGCTTTTATATTGCAGAAACACCTCCTATTTGTTGTGCTTTTCAGACATCAATAACTGCTGGTGGTGGTCGTTCAACTGTCTCCTTGCTATCTGTCTTTTCTGCAGGCTTTCAGTTGAATTAAATAGTCTTTCTATTTTCAGAAATATCCATAAGTGGAACAGAAAACCTGTGATCAATTCATCATCAAAGTCTAAGACTATTGGCATTCCATGCACGGGGAATTAGTTTTTCTTGACCCAAAGTATCTCATTGCCAGGCAAATAGACTTGAGTTGCTTTTTCTGACTCACCAGCTAGGCACTACTGACTTCTCTGCTTCCATAGTTCTTATGTTGATATCTGATTATGGAGAACTTCCCGTGTTTGAAAGTGAAGTCTGAAATATATATACGGAGGGGTGTATAGAAGCCTAATGCCATTCTTGTGCAGTCAGCTGGGCCTCAAGGAATTCCCAGTAGAGAAGAGGTGGAAGGGAATCTATGACCAGTTCCTGGAGTTCATCCATTCCGGCTGCAAAGAAGAAACAGAAGAGTCTTTTACAGGGTTCCACATACAAACAAGCAAAGAGCTGCGGAAATCTCAGGAGTACCTCTTCTGCCACAGGTAGGAATATCGTGTGCCCTTGTGGCAACTGAGGAGCCCATCTGTGTAGAGAGGAGAGTGGTTTATGTTTGAGTAAACCATTCAACTTACATTGAGTCTGCCTTGCATTTAAGCTACGAACCCAAGAATTATCCCATTTTTCTTGTCCATGACACTATCTCTTTCTTGGACGAGGATGACTTTTAAGTCTGTCTGTATTATTGTGCTCGTGAGGCTGATTCCCCTGTATGAAAATTCGGGTGGGTTTCATGTGATTAAATGTAGACATCTGCATATGGGCCAGTCATTGCTGGCTCCTCTGCTAGTTAAAGCAGACCTACCTGACATTGTCAGCAGATTCAGGCTGAACTCATTTTCCCTGAAGAAAATGTCTCAAAAAGATCAGATGAGCGTGTGCAGGATGCAACTCAGGCAGGCTGTGAGGGGACCTGAAGGTGATGAGTTTTAGGTGACTGCAGCTGCTATAAGGTGGTGCATTTCCATATAAAAGGGTAGAGCAGAATTCCTTTGTTCTAATAGTCTTACTGCCTCCTTGGTATCCACCTGCAAGACCAACTGGGATTTATCCTAAAGCTTTCCTATGTGGCTTTTCATTCTCACCTCTTAATTTTCTAGGGGGACTGAGGATGTCTCCTGGAAAATAGAAGATATTCTTGAAGAGCTTGTCCACCACCAGGAACTGGAGTCACTACAGCGTTATTTAGAGAAGGTAAGGTTTAAAATCCCAGTGAGCTATGTCTGTCCATCAGACATGAACAAAGGTCACAGAAACTTGCTTTCTGTTAGCACATACAATACAGCCAATGACTTCAAAAGTCTTGTCTAAAATGTGTGAATATGTTTGTGAAGAGGAAGGCTTTCTTGCATGCCTTTTTGATATATTGTGTACAGCTATACAGGCCAGGAAAGTGCTGATAATGCTTTACTCTCAGTTCTCAAGCTGTGTCAGGGAATAACCAGCTGCTGGAAATGATTAATCAACTTCCATGCACTCAAAGTTGTTTTGCACTCAGCCTTACCCTGGAGCATCCTTTGCTCTCTCTTGCTTATCACAGCAAAGATCATCAGAGCAGCAAGTTCTACTAAGCACATTTCTTTCTGACAATGGGAGGAGAACGGGCTCTTGGCAGTTAAAATAGACCAAAATTATAGGTGATTACCTCTAGGCTTGTTCTCCTCTGCTGACAAGAGAAGGTTGGATTGCCTTTAAGTGTTCTCCTCTGCTCATGGCAAAGGCGGACTTGTAAAACTTAATTTTCCTTTATCATGCAGGCGTTGAAGTCTTCTCTGCATCCACTGGGAAAGCTGCTGAAGGCCTTGACAATAGCTTTTCAGGCAACATATTCTGGGATTGGTGCCAACAGACACTTGCTGACTATGGCACAAGAGGAAGTCAAGTACTATGCGAAAAAAATATGGGAGTTTTACCAGTAAGTAAAGAAATCTGAGGCCTTTCCAATGGGTCTGTTAAGAAGACTGTTGGGATAATTCTTTCATGTCAATGCTGCTTTATTTCACAATTTTTTTTTTTTTTTTTTTTTGGGGGAGGGGGTAGACTTGATTCAAAACAGTGTTGGATAGAGGTATTTGTAGTAACTAAGTTCTTATGGACCTAGGAAGTGTGTCATGTCCATTGTTCAGGACATGACCCAAAGGGTTTGGCTTTAATGTGGCTAAATCTCAGTGAGATACAGCCGCTCAGTGAGCTCTTACCCATGATGTACTTGATTTATACAAGTACAAATATGAGCGAGAAACCTCATTAAATAATAAGAGCAGCAAAGTATATCAAAGCATGCAACAATGGTGTTCAATATTGATAACTGAATGAAAAAGAATTTAAGCTTAGCATGACTTAACTCAACTGGAGGCAATGTGCAGCGTGAGTGCATTGCTGAGGCTGGGCTGGAGCGGGTAGGAACTCCAAACAGAGGTTGTTCAGCCAGGTGGTTGTGCCCATGGGTACATAAGGATGGGATCAAAGGCATGATTGGGGTCCTGTTGCTGCTTGAATATCTGTTTAGCAGGAGATATAAGAATTGCCACAGTAGGCAAAGGTGGGGAGCTCTGCCTCTAACTGCACTTGGGGAAGATATTGCCTTAAAATGAGGAGGCTGGATTAAAGCTTTGTTGTTATCAGCCTTGTGTACTTGAGGAAGGCTGTCAGCCCTGCCACGAAGAGTTCTCCCTCCTGGAGCAGTCTGAAAACACCAGCACAGCTGATGGGAATGAGTCAGACTTGATTCACTTCATCTGCTGTGCCTCTGTGTTGTGAAAGAGGGCGAAGTGTAGGGATCTGAGCTGTGTTTGTGAGCAGCACAACAGGGCTGCCAACCTAAGCATTGGTTCGTGTGAAGCTTCACATGAGCTTCTGAGCTCAGTGCTTGGAAAGCTTGCTTTGTATCTCAAGACCTTTCTGGTGTAGTGTGGGGAGCTTAGCCAGCGTCCCTCTAGCTATGTCTCCTAGACTGATGCTTCTGTGCCAAAAACAAGCAACCTCTCCTTAGCCTTTTTCAGCATTAAGCAGTCTGGCTTAGAAATATCAAGACAAACCCAAGCTACTTTTTCAGAGTAGAGCATCCTCGAACGTTCATAGATAGTTTAAAGAATTGGCTGGTGTGAAAGGTCCTGAAACCTCATGTTTCTTAAGTGAGAATACAAGGAGCTGGTGCTCAATGAAGACCACAGTTAGAATCTTTGTATTGATTGCCCTAATTTTCAGAAGGCATACAGATACTGTGAAGCACTCGTTCATTTCTGGCATCTGCTGCTAGTAATGGAGAATGCCCTCAAACTGTGAGGCTTGGTTTGTTGATAGAGAACAGCTCCTGGAGCCAGAGATCATTCTATGAAGCTCTATTAATCAGGGATTTCAATGTAGAACAAACCAGGATGCCTACAATACAAAACATGCCTTCAGAGAAATAAAACTTAGCTCTGCTTCTCTTCTAGGGGTTTGCTCCATCTGGCACTGGAACAGAAAGGCCAAATGCCTGCTAAGTGTGTGGATGGAGAGACAAGGTAGGTGTCACCACTGGCTGTTTAACTTCAGGCTGCTTAAACCTAGAGGTGTTTTCTAAAATGCATTAAATGCTAAAGTGATTGCATTTGTACATTTGACACAGGTTTACATCTCACATGTTTTTTGTTTTTTTTTAAGAGTTCAGAGTTTTCAGTATTTTTGCTCGTAGCAGAGCAGCAGCTTCTTCTAATCATGTTCTGTAGCAGAATAAAGGTGTGGGGAGTTGGAGGCAGGTGGGATGCAGCCCTGTAAGATAACCCGCACCAGCTGTTGGGCTGGTTGTGTGCAGGACAGCAGTCCCAGGACCACCACATGCTTCACATTAGCTGCAGGAGCCTTCCATACCATCACTGGGGAAAAAGGCAGGCTTGGAAACAGGGAGTGTACTGCAGGAAACATGGCAGAGAAGGCAGAAGACATAATGTTCCTAGAATAGGATGTTAGGAATATTTTGGGGGGACCTAAGTCCCAACAGGACTCAGCTGTGCTTGTCTCTGCTGTAGTGACCAGAAGGCTTGCAGTGTGGTCCTGCCATTGATCTTGCCCTGCTTCTACCCTGAGCTTTTCATGCTCTACATGCTCTACCATGAAAGAGAAGATGACCTCTACTGTCAAGGGATTGTGGACCTAAGTCTGTTTCCTGACATCAAGCTGCTAGAGTTTCTGGATGTACAGAAGTAAGTGGCTTTTTTTCATCTCAGGATACACTCTGATATCAGCTGGGAAGCTGGCAGCCAGGGAAGGTTTGATGGCATTGGGGGGGATGGAATTAGACCATGTTGGTCCCTTGTTCCATCATTAGCTGTAGCATTGAAGTCTTCCCTAGCCTGCTGGAGGAAGTCCCGTCATGGAGTGCCTGCACTGCTGTCTGGAAGGACAATGTTGACTAGTGGAAAGCTGCTATTAGCTGTGATAATTTTACTTTAGCAAAACTCTTCATTTCTAACTCACCAAATAAATGGTTTCCTCCAACTTGGAAACAATAGGATATAATTTATAGATGTGTCTCAGAAAGGAGTGTAGACCACCAAATGGTACCTGCTGCATGGGCACACAGTCTCAAGACAGGGGAAAGGCTGTGGAAACAGACATCTTCACCCGTTTCTTCAGTGAAATCCATCTTTGGAAACGTTATGTGAAGACTAATGACTTAATGACTCAGACTCAAGAGACATGTGAGGTTTTCTAAAACTGTGTCATCTGCTGCTCAATGGTCTAAGTGGTGTAGCAAGACACCCAGTGTTCCAATGTGATTCAGTCTAGACCCAGGGAGAAGATTTTCACCTGAAAGTGCCAAATCTCTCCATGGATTATTACAGGAGCATCTGTTGGTGAAACAAACCCTAATTTCAGGTCAATGACCGACCTATTTTTTCTCCCATAGCCATGTAATAAGAGTAGAGAACTCAGCCTCGTGCACCACCGTGACTTCTGCATCACCTTGAGCGAAGAGATATGAACAGTCAAGACTGACTTAGGGTGGAGTTAAGACATGGACATCTGCCTTCTAAACCTTTTTTTTCTGTCATCTCCTTTCAGACACCTTTGGCCTCTGAAAGATCTCACCTTGACCACAAACCAGGTAAGAGCTGGCCCTAAGAGCTACCTTTGGTGTGTTATTGGGGTGGCAAAGGGCCAACATGTTTGCCAACGATTGAGCTTCACCTGAGTGAGCCCAGAGACCCTGCACTGCACTCAGAAATCCTAAATGACATGTGATGATTAGTTATGGCCTGTAACTACTGCATATCAGTATATCTGGGTGGGAATATTTGCTCTGCTCAGTGTCTTTTCAAAGACATCTAAGTTTGAACACACTTGGATGTCTACAGTTCCAATCTAAACAGTGCAGCACTGTCTACAAGAGCTTTATTTTGCCCTCAGTGGGCAAAAAATACACTAGTTTTATGCCCAGCACTGAGGAGCCATGGGGTGGCTCTTGAGGAGATGTTCACCCAGAGGCACAACTCTTTGTCTCCTTTTCAGAGGCGGTCCCTCATCAAAGACAAGTGTTTCCTGTCTGCCACGGAGTGCTTGCAGAAGCTGATGTAAGTCACCAGCCTTAACCTACTGACAGTCAGAGCTGATGGGGATTTTCCATATTCTGGGAGGTGCCATAACAACACACCTGCTTACAACAGCATATGTGGTTCAGCCTGCAAGGTTGTTGAAAGAAAAACTATTTGTGACATTCATTCAGATGAAACTAAAATGTATCTTTTGTAGGAATTTTCTTTCCCCACAGAAGTGTCAAGACAATATCTAAAGTGTTTAAATGCAATCCTCGCCTGGAAAATATCTCCATATAATTTTGCTGAGAAATAATTCCTCTGTAAAATCTGGCTTTGAAATTGAGTTTGCTCATGTGAATATGCTTTGCAAATTGGGCCTGTCTGTGACTGCCAGGTCATGATATAACCCATTGCTCTGGACACACAGATGGAGCTAGATGAGGGATATCCAGGCAGTGTGGTGTCCCAAGATATTAATGTTAGCAAAGTCAAGTTCAATTTTAGAATCTCTGCTTGATTTTTTGGCTTAGAGGATGTGGGAAGGGAGATAAAACAGTGCAGAGAAGTGTTGAGAGCTGTATCAGGTGGAGTCCTTGGGTAGCTGTGTGTGCTAGTCCTGGTGAGAGACCCCTTGGGAAGCCACTGTGACCCCTGTCTGGGGAAGGCAGTGCAGGTGAGTGCCTTTGTAGGATGCGATGGGCAGGAAAACCAACTTTATAGATATGACAACTGTATTATTCCCCTACGAGAACACTTCCTTGGTAGAGCTGCCCAAAGTGATTTGTTCCATGCTGCTTAAATTTTATTTGAGGGACTGTGACTCAGGTTAGTCCTACCTAAAATGAGAGGTTGGCATTATGGTGCTCAGGACCTGGGGAGGCTCAAGGTCCACCTGGAGCTCATTACATCGTGGTGATGCCTCCTGGCACTGCCTTGTTGACTGCCTTTTGGTGTCACCATTTAAGATGATTGACAGACTTTTTTTGTAGTGTGAAGGTCTGCTCTAAGTCTTTTATTTTTGAAGTGCCACTGCTTTATCTCTTGACCCGTGTAGTGGTAGCATCTTTGACCCAGCTGTTTTCACACTGACAGCACCACAGTGGATCCCCGTGAAAAGCTTCTGATCCTCCAGAAGACGTACGAGGAGATCGAGAGCACTGTGTCCCGGGTGGTGGAGACAGACTACAAGCTCCCCATGGATGACCTCTTGCCCCTGCTGATGTACGTTGTGTCGCGAGCTAAGTAAGTGGCACCTTTTCACTTCCCAGTCCCATGGTTGTGTGCTACCTCAGTCAGGTACATTTCCAGGTCCAATAGTTTTAATTAGAAAAACAAGGGGTTGGGGGTTGTGTATTAATGTGTTTTTTTTTTTTTTTTTTTTCCTGAGCTGTATTTGTGTTCTTGCACGCTATGGTCTGCCAGCTGTGGCCTGATGGTGTTGGCTGTGACCTAACGTGGTTGGGGACTGGCTGTCTCTTATCCAAGAGGGTGGTTCAGGGTTGTCATGAGAAATGCAGTCTGACTGGCATCCCAGATTATCATAGAAAACAGGAATATGTGGTCTTTGAAGGTCAATTGTTGATGCATTCATGGATTGAGAGAGATGTGGAGGAAAAATCAGAAGACAACAGGTTTTAAATCAACTCCAGTGCAGTGCAGATGTGCAATAAAGATGTTGTGTTCACCTTGCTGCCCTTCCAGCAGACACTAGTCCTATCTGGATCTTTTTCAAGAGGTTTGCAAGAGCTGCTGAAAGGCTGGTGGATTACTTTGTGTTCTGTTTTGAGGGTGAAAAGCTTAGGGTTGACTCCTAGTTGGTGTCTCGCTTGCTCTGCCCTTATAACCTGTTGAGAAATCTCTTCAATTTTCTGTTCTTGATGAGGCACTGTGGTTCAG
This sequence comes from Aythya ferina, assembly GCF_964211825.1. Classification (NCBI taxonomy): domain Eukaryota; kingdom Metazoa; phylum Chordata; class Aves; order Anseriformes; family Anatidae; genus Aythya; species Aythya ferina. The sequence goes on from NC_140297.1 coordinate 2,209,435, forward strand.
TTTGGAGACTAGGAAGGTCTTGAATACTGACCACCTGGTAACTGGACTTCTCCTGTATGGGAATGATTGTAAATTTAAAAAAAAAAAAAAAAAAAAAAAAAAAAAGTGAAATGTTTAAACTTGGGGCTGAGTCTTGAAATCCAGAAGGGTTTTTTTTGTTTGTTTGTTTGTTTTTTTTAATGTTGTTATTTATTTTTGCTACTGTTGTGTGATATAGATTTGTATTGCCAGGCATCTTTCTTGTCTGTAGGTGATAGAAGAGTGGAATCAGAGAGGCTGAGCATTCTCACTGACATCCTGTCACGCAGGATGCTTCAAGGACTCAGCCTCCCGAAGATTAGGGTGATGCACAGGGAATCAGCAATGGATTTCCAGACCTGTGCCTCCCTCTCTACATAATCTGATTTCAAACATGTGCCCAGAAATGCTGGTGCCCAGGGATTTGTTCCAATTGTAGCTTTCCTTTTTTCCTAGAATCCAGCACCTGGGAGCTGAGATCCATCTTATCAGAGACTTGATGGACCCCACTAATCAAGGAGGACTGTATGACTTCTTGCTAACAGCACTGGAGGTGAGGAAATGTTTTATCAGCAACTGTTTCAAGAAGCTATAGGAAATCTTTTTTTTTGGTGGAGACACTGATGCTCACAACCCTTGTACAATTTTAGAGGGCTGCTCACATGCCTAGCACAGGTTCTTCTTTTCCTTCTAGTCAAAATACTTTTATCATTAACTTACAACATGCAGATTTAATCTTTTATCTAGTTTAGGGTGGCAATCCAGCTTCACTCTGTGTACTGGAGACCAAAATTTGGCTCCAAAGCTCCTAAACTTTTCCCTAATGGGTTGCTTTGTTCTTTACCCAGTCTTGCTACGAGCACATACAGAGGATGAGACTCCACCAGAGAGAGAACTGCCACCTGAGCCCCAGCTCCTGAGCCCCAGGACCAGAAGGGAGCCTCCTCCCTACTACATTTTGTTGACCAAGCACTGTTGGACGAAGAAGGCATCAAGTCGCTGCTGCTCCAGCTGCCTGCAGGAAGGGAAGGATGGTTATTTTTCAGAGGCTTTCTTGTTGGCTTTTCTCTTAGAGTAGCTACGACAGCAAAGCGCAGACACACAGATGGCTGTGGGCTGGAAGCCTTCGATACACAACCTCAGCTTGTGTTGGGGAATCTCTGTGGAAAGCGGTCAAGGTTTCTTTTTGCCCTATAGATTTATTTCGCTTTCCTAAAAATGGCAATCTGCCTCTTTCCCCCAAAACCCTTTTTTAAACTGTTCTCTCAGTTGCTGTGTTTGTTTTGCACTGGTGAACTGACATAAGGGAGAAGAGGTCGTTTTATAGAAAGTGGTCAAATGAAGCCTGGAGAGACATTTTGGTGGGACTATTTCTGGGTGGTAGAAATGTGGCACAGGCAACAGAGACGTCTCTGCACTCCTAAACAACTTGTACCTGGAGTGAGGTGGCTTTTCCTGTATCCCTAAGATATTTCTGTTCCTCTTCCTCCCTAGGCCAAACTCAGTACCTCTTCATTGCACTGTAAAGCTGCTATTGACTAACTTTCTTAAGATACTTGTATAATTTGTATTTATACTCTGCAGACTCCTATCAGATCTCAGGGATGTGACACTTGCACCTTGAACATGCTGGTGCTGCTTTGTAATTCTGCAGGGGTTTGTGTGTGCCCAATAAAAAGGTGACAGGTCTCAAATTCTGGGGCGAAAATACACAAAAACACACGGCCTTCTGCGCTGACAAAGCTGCAAAAACACTGATTTTTTTCCAAGGTGCACAGCCTTGTGCTGATGGACCACCCACTGACACCAGTGAGGGGTACAAATCAGATTAAAATGGGGCTGGTTTTTATTCTGCCTTTAAAAAAGGCAAATGGATATTTGGTATGCTGTTGCTATCAGATGAAAATACTAATGTGTGCATATTAGAGCAAAAGCTCTTTTGAACTAGATTTTAACCTGCTGTTTTTTTTATAGTTTGACTTTTAAATTGTTCAAGTCTGTGACTTCAGGAAAACAAAACTCAGCAGACTGTTTCTTCCTGTTTGTCATATGTATTATGCTTTAATAAATAGTACACTGGTTACAATAGTTAATATATTGGCATGAGAGTATCCTAATGTATGTTTTACAGTAACTGTATTTAAATAAATAAAGCTGTTTAATTTTTAAGAGAGATTCCAGGTTTGTATATTTATTTCAACCCTGTTGCTGTTTTCAGACTCTTGTGAGAATTTCCTTTCCTTTAACTTTAGAAAATACGTGGCTTGCTTGCTGACTTCTATGGGAATGGAATAATTTGAAGTACAAAATACTTAATATAATTGTAAGAGACTGAACCAATAAAGCCAACTTTTGTGCTACTTTTCCCTGCAGAAATGTGGATGAAGTCTGCTGGACAGCAGTGCCTAAACTGATCCTGGGTAGGCGGAGATACTGGGTTCTCAGTGTAAAAGCTAGACTTGCATTGACATGAAATGAAAAGTATTGTTCACCTAAGCAAGCCCTTTAAGCACCCATGGAATTCACTGCAATTCTATAAAGTGATTGGTGCCAATACCAGTTACACAGCATGCAGTGAGACTGGGGAATACAAAACCAAACGTGCTTTCCTACCAGCACCCTGATTATCACCTTGAAAGCATTGTTTCTTGTCTCTCTGAAACCTCACCTTATTCTTGTAAGGAAGAAAACCTCCAGCTGCCTACATTTGAGAATGTAAACAAGCATAAGTGGCAGCTGTGAACTTTTAATTTCAGAGTTGCTTAGAACTGGCACTTTTTCAGTCCAAAGAAATACCCTGCCAGAAGAATGAATCACAGAGATGTAGTCACAGCTGTTTAAAAACAACAAAAAAGTATTTTCTCCATACTGTGTTCTTCCATGCTCTAGGTATTGATTTTCTTCTCAGGTACCATTTCCTACTCAAAATGCTTGACTTCTACTACAAAATAGCACATGCAGAATGCATGCATGTACAAACTTCACAGGATTATCTAGAAAACGTTGAGATTTTTCAGCCTATTGATGACTCCTACTATTGCACTGTCTAAACATAAGCTTATTAGTTGCTCTTACTGGTCAACTCTGTTTAAAAATTCAGGAAGTTCTTGACCAGGAATTCAAGTGAGCCCTAAAGAGGCAACTAAGGTAACAGTGTGCAGCCATTTGTGCTTCTAGGCTTTCTTGCCAACCAGTAAAAGCAAGAGGGATGCTTCACTGGAAATGTTCTTTAGCCTGAGGGTAGCATTCAGGTTGCAAATTGTGCTCTGTAACCATGCAGTAGTGCTATCTGAGTGTTAAAAGCATGGCTTTTTTTTTTTTTTAGGAGATAATACGAGGCTACTTGCTAGCTTCCCTGATTAATCAAGTCTCTACTTGATGAAATACTGTGCCTTGAAATAGTGTGTAGAAATGAGAGAGTACATTCAAGCTGCTTTTGAGCTTGGGTGGATCGCATGGTTAAATTATTAGTGGTAGATTTGCTAGCAGGACATCTTTCTGGTATGTTAAAATTAGTCCTGCAGGCCCTGCAGCAGAATGAAGGCTGGTTCTACCTGAGGCTTTCAGCTTCAGAGAGACACCCCTGTATAAGAAACCAGTACAGTCAGCTCTTCCACAGCCAGGCTGCAGCTGGGGAACCAGCTCTGGCTTCAAGGGGAGCTAACTAGGGTCCTCTAACATTAAAAAGCCCAAGTCACACCTGGAGGCAGGACTGGTCTTAAAATAATTTCACTGTGACCATTCAAAGCAGAGCTTAACTGCTGGAGTCTGCAGCACAGGTTAGTTCTCTGTATGCTGTGCTTTCAGAAGCAGAGGGAATATAGTGCAGACCACTGCAGCTCCAGTGTTTAGCCCTGCCAGACTGAAGCTTGCTCCACAATTTCTGTTCCTCTACCAGCAGGGCTCAATTTAGCAGACTCCACAATAATAACATGATTTTTTTTCCCATGATTTTTTTTTTTTCCTAGTTATTCTAGATACTTAACTGCTGTCAGTTTAAAAAGTACTCAGTCAGCTCGTGAATGTACTCTCTCCCCACTCTATATTAAGGCTCTTTGTACTAAAACTGCAACAGCTGTTACACAGGGAGGAGTCATTCTTCTACAAACACCCATTTCGCAAAAGGTTCATTTTACAAAGAACTGAATAAATAGGAAGTTAGAGTAGCGCTGTATCTATTGCTGCTTTCAAGTGGTGGAGCAGTGCCTCCGGAGGTGGAGAAAGTGATGTCAGGTCTAGTTTCTTGAAATCTTCATTAGCACTCAATGATGTTAACACCTTCACAGTCCTCTTTAAATCAAACACTGCATGGAGCATGCCCAAGGTGGAAATGGCAGCTTTTGGAGTGTTTTTTGCTGAAGCTTCGTCATCCAGGCCATTTTCCAAGATAGAAATCCTGTTCTCTGCAATAACTTTGAGGAAGTTGTAGAACTCCTTGTAGTCTATACCCGTACAAGATTTCATGATCAGCTATGGGGAAAAACAAAACAAAAACCAGCACTGAAATGGAAGGAACTCTTCTGTTTACAGTAAGAATTACAGGCTTATCTACCCAGAATCATGAATAACTTTTTTTTTTGTGGTTTCCTGATGGCACTAAAATTTCTTAACTGATTTGAAACTGCATTAGCCCCCCAAAAAAAAAACAACACACAGTTTGTTCTAGCTACTAAATGCCTGTGATTTTTGAAACTATTATTGGAGGGTATCAATTGAGCAGTATTATCAACCTCCAGAAATAAACTTTACACCTGCTTCACACTTAAGATTTTGGGAACATACAGGATACAACACTGTTCATTAATTTTGCCTTCTGAAAGCATCATATTTGCAAACACACAAGCCTCTTGCCACCTTCACCTTAATTTTACTTGTTTTGGATTCACTGTTCGATCACAAATGATATTCAAACCAGTTTTCCTGTGTGACACTCTCTAAGTTCTGCTGTTTAAATGAAAAAGCACTTACATGTTACAAAAGAGAAAGTAAATACTACATAAAGGATTGATCCCAATGCTAACCCCGTAGCTGAAGAACAGTTGAAGCATTAGTTTTTCAGACAACATCCTAACCTCCTTGACAAAGCAAATATGCACTGACACAAGCCTTTCCCTATCTTCCTAAAGTAATACTTAACTTCCTGAGAAAGGAAGTCGTCACAAGTTCCTACTTCCTTAAGAATCATGTACTAATTCCAGGTAGGAGCTTAAGGACCTGCGTGTCTTAGAGCTCTAATAAGGTAGCACAATAAAACCCCAAAATATGTGACCCTTGAGTCAGCCAGCCAGAAACGTGTTGTTATACCTGACATTGTAAGTGCCAATCATCCATAGGGTCCTTCCACTCATTGATTTCCCGCTGGACAGCTGCTAATTCATCCTGCAGGAAGCACCACATTATAGCTACGTTGCAGCCGTTCACCCAGTTGTGGTTAATGGAGATGGTATCCTCCTGAAGGAAGAGGTTAAATCGTTATTAATCTCTACCTAAACTTTTTCTAAAAAAGTTTCTCTCTCTAAACTTTTTTCTAGTCCAGTTAGACTTTTAGCATCCACAAAATGCCATGGCAATAAAAGTTTGATCCAATTCAAGCCTACTGTTTATCTCTCTGTGTCATTAAAAGGTTGGCATCAGTTATCTTACCAGGTTGTAAACTTGATGGTGCCATCCACTGGGGATGAAGACTATCTCCCCTGCTTCCTGCACGATTTCTACAGGGGGTTGGCTTTGGTTGTAGCGAGGGTAAACACTCTTGTCCTGAAGACCAGGTGCAGTGACATCGAAAGGCAAGTTGCCATGGCGATCTTTCAGGTAGTCCTCCTGACCTGGTGGGTAGAGCAGCCATTTCTTCCTCCCACATATATTGGCTGACCAGCTATAGGAACGGAAGACATCAGCGTGGAATGGAGTCCTGTGGGGCAAATCAGAGGCTTTAGTAAAGACAGTAACTAAAATATGTACAAGGAATTCATGTCTACATGAGTCAAGCACACAGAAGGCAACCTTTACTATGCAAACCTGATCCCAACCTGTCAGCCTCTTCATTTACTTCTATTTTAGTATTCAGAGACCATTGTATCTGCACAGTATTGCAGCATTTTATATCCTCTGTGTTTCTTTATCAGTTAATTGTTAATCTGTCCTATAAGTTCTTCAACAGCAGGAGATTGTGTGACGTGAACTGCTGAGAATACTCTAAATGCAAATTTATCACCAAGGCTCAACTTAATTTGCCACCTGCAAAATATCTGACCAACCCATCAGCGCCCCTCTGAGGCTTCTGTTGGCTCTGCAAATCACAAGAGGTTGATGGTCCCCTATGTCTTTTCTTCTCTAAAACCTTTCATAAACCTGCTGACACTCCTTACAGATTCTGTGTAAACTATTCAGGACTTTTTACAGGGCAAAAGGACCTCAGCTGACTGCATCAGGAATCTTCACATCCAGAAAAAAATCAGCTGCTCAAGAAACAAGATTGCTGGATTCACTGCTGCACTGCCTGAAAGTGCACGATATCCTGAAATACGGTGTGATAATCCCTGTAAATCTTAAAAATCCCCCATAAATCTTAAAAAATTATATGTAAAAATGACAGAAGCCAAGCTGTCTTACCATGAACCCTTAGGTCCCATGTAGACAAACCGGTAGTCATCCACAGCTATAGCATCCCAGTACTCATTCAGCCAGTCGGATGAGAAATACACGGGTGTTGTATAAACATCTTGCTCTGGGAAAGCTCTTAAAAAGATAAAGTGTGGGACATGGGTCTCAGAAAAATACAGTGTTATTCCTTCTACCTCAGTTCCCCAAGCCTAGAAGCAGAGACCAATCTAGCAGGCCATTAATACCTTGCTTCCATCTCCTTTGTACCATTTACAACTCCAAGTTGCATTCAAAATGCATGCAACTGTGTTCTTCTGTCTCCCAGGAAAGCTGTGAAGCTTGACTATTATTTTGGAGACTCCTCCTCATCATGGCAAAGACAGTTCCTAATAAACACTTTCATTTTAGCTGAGATGCCATCAAAGCCAGTTATCCAATTGAATGACAGATTGGAGGTGTAAGGGTTAGGAGGGAAGCCAGGCTGTGGGATTTGACAAATGTGTGGCCTCTTCCCACAGTATATACTGCCCCTTTCCTATCAAGGCCACAAGTGCAGACTTTCTGCAGCAAACCACAGGACTGATGTCTGTGAAAGCAAACAAAGGCAGAGGTAGAGACTGACTAATTTCCTGTGTTATAAGTCACTGGTACATTCAAAAGTGAAAACAAGAACTGAAAACAAGAAGGCTGGATTAGAAGCTGGATACATTTAAGGAAGAAGAGGTTTGGGTGAAAAGACATACAAGTCCCAGCCAGATGTGGTTGAATAGACAATTCAAACACCTCCCAAGCAGCGGGCTGAAGAAAGAAAGCCTGCACAGGTTGAAGTCTACTTTAATGACTGGGAAAGTTAGTAAAGAAAATGGATACTAAAGGATCATAGTTCATATGAAAAAGGAGAAAATGCTCACTGAATTAAGCACCATTAGAAATGTCTCCCTTCTTTTTAGAAATAACAGTTCAATGAAAGCCAAATGTTACAGTCACCTGGTTCCCACAGTCATGTAAAACACAGATGAAAAAGCAAGTGCTCAAGACTGGAAGCCTCTTCAGGACACAGTGAGCTGTTTAAGAATCTCACTGCACATTGTACACCATGAACAGGACTGATATTTCAGTGGGCAGGTGCTAACAAACAGCACTGGCAACATTTAAACTCTCAAGCATGAAAAGGACAAGCATTATGGCTTCACAGCAGCTCCCTGCTGCGCGTGGCATGCAGGGGGTTGTACAGTGCTCTCTTACCTGCTCAGGTGCCAGTCCTTCAGGTAAAGGCACCCTCGGGATGAGCGGTAGTCATTTTTAATGTACTCTTTCCAGTAATTTATGTACTCCTTGAAGGGGAGCTGCTCCTTTGGGTTCGAATTGTACTCCTTGACATCACAGTTGGCAACAGGTACTATAGCATCTCCTGAAATATAAACTCTTTGAGCTCACGTGGGAACAGAGTAACTGGTGCTGAAACTGAACTCCTTTAACCTTATCCACTGCAGCTGCCTCTAATGTCTAGGCACTACCATGCTAAGAACAGTCCAAATCCATAAAGCAACAATCACGTGCCCAGCTCTCACTCCTGACACCGCCATTCTAGGCAAACAAACATGCTTCAAAACAGAAATTATTTACTTAATATGGGCTGCAGTTCCTTTTTAACAAACTACATTGGGAATTGATACTTATTAAATACACTATTAATTTACAGTCTAAAGTTTAGCTCTGAGATTTTTCACTGCAAATATTTTCTCCTTGCCTATCCCTACTCATTAAGTGTCAGGCTGCTCTTGTGGTTATAGTCAAGCAAGTATATAAAATAGTTCAGTTAAATTATACAGCACTTTTTATTTTGCTTCATTAAGGACACAAATTCAAGATTGGAAATCTGACTGCAACAAAAAGTATGAATACGTATAGAAAACAGATGCATTAACTTAGTAAAAAGTCTGGAGAATTGCTTCAGTTTGGCTAGTTGTTCAATTTCTAGACAAATAAAACAAAGTATGGTGCCATTTAGCATATGTTTCAATTAGGTATTAAAAACACCATGACTTACCAAACTTCTGCAGCAGGTAATCAAAATCAGGCTTTCCATCCCACGTAACCCAGTTTCTCCTGCTGCCCCAGCCATCAGTGAATTTTGCTGAGAAAACACAGGGATGGTTGGGAATCAGGTAATCGCGGAAGAAGTCTGAGTACGTGAACGATTCTACTTTATCAATAAAGTCAACGTGTCCCGTGGGGAGGCAGAATGCGCTCTGAGACGAGCTGCTGTAGTCACGGAAAAAGGCGGTGGAGCAGGCAAATGTTGCCCTGTCCATGCAGGCTGGAGGCTCTTCCTGGCTTGGCCAAGGCAGCACGGACCAGATGCTTCCCCGTTACATGCCTCGATCCTCAAAGTCTGTGAAAACTCACAGGAAAATATGAACGCTGAGAGGTAAATCGGGGTGTTGTGCAAGGGCACACCAGGCTAATTAGGATCTTCCATGCTTTGTAACATGTAACGCTGGGGGGTTCCTGATGTTATGTGGCAAAGATGCTGTTTTCCTGTCACGTTCTTGCCTGGGCAACCCCGCTCTCTGGGGGCAGTCGGCGAGGGCTGGCTCCGTCCTAAAAGAGCAGAATTAATTTCAGCGAGGGACCCTTGTACACAATTTATTGTGTGGGGGGCAGCAAACCACCCCCAAACACTCAGGACCACAGCAGACAGCTGCAGACTGTTGGAGGGGGGGGCTCCTTTGTGAAAAGGGAGGATCCGAAATGCGGCAATCCCCCCCCCCACCCTCCTCAGCCCCTCCTCAGCGGGCCGGGGAGCTCCCAGAGGCGAAAGGAAGCGAAGAGACGGCGGGGAGCGGGGAATAAAAGCGGGGTGGCCGCGCCCAGGGCGGGGAGAACCGGCACGGTACGGAAAAAGGCTTCGGGAGAGAGGATACCGAGGGGACTAAGGGACAGCAGGGCGCTAAAGGGGAGCAGGGAGCCGGGGGAGAGCTGGGGGATGAGGGAGAGGCGCGGCCGCCATCTTGGCGCCGCCATTTTGAGCCCCCCCCCTCAGCTCCACAGGGAGCACCCGGACGCCATAGGGCGACGCACACATCGCCCCCCTGTAAGGTTCGCGGCCCGTCCGTGAGGCGGATGGGTCCCGAGGGAGCCGAGGGGACACCGGGAGGCCGCTGCTACTCACCGGTGCCTCCCTCGGGGCTTCACGGCGGGGCTTCACGGCGGAGGGAGGCGGAACCTCCCCGCGCCGCCTCCCGGAACGCCCGCGTTCGGGCAGCGGCGCCGGGGGGGAGCGTGAGGAGGGGGCGCTGCGCTCAGCCAATGGAAGCGAGCGGAGGGCGCAGGCGCGGAGCGGCGCTGCGGGGCCGGGAGGGAGGGAGGTGGGTGCGGGGCGAGGAGGGGGCGCTGCGGGGGGGCTCCCGGGGGGTTGGGGGAGATTTGGGGATATTTCGCGGAAATTTGGGGAAGGAGGCGGCTGGGAGGGGAGATGCAGGCTGGGGAGAGGGTAAAGGTTGCAGGGGGTTGGTGGTGGGGTGGAGGTGAGGGACGGGAGCTGTTTTTGGGAGGTGTTTTGGGGTGCTTGGAGGGGGCAGAGGTGGTCCTGGCGCTATGGGGGGGGGCTAAGCATGGCTGAGGTAACGGCAGGGGAGGAAGTGGGGTGCTGTGGGGTCGGGGGTGGGCTGCAGGGGGGTTAGGGACAGCAGGGGGTGCTTGGGGGGGGATAGGGGTAGGAGGTGATGGCATTGGGTTTGGGGTGAGGAGGGGAAAAGGGGGATTTATGCTGGGGGTTATTTGGAAAGGGGGGGATGCCAGCATGGGGTGAGCCTTTGGGGTAGCAGTGGGGAAGGAGAAGGGACAAATTTGGGGGGGGCAGAGGAGGGTTTGCCACACGTGGGGCGGGGACCCCAGGGGGAGCCAGGCTTGGGAAGTGGAGGTGCAGTTGTGTTTTGGGTTGGAGAGGGCAAGGGAGGGTTGGGATTGAAGAGAAAGCTGGTGGGTGTTAATCTGGGGGGTGTAGGGGCTGGTGTGTGTTAAAGGGAGTGAACTGAAGCCGTCCTGGAGTTAAACAGATGTGGGAGGGTTTGGGGGGGCTTGGGGCTTCTTCAGAGATCCCCTTTTTATTAGAAATTATGTGCAATCAGAATGTCCTTCTGGATGGAAGTATTGATGTGGATGAGTCCCTCGGTGTGGATGCCCCTTCTCAGTAGGGGTCTGTTGGTCTCTTGAGGCAGGAGGAGATGCATCTCAGGTAGCACAGAGCTGCCACCAATCTTTGCCCATTGCATTTCTTGGAGGGTCAATTGGAAGTACTGTGTCTTGTGGCATCACTTGGAGAATCAGTTAGGAGCCTGGTGGGTCAGGAGCCGCTGCTGGATGCATCTTATAAATGTTTTTCTTATGAGGGTTGTTGGGCTCACAGGGCTGTTAGAACTCATGGTTTGCCAGATGGTGCCATGTGGGAATAAACCATCAAAGATGCTGATCCTATGGAAGCTTCCTCCAGGAAAAAAGACAGAGAAGAAGTGATGTGTGTTAGAAACAAGTGCAGTAATGTTTTGCAGGTAATCTGCAAGTGCAGGTGAGGGGAATCTCTGAGTTTTGTAGGCTCTGAGGCAGCCACCTTGTGGAGGGGTGAGCTGGCAGTGCTGTCTCACAACGTATATAGCATCTCCTCGCAGCTGGGCAATTAGTAATGCTTACGTTTCATTAGGTGTTCTCAAAGCACCTCACAAGAGAGGGTGAGTCACTGTCTTTATGAAACCAGCCACTGAGACGTGTTGGTTAAAGAATGTGCACGATGTTGTGGTGACACTGTCTGAAATATAATCCACGTTTCTTTGCTGCTAAGCCTGGTTCTCGCTGGCTGTTGTGCTGCTGCGTCAAGGAGACAAATGTTGTGTTGTCTCCTCCCAAAAAAGCTGGTTGGCAGAGTAGAGCAGAACATGAATTGTTTGTTGATGTTGGGGAGCCCAGGCTGGGTGAGACTGCTTGTGTTATCTATGTTGTGGACCAAAATGTGGGCAAAATGAAGGAATTAATTGAGAAATCACTTCAGGTGGCTCCTCCTGTTCCACTGCACACACAGCAAGCAGTTCAAGCGCAATAACCCTTATGAACCTGTTCCTGAATGTATTTATGAGTAATTTAAAGCCATTTGTTTGTTTTCTGCCATCTGAGTCATTTTCATGGTAATATAAGTGACTTGCTTACCTCTGTTCATTGTTACTTTTCTGGGTGGGAACACTGGAACGTGTATTTTATTCCACCTGAGGCTTTTTTTCATTGTGTTTCCAGAACCATGAATACCATGTCTTGTCGCTAAGGAGTTTCTAGACCTATTTTAGAAGGAATAGAAACGGGGAGCAGCATAATGCTGAATTTCACATTTAGAAAACGTGGGGGGAAAAAAAATCTTGATTTTGAAGGACAGTAGCGGAGCTATTTAGGGTTCAGCAGTGAATTCACAGTTCACATCAGAGATGAAGCTGGTGTATTTAACAGTGCTTTTCAGTGCACAGCTCAAGTATATTGAGGTGTCCTCTGTGTAGGTGCTGTACAAGCTAATCAGAGGGAAGTTAAGCTAATAAGAGGGAAGCTAAGCAGAGGACAAGTGTTCCTCATAAAAGGGAGGATGCTACTAGTAGAGACCGAAGAGAAGTTTCCCTAATATAGGTTCAGGACAGTGGAGCTACAAAAACAGTAGGATAACAATATATTTTTTCAGTCGTTCAGAAAACATGATCACAGGCTACTACCCATCAGATAGACAGAAGACACAGTGTGGATGTCACAGGTAAAGCACAGATTTGATGCCTTTTTCCAGCTAAATTCAGGTGCCCGTGACCATTTCCTTGTGTTCAACACTTGAGGGATTTTACTGGTGTTAAAAGCAGGCTCCTTGAAGCTTTGTGTTAAATTATAGTGTGCTGTTGAAAGCTCTTAAACAGTAGCTGCATTCTGTACCATTGATGTCTGTGTTTTTGTTACTGAATAAAAGCATTCTTACATTGCGTAAGTGAAGTGCATGTTTAAATGTTTTTGTCTTGGGGGGGAGGTTGTGCAGATCCAGTGCTAGTTAAACCATTATATCAGGGGGGAAAACATGCTGGAACAGTGAAGGGGCTTGATTACCAAATGGGTTCTTGCTTGGGCATTTTGCCCTCGGGCTAAGAAAGAAGCTGACTGTCAGGCCAAGCCCATGAGCTCTCAGGTGAGTCAAAAGCCATATGACCCAGGGCATGCACACGTATAACTCCACGGGTCAAGTGACTGCTTCGTTTCTTCCCCTGGGCTGAGACAGCTTTTTTACTCTTAGATCCAGGAGTAATCATACCTCCTCTGTTGATTATAGGCTGCTGGTTTTTTTTTGGTGTTATCTGGTAACGGGCATAGCAGGATTTTTGCTTCAGCTTCATTTTTGTTTTCACCTGCTCTCCTGGACGTTGAAGAGAAATACACAGGGGGAAAAAAAATCTATGTAGAAATGGATGGTTCTGTACAGATAGCAGCTCCTGTGAAGCTGCCCGAGAGTTCTGTGTCTACAGATAGAGGTAAGGAGCCTGTGGTATGGGTAAAAAGGCTGTTAGTATGGCACGGTTGTGGGACTGCATCGGTTGCTGATATTTCTACATCTATTTGTGGTAATGAGCAGGCTTAAGAGAAATGCTGTCTGTACAGGGCGGTTTGGGAACCCTTAGCCTGTGAAAAGAGGCTCTAGGCTGAGATTTTACAGAGGTTTAAGGGTTGCTTGCTTGTTTACCATTTCTCCTTGCCTCCATAGTATGTTTGTGCCTTATTTTAGGTGGCTGGTATGGGCAGCAAGGTCTGGGAGTTGTTTTTCAGATGACATTTTGTTCCTCTGTGCTTGTCCCAGCATTGAGCAACCTGTGTTCGCTTCCAGGTTTCCCTTGTGATCCTCTGCAGAACTTGTAATCTTTCAGTGTCACTGTTTCATCATTATTTATAAAATATCACTGTGGGGAAACAGCTTGTGAGCAGCATGCTGCTACTTAGATTTTCCTGAAAAAAGGTGTAAGTAGCAAACAGTTGCATGCTGCTGGGGTAGGTAGGGGTGGTGTCAGGGTTGATCCTGAACATGATGCGCTCTTGATTGCTGCTGATTTTTTGTTTGTTTTCCCCTGGGTCTGATAGGAGCTCCTTCAGTACCTTTGCAGTATGTGTAGGGTATGAGGAGTTGTAATACGAGATGTTTGTTTTGATTTATTTTTTGTTTGCTATCGTATCACTGTTCCTGGAAGTTCTGAGAAAGAGCACTCCAATAATCTGTGTGACTGTATATGCATCTCAAATATTCTGTATACACGTCTTAAAACATGCTAAATGGATGGCAATTTAAAACCTTTGAGTGTGTAATGTGAGCAAGGGAGATGATAATATCTCTGAAAGTGTTTTTGTAGAAGGAAAACATCAGTGTTGAAACCTAGGCAGCTTCAAGCAGTTAAACGCTCTAGATTTGTAGTTCCTAAATCTCTGGATTTGTAGTTCCTAATTAACAAAGCTCTAACTCCATGATTTAGTTTTACCTGGTGCTGATTTCAATACTAATGTAGCTTAAGTTTTTTCCAGTTCAGTTTATGGCTGTTCTGGAGCCCTGCTCCTGATGCGTGGTTCTTTGTAGTCACGTTTGGCTGATCATTCAGGTATTTTTCTTTTCTGTTTCTTTGTGAATGACTTTAATGTTTAATGTTGTTGCTCTGTGTTGCAGAAAGAACGATCTTTAAATAGAAATTATGATCATTGGCTGCTCACAAAAACCAGTCTTGGAGGGAAAGAAAAGCTCTTTACGAGATCTGTTCGATCAAACCTCACTGCATTAGAGGAGTTACTTTCCTTTCCTAGATGGAAGGATTTAAGGGCAGAGCTTTTAGTTTTTCCTCCAAATTACAGAGTTATTCAGTAAATGATCGATATAAAACTGAATTTCCTAAAGCTTGTCACTGCTTTCTGGCTGTAGCTACTTTTCTAAATCAATTTTCTGCGGACTTTATCTCACTGTTTGGCTCACGTCACAGTGAGAAGTCTTGTAATTTGCTAGGATTGTAGCTTTATTAGTTCTGAACAGATCGAGCATTTTCGTTGTAAATTTGTCTGAATTCTGCATAGTGTTTTTTTTCCATATGCCTTGGTGAAACTCATTGCAATGGAAATAAGGTTTGAAAAGGAAAGAGTTTATGGAATATGGTGCGTAGTGAGTAAACCCTACCTCAGTAATAGCAAAATCTTAAACTGGAACTGGGCTTAGAGTGAGGAAGCTCTACTTAAGGGTTATTAAGGAGGCAGCAATCTGAAAATGTGAGCAGATTTCAAGTGTGTGCTGTGGGAGCTCATAGCAGTACTACCTGAGAAAAAAATCTGTTAGTTTTTGCTTGCATTAGGATTCCTTCCCCCTTTTTAAGGGGAATAGATTGTAACAAAATCAGAAGGTGTAATGAGTCTTAATATCAATTTGACAGGGCTTTTGTGGTAGAGATCTAAATTTCATTCATTGTGCCATACAGGTAGCTGAACACCTTGTGATAATGCTCCGGCACTCATCTGTAAATTATGCTGTAATACTTCAAAGGTCTTGGAGATGATGAGTAAACGAGTAATTAAATCACTAATTACGTAGTGGCTGCTCACAAGGAGTTAAGTTGTGGAAGGTAATTGGTCTGTAATGCTTCTGCTGAACTCTCACACTACAGAGGAGGTACTGTGGGACACAGACTGGCCCTTTGGGTGTAAGAAATGGCTTTGGGAGTGGGATTTGCCTTTGGATTTGCCTTGCTTGTTGGATTTGCCTTTCCAAACTTGAGATTGTTCTGGAGTAAGCAGGTCAGGCCTTGGGAATGTGATGGCTCCGTGTGTTTCTGCTGGAATCCCAGATGCTGGTGAGCAAACTGTGTGCTTGGATACCTTATATTCCAATACCTATGTGGCATCTTTTTCATCCCAGCTCCCCTTTGGGTCTGTCAGGGCTTTCCCAGCAGCATCACTGGGTATTTCTGCTCGTTAATGATCATGACGTCTGGTCAGTGGTGATTTGTGGTTTCATTTGTGCTGTTGAATCTGCAGGATGGACATTCTGGGTGTTTTTTTATGTCTGGGTGTTTTTGGTATCTTGAAGGGGAAGGAGCAGTGGTTTCATGGATGTGTATGGTTTGGATATGTGCTAATGGCCTTGTGTTTTGGTACCTTCTGGACTTTCTTAACGCAATGGGTGGTTGAAGTGGGTGCTGTTGCATATCGTGTACTAAACCATGATGAGAGCCTTGTAAGAAGCGGAGGCAGCACTGTTGTGGAGGGGACAGCAGTACTGACAGCCCTGTTCAGGCGGGATGAGTTTTTCTGAGGGAAACACTCAAATGGTAACCAAATCTTGTAAAGTACCTGCAGGTGTTTTCAAATCCTTCTTGTGTGCATATCTAGAAGGATACAGTGAAAATACTGCCTGTTGTTAAGGATTCTTGCTTATATTTATTTTTTTCCTCTCTCACTCTAGTTTCTCCTGGCTTTGAAAGCGTCGCTCTTGTGGAGGAGGCTCTGAACGGCGAGCTGATGAACGAAGACATAAATATCCATAGCTGGCCTTGTTCCTACTACTTGGACACCAACAAACAATGGGTCTCTGGCAGGCTCTCGCTGACTCCTGTCGCGATCAAATTCACAGCTGACAAGACCGGGGAGCTGTTGGTCAACTTCCACCTTTCCAGCATCAGCGAGATCAAGAAGGAGTCTTCAAATTTAATCTTCAGCTCTCTGACCATCCTGGAGAAGAACACCAAGCACTGGTTCAGTTCTCTGCAGCCGAGCAGGAATGTGGTGTTCAACATCCTCGAGCACTTCTGGAGGGAGCAGTTGCTGTCCAGCCAAGGTGCTGTGGGGGCAGAAGCAGCAGCTTTGCAGACAACGAAGGGGAAGGAGCTGACGGGATTATTGACGGGGTCACAGAAACGGCTGGAGGACACTGCCAAAGTGCTGCATTACCAGGGCGAGCAGTTTGATAACATCATGAGGGGGCTCAACAAGATCGAAGGGGATATGGATGTGGCAGACAGGTACGGTACTGTGACATCTGAGCTAAGCAGTAGTTGTGGGATTGTGTGGCTAGAACTCATGAGAGATCCACAGAAAGGTCTTCAGGAAACTGAACTGTTGAATTGCAGTGAAAGTTCAAGGCCATGATGGTCGCAATGGATCTTGTTCATTCTTGTTCTTGTTGCGCAGGAGGGATAGATACAGAAACATAATTTTTTTTTCTCCCTGAGGAAATTTTTTTGTGTGTATGTGCTTGTCCTCTGTCCTTAGATAACTTTTCAAGCCCTTCTGAGTTTCACCTACAATTGACAGAAATGGTAGAGATGCCCAGAAGATGAACAACCTGGATGTTTTGAGGAAATACACAACTAGTTAGGGGAAGGGTGCAAATTAATGCCCTGCTAAAAGACGTGTTATGGAATTCCTATTTCTATTAATGCCCTAAAACGTGCATAAATGAAAAATATTCAAAGTTTGGTTCATTTTGCCAGTCATGGACCAGCCTGCTTCGCTGCTTCACAGCAAACACAACCACAGCTCTGCTTTTCTGTCTCTTTTCAAAGGAAATACTGAATGCAGCAGGTGAGCTGCTGACTCGGAAACAGTTTTTTAGTTATCAGAAGACAACCCCAAAATATTCTTTATTTTAGGTAGCTTTTTTACAACTACTTCTATTCATACAAGTCAGCTTCTGAGGCTGCTTTTAACATACAAAAACGTGTGTGGTTCAGGGCTTTGTTATTTGCCCATTTCACAAGAATTTGCTGCCCAGCAGTGAGGATTGGGTCTGTGCTGCAGATATATTCAGGGGAACAGCTGGAGAAGCAGTGCCTTCTTCTGTGCATTGTAAAATTGTACTGCTTTTAACATTGTGTAGAATACTTTATTTCTTTAGGTCTAGGTGGTCAAAAATAGGTTTTTGAGGGGCCAAAGGGACTGTGCTTTGTAACACCGAATAAATTGCAGAGTGTGCTGATGAGAGACCTGGAGAGTCAGGGTGGGTAGGACAACAGCAGGCTGTTTGTGGCTTACTCAATTAGACACACAGGGACTGATTTTTGAGAGCACTGGCTTAAATGATTCTTTTAGACAGCAGAAGTTGATCTGGAAAGCGTTTGAGATGTGTATCTTTAGCTGTCTCAGAACTCATTGTGGATGGTAAGTGGTTGGCATCACAATCAGGGTGTTATTTTGACTTTAATGATTCCTATTCAAAGTGAATTGCTCTCCTTTTTTATCTTGTATGTTGCAAATTGGAGTCAATAGCAGTCCAAAAGAGCCAGGTTAAGAGCAGCAGTGTTATGTTTGAAGATAGGTAGCTACAAGTGTCTTTGTGGAAGCTCTTGACACCTGCAGAAAGAAACAAGCACAATAAAGCTCAGACTAGTTCTTGTTGGAAGAAGCATCTGTTTTTAGAAGGCTATCATGTCTGAAAGAAAATGTGGATTTCACAGTGATTGTGGTGATGCTCTCTGTGCCCTTTAATGAAAAGCCAAGATAACAGAAAGCTTCAGCAGTAGCTTTTAAAGTTCTGCAGCAATAAACAATGAGCAGGAAAATAAATACCTGCTCATTGTTCTTGGAAGAGGGTTTTGTTTGGGGTTAGGATGCACTGGGAGGTATTATTTGTCCTGGTGGATCTGAAGAGCTAGATGCTTTGATTTTTAAATGAAAAAAAATAAAGACCTTGACCAAATGTTAGCTGAGATTTTATTTGTAGTATATAGAGTTTATTAGCCAGTCTGCTCACAGACTGAAACACGTCCCAGGAGCTGCTAGGCAAACTGTTTTGCTTGCTGTCTGCTTTTCAAGGGGTTCTAGCTCCTGTTTCTAACGCAGTTTGTGCACAGAGTTTTTTTTCCTAATGATGTAGAAGATGGAGAGGAGCACTGACAAAGCCCGTTTAATTGTTACATGTTGGTTAATCCAGCCTATTAACATAGTTAAATATGCTGATGTCTCTTGTCTCCAATTCTTGCTTACTTTAGAAACTTGCTGAGAAATAATTACATGGATAATGTAATTCAGGACTGTTTCGCGTGTGCAGCAGATCTTGTACAGGCAGACTGGTGAGCAGAGGGACCAAACTTTGGTGTGTTAATTCAGGGTTGTGAGCAACAGCAGCGTGGTGGTGGTGTCTCTTCTAAAAAGAACCAGGCTCCTCTATCTATTTTCATACGTTTAAAGGTTTTTGATTAACTTTATCTTGCCTGTACATGTGGGCTTTTTTAGATTATGAATTCTGTTCTTGTATATGCCTGGGTATATACAGCTGCTTTCAGTGGAACCATGTGCAGATAAGCAGGGCTGAGTCTGACATGCTAGCAGATGTTCAAAACCCCAAAATAAACAAAAAATCAGTTTTACTGGCTCCTTTTAAATATATTGCTATCAGAGGGCAAGGTGCTCTGGTTGCAAACTTGCATTTGTGTGTGAGGACTGATGGTATAGTTTGTTGATACAGAGGGGTGACTCCTCCGTGGAAGGGCAGAGAACTTGGCTGGAGCTTTTGTTAGGGCTGCACAACCAAAAAATCTCGACTGTAAATCAGACGTTGCACAGCCAGGATGTCAGCCCCTTGGGAAAGAGGGGAGGGTGAAGGGAGAAAAGTGTTTAAAAATTAGGGCTAGAAACCTGTCAGGAATAAGCTACCACAGTGTAAACAGAGCTTTAGGTTTGTCACATTGCAGCTGCTTTTCAGTAAGTGAAGGCACATGCTTTTCATGATGAAGTGAACCCGTACTGTGTTAGGGATTTAATGACTTTTCACACGTTAAGACACAGGCATGAGCTGTCGTTGCCCTGAAGTACATTGCCGTAACTCTTTTGTACTCCAAGAGGACAGAAAACCCACTTTGTGGGAGTGATACCAGGTCAGTTGTTGCTCTTTAGGTACAACAGGTGAGTTGAAGCGTGGCTCTTAATTTGGAAGATGCTGTGTGCTAGCAGAGCTTAGAGGTTTTTTCACTTCTTCTCTATGCTGAACTTCAGTTGAACCTTATAATTTCAGGATTCAGCCCTAAATCTGTGATACCGTTGTCCATTCAGAATCTGTTATTGTAGAGCTTGGTTATGTCTCGTTTGGTTTGTCTTCTTTCTTTTTTTAAAGGAGTGTCACAGTGGTGTCAGAGGGTAGCAGAGGCTCCCAGACTCATTACTCATCTCGCTTGCTATCTCCTAAATATCTGAGGTCCGGCTGTAGCTGGGAGTGTGCTCTTGGAACAATTCATCCTGCCTCCGTTGTCTGTGAATTCGGTGGTTTACTCCCAGTGTGACTTTTTTCTGCTTTTCCCAGCAGCTGGCTTTCTTTAAGAAGGTCTGTTCTGAAGCCGGTGCGTGGCTTTGATGGCTCGTAAACAAAGCATTCGGTTAGAGCTTCCTTTTTCAGATTAGACTGTGTTTACAGCCAAATTAAACAGGATTTTAAAATCTCAAAGTCTTCTGCAGAAATACGCTGATTCTCTCCTGGAAAATAAATCATTACAAAAAGTATCTTGAGAGCAGCCCTGCTGCGACGCATATTTTATCAGGCAGTACCTTTCTAGAGTGAACTTGAAGCAAATTAAATACAGCTGGCTCTCCAGAATAGTAGGGAAGCAAAAATACTTTGTATTTAGGTTTGATAAGGCTGGCTTTTCTAGGCTTCGTGTTGGTAAATAGTCTTCTGTAACATCAATAAGGTGAGAGTGTTTCATTCAGTGCCTTATTACACACAGTTGGCCTCATTAGAAGGTGAGGGGCAGGAGCTGAGTGTTGTAGATGCTGACTCTAACTTTTGCTGAGATGTGGAGAGGGATGCTGACAAGTAGACAGCATAGCACGTGGGAAATCAAAGCGAATTCACCACCTTTCCACTCATTCCCAATCCTTTTCAGTGGAAAGACTGCATGTGAGGCTTACACCCGGTGAGATCTGTGATGTTGGTCCTTGAGAGAGGACCCCAAAAAAGGCGAGAGGCTCTGTGGATAGAAAATACAACAGGAGGATCATATCCAGCATCTCCTTGACTCTTGCTTCTAGCTGTACACAAACCACAGGCGTTTTTCTTCTTACCTGCAGCTGTTGACCATGCTGGGCATGTCTGTGTGAACCATCCTGTTTTAACTGCAATGGGAATGAGGGCAAAGCAAAAGGTGGCCTCAGCCTGTGGGGCTGAGCTAGGGAGGAGCAGAAAAAGGCAGCAGTAGTGATGCTCAAGAGTGGAAACGCTGAAGAACAAAGGGTGGTAAATTGGCATGAGTAAACCCCCTGAGAAGTCAGATTGCTTGCATCCGAATGGTGAGGTTCTGGGACCGCTTTCCAACATGTTAGCAAATGAAAGAAAGATGATTTTTTAAATGGTTGGATCCTGGTGAGCTGTGTAAAGGATTGAGAAGCAGTGGAGGGCTGGAATCAGTATTAAATCTTTAATCTGCTGTAACTTGCTTTGAGCTGGTGGGGCAGCACGACCTTCTGATGGGTTTTCTCCTTTCTAACTCTCTCTTCTCTCCACTAGGTTGTTGACGGAGCTTGAGTCTCCTTCTTGGTGGCCATTTAGCAGCAAGCTCTGGAAAGCACCATTGGAAGCCAAGCCAAAGGAAACTGCCACAGTTTCCGATTCGAAGAACCAGGAAGGAATCATAATTAGAATTCCAGTTATTATCACCCACAGAACAGACTCGAATGTCAAGCCAGGAAAACTCACGCTCTTCACTTCTGGCCTGGAAATCAGTGACTGCAATGCTCAGGTCATTCACCGGTTTGAGTCAAAGGACGTGGACGATATCAAAGTTCACACGCCGTACGAAATCAGCATCCGTCAGAGGTTTATTGGCAAGCCTGACACCTCATACAGGCTCCTCTCTGCAAAGATGCCAGAAGCAATCCCCGTCTTGGAGATGCAGTTCAGCAAGAAGATACAGTTTTTGGAGGATGCCCTAGGATTTGTTGGTGCCAGGAAGTCTCCTCAGGTAGATTTGGGCACCTCCATTTGGCAAGCAGGTATGTGACGCTGAAAACAAGCTATCCATAAGCAGAAATGTCTTTCCCCAAAGTTTCCAAGTGGGTTTTGACTTCGGAATAGGATATGGTGTTTGTAAGGAGAGTTTTCTCCTGTGTTTTACCCTGTGTCCTTTTTTCCAGTGGTCACCAGTACAGAACTGTACCACTCTGTGGGAAGGGCCATCAGGAATTCACTCTCATCTGACTGCACGCTTCCGAGTCCTCCCTCACTGCTCTTTCTCCTTTGGCAGCTTTTAGCTGGAAGCATCTCATGTAAAACCCATCGTTCAGTTAAGTGTAGAAAGCTTAAAACAGACGTGCAGTTCAGCAAGCTTTTAAATAACGCATTGAGGTAACCATCAGGTTAATTTTCACTTAATGAAAAATGGAATTTTTATTCGAGACCTTCAGGTGCTTGGATTTCGGAGATTTTTAGATTTCAGATGAGGTGAATGCATAGTTTAGTGGTTTTGAAAAACACCACGGGGACTGAAAGCCCTTCACAACAATAGGAATGAAAATCCTTACAGCTCCTAATGCTTTTAAAATTCTGGGCAGGGCTGTGGTTTTTGTTCATTTTTGTAATCCAAACCTGGATTCACTTGGAGAGCTGTCTATTAGGAATTTATTTCCATTAACGTGCCTAAATCCTTTTTTTTTTTCCCCTAATTGTCAGTGACCAAAGAGGAAATCAGTGGATGGATTTATTCCCAGTATGTTAAAGAGTAGAAAAATGATACAGTAAAACAATAGATGAAGCTCATTCTATGCACAAAGCTGAAACTGTATTTCAGGAGGGAGGATAATGTTTTCTTCTCGTCGAGTTTCAAGGGCCATAGCTTGGAAAAGCTTGTTAATTTTTAAGGAAGTCAGTCTCTGGGCATCTGGCACTAAAATGTCAGCACAACAACTTAGAGGAAAAACAACCTGCTGGTTTCTTCAGCACGGAGTTATTCCAGCAAATTGGTGTTCAGTTCCTGATGGTCTTCAGGCTGGTTACATAAAATAATTGGTTATACAGCCCTACTGTGCTTAATTTCCCCGCTGCTCTGCTCTGTTTGCATCTGAGTCAGTGACTCAAGGATATTGCTCTCCTACCCCCACCTGCATGTGGACTGTTTAATTTGGAAACGTCAGGAAAGAAAACTGGAGCCTATGGAAATCCTGACTTCTGCAGCTCCACCAAAACCCTTGTTTGTTCCTCCCCTGGAGACTGCTGCTGCCTGTGTGCTGTCGCAAGATGGCAGTCAAGGACTGGCTTTTACCCTCTGCTTTCTTTTTTTTTTTTTTTTTTTTTTTTTTTCTGTGGCTGCTTACAGGGTGAAAATACTGATTTTTTTTTCTAACTTTTCTTTTTGCTAGAAGCTTAGGGGGCGAAAAGGCTCTGTCTTATGCATGCCTGCCTCTGTGCACACGTAAAATGTGTGTTCTCAGATAGCTCCTGTTGATTCAGAGCCTTGCAGGAGCTGTGTCCTTGCAGCAGAGCTACCTCTGGCTCACTAAACTGGCTCAAAACCTTCTCTGCTCTTGGCAGCACAGAGACGTGGACGTTTCCACGACTGTCGTAGTCTCATCTGGATCCTGGCTGTTTATACGAGTCCTGCCTTCAAGTTGTGTGTATTGCCCATTTATATAAAAAAAAGTGCAACAAAACTCTTGTTCCCAAGAGTTCAGGCTTGATTTCACATGGAAGGGGAATTTGCAAGGTGTTTTATACACACTAGATTATCTCAGACTATTTTTAGTTGCTTTGCATGTGTTTTCTGACTTTCTTTATTTTTGGACCAAGCTGCATGGAGTGTTTAAATGCTGAAGACAGGGCAGCAAGGTTTGTTTTTTAACAGAGACTCTTCTGTGCTGGATTAAGTCCAGCACTTTCCTAGCCAATAACGGCTGATAACAGCTCCCCTAGATTAAAAGGTGCAAGAAATCCTACAGTGTGTTAGCAGCATAACAACCTCGGGCAGTGCTGTCTTAATCCTATAGCTGGAGATTGGTATTCGCAGCTTTTTATCCCTTCCAAGGCTGCAGATTTTGCCCTGCACTTTGTTCAGAGGTTTTGTAGTTTCTCATCTTCCCGTGGAGACAGCGGGTCCTGCAGTCCAACTGGGCGTAACAAAGCTAAACAGAATTGTGTTTTAAATGTTTCTGCCTCTTATTAAATTCTTTTTTGCTAGAAAATTGCTGAGAAATGCCAGATCCCCTGCCCCTGTCTATTTCTGTCTGTGTACTTGTGTTGTGTCCCCCTCCCATTCTCATCCTCAGGGAGATGAATGGGGGTGAAACGGATGGATTCCTTGGCTTTAATGAAATAATTAGTGTACAATGACACTTGGCTGATAAGAAACATGAAGAATCTTGTCTGGCTGTTTGCCTTCATGGGAATGTTTGTCACCCACTCCCCACTTTCCCATTTGAGGGGTACCACGGCAGGAATTCACCCTAAGAAGCGTTTTGCAGTGCCTGGATCTCAGCCCTTCGCTGTACCACTAGTGCAGTGAATGCCTTGCTTGTCTTAAACCCCGATGGTGTCTGAGTCCAGCGACTCTCAGCCTGATAACCGAATAATTCCAGGGATTACCAGTTTGCAGTAACTACTTAAGAGGGATTTCAGGTTTGCTGCTTTGGGTTCAGCTTTGTCTCCGTTTTCACGGAGAGGCAACGCTGCCCCAAGCAGATGAGGGTTTGCTGCCAGCCACCTGGGCACCAGCCCTTCGATGTGGCAATGAGCTCTGGCCTCTGATGTGCTTTCTGTCCCCAAGAGTTGCTTTTCTGTCCCCAAGAGCTGCCATCAGTGTCCTGCCCTGGCTGCTGGCAGGTGGCAGCAGTAGCATTTGCCTCCTTCCTTCTCGGTGCCTCCTGAAGTGGGAGCGCTTTGGAGAGGTTTGCAGCGCCTCGAGGAGCTGAGATGTGTGTCTTGGGTTTTTAGCACCCAGCTGCAGCAGAAATAACAACCTTGCCTTGCAGCAGGGTAGTATCAGATACTGCAATAGGAGCTGCTGCTTTAAATAAAGGGCAGGGGGCAGGTAACATATACCAGGGATTGTGCTTGGCTGGGGTCACCCTGCTGTTTTGGGGGTTCACTGACTTGATTCTTGTGGTTTGTCTGCGATCAATCACTTTTAAGGTCTTTAATTAAAAAAGATTAAAGGGAAGAAGCAGTAAGGGGAGATTCCTCGTTTATCTGACTGGGAGGACCTTGCTGCTTGCTGTCAGTGCAGATGCAAACCCACACCCCACATGAGCCCATTCCCCAGGTGCTGCCTTCAAAAGTTTCTCAGCAGTGTGGTCACCTCCAGTTTGGCACTGCACAAAACGGCTCAAACCCTTTCTAGCAGAATTTCAAGGCTCAACCTGGCTTTTCTGAGCGCTCTTTTTCTCTTACAAAGTGCTGTGTAGCAAAGTGTAGGTCAACCTCTTCGATCCCAGTGCTCCTCCTTGCTGCTACAGGAGATGGCAGTCTTTGACCATGGGAATTTCTCTTGCAGCCACGGGACTCTTAGGAGGAGTGGTGCAGCCCAGCTCGCCGGCGGGAGGCAGAGAAGGGACAGACAACGACCAGGTTCAGCTGCAGAAACATGAGAAGGTTTCCCAGGAAGAGGCGAAAGAGCTTAAACAGGTATAAGCTGAGAATTTCCACAAGAGTTGTTTCTCTCCCTCCTTGTCCTCGCTGACATGCGTGTTCTTACTTCATCAGAAATGTAGTCGCAGTCCTTAAAAACAAACAAAACCAAACACGTCTGGCTAAACTTAAAAGAAAAAAGCCCGTCAAGCCTTTGCTTAAAATACACTGATAACTTTCCATTTTTTTTTTTGAACTATTTTGGACAAATTGGGGATTATTAGCAACATATATTAAATAATAGGGCTATAATCTGGGGATATCCTAACATTTCACCTGCTTTACCTGGAGAGTAAGAAGCTTAACAATTAGATAATTTTTTTTATATATTTTTCAGTGTTTCCCCTATTCTGTTTTCCTCCTTTTAGTAAGAAGCAGTGGTTCTGTTTCTATTTCACCCACAAGCCTGAGCAGTGTTTTATAAATGCCTGGAGAGAACCTGTAGTTAAGAAACAAGTGTGCAGTCCAGCAGAGAAGGGGAAATAAGTTGGAGCTTCTGCTAGAATCTGCTTTAAAGTAATCTAGTGTGATATTATGCCTCTAAATGGCTCTTTAAGGAATTTCTTTTGTAACTGATGTTCAGAGCCTATTTTGTGTGGAATTCCTCTTTGTAGAACATGCTTGATCTGAAACATGAACTAACTGAAAAAGCAAAGGAACGTGGTGTTAGGTTTTTGGTTACAGCAGGTTTACTTGTGATCACAGACACATCACAAGTGGTTGAAGGTTAAACTTTATTCTTAATTATTTTTTTCCTTAACATCTAATTCTCGTTGATACTCCATCTGTAGTTTGATCATAGCATCACGTGAAGTCTCTGTGAAGTCTGTTGCCTCTTAGCCAAGCCTGCAGCTTTCCAGACCCCTTCTTTTATGTTGTAGTTGGGAATTAGACCACAGCACGTTGTCAGCTGAGTGCATTTGAGAGTCACAAGCACATAGCAGTGAATTAAGTGACTCGAAAATAAAACTCCTTGCACGAAAAGTATATTTATGAACAGTAACCAAAAATATATTTGGGTAAGTGAGGGTTTAATGTCAGAAAAATGGGATTTCTGCAGAAATTCCATGCTGGATGGTGCACTAGAAGCAGTGTTAGATGGCCAGTGTTACTTAAAACAAAACACTTCAGGATTGACTAGAGCCCAAGAGACAATTCTGGTATTTATTTATACCTCACCAAGCCAAGAATTTTTTAAACCAGTTAATGATTTGGGGTAAACTTGTGGGTTGGGAAGGGTGGGGAGAGATTCTGAATGCCAAATTAACAGCCTATGAGTTGGCCTGATTTTTTTCCAGTAATTACTGAGCACCTGTTCCCTGAGAATCAGACCTTTTTAATCATCACTGCAGTCATTAATAATTTTAGAGTACATGCACTAATATCTATTAAACTGCTGTTTCTTTTCCTTACTAGAAATCACCATGTAAATGTACCATTGTAGACTGAAACTTGGTTATATTTTGGTTAAGGAAGCAAGGTCTTTTGAGTGAAACATCTAATTTGCACCTTTTCAAAATCAGAATGGGCTTTTAACACTTTAAAAGATGAGAAGGGAGAGCAGTTAAAGAGCTTATCACCATGATCTGTCATTTTATCAAAAAAAATCAGCACTTTCTGAAGCAGCGTTGACCTTTTGGAGGATCTTAGGGAGGAGTATTTTTTTAATCGTAGTTGTACAAATATCATCAATCTGTCATTCATGCATACATTGCTGTGTACAGCTATTAAGTATTCAGAAGGGCTAGTTGTTCCTCTCTTAAATGTCAGCTTTTCACCACTATAAATCTTGATTTGCAGCCAGACCCAAAAAAGCTGAATGCTGCATTAAGGGTTATCGGTCGCGTAATACTTTTGAAGAGCCACAGTTTGTTATATCTTATAATAATAACAACAACAAAAAAAAGGCTTTCTAGGAATTGCTTCCCCGGAGCCAGTTGGGAACAGCTGAACAGCAAACAGCCATGGTCAGTTCTTGATAATATCAAAGCAGTTGGCTGTGACAAGAGAATCAGAGGAAACGTAGGACAGGGGAGCTCAGCATCCTCCAACAAGTGATGTGAACGGGGAGCGAAGCCTCTCATCCCATACAGGCTGGTGTTTTTCTTCAGCTGTTCCCAGGAGTTCTCCAAACGCTGCTTTTTCTCACTGCTCTGGAGCTCAAATAACTCTGTAGGGAGGTTTAGAGGAGAAGAAAGTGGAAGGATGTGGGATCAAAGGGGTGGGTGCCTGCTGGTAAACGTGGATTTGAAAGGTGCTGAGGCTGGGAATGTGTTCTAGTGAGGTTCAGGGGCAGCATCGTGATAAATAAATACCACAAAGGCCTTCAGGTGTTGTACCACCTGCAGTCAGAGAAGCAGAGGTCTTGAAACTACATCTGAGCAACACATTTAATGGTTATCTAAGTTCACATCAAGGCTTTATTTTAAGTTAAATTTGCCACACCAAATCTAGCTGTAGCTGGAAGCAGGTGAAGTCCATCAGTAAAGCAGGGCACAGAAGTGGGAACTTTGTCATGTTTCCAACTGCGTGGCCTTACAAAGTCAGCTGTGATTTAGGTTATAAGATACTCTTTGCTGAGGTTGTAGCCTGCTGCTTAAACCCCTTTTTTCCTCCCCAAAAATGTGGCTTATCAATAAATAGGATGCATCATCATCTCAGTCTGCGGCAGGGGCTTGTCTTTGTTGCCGCTGCTTCCAGCTCAGTTCCTGTGCTGAGTATGAGCAGGATGATGATTAATTACTTATGGAAAGCATTTAGAGATCAAAGGGGGGAAATATTATAAATGCAAAGCATTAATGTGCACTGAAAACCATGCCACTTGTGGTATCACTCCTTGTGAATGAACTAAGGCTGTTGGAAGTCCTTGTGTTTGACTGCAGTGTTTTTCTGAGC
Source organism: Aythya ferina (assembly GCF_964211825.1). Taxonomy (NCBI): domain Eukaryota; kingdom Metazoa; phylum Chordata; class Aves; order Anseriformes; family Anatidae; genus Aythya; species Aythya ferina. Next base: position 2,237,582 of record NC_140297.1, read on the forward strand.
AGTTTCATTTCTCGAGGACTGTTTATGACCTTTTATTCCCTGATTGTCAGTAGTGTGAACATTTTGTTTAAAAAAGAGAAAAACAAAACCCACCCAATGACCAAAACAAAAGCACAAAACCCCCAAAGCTCGGCTCTGTTCCCCTCATTACTACTTATAAGACAAGTAGAACTTGTAAGCTGGGGGAGTTTGTGATGAGCAGATTAAGTGTTGACTCCTCTCTTCTCCTTTAAAAGAAAAGCACTTGCTGTGATGATAATAGCTGTTTTGCAACAGGAATTGTTGAATTATACCAAATTCCTTCTGTTAAAGCTGGATGCCCTGAACAGCCTGCAGTTGTGACTTCGTGCCTGAATAAAAGACGTCGCCAGGACATGGTGAAGGGCTGTTTCTGTTAAAAGCAGAGCTCACGCTGCCACAAACTCCGTCCCTAACTGTGCTATAAGAGGTGGAGGAAGAAGCCTATGGAGTTCCTGTGGTCTCTGGCTGAGCCTCTGCCTACCGCCTCGCTGCGGCTGACATAATGGCACTGGGTGTGGGAGGGGGTGGGATAATATTAGCTTAAGGGCTGTGGTCGAGGAGGGGGAGTAGTTCTGCTCGCTGGATTTGAAATTGTTTTGCCAAACCAGTGCTTTTTAATTTCCTCACGGGCTCCTGCCAAAGAGCAGTTGCCCTGATATTTACTGTGTCTGCACATCACACATGCCATGAAGACAGAGATAGCGTTAAAGTCGTTAATTCCACAACATCTGGGGGGAAAAAAAACACATCCCGGTGCTTCCCCCATGTCTCCTCAGGTCTAGAAGGTTCCATTTCCATCTCTTGCTACATTCAGTGTTTATTTGCCCTTTTATCGTGCCATCATCTCAGGAAATCACAACCGTTAGGTCAGAGAAAAAGCGTTTTGTTGAGGAACCGTTCGCTCCAAGTGCTAAATACCAAATTTGCTCATAGCATGGCCTTGTTCCACGGCCAATAGCAAGCACCGGGCGGCTGATCTTAACAGACATGTGTAATGATTGTGCCCTGGATTTTGTTTTTTGAAGGTGCAATGTGGGGAAAGAAGTGCGGTCCTCACAGCTCATGCTCTGTATTTGCTTGTGTGTAACTTAAATGTTTTGTGATAGCAAAATAAATGGTGGTAATAAAGCCTGGGAAACTGAGTTTGTCACAGCTGCTTGGGCTTTTTTTTTTTTTTTTTCTAGACAAGGCTGCTGGTGTGCTAGTGCCACCAACATTTTTTCCTCTAAATTTTTAAAAAATTATGCATCAGCACAAGAAGAAATAATGGGAAAAGCAGGTAACAATAAATAAGGAAGTAGCGACCCTTTCATGCTTCCCTAGGAGCTGATGCTGTAAAATCTCTCTACGGTCGTGCCCTTCAGAGAGAGGAGACCCCTTGTCCTGGCAGACTTACCCATTCCAGCATTTGCATCTCCCAGTTTTGTGCTATAAGAGAGCCCCCTTTCCTAGAGCAGTCAGAAGCACTTGTGCTGTGGCTGGTGTAGAGCTTGGTTATTCACACACCAAATGCAGCCCTCGACCAGGCAGAAAAAACATGTAAGCTTTGCAGAGCTACAGGCAAGCACTGATGACAGCAAACAGAAGCTACCCAAACAGGAGGAGTGTTAAAGCAGTGTAAATCCTTACATTTTTATTAGGGTAAGTTACACTTGTGGCATTAACTTCACCAAATCTCCTCTAGAGGCTTATGCTGTGGTGGTGTAAGGTGGTGCTGCTCCCTGCTGGCCCACAGCCTGTCTACAGGTGGACGACCCTTTTATCGTTTCAGTGCTGATCACTCAGTCCCTAATGTGGGTTTGAGTTTATCAGGGGACAATGATTTGGGATTTCCTAGGTACTGTCCCCTTTCTCACTCTCCTGAAATATGTTCAGCACCCAGATGAAGCAACACCTTAAATCATCCACCTTAGAGCCTGTTTGCACCACAGTTCAGAATACTGCAAAGGATGGTTTGTTGTTTCCTAGTAACAGGTAAATATGGCCTGGGAGGCTGTATCCACGAGCCTTTTCTGGTTATATGTGCTCTGCTCTAGCATTCAAACCTCATCTCCTTTGCACAGGCCAACTGAAGCAAATTACTGGAGGATTTCAGGGAGTTCAAACTACAATTGGCAATATTTTCTGCATTTTCACACTTCCCTTATTTTATTTTTACCACTGGATACTCAGTATATGGAGGTGATAGGTGATTATTTTATAAGCTTGAGATTAAAAATTGCATTATTACAATGGCATCTCAGGACCCAAACCAAAGTCAGGTCTCCATTGTAAGACCTCTAGGGTACAATTTTTGCTTTACTGTGCTTGGTGCCTTGGGTCTAGGTCTTCAGGTGATCTGGTAAAGGGGTAAATAATAGGGTTAAGTACTGAGGAGGTTCATGGGGCTTGGGGTCCTCTGCTGTTGTTCCAGCTGTGTCTGCACTGCACTTGTTTCCAGCTGAGCTGGGCATCTCAGATCCTACTTCAGCCAAAGGAGGGAGAACTGGGCATTACTCTAACCTCTCCTTAAGCAGATAGATTAATGAAACAGAGCAGAGGAGTCACAATCTCAGTTGTATTGCATTACCAGGTCCCCGCAGTCTGTACAAGAATTTTGGGATTATATAGCGTGGATGGACACCTATTGTCCCAGAGAAGCCTAAATCTGCTGTGGTTGAACATTTGACACATTTCTGTTTTACAGCCTTATTTGTTAAGGTCCTGAAGAGACAAGGAACACAAGTGCAGCGCTTTAAAGGGGAAAAAGCTGGGGAATATTCAGGAACTTGCCTGAAGTTGGTCAGAAAATCTTGGGCATAGCCAGGGCACTAAATCAGACTTTCCAAATCATAATCTGGTGGCATAAATTCCAGGCTGTGTTAGCGTGAGGCTGACCAGTGCCTGGCAAAATGTGCCTTTAAAATGGGTCTTTGATGGGCTCATACCTGCTCTGTGTAACAGATAAAGGGTTTCACATGGAGATTTCGTGTCTTGGTTCATGGTCCAAAGTGTGGGCTGGCACGGAAGGTGCTGCAGCTCTGAGCAGCTGGCAGGACTGGAGCAGTGATAACTGGACATCTCACCAACATTTTGCCTTGCAAAAGCAGTGACCAGCTTTGGCCATGTTTCAGATTCCAGTAACTCTTCCCAGCAAGCTCTGTGGGCTCTGCTGGAAAAGCACCTTACCCGTTTCCTTTTCTCTTCTCAACAATTGTGTCTTTTTCTGTATTTTCAACGTGAAGTCAGCTCGAACAAATGCAAAGTTTATCAAAAGTCATCTGGTTTGCGACTAAAAAGAAACTTTTTCATGGCAAACCTGGGCCCTTTGTGGCACAATGTTGACTCAGAAATGGAGTGCCTCTTAGAGAGGTGGGAAGGGGCAGCGTCCCTTCCTGCACCCTGTTGTGGCAGCCCCCCCTTGCTTTGTAGGTGTCTTGGAGGAAGCTACATGCACAGCACGTAACCCTGCTTCTCTTCTGCACTCAACAGATTTCGCAAAATAAGGTGGTGTGGGTGAGGACGTTGCTTAGGACAGCTGAACCTGCCACTCTGCAAATGATGAAGGGTATGCTGGAGGAGCAAAATCTCTCCTTCTTAAAGCAGCACAGAGATTTAAAGTGTTTTTTCGAGTGGAGATTGCAACCTGTAGTCCTTTCTGTCGGCTGAGCATCGGAGCTGGCTCTGCTTTGAGCCAGGGAAGTGGACCAGGAGGACCCCAGAGCTCTCTTCCAGTCTTTGTTATGCTGTGACACAGTGAAAGCAAGGCTGCTGTCCGTGTTGCTTGGTAGGATTCATTCCTTGTAGCACTTTCTTTTAAGTATTTATATATATGCTTGCAGAAGCAGCTTGAAGGGAGGACTTAGAGCTCTTCCCAATTCCAAGCAGTAAACGCACTTCCTCAGGAGAGGCAGGACCTTATCTCAGCCCTGTTTCCTGGCTCACGCACAGGATGGATCTGATCACGTCATTTTTCTTTCTGGTGCGTATCCCACACGCATCTGTTACCTCCAGTTGGGGGAATTCAGTGACAAGTAACACTTCAGCAACAAGTTTCACCGTTACAGCGAAAGAACCCGAAGTGTTTCATTTGGGACAGAAACAGTGTTTTCTTCACTTGTAGTTTTGGTAAGAACAGAAATAGGTAGATTAGGCTTGATCCATGGTTTGCTTTGTATTTCTGCTTTGGCAGCCAAATTGCAAAAGCAGTTATTCACACAGCCGTATTTCTGGCCACTTGTGATTTATGGAAGGAGCCGAGAGATATTTTACAAGATAAATCTCACTACTGTGGCTGACGTCCAGCTCCAGTCAAAGAAGTCTGTCTGCATAAAATTCCCCTGCCGTTCCCATTAGATACAGTGCTCCTCGCTGCTTTTCTCTGACCCAGCTGCAAACGGTGGGATTGCAGTGGAGTTCAGTCCCACACGTGGAAATGGGGCTGATGATGTTTCATAGCAGCTTTCTGTGGACTGATACGTATTGTAGGAGAATAAACTGTTCTGTGATATATATTGTAGAAGAAAAACTGTTCTGTGATTCTACGAAAACCAAGAAAACAGTTTGCCAGTTGTTATGCCAAAAAAAAAAAAAAAAGTAAAATAAATGGGTGTGTGGAGGACAATTTCTTTTCCCTATTTTAGCAAAAAACATGTATTTCTGTGAACTCCACGGACTCTAGTTCTGGTACCTTCAGTGTTGTTACATAGATGCTTATGCATCACAGCAGCTGATGGTGTAGACTGCTAGTGCTGGGAGAATTTGTTGGTACTTGAGTGATAATTGAGATTATTACTGCAGTTGATGGGATGAACTGCTCACGTTGACCAGGCAGCGTGAAGATATCCTCATGGACCCCTGTGTGGATGCTAAAGGAAGCAGATCACGTAGGCCAGCGGAGACAGCCACATTAAGATCTGAAGGAACTGCGAGGCTGCGTTTCCAGCTGTTATAACGTGATGTAGCTCTGCTTTCCAGATCTCCCCCTGATGCATTTGAAGGAAGGCAGCGGAGACTTGCCTGCTTAGCAGGTGCTCTTAGTTCCTGCTACCAGGATTGTTAAGGGAGTAGCCACAAGAGGGAAGAAAAGGCAGCAATGTAACTCATGCCTTAGATTGCTGCAATCCAAAAAAACAAAAACAAAAAACAAAAAACAAACCCCTCTCTCCATCCTATTTGAAAAGTCCTGGCAGTCAGGGGAGGTCCCTGGTGACTGGGAAAAGGGAAATATCACTCCCAGTTTTAAAAGAGGTAGAAAGGAGGACCTGGGGAACCACAGACCACCGAGCCGAGCCTCTGTGCCTGGGAAGATCATGGAAAAGATCCTCCTGGAAGCAATGTTAAAGCATATGGAAGAAAAGGAGGTGACTTTAGACAGCCTGCAAGGCTTTACCAAGGGCAAATCCTGCCTGACCAATTCTGTGGTGGAGTGACTGCATCAGCAGACAACGGAAAAGCAACAGATACCATCTACCTGGGCTTGTGTTAGACCTTTGACACGGTCCAAAACATCTTTATCTTGACCATGGTCTTTGTTTGACCATTCAGTGGATAAGGATTTGGCTGGATGGACACACCTGGGTCAGGGCGATCCCAAACATCAGTACATAGGGGGATGGATGGATTGGGAGCAGCTCTGTGGAGGAGGGCTTGGAAGTGCTGGTGGATGAAAGATTGGGTATGAGCTGGCAGGGCATGTTCACAGCCCAGAAAGCCAACTGTATCCTGGGCTGCACCAAAAGAAGTGCAGCTGGCCGCCTGGGGGTGGTTATTATAAGAGTGGTGAGGCCCTGGCTGTCCCCAGGAGCTGTGGGTGCCCCATCCCTGGCAGTGCCCAAGGCCAGGCTGGATGGGGCTGTGGCAGCCTGGGCTAGTGGGAGGTTGTACTTCAAAGGTCCCTTCCAGCCCAAACTATTCTATGATTTTGGGTACAGCCAGAGCTAATTTAACCTTCTTGACATCCACTCATACAGCACCACTCGTTAGTCCCTTGAAAATGACTTGCTTGGTTGTCTAAGTCTCATTTTTTCCCTTCTGTATTATTGTGTTAGTACAACTTTACTGCTTCCCTGTAGTTAAACAAATTTTTATGTTCTTTTACCTCATTTCTGCCTAATCTTGCTACACCTTTCGCCGTGTGATTCATTTCTGGCATTGTAACAGCTGTGCTCTGTGTCCACATCATGCTCTCGGGGTGTGCAGCATCTTAGGACAAGCTCCTGCTTTAGAAGGAGACCTGCCAAGGAGATAATAACAGAACAGCCAGGAAGCTGACCTTTACACTGATTTTTGTTTCTGATTTTCCCATAAAACACTAACTTTTCAGGTTTGGTTCTTCTGGTCTTCGGTGCATTGTTACACATCCCACTTCAGCTTAGCAGAGCAAGAACTCTATCTTTTAATCCGGGATGCCTCCAGCATGCTTCAGGGCATGACTTCAAATTATGTGGTCCTTTAGAGCAAAGAAATGACGAATTGCCTTTTGTCTATTACACTTCTTAAATAATTGGCTGGTCGTTTGCTCAAAGCTCTCGGCCTTTTCTCCCAATAGATACTGCAGAAGCTGAAGAGCCTCGCCTTGGAGACAGAAGCAGAGCTGGAGAGGCAGGACGAAGCTCTCGATTCCATCACTACCTCCGTGGACCGAGCGACGCTGAACATCGACAAGCAGAACCGCAGGATGAAGAAACTAACGTAGCACCCCCAGGAGCTGGTGGGGACGGTACCACGAGGAAGAGGGGAGCAGGGGATTGTGTTTTTAAAGACTGTTACTTTACAGACTTTGTGTGGGAGCTGTTTGCAATACGGTCTGGAATACAGTCCTGTTGATGTTGAGTTTCAGATAGTTCTGAAAATGTTTCCAGACTTCGGATGATGTTTGAGGGCTGCTTTAGGATTAAAAAGGCCAAGCCTTTTAATTGTGGTTAAACAATTATAGTGGCTTCTTTACTACAGAAAATCTGTAAATAGAAGGGGATGCGATTTCATCAAAATGAACTTTTACGCGTTTTTTTTTATGTTGTTGCTTTTGAAAGTTTTTTTTTATTGTAACAAGTGAAATGAGCTGCATGTGAGACTACTTTAGGTGATTACAGCCTATTAATTCTCTCTCAAGGTCTTTCTTGAAAATAGTTAATAGCTGAACTAACGGCCAGATGTCCAACTGCAAGTCACTGAGGGTTTTTTTTTTTTTTTTTGCAAGTTAATGCTGAGGTGAGTAAATGATGGTGATAAAACCTTGTGTTCACTGAACAAGTAGTTTTAATAGGTTTTGATCATGTTTTTAGTGTACCCAGAAATTTTATAAGAATAGTGAAGGCTTAGTGGCAACAGCTGTCTGTTGTGCCGTGTCCTGGGAAGTCAGCAAAGTTTAGGTAATGTCCATGTATTGGTAAAGACATCAACTTAAGGAACAGTTCTCATTTTTCCCCCCCGTTGGATAAATGTTTTCCTAATTTAAGTCACTTATAAAAAATAAGTGTCCCCAAAAAGGGATTCCTGATCTTTGATGATCATCTGCACCTTTTTATTTGTTTTTATTCTTCCCCTGTTCCCTTTCTCACACAATTAGGGAAAGAATTGATTCTGGAGTGAAGGAAGCGATTTTCTTCATGGATGAATTTATTCGGGACATCTCTTGGAGTGCACTGTGTGCACCTCTCACTTGCACACAGTGGTTTTATATTTTTGGCAATAGCATTGTCCTCAGAGCATCATGAACACGGTGTTTGTTTAGCGTGGTGCTAAACTACCTGGTGGGAGCTGGGCTGCCACATCTCTGATGGAGGGTGGTGGAAGGTCTCTTGCACCCCTGCTTCTCTGTACATTCATTTTCCAGGGATCTCCCAGATGTTTGACTCTCCAAATGGGAACTTCATGTGTTGTGGGGAGTGTCATTTGTTTTTTGTGCATCTGCTCCAGGTTCATAGGTTGAGGGGCCTATGGCTGGAGCCGTAGACATCTGTGACATTTGCAATTGTAGGACATCTGCCTGTCTTGTGGTTATTATTTCTTTGCACTAACTGGTAATGAAACATTTCAAGGCTTCTTGTAGCCCTGTCTATTTGAAATAAAAGGGAATATTGCCAATTGTTCTCTAACAGGTTTTGTTTACAGTTAGCTCCGTTGAGACTACAGGACAGTGGAGACCTTTTCCCTTCCTAACTTGGCAGATACAAGGTAGGAGGGATTCTAGGTAATCCAAACCATAGAATCATAGAATCATCTAGATTGGAAAAGACCTCTAGGATCATCTAGTCCAAAAGACAGACTTGCTGTTCACTGCACATTTCATCAAGTCTTACTGTTGACCAGCTGCTTTGTTCAAAGTAGCTGTTGTAATTTATTTTTTTTATGGTTTTGTATTAAAAAAAAATCTTGTATTGCTTTCAAATACAACCCATAACCCTGTTGGTGCAATATTTTTAACTCGTAAAGCTTTGAACTATCTATTCACTAATAGCTGATGTGAAATTTTCCTGTTTAAGAGTAACACAGCCTTTTAAAGAAATATATGGTAGATTACAGTGTGTTGTTTTCAAGACCTTACTCTACCTTGCTTTATATTACTTCAAATTAGTTTGTTAGTACTTGAGGAAATTGTACTTCTGCACTGCAAGTCCTTCATTTTCAGTCCAAGTTGTTACTGGCATGCACTTTACTTATTTGCTGAATATGGTCAATATATACATACACACTATGTACTGTGAAATAAAATACTGTCTGTTCTCATTCTTGTTTGTTTCTGATACCCAAATCACTGTTGTTTTACTGTGAAAGGATCATATGTTTACACAACTATATCATGAAGTTACAAACGTACTTTTCACAAAATGTGTGTTAACTGAACCTGGTGCTGACTGGGAGTGGGTCTCTACACTGAATTAGTCCGGATCAGGACTGCCAAAAGTAAATACTACTTACACATCGTTGAGTGTAGCATTCTTTGTGCCATATTTTTATTGTTGTAGTTTCTATCTCTAACTCTTGCATCTGATTCAGTACTCTGTGTTAGTCTGTGTCCGTGCTAAAACAAAGTTGTAATGTGGTTTGTAAGGAGCGCCCCATTCTAGAGCTGTACTGCCTAGCCGAATTTCACATGCCTGGAGGACTTCCATTCTGTAGTTTCTTATTAAATACCTTGTAATAGTGGTCTCCTCTCTTGAATTCATTTGGCTGAGAAGTGATGACAAATGCTCTGTCCTCTCCTTTGTCATACCGTGAAACAGAACTCTGTAAAACTTCGCACAGGATTGTATTTTAGGACAGGATGTTTTCTTTTTATTAAAAAAATAAATAAAATAAAAAGCAAAATATTATCAATGTACTTATCAGCCATCAGCAGCTGGACAATGAATTGGGTGAACGTGAGCACAGTGCACGTGGTGGTTGGTGCTCTGTCATGGGGACTGGTGCCCAGGAGCTGCTCCAGCTCTTAGTGTCTTAGTGGGCTGGGAACTGCCTGGATACATCCCAATGTGAGGATTCCCAAATAGAGGATTTTCTCCAGTCAAAACTTCTCTTACTATGGTGATTTTGTTTGTTATAGCCAAAAGTGCTTAGAAAATCCTGAGTTCCAAACCCAAGTGATGTTTTCCAAAAAGCATCACAGATCTGGACCAGCACTATGTGGGGAAGATGCAGCAGGTAGCATGCAAAACAAGATTGTTTTCCTCAATTCCTCTTTGAGGCAACTGTTACCTACATGAGGCTTAAAAACATACTTTTCAGATAATTTAGGCCTTTTACATAAACAATTTATAAGGTCTTTGCATGTCTTTTACTATAATGTGAAAAGTGGGGGTTCTGTCATGAAGGGACATAATATAAGACCAATATAAGGGGAGATTCTAATCTTAAAGGTTTTACTTGTGAAGGCTTTTCAGCTCACACAGAGCAGAACTAGATCATGCTGTATCATAGGGTCAGGTTTTAATCTGGTGTCTGTTTGTGTCAGTGATGATTGGGCCTGAAATAACCAGAGCTTAAATGTATTTCTGCATGGGAGCTCTGCAGTAACAAGCATGGTGCCCTGCAGTCCTCAGACGGGTGCTGTAAGCAGCTTTTTCAGGCAATTAATTGAACTAAAGCCTTGTAGTAGTTGTCTGTGTTTCCACAGCCTGTGCTTTGAGACAACTGGTTTGCTCCTCACAGAAGGAAATGGAGCAAAAGGGCTTGAAGGCAGCATTTGGGAGAGAAAGGGGCTGCATTTAGCTATTAGGGTGGTGGGCAGTGGTATCTCTGCTTTGCCCACCAGCCTGTGGCAGCAGCACGACATCCTCTCGTTCATCCCAGCCCAGTGAGCCCGAGCAGTCGCCGGGTGAGCATTTTGCCTCGTCAAGGTAAATCCAGCGCCTGGGGCCAGCTGCGTGGGAGCCAGCGTGCACCGATGGCAAAACAAGCGCCCTGGCTTCAAGCTGCCTCCTGTTTGAAGTGGAACCGTGTTTGCTTAATGGTTTAAAAGTTCAGCCTGGCTTCTGTCAAGTGGTTTAATTTTAAGCCCACGGATTTTAACCCTTTTATGTTTTGGCAGCAGAGGGGTTAAAGTATTCAACACCAAAATTAAGAAGCTGGAGTTCAGGCGTGATTGTGATTTTTTTTGATCGTTTCCTAAGACTTTAATTACATCCTGGATCATTCAGGCTGAGGGGAAAAAGGGCTGAAAACAGCCAACTGGATGATGGTATCGTAAACTATCGCCTTACAGCAGGCAGCACGCTAGCTTCTCAAGAAAATCCCACAGAGCAAGAGCTGCTCTGACTTTTCTGGTGACTGAGCATCGAACCACAAGGATGCTCGTGGGGATGAGACAGTAAGGAGCAGGGAGGGCAGTTGGGCTCTTGCCTCTGAGAAGGACGTTGTAGGTTTGGGTGTAGACTCTGCTCTCAGTGGCTGAGAATTCATCAGGAGCTGGCAGCAAAGGCTGAGCATCGGAGGACTGGGTTATGTCAGCCTGGAGAAGGGAAATGGCACTTGAGATTTCTGGAGAAGGAAATCTGTGCTGGGTGGGATGAGGCTGCTTCGGAAAGGAGGAAAATTGAGGTGGGAGATCTGCCCTCAGTGTGACGAGGTTTTGTTTTTGGCAGTGCAGTTGGCTGGCAGTAGTCTTAATTCAAATCCTCTCTTTCAGAGTTCATGCTCGCTGCTTTGGGTAAGCACCCTTTATATCAGCTGAAAAAAGAGGGTCCTTCCCCTTGGTATTTGAGTTGCTTACCTATAACATGCCAATATCACCGTTTCTCATCTCTTTACCATCCTAGAAAAGCTAAGAATCTTAAGCCATCAACAGGTTTGTTAAGGATCACCCTGCAAGGAAGACTAAGACACAAATTTTACTGAAGACTGAAGCACAAGGAGGATTAAAAACATCTTGTAATACATGGTGAGGCTCTTGAAGCTTCTCGTCATGTAATGTTTATCATAGGCTTGTAAAACACTTACTGCTTAACATTTTGCTTCTAGTTCAGACAATGAGCATGTGTTTTTTTTTTCTGTGAGCTTCAGCACATAACCAGGCTCTTTTCAGTCGTGCCTGTGCCAGGACAAGAAGCAGTGGGCACAACCTGGAGCAGAGGAGGTTCTGTTAAACACCAGGCAGCTCCTGACTGTGGTTTCAGAGACTTTGCAGCCAGGGTTCATGTGAAACTGCCACATTCTGGACACTCATAGCCAAACCAATATTTTCATCTGTCATCTTCACAGGACTACAGCAAATCAATGCCAACCAAATGCCACCAGGAAGCTTCATCTTCGTCTTTAGTAATATCCCATCCAGTAGACCACAAAGAGGGCTGGTTTCATTCTGTTCCTTGGTTGTGCTAGACTGACATGAAGTGGAATTGATCTCTGGCTACTTGGCAATGAGTGCTGTGTCAGAATGCAAAACAAAGAGTTTGTATTTATAGTCCTTGTACGTCAAAACTTTCATGGCTGCTAGAAGTGGCATTGTGGTGAGAAGGCTTTTTTTTTTTTTTTTTTCCTTCTTCTCCATACAGATCAAATATTCAGCTCGACAACTGAATCCAGTTCAGTTTTTAGCTATTTTCTAAATTCCAATCTTTTCCGGTGAACTGCTGCACTGGGGTGGAAATAAATGACAATAAGACCCCAGGTTTGATGCCACATTTTGCTGTCCTCAGCTTCCCTTTCCTCCTGGTGGTAAAGCAAGCCAAGGACCTATCCCCTTGGTGTTACCCCATGACCTTTCAACAGGTCAGATGCTCCTATTGTCTTATTTTATTATTATTATTATCCTGTGATAAATGAAGACATTTATGGTTCTTGACTTTTGCTTTTGATGGGATGAACAATTACAGGCAACTACCTTGGAGTTGCAGACCTGCCCCAGCTTGTTTTCTATGGAAGTTTAGGGTAGGGTAGGGTACGGTAGGGTACGGTAGTTCATGCTCCTGCCATAGTCACATGCTACATGTTTGTACACTCAAACCTCAAGTGCCATCTATGTCATTACCAATTTAAACATAACAGTGGCACAATTTTGCTCAGATCTCTTCTGAAGTACAGGAATCATTGTAGATCTGGATTTTTTTTTCCTCTTTTGTTTAATATTCAAGCCCTGTTTCCCAGACAGTGGCATATTGCACTATCCCACATCTGATTTTGTTGAGAAGTAGCTGGTCTCTTTCATACCTATAGACAGTTTACAGCAAATACAGTCTTTACTGTTCTTACTATTTTCATCTCCTTCCCTCTCCCTTATCATTCAGACAGTGGCTTCATGAAATGGGCATTTTATAGAGAGCATCTCCCATCCAGCACTTTTACTTTGTTGAGCTAATCTTCATAAACAGCGTGATGAAGAGGAAAACTGTTTGCTCCCAGGAGAGGGAGGAACTTCTGTGTGCAAATTTGATAATTAACGGAAATTTATATTCAGTCACAGTATGATCAGGAACTTGTTGTGTGATCTTTCATGTGTATTGAAGTGTTCTGTGCCTTGGTTCTCATGCAGTCAACTGGGTGTTACAGTTCATCCTTTGCCTGTCTGTAAGTTACTTAATGGTAAACCTTTGGGACATAAAATCACCTGCTCATTTGTAAACACCCAGCACAGTTTTTGGTTGTCACTGTCCTATGAACAGCATTAATCTCAGGTGACCTATTAAGAAGTTGTTGGAGGAAGTCATTGTCCAAGTCTCAGTGCAGCACCTTATCCACAATTCCCCTTTTTTATCCTTGACAATCTTGCACCAAAAATCAAGGATCGTTATTTTCCATTGTGACTTTTTTAAGGCTTTATATACATGTGTAGCATATCCTTGAATAAGGCGGGGAAAATCAAAACAAAGTCCTTAAAAATTGCCCATTCTCTTTGCTCAGGACCCCCCAGCTCATGATGCAGCAATTTTTCTGGGCATTGCTCTGCTCCATGTAGTATTTGGTATTGAAGGAAAGATCTTATATGAAAAGATGTCTTGTGAAATGAGTATTGAAGAACAACACAATACTTATGTGACCAAGGAGTAGTGATAATATTTATCTTCAAACTACTCTCCTGTGTGAGGTAGCTTTGACCGTTCAGAGGTCCAATGATCCTGTTGGGCTTTGTGCATATGCAGTTGTGGAAAAGCTGAGATTTTATTTCACTGGACTCTCAGGAGGTATTTCATAGAGGCAGAATTTCCCCTTGGACACTAGATGTTCCCATTGCACTGGGATTCCGGCAGGAAAGGATCACTTTATGGTACTGCTCATCTGTCCTTCAAGGCTGGTAGGTAGCCAGGATTTCTCCTGTTTGGTCTTAGAAATGTAAACAAGGTGTGTGGATGGTCATCGTGTGTCCTTGCTGTAATTGCTGGGGAAAGTGTCATGGAGACTGGCACTAAAAGGCTGTTCTGGCTCACTCAGATGCCTGCCAGGACTGCTGCCCACCACTTCCACATATGCCCCCTAAAAATCCCACTCCCATTCCCGTCCCACCTCAAGGTGGGGAGCAGTGATGCTCAACAGTCTCCTTGCCTTCCTTGTTCTCATCTCTCTGATTTCCCTTCAGTCTTCTCCAGATAGAATGAGAAAATAAGAGTCACAGAATTGTTTAGGTTGGAAAAGCCCTTTGAGGTCATGAAGTCCAATCATCAACCTGACCTACCAAGTCCCATCGCTAAACCATGTCCCTCTGTGTCACATCCACACATCTCTTAAATGCCTCCGGGGATGGGGGCACCACCATTTCCCTGGGCAGCCCATTCCAATGCTTGATCACCCCCTCCATGAAAAAATTCTTCCTAATATCCTATCTAAACCTCTCTGGGTGAAACTTGAGTCTGTTTCTTCATATCCTATCAGCTGTCACCTGAGAAAAGAGACCAATGCCCTCCCAGCTGGTGGTTGTAAAGAGTGATGAGGTCTCCCCTCAGGCTCCTTTTCTCCAGACTAAATAACCCCAGTTCCCTCAGCTGCTCCTCACAACTCTCATTTTCCAGCCCCTTCGCCAGCTTTGTTGCCCTTCCCTGCACATGCTTGAGTAACTCAGTACCCTTCTGGTAGTGAAGGGCCCCAAACTGAACGCACCACGTGGGGTGCAGTGTGACCAGTGCCACGTATGGGGGACGATCACCTCCCTGGTCCTGCTGGCCACGCTATTTCTGATGCAGGCCAGGATGCCACTGGCCTTTTTGGCCACCTGGGCACACTGCTGGCTCACAGACAGCACCCCAGGGCCTTCCCCAAGCCTGTACTGCATGGGGTTGTTGTGTCCCAAGAGCAGGGCCCGGCCCTTGGCCTTGCTGAGTGCCATACAATGGGCCCCTGCCCAGAGCCATCTGCAGGGCCTTCATCCCCTGGATCCTACCAGATCCCACCCAACTTGGTGTCACCTGCAAACTTTCTAAGGGTGCACTCAATCGCTTCATGCAGGTCACTGACAGAAATATTAAATAAAACAGGCCCAGCACTGAGGCCTGTGGAGCACCGCTGGCAACACCCTCAGACATCAGCAAGGATCTTTGGAGGGACACACATGTTTATAAAAGCAGGTCAATTTTCTGTGTAAAAATTCCCCATTTTCTTTCATTTCTTCAGCTATCCAAGTGGTTCTTGCTTTTTTGGTGTAAAGGTGAATTTGCACTGAAACACTTCAGTTTAACCAGTAGCATCTTTTATCATTAAAGGCCTTTTTTTTTTTTTTAATGCTTTGGGGTCAAATCCTGCACATGGATTTGCATGAGCAGACCCTGGTTGCCTCTCTTCCTTAGACTGTGAGGAGCTGCTCTGTGTCTCTGAAACAAATGAATCCAACCCCATGTTCAGATGAATGGATTAAAAATAAAATAAAATAAAATAAAATAAAATAAAATAAAATAAAATAAAATAAAATAAAATAAAATAAAATAAAATAAAATAAAATAAAATAAAACAAAACAAAACAAAACAAAACCAGTCTTTGACACCAGGGCCAGAGCCTGCCCTTTCCTGGACAGATAAGCTCTGGAAGGTTGTGGAGAGCTCAGGTATTTTGTTCAATGGGAGTCACATTCCTATATAAGTACACAGACCTATTACTATTATGCAGTCATAAAAATATAAATTAAAGCAGTATGCTGTTTGAATAAAGCATGAAAGAGGTCAGCTCCCAATACAGGCTGTTGCAGAAATAATCTTTAGCAAGAACAGAGATTTTTTAAAATATTATAAACCAGGGACTTCTACAACATCCAGCTGTAAAGTTTTGCAGGCTGTATGAACACTGTGTTCTCAAATCCAGCAACTTTATCTCAAATACCATGTAATTTGAATTTTTCCTTTACAGTATCACAGAATCACACATGCAACGGCTGAGATTGGAAGGGACCTCTGGAGATCACTGAGTCACTGGGGTCACCTGGTGCATGAAGCACTGCAACCATGTCCCAGGTCCAAATACCAGGTCCTAATTTCTGATGATTAAATGAGAATCTGTATTTTTAATCCATGTACAATTACAGAGGTTGGAGAGACCCTGGTGAACATTATGGTGAACATTACCAACTTCTTTAAGACCATAAAAGCAAGTCAGGGCATTGATACCTGTTAGTTAATTAATCATTTTATTTATTTATTTTCCTGCCATTTCTATAACTCTGAGACCAGTTCACAGTTAGGAAGCTCATGGTCCTGTGCTCTTTCTGTAATGAACGGATGGAGAGAATGTCCTTCAGAGAACCTGGAGCAAATAAGTAGCTCCTTTAAAGCTTGGAGGACTTTCTGCCAGCAAGGCTTGCCCACTCCTTGCTCTTTGCGGCCAGCCCTGACATTTGCAGCTGGAGGAGTTGTACATGCCCTGTGCTTCGGTGGTAAAACCTCCTGCTGAGGGGAACAGCAGGGACTGCAAGTCTAGGATGCGTGTGGGCACTTCGGTGCCCAGTCCCCCCTGCAGAGCATCTCAGCAGTGAAATCTGGCTGTGTTCCAGCTTGCACTTTGTTAACCTAAAAGAATTAAGTGCAATGGGTGACCTGGGAGCATGTTACCGCTGCTCAGCAATCCCTCTCGCTTCAGCATGACACTTAATCAGGCGTTTGAGTCCCAGTGCACTTTAAGCATACCCTAAATCTTAAGCACATGTTTAAGTGTTTTGCTGACTAAGGGTGAGATTTAATAACAATGCCTGGCTTTTATATAGCATTTTCCCTAAATGTCACATCATGGGGTTTTCAGATATAATTTCATAAATTGTAGGTGGGGAAACAAAGGCACAGGATGGTACAATATCTTGTGCAGCAGTGTACAGGGGTTTAGTGGCCAAACCCAAAAATGAATTCCTTGCTTCCACCCAACTGTTTTAGTCACCATGGTAGGTGGGCTGACAAATTCTAACAACATTTGGGGTAGGGATGCAAAAACTTTTTTTCAGAAGGATCCTGGGATATTTTGCCTGCTTAATGCCAGCCACCTAATACTGCTTTGAGATGAGCTACCAGATCTGCTGAGAAAGGATGACTTTTAATTTGTGTATTTATTCTGCCAGGTCACTTTTTTAAGCCCAGCCTGATCCTGAAGGCCACCATTGATGGCATTTTTACATCTGGTTACGTGAGCAGGGCAAGGAGTCCTTCCCGAACGCTCCCTCCCCACCACCTCCCACATCCAGGAGAAGTAGAGCTGGAAACCTGAGCTCCCCACCTGAGGTCAGGGCTCCTTTGGGTGCCATACATCTGCATAAGAGATTGCCCCAGGTTTGGAATTAAATAGGAGAAAAGAGAGAAGGGAAAAAATGATGGAGTGCGTGAAAGAAATTACCTGGCGACCCAGCACAGCAGTGTTGAAGGACTTGTCCTGCAGAGCTGTTCCCTGCATAACTACACACTGTGTAAGACTGAGAGACCTGGACTTGCCCTTCTTTCTTGATTTCTGCATTTGGAAATGTTTCTGGAGGACTTCAGAGATTTAGGTTCTATTTGCAGCCTTGCTGGGCAATGCATGGCCATCACTGCACACCTCAGCTTCCCTGCACATCACATTTAGCTATTCTTAGTGACTTTCAGAATTGGCTTTAAGGCCCATGGTTGACATGGGACATGATAGGATCTCCGTATTATGATTTACTGTCGTATTTATATTCTTAGCTTGCTGGTGTTAACCAAAGGCTATGTTCTCTTTTGCATCAAGCTCTCTCCCTCTCATAACTGCAGTTGCCCCAGTAAGTGATTTTCTAGCCTGCTCCTACATATCTACAGAAACACAAACCGCTGTGGTTTCTGCTCAGGAAATGAGAGCATTCCATCATCCTCCATGCTAGCTGGGAAATGCAGGCTGGTCAGCTGGGGCAGCATCCCCAGGTGCCTCCTCAGCCCGGGCTGATGGCAGGGCCTGAAACAGCATCCACACAGGCTGCAGTGGAAAAGCCACTTAATGAAGTTTACAGCGTCCTTTGGACGGGCAGCTCAAGCACTCTGCAGCAAATGAAGGGGTTTTGACTTTCTGCCCGTAGCAGGTGGAAAGAATTTGCACTCAGATGTTAGTAACAGATGCCATTCTCCCTTATGATTTTCTTTGCATGCTCAGGAAGGTGTTTTCGGCTAATGTTTGGTATGTTGTCCCCCCGGGAGTCCGGTTACTTTTATTATAATAGGATTTTAATTTTAGCTTCTAATATGAAATTATGCTGGTCTCCAGGTACATGAGAAAATAATTTCCATACCAGCTCTCTTCCATGGCTTCATAACCGTGGGCTGCAGCTGGGCGGGATGGGGGAGACGGGAGGCCAAGAGCAAAGAACAGGGAGCCAAGGGTGACAAAGTGCAAAAGGTGAAAGGAATGGCTGATGGCACTTCAGCATCGCTTTCTGAAACCTCCATCCTCAGGGGCATTAATTCCTGCTCTTAGTAAAAATGCTCTGTCTATCCCCTGGCCAAAGGTTTGCTCTGTGCTGGGCTATGCAGTAAGGGGAAAGATCCTCAGTGTTGCAAATGGCTGGACCATGGACCTAGGGTCCTCCCACCTCGATGCAGGCACTTAATCAAGAGAGCTCTGTGGTGGCTGTGGTCACTTTAGGGTTCCTGTGTAGTCAGTGGATAGAGATTAGGACCTCCAGAGGGGAATTCTGGCTGTCCTGCAGAGGGAAGGGTTGGCTTCTGAACATGACTCTCACCCTACAAACTGCAAACAGCCTACCTAAACCTAGGTCTCAGGTGGGATAATGAGATCCTTGGCATCTAAATAGTGTGGGATCAGGCTTTTGCACTAAAGCAGAGTTGCTCAGAGTCACTGATAGATGTTGCAAAGGTCTCCTAAGGGAGCCAGATCTAATCGACCTTCAGCGCAGGCGGCGTTTCAAGGACTTGGCCTTAAAGTCAAAAGGGAGCCCAGAATTCTGAAAAATTAATATTTCAGGCTGATGTAATATGCTCAGACTAATTCCCAGCTATTATTGCAAATGTAATATACATTTACACTCACTTTTAAATTTCTCGCTCTTGTTAAAAAAATAAAAATCTATGGATTTACTGAAATATTAAAACCACATCAAATGGGTTGAAGCTCACCATTACTATTGTTTGTACTGGCCAAAAAATCACTTCTGATGCCTTGAATGAGTCCAGCAAAGCTACAAAGGATTGTATACACTCAGCTTGATCAGAATAAACATTAAAATAGAGCAAGTCGTGGAAAGAATGGCAGAGAGCTCAGCAGGACACAAAAACAGCCAATTCAGTTTTTTTAACATAACTAATACATGACTATCCCTATCATTTTATTTAGTTTTATCTTGATAGTCAGGTATGTGACCTGAAATTAAAATGTACAGCTGCGGCATCAGAACATGTCATATAAGTAAAAATAAAAATCCCTAATTTGAATGATTTTCAAAAAATGTGGTGGCATTTGAGTTTTAGTGCTCTTGTCAGAGGTTTCAGGATCTCTGTCACCCAAAGCTGACATGTTCAACAGTGATGAAACACAACGCCATATTTCTTATAGTATTTTAAGAAGCACTTTCATAACACTGGTTGTTTGGGGTTTTTCTTTTAAGGAAAATAGATATATTTCAGTAACAGCTTTCAGACGGGGGAATTTGAAACAAAAAGTAGTGATTCAGAAAATGTGTCCTGTGGTCTCATACTGTAGCCTGCATAGTCTGTAATTTCAAAGTTCCTAGGCCTGTAGGTCCATGTGGTTCATGGACACCTGCAGCTCTGTAGACTATTTTGCTCCTGTCTTTCAGACATTGCTGGACATTGAGAGTCTTCAGGCATCATCTTGGAGGTTGTATCCTCATCATATTTTAGCCAGGTAAACTTTGGAGACAAATCTATGTTTGCCCAGGTTCTTCCAGGTAACCTGGACTAAATCCAGATCTATTATATGTACTAAGGTCTGTCTCCTCACATCCCCTTCTATTTTATTTTATTTTATTTTAAATTCTCAAAGAAACAAGGGATATTATCTGCCCCTGTGGCATTCTCCAGATGCCACTCCTATCAACCACAGATCTCTGTGGCTGTGTTTGACCTGCATTCTTTATGCATCCCATGAATTTTGATGTATTTAAAGTAACTTGGCTTGACGTGAGCTGGAGCATGCAGCTGAGCCAGAATGTTTCAATCATCTTTGTGGTTTGGAGCTGGCTGGTTTAATGTTATAACTGAGGGCGCAATATGGAATCCATTGAAAAGCCCATAATAATGTTGGAGCTAAACAGATGAGAATATCATTATTTTTGTCTGAATAGCCAAAAAATAAAAATAAAAATAAAAAAATAAAAAAAGGCAAACTCTAACCTAACCTAGCTCAGCTTGAATCAAGGGGAGGCCACTCCCCAGGCGGTCTGGCATCCTGTTCAGCAGGGGGCAGGAGGTGCTGGAGGAGGTGGGCTGGATAAATGTTGGTACCTCTTTGGCACCTATGGTCCTGTGCTCCTGTGCATCACCTGCTGCCCCCACACAGACCTGTTGTCCCAAGCAGTTCCTGCAGAGGGAAGCTGCCTGTACACAGCAGCTGGGCTGCAAACCCACCTGCTTCCTCCCTTTGCTCCTTTCAACATCTCTTTTGGCCCAGCTGAAGCCACAAAAATGCTCTGACTGTCCTTCAGCAGCTGGTTCGCTGTGCCAGTCTGCTCTGCTTCCCTAATCTGCTTATCTGCAACCCAACCAGCCTGTGTCTTGGGGGGCCATTTGATGAGAGGGTTCAAGGCACTGAATCTATGCTGCCCATAAAATAGTTGGTCTTCTTCTGCAGCTCTCAGGCACTGGGGTGGAGCCAGCTGAGGAGCTGACCTGGCTACAACCTCAGCAAGTGGAAAAAAAAAAAAAAAAAAAACAGAATATCTTCCTTCCCCATCAAGATCCTGCACATCCTGCGGCCACCTGAGCGTTAGTGCTAGCATGGAGAAGTTGCTAGCATTGAGAGGAAGTGAAGAAGCATCCCCATAGGCTTAGACCACTTAAACCATCATGAAACCTGAGGTTTCAGGTCACACCTCATCTGGCCATGGTGGGAACACAGGCTGCCTCCTCCCTGCATCCCCAGCCACGCGCTCCCTCTCTCCGCCTTGCGCTGGAGCTCATTGCACTGCCCCAAGGAGAATGGGATCGAAGAACTGATCCCATGTGAACCTCCTCATTTTTCTACCCCAGCCACCCATTATGCTGATTTACCATGTGGCAGCACAAGTGTTGTGAGGGTGTCAAAACCACACAGCTGGAAAAGGAGAAAGGGGACTGTTGCTGCCCGCAGGAGCCAGCAATTTACACCAGATTTGGAGTAACATCGACCCACACCCCACCTTGCAGGCATGTGGACTGGAAATGTGTATCAGCTGGCTTGAGCAGTGATGGAACAAGGCAGCTTGACAGCACAGATCTCACAGTGAGCAGCAAAGTCAGGCCATGGAGCTAACACATGGAGCTAGCATGGAGCTAACAGTGGGTCCAGTTGCCATCAGCATATCCCCAGTGGCTAGCTGCTCCAGACATGCTATGCTGACCCAAGTTATGTGTTTCCTAACCTGGGTCATTGCATGCATGGCATCAGCACAAAACAAGCTGAGACCCATGGGACAGAGCTTGGTCTTCCTCTCAGTCGCTTCTCTCCCAACTTCCAGAGGCCAGACAAGACAAGAAATGAGCCGGTGCCCAGTTAGTCCACCCAAATGTTTTCTATTTGGGCCAGTTCACTTATAATGTTTCAGTGTTTAGTGCCACAGGGCTGTGGTAGTTTAGTCTCAGAGCAAAAGGTGCTGAAAGCATCGTCTTACTCTGGTGGAGGGTGTCCTCCACGCATCAGCCCATATTTTACTGGGTGGGAGTCCTTTACGCTGCTCCTCAGTGCTGAGCTCACTGGGAATGCAGCTTGGCATCACAACCCTACTTTGGGTATCTGTTCACATCAGGTTCACATTTTATCCCCAAATGGACTGTCCATGCCCTGCAATAAGATGCTCATCCCACAAGCTGTCTGGGGCCACCCAGGACAATTCATCCAGCTTTCACCTCAACTTCAACAACCCTATTTCTCAGGAGCATTGTAACAAACTGTGGGCTGGATGGATCCTTCTGGAGGTGGGAGCATTTTGTGTTCAGCTTGCATCGGGCTTGCTGATGCCCCTCCTTCAGGTTTCCAACTACGTGGACCAGCACAAGAAAATGACCTGTGAAGCCCTTGGGAAAGTTGATGGCTGCGAGCAGCCACCACTTCACCCAACCCAGACCTGCTGCTTCCCCATTTGCCCTTGGTGAACAGAAACAGCTGAGTGAATCGTTGTGGCAGTGCCAGCTGCAGCAAAATAACCATTTCTAGAGGCCCCTTGCGATGGGTCCCTCCTTACCTGGGGACAAGTGCAATGCACCCAACTGGCACAGAAATTGGGAAGCATTGGCTCCACCACCAAAACAAATCAAGAAAAGTTACAAACCAAAGGACTCCCAGAACAGCCAGCGATGTGACTTTTAGTGGCAGAAACATTCTTTACCCTTTCACTGTTTTGCTTTCTGGGCTTTCCCAAAAGAACGAAGCCAGACCCACAGGCAGGAAGACAGGAGTGAACTGGCAGCCCTCCTCAAAACTGCAGCAAAACCAGAGCTGGAAGGGTGTGCTACGAGATTTGCTGTGATGCAGCAGGCATCGCATACGAGACTTTTCACGTCAGCTCTGGATCCCACGAATAACAGTGCAGCACATGGCTGGGATTCCCTATACCAGGACAAGGCTCAACAGGCCTGTGTTGTATTTCAGATTTTCCTCGTCATGGGTAATGACAGACAAATAATTTGGCTTCGCCAGAAATTGGACTGGGCTCTACACTTCTCTGTGCTTCAATTTCCTCATCTGCAAACTGGGGATAATATTACTTCATTATGGCGTGGGGATCATATAGCATTATTACATCTGTAAATCGCTCGCTGATCCATCTGTTCTCAGTACATTACAGGCAACCATATGGCTGTTGGTTGCGTTCGCCTCAGCCCCTCGTCTCCCATTCATCTCAGCCAACACTACAGAAATCATCACTCAGGGGTCCCTTTAGAGCTGATGAGGAAGAATAGGAACTTTCAGGGCATGATTCATCTGACCTTGTTTATATGGTTGCTACTGGATGAAGTGAAGTCCACAACTCATCATGTAAATCCCACCCTTGGTATTGCCATGGGACAGAGCTAGAGCAGATCACAGGCACTGATGACCTGGGTAAAGCTGGAGCAAGGAGACACACACACTTTTCTGTCTGTGTATGGAGATAGTTTTCATTTTTTCCTTAAAAACTTCTCCAGTTCAAGAAAATATATGATTTTACACATACTGACAATGCTTTTCATCAGGACAATATTGATTAGAGACATGTTTGCTCAAATTTTATCTCTGGTTGCCTCTCTTGATCGAAATTAATGTAGAATTGAGTAGGCCAAAAGTGGTATTTTTGATGAAAATTGTTGAGATAAATTAATATTCTTTTCATATTTTTATATTTCCCCCCCTCATTTTGTTGAATTTGTTTTTATATTTTCAGTAGAAATTTTAAAAATAATTTTCTTTCCAAGAAATAACTCTTTTATTATAGTGGCAGAAGTTTGATGCTGACTCTCTAGTGTTATTTCTTTCCAGAATAAAGGAGAAAAGGCAACGTTGAGTGGAAAAAGATTTATTATTTTCAATGTTTCAACAGAAAACACACACACACACACAAAATAAAATAAAATTTCATTGAAAATAGTTTTCCACAAAATTAATACTTTAGTTTCAGAAAATACTTTCTGAATGACCTGAACACGACTGAGTAGGGTGGTACTGTAAAATATGTAAAGACACACGAAGACATGTAAAGTTAGATCTGTAACTATGATCTTTCTTCTAGGTCTTAGGCTGTGACAGAGTAATTATTTCTCACCATTGACTATACATTGGCTCTTGTAACCATTTCTGCCTTCAAAGATCACTCCCACCTTCTGCCTAATTGGGGCATAACTGGCAGAACTTAAATTTTGTGTTTTGACAAAGATACATTTAATAAAACTGTGCATAAAAACATTTTCTAAATTATCAGGAAATAGTTCATTGACATGCATGGTCTCAATCCTTAATACTGACATAGAGAAAAACAGCCAAAGAAAGAGAGCTGGTTGGGATGGAGACACATTGTACTCAGAGGAATTGTTGTGTGTACTGAGAGAATGGTGTCCTATTGATTTAACCAATATTTTGATATTGGTTCCGATCTACCTCTACGTTGGCATCTCCATAAATAAGCTGAATAGTGCCTGTGCAGCACCTTGTGTGAAAGGACAAATATCTATACCTGTGTGTCTAGCCAGCCCCTACACACAATTTTCACCAACCTTCTTCTTCTTTTAATTTTGTTGTTGTTGTTGTTTTTTAAGTAATTTGGCCCAAGATATTTCCTTACAAGTGTGAATAGAAATATATTTTTTTCTATGATTTACATGCATTTAAAAAGAGGTGAAAACAAAACAAAACAAAACAAACAACCAAAGAGAGAGGAAAAAATCACCCCATTCTCAATGGGTGTTTATTAGCTCAGGTTGTCTCTGCCATTTGCTTTTATGACAAGGTGAAAAATGATGGATTTCAGAAGCATTGTGCTTTTCCTCCTGCCTCCCCTTCAGCCCAGTGCCCCCCTCTACTTGGACTCCTTTCCCTCATGGCTCTGAAATAATAACCCGTGGGCATTTGCTGCAATAAAGCACAAAGACCTTGTTCCAAACGAGTCCAACTGCAAGAGAGAAGCCAAAACCAACTCAAAATGAGATTTTTCTCACTCTGTGAATTTGCTATACTTGGAACTAGCAAATAATAAATTGAACAGCATGTGGAAAACATGCAGCCCTAAGGATATAGGAGAATGGCTGGCATTGGGTGGGGCCATACGACTGTTCCTCCATGGGTTTCAACATAATGCGACTCCCAGCCCTGTCTGCTTCCTCTCCCTTTGGTTTGCATTTCACAAGCCTGACTTACCCTGAGAAGTGCTTATCCACCTTGGGAGGAGTGGAAAGGCTTTGGAGAAGTGGTGTAGGGGCTAATCAAGAGAAGATACATGTGTCTACCGAATTCAGGACTCTATAAGCCACAGTGGAAGAAAAGTTTTCCCAGAAGGCAGGTCAACTTCCCCGTGCCAGGACCTGAACTGGACTGTCCCCTGAGGAGACAATAGTTCTGAGACTAATGCTACATTTGGGACACTGAATTGTCCTTTGGTTTAGCAACAAACCCTTCAAAACAAGCAGGGCAAAGGAAATCTGGGGCTCCTCCGTGTCGTTTCAACACCTGTCAGGGCAGATCTCTCAAACCGGTGTGGGATTCACCAGCTCTGCATTGACTGTCTGCAGAATTAAATATCTGCAGCCAACGACTGGAGTGTGATTCATTTCATCTACTGAATGCAGGTCTGAGTCCCTTCTGTGACCCACATGTAGTGGGTTTACATGGCAAGGTTTTGGTAGCAGGGAGCCATAGGGGTGGTTTCTGTGAGAAAGATCTAGAAGCTGCCCCATGTTTGGGAAGGGCCCCATTGTTTTCCAGATCTGAGCCAATAAGCGATGTTGTTTTGCACCTCTGTGAGAGCATATTTAAGATAGGGAAAAAAATGCTGCGCCAGACAGCAGCCGGGAGTGAGAAACAGCCTTGCAGGTGCCAAGGTCAGTGTAGAGGGAGGGGGAGAGGTGCTCCAGGCGCCGGAGCAGAAGTCCCCTGCGGCCTGTGGTGAGGACCATGGTGAAGCAGGATGTCCCCCTGCAGCCCATGGAGTACCACGGTGGAGCAGGGTTCCACGCTGCTGCCCGTGGAGGAGACCACGGTGGAGCAGGTGGCCCTGCACCAACGGAGGCTGCCGCCTGTGGAAGACACCATCCACACAAGTGCACTGCCATGTGCAGACTTCAGCATAAGCCTTAGAGTCATCCACTGTGGGAGGATTTGCATGATTAGAACCTTAATTTAGACTGGAAGTCTTGTTCACAGTCCATTTAGGAGGAATTCTGCTTTTAAGGATGTGCTAATCGGGTAGAGTTGGGTCAGGTGATTTTCTACCCCTCTTCTTCTTTTTTTTCCCTCTCTTTGTGTTGTACCACTACAGACCCCAGAATGGCAGGCAATTTGTGGTGGCTGCTCTCCTCATCTCTCACTTAGACCTGTGGTTGTCTCAGGGATGGACAAGTAGGATACTTGCAGAATGTTTTGGTCTCTCATTGCCCTCTGGCCAAATGCAATTCTCAGGCCTGCAGACACTCCTGGTATACTTCAGCTCTTGCCACAACTGCTTCTCTCCCTCTTACTGCTTTAAAGTGCAGCAGCAATGCAAATAACAATACTGTTCGATAGTATGTATAGCAATGTTGCAGCAGTGATTGCCTTGAGCTGCGTATGGCTTACAAAGCAAAACAAGGAGAAAGATTCAGAAAAATCATGGCTTCTTGTTTATTCTTGCCCCTATGTTTATCCCTGAACTACATAACAACTCTTTAGGCAATGAGAAATTGCCATAACTGCATCAGATCTGTTGTAAAAAGGGGCAAGCAACGTGTTCAGAACAATCTGTTCACCTGAACACCTAAACAGTCAGTAGGATGGGCTGATGTCTATCTAAGGAAAAATGCTCCTAATTTAAAATACATTTTCATCAAAATAGCAATGCTATATAGAAAAGGGCAGCTTTGGTATTTCTCTTAAATGTATTTTCTGTTGGAGAAAATTGAAAGGAATATACATTTTTAAACTTTTTTTTTCTTTTTTGACTTAAAACTGCAAACTGATGATATTTTCAGTCAAAATCTTACTTAGAAGGGAAATGTTTTATTTGATTAGGTGTTTTGAAGCAATATATTTTGGTTTCAACAAACCAAAAATATTACTTTTCCATTGCTCAAAAAATTTCACTTTTTTATCAGTTTGACATTCAGGAGTTAAAGCTTTTCTCAGAGTATTTTTCTGCAGTTTTCAGTAGATGTTTTGTATTTCCTTTCTCAGATTAGGAAAAAAAGAAAAGTCAAAATGTTGGAATTTCCAAACAGCTCCTGCCACTCTGCACCCAGCGTCTTGTTGTTTGAGGACCCAATCCAGAACTGCTCTGCCCAGGCACTTCCTAGAGATTATGGATGCCTAAATCAGGGCTCTGCATCCTACCCTAAGCCAAGATGTCCAAACCTTAGGCATTATGATGCATTGACGCATGAAGGACATGCTCATGTAAATGTAGCCAGAATGGTTTGACAACCTGCCAGATAGGAAATAGACCAGCTGAGCATGCTTAAATCTGCTTCAATGCAAAGTTAGTTGACTTAGTTCGAGCTGTCAGGCATGGTAGTTTGCACCAATAACTGGACGGGTATATAATTCACAAATAGATGAAATAGCTTTTAAAACTGGTGCAGCTAGATTTGCAAGAGTTCTGTGACTATCTCCTAAATCCGTTCACAGTTCTGAAATCCCACATACTCTTCTGGTTGCTGAAGAACTGATTGTAGTTTCTTGGAAGCAGGTTTGTAATTGCAGATTATTGTTCCTCTTGAAATCAGAGAGGTTTTACCATAGGAAAACAGGCTTTTATTGCTCAACAAAAGTAAGTCTTCCAACTGAACACAAAACATAGACAAATGTACTGCTTGCAGACAGTGAAAATGTCCAATCCTACAAAAACAAATTGTTTCAAAAAAAGCTCCTAAGCCAAAATCATTCCAGTCATGTAACTCCATCACTCCAAAGATCTGCACCCCACAAAATTGCCCAATAAAGAAACTCAAGCAATTTGCAGAAGCAACTTGGGAGGTTTAGGCACTGATTGATTGTAAACACCTGCTAATATTTTTAGTAGTTTTCATTCTATTAATATTCTTTTCTCTTTCTCCATCTTTACTTATTTTTTTTTTCTTCCTTTCTGGCAGCCTCAAAGTAGTGATTGAAAAAATAAACACTAGGAAAGTGAGAGAATCTTGAGTAGGCTGCGGAACATGTTAAAAGCTGCAAAGTAGCCATTTGCTGCATGTAAGAATTTTATTGGTCCCATGTAATTCTGATACACTTTTTAAGTCTCTCCCACCAGAACCCCTAGCTATTAACAGCAGCTTCCCTGCATGGACATCCAGCAACTAAGAACTTCCTGCAGATGAAGTTGTTTTGAAAAAAAGTCTGCTACAATGTTCTAAGGAGACAATCCCATCAACACCACTAATCTTTGGATCCACTTCTAAAAAGTGCTGAAATATTCATCATATCATTCCTTGGGATCACAGGCCAGAACAGTTTCCTTCATGTAGTCCAATCCCATCCTATACATGTGTTTAATAGAAACCTTTCTGTAAGTTGGTCCTATTCCAGCCCAAAAATCTTGTGTGTAAGCTTGTTTGTCATCATTCTTATTTATCATCCATATCCTTTTTGGCCCCAGAGGGCAGGGATGCATATTCTGTCAGCACTGCATGATTTCAAGTGGGCTGAGCTCCAGACCAGCCTTCCCATCCCTCTTTAGACCACCTCCACTAGGGTAGACCTCATTTCCACTCTGCTACAGATTTCATTCTGCTGGATGGTGTCCTCAGGCTTTTGATCAGCTATCTAAATTTCTTTCTGTCTCTCCTATATGAGAATTCGCTAGGTCATCAAACTCTACATAATATTATTATTTAGGTTTGGGGGTATTATGCTGTGATGTTTGAGTATTGCCAGGACAAAAGCCCTTCCTCCCTGGTACACCATTCTGTCAGTGTGTGGCTGCCCTAGTTTTATTTTGTTCCTGGCCGCTTGCTGCCTTGTGAGCTCCAGGAGAAGACGTCTGCTCAAGCTCCTGTTTGGCAGCACCTTATCAAACTCTGATGTAGAGCATTGACGCTTTTTGCCTTGTACTTTATCCCTTTCAAAATCAGGCTGCAGCACCCAGAGCTTAACTCTTGCCTGATCCTTCCAAGAGAAAATAATGAATGAATTTAATGTAACCAAGAATTAAACATGACCTGGTTTGCCCTACCTAGCAAGAGTGAGGATCTCATGTAGGTTCTTCTGCAGCTGAAAGCTGTGCACATTGCATGGGGTTTCCTTCTTGGCTTCTGTCAGCTGGCCTTCATTAGTGGCTCATTCCAAGCACATCATTACTCCCAGCTATAAAGTACATATTCATTTCATGATGATAGACTTTCTACCTGCCAAACCTGTGACTCTTCCTCTAAAGATGAGATCCATTTCTGTTCACACATAGCCCTAAGTTCCCAATAACAAAAGGTAAACTCCAGTAGCACTTCCTAAATGAGAGGTATCCAGTCCTGATATACAGGAGCTGTTTAACTACCTGCTACACCTCTTCCATATTTTGTTGCATTTTCTAAAGTCTCTCAGACAGCCCGTGCCAAACGTTAGACCCAGATGTGACTTTGTGCACAAAACCATCATCTACAAGCCACACTCAAAATATTTTTCATGGTAGCAGATTGGACCATCTCCTCTCATTGTGCTGGTATGTTCAAGACAGTAACAATTTCCTAGTGATCCCGTTTTGTGGCTGGACTGCACACAATTTTAGTCTCCTTTTATCATGATTTTCTCCAAATTTCTCATTGTGGCTCTGTAATTAACTCATGGAGACTCTCCTCCCCATTTTAACCAGCTTTTGGCTAACACCTTACTTTACGTCATTCACTTGTCCCAACGAGATCTGAAATCAAGACGGGATATAAGGATATATATGCAATTCCTTGGCTAGCCAAAGCCTAATTCTAATGAATTAATTCTGGATCTCTTTGGCAAACTTCACATCAGGCTGCAATGACTGTAGTTTCTTTCAAGAAATAGGATATCCAGGAGATGCTGTTGGGGAAAATGACACACGGGCTGTTCCACTGCATTGACATATCAGTAAATAGCTTTGCTGTGCATTGCTGTCTCTTTGATTCAATCACTAGAGAGTTGTGGCTGTGGTACATTTGTTTTTTTCCAGTACCCTGTACCACTGGCTATAGTCACACTGGCTTCCTCTGTACAGTAGCAGACAGAGGAGTTCACAGAATCACAGAATACCCGAAGCTGGAAGGGACCCATAAGGATCATCAAGTCCAACACCCCAAAATCAATCCTATGTCTGACAGTGTTGTCCAAATGCTTCTTGAACTCTGGTGTAGAAGTGCCCACATCCCTTGGTGCCATGACCACTTCCCTACTCAAGCAACTCGAGTTGCTTGAGTGTATTCCTGGCTTGGTTGCCACAGAGTATGATGGAAAGGCCACCATGCATCTGAATTTTATTCAAACACCATAAAATGGGTAGGACTGGAAGCTCCTATTTATCCCTTGTAAATCTTCAGCTAATTGACTGACAAAATAAAAATCTGTGTGGTCATCTAGACCTTTGATTAGCTCCTCACATGCTCATTTTGCCCTTTCTTCTACAGTATGCTAGTCCCAACCACTCCAGGGGACTCTGGGCTAGGCAGATGGCTATTCTGACCCAAGCTGGCCAGTCCCAAGTCCATCAGGCTGTGCAATGCAGTTTGAAAAAAGTTTTAAAGGTTGAGATTCAAAGTTCAGGACCAAATCCAATATGTCACTAACATTTAGCACTGCTTAAAGGCAGAATTTTGATACTACTCCCAATCTCCCTATCTGTTAAGGTTACTAAGGAAAAGATGAAATATTTGGATTTTTTTTTTCTTTTCTTTTGGTGACCCTTATCTGCTACACTGATAACAGAGATCGGCTGTGGTTTCATATTTAACAAGGAAATTCCCTTCCATTTCATTCATCTGTGGTCTTTTGAAACTTACCACTTCATTCTACATAGCTTTAAATCACTTTGTTTTCTGTTCTTGACCTTGAGCTGTCATTCCGCTTAACTATGTTCAGGAAAGAATAAAGAAGGTCACCATGGGATTTTTGGCAGAGCTCAGGAAGAAAAAAAATAACTGATTTTTTAAGAGTCCTTTGCATGAGTCAGAATTTCATCTTAAAGAACATAATTGCTCCATTGCTCAATTGTGGCTTGGGGTCTTATTAGCAGAGAAAAAAATGTGCTTCTTCACTAGTCAGCTCTCCTCCAGACTGCAGCGGCCGTGCCAACTTCGCGGGGATACATCTGCAAGGGGGAACGTTAATTCCATGGTGCCTGTTAGCTATTAACACCCTGCTCTGATTGTGTACTGTGCTGGATGCTGCAAAGCTGCACTTATGTCTTCATGGTGGGGGCAGGAGAGGGAAATGAGGGACAGACACGACTGAGAAGATTGCCTGGAACAAGCGGAACCAGCACACTGCTCAAACAGGAGTGCTCTCAGTGCTCAGTGGGTACCAAAAAAACTGCTGGTCCAAACAAAAGCCCCTTGAATGATCAGGTTTGGTCCCACTGAGAAGCGAAACATGAAAACCAATGGTCAAATGCTGTATCCCTTCATTACTCTTCCATGGCTTATAATGCTTTCTAAACAAATTATATGCTGTGAGAGGTATCAGTTTTGCTCTAGTTTTGGTAACTGCAGTGGTGTCTTACTGTGGCCTCAAATAATGCATGCCCACATTACTCTCTGGGGGTAATATATTTCCTGTAGGCCCTAAGCTGAGACCTGCATGGCTGGGAGCAGCACTATGTGTCCAGAAGTTGTCTTGGATTTGCTTTCTTAGAGTGCTTCATTTGCCCTCCTCCTGACCCTTTCCTTTCCCAGATTACAATTTTTGTACAGCTCAGAACACATCATGACATCAGCTTGGGTCAAAACCAACAGACCTTTTTGGTGTGAAATGGAAAAAAATAACAAATGAAAGAAGAAAAAAGAGCAAGTGTTGAAAAAAAAAATTTGAACATTTACAAAGTGAAATGTTTTGACTAAGAGGCTGGAGACAGGAAGAAACTTGCACGGTATATGCAAAAACAAGCCCCAAATTACCTTATCTACACCCCAAATCATCAGGTCACTCGGCTGAGATGCAGCAGCACTACATATGTCAGTTTGTCCATCCTTCAGGGCAGGGGAGAGGGTATACTGGAGGCAGAGGTTCATGTCGCAGAGGATCTACCCCAGTACGTGCTTGAATTCTTCATCTTTTGACTGAGTTGAACTTTCTTTCTCTCTCCCAGTGGATATTTAAACATGACACAAAGCGTATTAG
This sequence comes from Aythya ferina, assembly GCF_964211825.1. Taxonomy (NCBI): domain Eukaryota; kingdom Metazoa; phylum Chordata; class Aves; order Anseriformes; family Anatidae; genus Aythya; species Aythya ferina. The sequence continues at coordinate 2,269,608 of NC_140297.1, forward strand.
TTTTTATAAGGGAGAACCCACACTCAGGAGATAAGATGTTGTTCCTTGGTAGCAAAATAACAGGATTTTAGATTAATCAAAGGAGTTCTCCATAGCCAAAGCAAATATTTCAGCCACCCAGCTATAAGAGGCTTCATGCTGGCAATCCCTCTTCTGCTTCGTTAGGGTTGCACACCCAGGCTCTCAATTCATTTTCTTATGCTTTGGGGTCATTGCAGAAACCCTGTGGAGCTGCTGTTCCAGGAGACCACTGTACTCTCCCAAGTCATCTCTGCCTTGAGATCATCTACCTCCCGGATATCCCAGAGCATCACGAGATCCTGAGATGTGCTGTTGGTAACTGCACTTAGCCCACGGAGCCCAAGTTGTAGTTCAATGTCTAAGAAAAACCTTTTGCATCCATGGCTGCACCACCAGCTATATGAAGCAACTCAGTTCAAGGCAAATGTTTTGTTTCACTGAAATAATTTTTATTTTATTTTTCTGAAAACTAGAACAAGATCACCAGAATTAAAATGATCTTTTCAGTCAGCACACAACGGAATTGGGATATGTGGCTTATAAAGGTGTTCCCTGACCCACAGAAAAAGCAGTCTTCATAAAGAAGGTAGAACTGGTAAACCTGTTTTATAGACGGGGCGAAGAGAATGTTTTTATCATTGTGTTTGTGGATCTTCATGATCTGGAATGAGGCAGTATAAATAGTAAGTGATATAAGTCTGATATCCAGCAAAAAAATCTGTATTAGAGCAACATTTCCTAATCTCCATATTCTCACCCCAGCACTTTGATCATAAAAGCATCTTCCCTTTTATTCACGTCTAATTCTGACAGATTTTTACCACTGTATATTTAGTAACCTGAGTAAATCACACTTTTACAGAGGTGAAAATGCTTTTCAGTAATTCCTATGACCATAAACTCTGTCCTAGGGGAAAATACATTGTTCTGAAGTGAAGCAGCTAACGTGGTTTTATTTATGTCACCTTTGTTAACAGGACCCTCATTATTCTGTAGCATGCTACGTTAATGTGAGTGATTGATTTTAGACCTTATGGATGGAAGCTCTCCCTTCCCCTCCCCCTGTACAAACAGCTCTGTTTCCAGACATGCAAGGATGCCAAGTTCACTCCCTTCTGTAGACAGCTGGACTTGCCAATTTTGCTGTCATTGCGCTTTCTGGTCCCAAAGGTCATGGTTTTCAAACAGGGGCGGGCGAGCAGATCTGGATGATGGAAAAGCCAAGACAACTCGTCACTCCGGCCTGGAGTCAGCCAGATGGAATATTTCTGGAGGTGTAGAAGTGGCTGGGTCATCTCCCTACCAATTCTTACCCACCTTTGAGGGCCGGGAAGAATGGTCAGCCTTGCAGAGAGGGGTGGGATGGGGCTGCATCACCACAGCAGCATCCACCTCTTGGTCCACATCTGCCCCAGAGACTGGTCTCACCAGATACCTCACCAAGACAGAGGGGTGAGGGGGCACATCTCTGTGTTCCTCTGAAATGAGAGCTGGAGGCCAGCTGGGTATCTAAGAGCATCTGCAGTGGCTCTGCACACCCATGGAGGCACCTAGATTTATGCATTTTGTTGTGTGAGCTGGAACCCAGCCCTCCTGACACTATCCGTTATAAAGGGGGGTGGCCAAGTCTCCCCCTGTACCTCCTGTGCTTCTTTTCCTTACAGGGAAAAAAAAAAAAAAAAAAAAAAAACAAAAAAAAAAAAAACAACAAAAAAAAAAAAACAGAAAATGGCACAGGATGACATTTCAAGTAGGCAAAGCAGTATGGATGCTGCATACTGCCGCTTGGGGCAGACTTCCAGGCTCCAAGCCCAGCTGTGGCAGCTGTGGCTAGTAGTAGGTCCTTTGCAACCTCTTGTAGCACATGCTCATCTCTTTCTAGGTGTATCCACTCACCCCTTTGCATCCTCATCCTTCAGCTCAACAGTGGGGCCAAAGCTGATATCCAACTAATTTTTTTTATTTTATTTTTTTTCTCAGCCGGGGCAGACACAAATCTGTTCTCGATGCTCAAAATTCCCGTGGCATCTTCTGTGCAAGAAGCCTACAGACCTGTGAGCCCTCAGCTTCAGCACTGGATAAGAGCATGTGTATTCAGGCTCCCAAGGCTGATGTGTTTAGGAGACATGGAAAACCTCACTTTAACAGAGATTTGTAGGAAAACTCATGCCTATCACCAACATTTGAAGTCTAGGCTGGAGAGCAGAGCACTGTGAACCCTGCTGCTCCCGGGAGGAAATGGAGAGGGAGAAAAGAGGAGGGAGGAGTGTTCAGTTCTTTTTCTTATCTCTCTAGTCTCCCACTTTCTCTTATCTCCAGGCCCTGTTTGTTTTTCCTAGGTGCATGCAGGTAGCTCCCGCAGCTTGTCATTTTTCCCACTGGGCCATGCATGGAAAATGTAAGCACTCTGCAAAAAGGAAGCAAGAGAGGAGCTTATCTCTACCTTGTAAAAGCTTTTTTCAACAGTTCAATGTACCTGTGTGGTGTGATTGATCGAGGACTCCATCCGGCTCTCAGGGATGCTTTTCCTTTGGTTTCAGAGGTCCTGAAGGAGGTCTCAGCTCCCCTGCTGAGGCAGGACCAGGGCTACAATTAAGGCAGCTCAAAGCAAGGGCAAGTTTTGACTTCTCCATTTCAAAAAGTTGGATGTGATGAAAGCTCATGGTCATAGGAAGCAGATCAGCAACTGTCAGAGCTGTTTGAAGGGGCAAGTCCACACTGTAGAGGTCACTCCAACTGGAAAAATAATTTAGTAAATCCAGTGCAAGTACATTATGTGGATACTTTTAGCCTATTATTATTATTATTCGATTAATTTGGTCTCTTCAACAAATTTCCAGAAAATCACAACTAAGGTGGGCACTACTTGATTGTTTTCCCTTTTTTTAAAAAAAAAAAAAATAAAATTATTTTTTATTTTATTTTTGTAGGGACATTTTTGACCCAGATAAAACTTCTACTTGAAAAACTCCAAAGCAACTGAAAAAATGACAGTGAAACTTGATACGATATTTTTTTCCTTCCTCCCTTCCATTCTTCCTTCATGCCACTTCCACTATTATGAAAACTATTATTAGTGTTTTTTTTTTTTTTTTTTTTTTGTCTGTTTTTCCTTACTGAAATCTCATCAGTCCTTGCAGGATTCTAGTTTGAAATGTGCTGGCTAACCTGGGCATTGGCCTAGCTTACAGGAAGGAAGGTGTTTGTCCTGATGGAGCCAAAGGATGAATTCTGCTTCTCAAGACGTGACTGAGGCCAAACCCTGGGGATCCGAACCCCTGTCTCAGCACGGATCAGATATGCAGGCTGGGAATGAAAATCCTGAGTGGATGCAGTAAGGTGTCCTCTGGGTGGAGCAGGGACACCCTAAGCCCACCTTGCACCTTTTGTCATGCCACATATTCCATCCATGCGGGGCCGTATCTGAGCTGAGATCAGCTACAGAGAGAAACACTATTCCCAGTAAAAGTGCAAGCAGTAGAAAGCCTGAGACCCACAGAAGAGCAACATTTATCTGGCTTTTCAGGGTCATTGGATAAGCTGACAAGCTGTGTGCTTTTCTGAGTGCTTTACTCCAATTTCCCCTCTCCCTCCTCAGCCCAAGGGGCGCTTCCACGTCACTGCCTCTCCCCTGGGCCGTAATGAGTGATGATGAAAAGCCAGCAGTATCTCTGTGCCAGGGCTACCTTCCGTTTGCACACAAGCAAGGCTGCTATGAAGAGCCATGTCCTTACCCCAGCAACTATTTGCTCTGTCCTCCTCACCAGATTAACCTTTCCATGCCACAGGCAAGTGCTTTCCCCTTGAGCTCTGATGTCCCTCCTTTCTCCAGATGCCAAGCTGTCACCTAGCCAGCATTACCAGTGCTGGGCAGCAGTTGTACAGCATGGAAAGGAGACACAACCTTCACTGGGCTCTTCTCTAGGGCACAGACATCTCTGGGATTCCAGGTGTAGGTATTTTGCTCTGTGCTCACTCCGCCCCTTTAACAGAGACAGAAAAATGCAAAGGGCTGCTGAGTGCTGCAGTTTAGGGCTGCTCAAAGTGATGCCAGGTGGGAAGGGGGTCCTAAAACCCAGTTGGTCCCCATGTTCCTGGCTGGGTGGGTTGTCAATAGCTTTAGTAGGTTCGTGAAATCTCAGTGCTTTAGATCAAATGGGCTGTCCTCAGGGGAAGATTCTCATCACCTGGTAAGTAATTGTTGTGCTCTGATATTGGCTTGGTAGAAATGAGCTAAAGGACTCTGTTTCAAGAACAATGTTTTCCTCTTCTTTTACATATACCCACCAGTGAAATTCTCCTAATGCAATGCACTTGTTGGCTTGTATTTACATTTATAGGAGAAAAGAAAAAGAGGAGTAGGTAGAAGGCTTGAATGGAAGAGGGTAGAAAGTAAGGTCTAGGCAGCACTGGTCCTTCTGGGTGAAGTCTGCTGAGTGGGTGAGCAGGACCTGGGCAATAGGAGGCATGAGATGCAGCATCCTTGATAAAGACAAAATGCAATGGGGTCATTTGGGGCTGGTTGAAGGTAGTGAAGAGCAGGCTCCTTTAAGAGGAGGCTCTTTAGAAGGACAGGAAGATGGGTCAGGGTGAGGAACCAGAATAAAGAAAGAGGTTGGCTGAAGTAGTGAGATACTGCAGCTCACTTCCAGGCACCTGTGTGAGAGTAAATCTCGGAAAAAGACAGTGCTGCTCCTCTATTTGTTCCCATATCCTACAGTCATTCTCTTTTGTCCTTTTGAAAAGACTATTGGGAGTGGGCTCTTTTATTCTCCTTTGTGGTGTCTTGAGGATGGTCATTGAGAGCACTATCTACAGGTTTCTTGGGTCTCGAAAGTCTCAATTTCTTTTGAATTTTCCTGAAATGGAAGAATCTCTTTACTTTTACTGTAAAATAATGGACTAGTGCTGTGTTAACAAAAATGGGGCCAGGGATCATCGTCTGGCTCTGAGACCCATGACACCTTTTGCATTCTCTCCCACACAGGATGGCCACATCCATGTGGATTATTAGGAATGACTCCTGGCTCAGGGTAGCATGTCTTTGGAGAATGCTGGTTGGCAGGGGTAGAAGAAGAAGTGTGGCTCTTCCCATGGGAGAGCTGGGACACTGAAACACAAAGGCCAAATGCTCTCAGTCTCGTAGCTGCCAACATCATGAGGCTCAGCCCATGCTGGAGGCAAGTGCATTTAATTAAGAGACACATCAAGTGTTTTCCTGATCGCTCTCTGAGGACAAGGACCAGGTTTCAGGTGTTCCCTAAACTCCATTTCTCTTTGGGACCCAGGAAGGAGCACACTCAAACACAGAACAGGAGGAAAAATCAGCCAGTTCTCAGCTTCCCCAGTGCCAAGCAGTTTGGCACTAAGCAGCTTTTTGCTGTGTGGTGTCTGGCAGTGCTGGGTCTTATTTTCAACAAGCCCTGTTAAAGGATTATAAGAGCCTAGTTAAAATAATGCCCTTCGAGCTTATTCATTATTGGAAAGAAAACAAGAAAAAAACAGAAAGGGTTCTATCTTCCCCGGTGTTATTGCTTGTAGTGCTTTGAAAGAAGAAAAAAAGAGCAAAACTGGCAAGTATGGGAGAAATATATAAACACACACACACTTGTCTACAAATATAAAGCAACTTTTGTTTCATTTCTGGTTTATAGCTCTCCAAAATAAATCAACAGCTTCCCCCTCTCCTCCCTCCTCCCCCCCCCCCCCATTTTTAATCTAATTACTGCTGATATTTTGCCATTGCATTAAAAGTTTTACCTTTAAGAAATAATCAATTAAAAAAGAAAAGAAAAGGAAGAAATTCCAAAAGGTGGTTGCTATATTTACCCTTTTAATAGAGTTTATTAAACCTTCATTGTAAAGCCAAGGAGTTTCACGTCAGCCGGAACAACAACAACAAAAAGTTAAATTGTAAATATTGTTTGCCACAAGTGGTCATGTTTTCCAAATAAAACAGCCTTGCGTGGAAGGCTGGATGGCTCAATGGATAGCTAATGGGGTAGGGAACCTTTCCCCTCCACGCTGCCAAGATGAACCTCGTCCAAACTGGGACAACAGCAAACATGGAAGGTCCAAATTCGGCTGTTCACAGACCCCAGACCCTGCTGAGGTCTCCTGTACTTTGCAGGAAGGTAAGATGCACTCTGTTCCTTTTGCAGGTGGTGAAACTGAGGATCTTGAGTGAAGGGAACTTAGCAGGTTCTCCAGGAAGCCACCTCAAGGCAGCACAGATTAAAGGACCTGGGCCACATTGAGAGCTTCAGTTTTGTTCCATCACCCTTCATCTCCAGAGCAGGGTAGCGTCATGCCAGGCTTCCTATCTGCTATAAATCAGCAGCCATGTATCTGCTGTATTGGGCATCCAATGGAAAGGGTATTACGGTGTTAATGTGGTGAATGCAGGAGCAATGATGGGTTTGGAGGAGTGCTATGCTGAGCATGAAGAAGGCTCCTCTAAGCAAGGAGCCTGCTAGAGGATTTACCATCAGCAGATGCAATTCCAAGATCTCCCTTCTTCCCCAGGACCCACAGTCAGGTAGCTGGCAAATGTAAATATCGCACTGATCAACGGCTTCTGGTATAGGGAGTCTGAGCTTGGAAGACAGGAGCAGGGAGCACAAGGGATGGCTCGGTGAGAGATTCATGCCTGGTGGGGTGGGAGGAAATAGGAGACAGAGCCAGCGACTGGCATTTCACTTATCAGCTACTGGAATAATTTATCCTCCCTCAAAGCCATGTCTGACCATAAAAATTGCCACACTGGAACAACCCCAAGACCCACCTCACCTAGGACATCAGCTGACTCCTTTAGGGAGGAATATAGTAACAGGGGAGGTATGCAGTGCCCTTTTCCAGAATAATGTCTCAGCTCCCAGTAAGTCATGGCCAGAGGTAATATCTTTAAGAGCTGTAGGTAAATCTACTTTTTGAATCATGGTGGCTATAGGCATCCATGGATTCTTGTGGCAAGGAGCTTCAAAGTTTGTTCAAGTACTGGATGTGCCACATGCTGATTTAATTTGATACTCTCTAGTTCTGGCATTGGAGGAAACTGGTAACAGTCACTTTTTGCTCCTCATAATTTTATAGCCTGCTGTGATCTCTCTTCGATCCATCCTGAATAGTCCTATTCTTTTTAATTGTTCCTCACAAGAACAACATTCCTTCCTTTTGGTTTCCCGTGCTGCTTTTATCTCAAAGTATATTTTAATCTAGTTTATTGAGTTTTTCAGATCTTGTTTAGCTTTATGACCTGCAGTGAACAGAAATACTTGGCAGAAATGTGTTGGTCTGAGGCCGATAGGGAAGGAGATGCTTCCTTCAGCACAGAGGCCTGTTCCAGTATGTGTGCATCACACAGTCACACCTGCCATGGTGTATATTCTCAACAATTTCAGCAGCTCACTGTAATCATATCAAGAGAAGAGGCACAAAAGTTCACCCTTTAATTCATTTATAGTTACTATATTATTCCCCCTTTTTGCTGTGCACAAGCCTGAATCCACTGGAGGCAGGCATTCTGCCATGACAATTGCAGTGAAGCTCCTGGCTCTGAGGACATGGTATGGAAAGAAATTTGTGCTATTAAACTCTTCTGCCTCCATAAGAGGGCAGCACCATCCCAAATGCCTTTTGGGTTCAGCCCCTGTAACATTCAAATTCCTAAAGGGCATCCAGAAATGGCTTGGGAAGATGAGAGCTGACCAAGAGTAAAACTGTGCCACGGATTGTTCTAACAGTTTGCTAATATTTACATGGAGTTGAGTGCTTGGGAACAGTTTTTGGAACAATCAATTTATGAAAATTGGTGCAACCATCCAGCCTTGCAACTGGAGAGGGAAAAGACAAGCTCTCATTTCTGCACGTCTTCAGTTCCATCAAGTTTCATTTGGTTGCTATGAGAAGCACAACTCTCCTTTTATCAGCATTCCCCAGATCAGTGAATGGGCAAAAGTCTAACTATGCCCCAAATCTCTGATATATCTCTGACATATAATCTGATGCATTCAAACAGTGAAGATTTTAATCTGCTCATCACTTATACCTCATTTATTTCTCCAACTTTGTGGCTTTATATTGGTTTTCTTTCCATGTAGAGGATAGCTTCCAACTTTTATGGGTAGGTGTACAAGTTGAATTTCCCTTGGGCTCTAGAAAATTCATTCATTTTCATTCTTATCGCATATCTTCCTGAATTCCTGAGACCACACTTTCTGTCTCCTTACCTCATTACAATATGCTAAATCAGAGTTCCTAATCCAAAGAACATGCACTGAAGTGTGAACATCTCTGTTTCTCTTCCCTTTTGCCCAACATGGGGCAGTGGTGGGAAGATGTAGGACATAGCATGGAAAGAGATGGAGGCTCACTGTTACAAAGAATGGAGTTCACCAGGCATATGCAGACCACATCTGAAACAGCAGTTTGATCCTTTTTATTGTGCAGAGTGGAAGAAAGCAGTCCTTTTGCCAAGCAGTATATAGCACTGTTAAATTTATAATCAACAGCATATTGTTTACCAAAAGACCCTTCATTTGCTTGCAGTTAAAGGAGAAAAAAATCTGCAGGCCAAACAAACTGTTGTATAAGGGAAGGACAATATTTTTGAAATTAGAGTCTTTGGCGTAGTGTCAAATCCCTGCTTTTCACATTCAACAAATATCCAGAGTTAATCCATCCACAAGTAGGGCTGAAAAATGAGCAAGCTCCTGAGATCTTGAACTCCAAAGACATCAGGGTAGCTGTGTCCAGTAATCTTGAGTTAGCAGCTTCACTGCCTGGTAGAAACATGGTTGTCACCAGGGATTGGACCAATTCCAAACCCCTCTGCAGTCAGCTCAAAGGGGTGCATTAGGTCCATTATTTCCAGGATTTTTGTTGTTGTTGTTGTTGTTGTTGTTTTTTTCCCCATTAACATCCTTAGAGTGAAAAGCTGGAAAGGATGTTTCTGAAATGAGAACTCAGTCTGAAAAAACTCCTGAAGTCTAGCCTTGTCAAGAATAAAAATAATAAAAGTAAATAATTTTTTTTTAAAAGCAAAGATGGGACAAAAGCAGAAGGAATTTGATTTTTGAAACGTGGCAAAGGAAAAAGCGTATAGAAAGTGGAAAATGCTTATAAAAGTCTCAGTTTCAGTGGACATGTGGGTGGTGTGACGTGGATGGCTCTGTAGTCTTTTTCAGACAGCAAAATTTATATTCAAGGTTTTCCCTTGATCCTTGTTCCAACAAAGCATTTCGAAGCATGTGCGTAGCTTTGCGAGAGCATCGACATTCCCATAGAAATCAGTGGTACCATGTGTTCCAAGATAAGCATGTGTTTAAGTACTTCAAACACTCAGGCTTCAAAGCAGATCAGAGACAACAAAGAAAGCAAGCAATAAACACAATTGCTCACTCCTGAAAAGAAATATTTTTTGTCTTTTTGTTCTTTTTTATTTTCTGAGAAAATCTCAACTCTCGGAGTCTGGCGATTTGGGGAAAACCTCAGATTTCATTGGAAGCCAAGAGCCTATTCCTAGCTCGTGTAATTGCCAAGAAAGTCTCAAAAAGGCCACCATCAAAGTCCCTAGTCTTGACTTTCTCTTGAGGAAAATGTTGCAGTTTTAGAGACAATCTTGTGACTTTTTAACCTGGGAGGGGTAAACAAATGGGAGAGGTGGAAGAGAGAACAGGACCTCATTTTTTTAGCAGCATGGACCTGCCAGTCTCAGATATTTGGTCTAATAGCTAAATTATGTCAGTCGTTGTCATAACGCTTAGGATTAAAGTATTTTTTAGGGATGTTTATTGATGTATAAATGCAAAATAAAACCATTCAATTTCTTTACAGAAGAAAGTATGTGAAGTTATGAGAGCCCAAATCACAGGCTTCTTGTTAAAACAGAAATTTAACAGCCATGGTAGGGTTAAACTGCCTACAGCCATGGTAGGGTTTGTTTGGGTCTAGTATAAACGCAGAAAACAAATGGACTTGAGAAAAAATGCTATTTATTTATTTGTTTTTCTACCTAGAGACTATTTTGAACTATGAGAAAAGAACCTTTTTGTGGTTGTGTTCTGGGAAATGGCATATTAGTTGCAGTTGCTGTAAATTGAGAGATCTCATCCTTACAGTACCTGATGTTCACAGGATGCTCCAATTCCTAAATATTGAATAATTTCTCAGTACAAAAAATGCCGGTGTTGGCACTGGCAGTGGGTTCTAGTATCCAGGAAGAAAAACTGTGGCTTCTTCTTCAAGGAGGACATAATGGTGCGGCTCACGGAACGTGAAATCATCCAAAAGTTTATAAAAGACTTAAAACAGCAGGACAAAGAACCTCAAGTTTTGCAGAAAGAAAAACAATAACAATGGGAGCCAGCTAAGAACTAAGAAAAGAAAAAAATGTGTCTGTATTCTGCAGATTAAGGGAGTTTGAAAATAATGTTAATTAAAAAAATAATAATAATAACAAAAACAAAAGCATTTCTGCTAATGTCTGGGATTATTCAGAAAACCTGCCAGCAAGAGAAGACACTCTTTTTCCCCTTACAAAAAATGTAAAGTTTGCCAAGATTGACCATCTGTGTCTAGTGTGTCTATGAAAAAGCATTCACCAAGTTTGGAAAGAGGCATCTATATAAACTGGAAAAAAGTTAGATGGAAAGGTTTCATCCAAAGGTTTGGAGGAACAAAGGTTAATTGCAATGTCTTATTTAGGTTTGATCATAGGAATCAGTCCTGAGGGGACACTGGCAATCCAATATTTAATAGACATGAAAGAGCAGATAAGTATCGATATTGTCTTAAATCTGGCAAATTTCGGAACAGGAAAGGAACTCATGCAGCCACAAAACTGAACCTCCTGATTTATCACTAGTTGAGATAGCCACTGGGGAACGTGTACAACTCCAAAAGTGGGAAAAACTGAGTCTGAAAGTTAGACGGCTGCAATACGAGATAGCCCGGTGAGGTGGTGAGCTCATAATCAGTCTGGGGCTGCAGATGGCTAATAACCTTGTGTTCGGTGCCCAGAAAAGCTGTGGAAATTCCTTTCAGAGATGTGGTCCATTTGAAGCCAATGATTTGTAGGCAATCACTTTGCAGTACATAAGTGTTCTTACTGCCAGAAGCAGAAACTGTTACACCAGGCCTGCTCAGGGATGGTTGTCCAGGAAAACTGGGAAATGCTGAGGTCTGCTTTGGGACCTCAGATTTTGGATTTTTAACTGTTAAAATCCTGTCTCTGACCTGGTAAATGGCACTGGTTGTGTAAGCACACCTTTAGGTTCTTCCCATAAGTGAATCAAGGCCAGTTATATGAAGGAACCTGATGTGTTTGAACTGAAACAAGTGAGGAAATTATGGTATGAGTGCCTAAACTATCAGTTTCAAGAACCAAAAGGAGTTTTTCAGCCAGGATAACTGGTGGAGGTGAACTGGAAGTGTCTGCTAACAACTCCTGTTGTGCATCCATAACCCTGAGATCCTGATTCATACCACTATTTCCTTCCTTAAAACGTTTAATTTAATATTAGGTAAATATGAATTCAATATTAGGTAAAATGAACTTAGGGCTAATTAATTTTCATAACCCACCACCTTCTGGAGAACATGAGCAGCCCCAATCTACAATGAAAGGTACTGAGGCACAAAGAAATAGTGTGACTTGATCCAGCTCATACTGGGACTTGTTGCATGTAGAGGTCATCCCAGCCTTGGGTTTCTCACCTGTGGTACCTACCATATGAACACCTGGTCTTCCCTCCTTTCTGAAACACTCAGACGTATACAGAAAGGAAAGAAAATAGCTGTGGTTGAGCTCAGGGATTTTAGATACAAAACCCCAAGTTCTGTTCCAAGAGGCGTAAATCCCAGGAAAGTTTTGCAGTTCCTTTAGGTTCATACCAAAGCTATTCAGACCAGAATTTGACTCCCCAGGGCACTTTTCAGCCTTCTTGTTACTGCTTATAATTTCCACTTGAAAATGAATAGTCTCACCCATTTCAGGAGGCTCAGGTCGCACAGGTCCTGCAGCAAGGATCCCCCTCCTCTCCTCCTGATGCCACAAAGAGATTAAAGCAAGGCTGCCGGCTGAATGCACCGGCATCATTGCTGCCCGTAATGGGGAGATTTACAGCTCTCATTACATACCAGAGGAGTTAAAGGCCATGCACCTCATCAGGACCTGTTCCCAGTTTATGGCTGCCGCCCACCAGCCCCACTAATGATCCCAGATAATCGCTCCTTGAACGTTCCCAGTCACCTTGACTTACTGCTCTCTCCCCGTGAGTCATGCTATGAGTCTACAACATGGTATGTGGAAAAAAAAAAAAAAGCTTTCTTGCATCTGGCTTTAATTACCTTCATTTTTAATTAAGTTCTGTGGTTTTAATATCAATAGCCCTGGCCTGGAAAGAGTTGCTTTGCTCGTATGTTTGTTCTCCAGACAGGCAAATGTTGCAGGTCACTTATCCCATCCCGTCCCCTGTAACCTCTGAGGGTTTTACCAAATACTGTCGAATTTAACCAGCCCTCCCAGAGGGCACAGATCATATGGATCAGGCTGGGCAGTTCAGCATTTTCTTATTCACCTTGAATCAACTGCAAAGTCCTTTCTTTCTCTGGCTTTTGATTTCATTGCTCCTGAAGCCAAAAATATCAATATCAAAAAAGCTAACGGTCTTGTCAATGGATTTGAGAGATGAGAGATGAGGGGAACTTTGGGTGTAATAAGTAAGCTCCTGAAGGCAGGACCATATTTTGACTTGTATGTATATATACATGTATATACACACCACTAGTACCTTGTCCCATGGCAAAGAATCAGTCAGCATAAATAAAAAGATGGGGAAATTAAAACCTGATAAAAGGAAATGCTTTTCCACACACTGTGAAAGCAGACCATGGAGAGCACTAAGACAGGAATGTAACAAGACTCAAAGTCTGGATTTTCACCTGGCTAGGAAAAAAAAAAAAAGGCAGTTCATCACTACTATGAATGGATAAAAGGCTTTATTAAACCTTAAATTTGAGACAATCTGTATCTATGAGAGACCTGGGACAAGCCTTAGCAGGTCACAGATATTTTTTTTCCAGCCTTCTCTGTAAGAGCTGGCACGGCTCACAGTATGAGGGAGAGTATGCCAGCACCAGACTTGTGTCCCTGCATAGTTTGTTTTCAACAGGGACAATAAAACAGAGTAGACATGCTAAAGCTGTGCTCTTAAAGTATAAAGAATTGTCTGAGCTATGGCTGAGGATTTACACAGTACCTTGAATGTTATGGTAACATTATTTTTCATTATACTGGAATGCAAAGATGAGGAGGTTCTGCAAGCTCAAGGGACAATCTCATTTTCAGATACCCTTCTGGTGGCCATGCCTCTTCAGAGAGGTCTGCAAAGGGACTGTATCCTAAAATGTACGTTTCAAGGCTGAGATAGATAATAATTGCCCTGACCCTCTGCACACCCTCCCTCCACCCATTAGCCCAGGATCTGGATATAAGCTCAGATTGTGGCTCCTGGTCAGCCTGATCTGTGGTGGATGTCCCAAATGAGGTTGGTGAAGGCAAATAACAGTCCTTGGTGTACCTTGACAACATTCACACAAGAAAAGCAGCATATTTCTATTGCACTGCTGCTCAGGTGGCCTGGAAGCTGGCACACGTTGGGAGGGTTGTGGTTTAACCCAGCAGGCAGCTAAACGCCACACAGCTGTTCACTTCACCCCCTGCAGTGAGGTGGGGGAGAGAATTGGAAAGTGCAAGACCTTGTGGGTTGAGATAAGGACAGCTTAATAAGACAGACAGAAAGACAGAAAGACAGAAAGACAGAAAGACAGAAAGACAGAAAGACAGAAAGACAGAAAGACAGAAAGACAGAAAGAAAGAAAGAAAGAAAGAAAGAAAGAAAGAAAGAAAGAAAGAAAGAAAGAAAGAAAGAAAAACATAATAGGAACAACAACAGAAGAATAAACAAAGCAAACGATGTACGGCGCAACTGCTCACCACTTATTGACCAATACCCAGCTAGTCCCCGAGATTCTGTGAACAGCAGCTCCCCCAGTCAAATTTTCTTCAGTTTTATTGTTCATCATGTTGTTATACGGTATGGGGCATCCCTTTGGCCAGTTGGGGTTACCTGCCCTGGCTGTGTCCCCTCCCAGCTTCTTGTGTATCCCCAGCCTCCCCACTGGTAGGGCAGCATGAGGAGCTGAAATGTCCTCATTATCCTCATCCTAAATCCAAAGCACAGCACTGTGCCAGCCACTAGGAGAAAAATTAACTCTATCCCAGCCAAAACCAGGACAGGGAGCTACAGAAAGCAACATGGGACACATGGCCCAGCTGGCCAGCTTGGTCCAGGCATCTTCAGCAGGACTGGCACCACTGAGGCTGAAGCACAGCTCTGTAATTTGGGGGATGCCAAATGTTGGTGCTGCTGGTACCCAACTACGGCAAAGTGCTCCAACAAGACTGTGCTGAGGGAAACAAGGCACCACGCAAGGGATTGTCATTAGCTTATCATGTTTTTATTTCATTTAACAGGTTGCTTGTTGGTGCTATACCTTGAAGCTACAGTCAAGATGGGATCCCAACTGTCTAAAATCCTCTATAAATGCCTGAACAGGTTGCTGCCTTGTTTCACTTGGAGAAGAGAAGCACAGGCTTAAGGTACCAGGGATTAAATAAAAGCCATGATCACATCACTCCACCCAAATGAAAGAGCAGGCACCTGCTAATGGGGTTACACTATTTCAAGGGCCTGTGTTCACACCTCTGGGCAATGTAGATGCTGTTAGTACAGGGGGCTCTCAAAAGCCACAGGTAATGAAGTGCCAACATGCTAAAGGGACTGATCATTTTAATGGAAAATTAGCTACAGTTTTGGGACTATGACCAATGTGGAGCACCAGGAAGAGGGCTGAAATATTTCAGAAGAAGAAAAAAAGAGATGCTGGGGTATGATGCAGAGAGGAATGGCTTGATAAAACCTCTCTGAACTCACAAATAAATGTAATGAGGGGGAGAATATAAAATTAGTGTAAGCCCACAACGCTCTGGAGCTCAGACAGCAAGCAGAAGACATCTCTGAGAAAATATGTCTAGAAAATTATTGAAAACTTTCAGCAGCCAATGCCAAGAACTCGCTGCCCAAAAGGCCCGGGGGAAATTCCAAGGCACAACGGCTGCTTTCGGGTTCCCCGGGCGGGTGGCAGCGGTCCGTTTTCCCAGCAGAGGTCAGCCTTTCCCAAGGATTTGCCAGGGGTCGCCCACCGCCTCCAAGGGAAGGCACCACACCGAGCAGTGCCGGGCTGGCTGAGAGCAGGGGACAACGAAGGAAGAGCTCATTGCAATGCGAACTCACCTGGGTGAGGTGACAAACTGACCCAATGTTCCCAAGATGTGGGAATTAGCACTGCCTTGCAGCAAGCTTGGGGAAGAGATGGGAAAAAAACATGCTCAGAAAAATGCTCAACAGTCATGATTTCTTTCAGCAAAATCTACTCTCTCATGTATGCACGATGAAAATCCTCTCCCCTCCGTTAATGCTCTGGCACAGATCTCAAAAAGACTTAATATGACAGCAAGGATGGGTCTTAAGAAACTACAACAAAGCCATCCGTGCTCCCTATGTAGCGGTTGCAGTTACTAGGTCTGAATTAAGCACCGACCCCAGGGAAATGTCTGAGTTCCCTGGTCCTCCAGCTGTAAAAACACAAGGCCCTTCCACCTGCACCGTCAGGTAACACCTTTATCCTGTCCATTCATGGGCTTCTGGCCCTCCTGAGGGTCGAAGCTTTCACTGAGGGCTGTGGCAAGTCCCTCAGAGTAGGTCCTTCCTTCTGGGTTCGTATTTTTATAGCCCATGGCTGTCATGATAAACTTCTTAACAAACCAATACAGTGATGATTGCCTAAACTTGAGAGATCCTAAAGCATTTCTCACCAGGATCATCCGTCCTCTTTTCCATCAGTGTCTTATGAAACTGTTAGCTTGAAAGTCCTGCAAGGTCACTTTGATGCTAACTATTTCAACACTGGATGTTCTGGTGGATGTAATGTCTATAAAGGTGAGCATGAAACCCATGTGACAGGTCTACGGACTTAATGCAAGGAGGGAGGTATAAAAAGAATGTCCAATAAAAGAAACAAAGAAAAGTACAAAGAATAAGGAAACAGGAGACACACAGGGCTACTTTAGTCTGCTGCAAGACCAGACTTTCTTGCCACATGGAGAACTGAGCTATAAATCACTAGGTAAATAATAGTTAAGAGCCATACTCTAAAAGATATTTAAGTCCTTAAATGCTAGTACTAAATATTTCACCTCATAAAGGCTAATGCTTTCTCCTTGATCTCCAAATCTCCCATTGGCTCTTGACTACTTATAGAATACAGCCCTTATTTGTACCCAAAGCAATTTCAAATGCAGGATCATGCCTGCTTCCTTCTATGGGTTGGCATTGCTGGGCAGCCCGACACTCACGTCACAACATGAGCTTGTCAAAATCTTTCAGATCAGGTCAAAATGTTCCATTAGGATATTTACAAAAAAAGAGGGGAAACGTTCCTTTAATTATGATGCTGTTCTCTTTTCTTCACATGTCAAAATGGCAGTCAAGAAAAGAAAATGTTCTGAAACTTGTTTCCATTATTTTTAGTCCCTTGTTATGCAGGCACATTTCGTTACAGTCAGAAGGATTATCTTTGTTTTCAAAGCTTTACATTTGGTTATCAGGACTGCATGAACCAAGGTGGTAGCTATGCAATTTATGACTATGGTCCGATCATGTCTTCATCTTCTATTTCTCTGTGTGTATCGTATTACTGTCTTAAGTATATCTTGCCTGTGTGCAGCCATGAAGATCAGGCTCCCACCATGATATTTATCTGGGTAAATGCAGACAACTTGTTTGAGCAGGAGGGGTTCGATCAGGTGACCTCCAGAGTTGCCTTCCAATCTACACCATTGTGTGATTCTGTGGCATCTGCATCTGCACTGATAGCCTGGTTCCTTCCAAATTGATGGAATTCTAGGATGAACTATAGCCCATGGATGTGGCCCATCCTAAAATAGGAGCAGGAGCTGTATGAAAAGAGAAGGGCTCATTACTCATTGCTCACTTATCTTTGTTGGTTATGAAGGGAATCTAGGAATCTACAGTGAGTAGCTCATCTATAGGCATATGAATTTAAAGGTAGGTAAGAATCCTTTCCCAAATATGCATCAAAGCTCCACCATTAGCAGAAAGTCTAGACTGAACACTCTAGTGGTTGGACTGGCATTGGTGCAATATCCTGTAAAAAAAAATTATTAATACGGAAATTATCTGGGACACAAAATGATGCAGCTCCCTGAATTGTCCCAGATTTGTTTATTAAAGAGGTATTGTCATCTTACTTCCATTTCAGAGTGAAAGAGAGATGAATTTTTCACATAAAAATTCATACCTAACCACTCTGTGGTGTGCATCTTTTGACTAAAAGGTTGAGTTTTCAGCCTGGACCTACTTTTCCAATTAAAATTTTCATAATCTGAATTAGATATACCTCCCATATCTTCTCTAAACTATTTATTTATTTATTTATTTATTTTAAACTGGAAAAAAAGTTGCTTAGCTCGTTTCTATTATCTTTGTGCAATGGAAGGTACCAAGGGTTCTTTTCTCTATCAGTCTGAAAATGACATTTTATTTACCTGTGTGATACCCTATTCTGAGTTGAATTGCTTGGTAATAGTCTGACAGAAATCACAAACTCAACATTGCATATTTCAGATTGTGAGCAACAAAATTTAACGAGTGAGATTAATCTCATCACATTTCAGATATCTATTGTTTCAAGGTCTGCGTCTGAGCTAGTTACCCCAGGTTCTCATTATAGTCAGTGGAAAAAGTTAGTACTTGTACAGTGAAAATAATTAATTTGAACCATTTTTAGTAATCCATTTTTGAATGAGATGAAATTCTCCCCTCAATATCTCTCCCTTTACTCCCTTTAGGAATATTTCCCAGGTGACATCATCTAAACTGTAGAAAACTGTATCTGATCAGAGAAACTCCATTCAGCAGCAGGTGTATAAAGAAGAGAGATTGAAGGGTGGGAAGAAATTCTTTATATAAAAATAAACCTGAGAAATATCTTTAAACTTTGACATTAATGAAAATACATGTACAATGACGGGGGAGATAGTTCTGTAAGGGAAGAGCTAGCCTGGGAACTAGCTGTAATATACCCTAATTGTTCACACTGCCTCCAAAGGTTTTCAGGCTATTTTCCAGTAAATTAAGTAGTGGTAAAGACCATGACTAACAATGCTGATCAATGCTATAAAACAAGGAAGTAAGTTTCAGGCCCAGCTGGGAAAGTGAGAAAACTTGGATAGTAAGACTGAAGGAAAAACAGTATAAATTAGTGGTGTGTTACTCTGGAGCTCTGTGTTGAAGTCCTAACTTTCTCTAAGACTTTCTGTGTGCTCCTTGGCACATGGATTCATCATTTAGTTTCTCCTCATCTGCAAAAAAATATATATATAATAGTCCTTTTTTTTTTTTTTTTTTTTTTTTTTTTTTTTTTTTTTTTTTTTCCCCAAGAACAAGAGCATACATACCTTTTGGACTCACCAGCTTGGTTGAATGGTTGAAGGGCCATGTAATGCTTTTCAGCTGCTAGCTGCTTCCACTGAACATGTGCCCTCCATCAGAGTCCCTTTAAGCCCCTAATTCCTTCTGGAGTCACAGCCCAGAACTGCAACACAATTCTGTTGGTCATCTGCAGAAGGGTAGAGAAATTGTGTCATACAAATGCAACTTTCAAATGTGGTGGAAATGAATAAGCCCGGTGTGTACAGTACAAGCACTCTGTTTTCTCTGTATGAAGAGCAGCACCCTATTGCATTTAGGATCAGTAAGACATTATATAAATGGTAATCCTTGAAGATCTGCTTGGAGATCAGCTTTATGACTTGGATGGGGATGTATCATATAGGCTGATGACTCAAACTTAATTCACTCTTTATCTATCACCCACTGCATGAGCACGCAAACCTGTTTCCTCCATGGTACAGGCTCTAATGCTTGTGCTGCCTGTTGCTCCCTCTCATACAAAAGAGATTTGTATCAATCCAGCATACAGAGGATTGCAGCTTTATTGACAGTTACTGTTGGTAAAAATGACATCATTTTGTGAATGTATGGCCACAAACTGTTTACCTACAGGGAAATCCATTGAAAGATGTAGATGCAATGGCAGCTGGTGAAGGCTATGCCAAGCAGTTACTACAAAGCTTGCGAAAAGCAGTGAGTGGTGAATTCAAGCTGTTTCTAGCAGCAGTAATCCTCATGGTCAAGAATAGAGATTCATATAGCACAAGGTTTGTCTCACCTCCTTTTAAAGTGTACAGTTGAATTATTCATGCTGGGCCTCCAGGGGAGAGAAAAGTTTAGGGAGTGATGTGTTTGACTTATTTAAGATATCAGCTTTGGAATGAAGAACTTCATTTAGGTAACACTGTTGTCTAATGCAGTGTGGGATTTCTCTCTAGAGCCATAAATGGGAGCTGAAGGAGCAGAAAAGCTCAGCAATAAGTTTCAGGAGTGCTTTAAAAATATCTTTTTTTTGGATAAAATATATTTTTAGACACATAACAGCAAAATATATTTTTATTTCTGAATTGAAAATAAAGAATTGTTTTGGTCTCAGACTAAACTTTTGTTTTTGTTGTTGTTTGATTCTAAGTTCACAGGAAGAGATTCATTCTGCAAAATATAAGGATTTATTTAGCTAAAAACCCTCAGCATTCTATCACAAACTATCTGGAAAGGAATATTTGTGATCACCCTTAGTTTTTAAATGTGATGGAGAAAATGTGCCAGGTTTTAGTCAGTTGCTTAAATAACCTACTCAGACACAGTCAGTAAAAGACCCAACCACTTCTGGCTCACAGCTGAGTGTCTCTTACTACTGCAGAACATTCTCATTTGTCACCTCTGCAGGTGACAAATTCAGGAAGCAGTGGTGCAGGAGTGAACACAATAGTGTTCAGCCAGATTTCTGAAGACAAGCAGATTTTTTCTCAGACAAGCAGATCCTCTCACATGCAGCTTTTTTCTCTAGTCAAATTGAAACCAAGGTGGTTTGCTTCTCCTCTGTCCTCCTCTGTCTTGGCTCTCCATGTCACCAGATAGGCATCAGCACCTAGATTTCAAGAAGAGGAAGAGGGTCCTGGTCTTAAAGTTGTCTTCTGCTAAGACTATGTCAGGGGCCAAATGGCTCTTTTCAGTATTCCCACAAAAGGCTACACCAGTATTACCATGCATGTGATGACCCCTGGATCCTCATCTTTTCCTCCCCTTGACTTTGTCCTTGCCACAGCTTGTGCCTCACCTTTCCATGGCAGCTGGCACCTTGCTCCTCTCCAGATGTTGACTCTGTAGTAAGATTTTTAGCTTTTCCTTTCTTGCCCCCTCTTGCCCCTTATTTGTATTTTTCATCTTCCCAGCACAAGGAACATGTTTCTCTTTCCCGTTTCTCCTCCTTGCTGAAGAAAGGCATCAATTAGAAATTTAAATACTATAAGTCACTGCCCCTTGTCCCCTTCCCCCTTCCTGCTCGCCCTTCCCCCACCAACCCAACTCTCGGAGCATAAATCATTTTCTGTGGTCTGTAGCTCAGCTGGAAAAACTAACAAAACGGGTCTATAATGTCACCAGCATCTAATTTGGTGGATTTATGGGGTCTGGCCTTAAGCACTTGCTGCTTTACAGCGTGTGAGTTCACTCCTGCAGGAACTCCCTCCAGAGTGCAGCTCTTTATCCTTGACTGTGGCTGTCCACGGTCTCTGGAGCTTTGCACAGGGCAGATCCTACTCCCTTGGAAAATGGGAGCTCTCCTTTCTGTCCCACCCCTTGCCCTTGCTTGACAGACCTGAAAGAGGACTGTAAAATATTTCTGCAGCCAAGAAAGGCTTAGCAGTGGTGATGTACTGGTTGCAGCAGGCCAGAGTGGTAATAAAACCAAGGCAGACCTGTTGAGGTTCATGTACTGAGCAGGAAAGTCACACAGCTGGCTCTCTGCTGGTGCTCCCTCACACACAGATTGATCCTTTCCATCTCAAAATGTTTCTTTTTATTATTATTTATTTATTTATTGGTGACTGGCAGTGTCAGATAAAAGGGATTCACCAAGCATCTTGCTGAGGACATGCTTCTTTATGGAGCCCTGCTGGAAGGTGCCATTCTCTGCTGCATAGCTTGGCCCAGGCAAAGCAAGCACAAGGTGTGGAGCCAAGTGGTGGCAAACATCCCTCAGCTGAAATTCTTCTGGCTGCAGTAATTTTGTGACCACCTTCCAGGAGCAGCCTGTCCCCTGGAAGACCTAGAGTTGGTGAGCATTAGCTCTTACAGTCCATTAACACTCTGGCATTTGCCCCAGTAGAACTAGCTTAAAGTTAATTTGAGCCAAATCGTGCATCCAAGGCAGCTGCTGTTCAATGACAAGCCTACATCTAGGACACTCATTATGTTATCAAACACAAATGCCAAGTACTCAGGACACAGATCCACTGCCCTCAAAGCTAAACTCCACCTGAAAACAGTAGGCATGCTGCTTTAACTTTGGTTAGGTCCATGACCAGCTCAGAGCTGGCACTGGTCCTGGGATAACAGTCCTCAAGACCCAGAACACTGATGCACTGGTGCAGAGCAGGGACCTGGATTGGCTTGGTCTGGAGCAAGACATCAGAAGTGCCGATACGTGGAGCACAGACAGCTGGACAGCTTAGAAAGAGCTCAGCTCAAAGTGGCAAAGCCAGTGATGGAGCACTGAGAATTAAATTTGCTGGTTGCAAGCTGGCTCCGTTTGGGTGGAAGCTCTGGAGGAGTGTTTGCATGATGCTGTACAATGCTAGAAATGTAGGACTGGCTCTGGCAGCAAGAGAACCACCCTTTCAATGCTTTGAGGTGACCTTGCTGACCTGAGACTGGTTCTTCATAGTCAGCTCCGGTGTCCACATCTGTGTGTGTATGTATACATTTATAATTATATATGTGTGCGTGTGTATTTATATCCCAGGTATAAAACCTAAGATGATCCAGACACCAGAGTGTGAACTGAAGCAGTGTTGGCTCTCTTTTCTGTGCTTTCTGTGCTTATATATTTGCAATCTGGACATATATCTGTTTTCCAGGATAAACATACTTTCGGACAGAAGTATGTGCTGCAGCGCGGGTCAGGAAAGGGATGACAGCTCTGATTTACATGCCATTTCCCTTGCCTTAGCATATTAAACAGGTTTATTCTCTGTCCACCACCCCTTCTCCCTGGGACATTCACATCTCATGGAAACCACTGATGCTTTGTGGAAAGCTTGGAGAAGGCCCTCTTTGGGGGGCAATATCTGTCAAACTATGCCTGGTGTGTTTCTACCCTGACTCCTTGCATATATAGCTGCAGGGATGTCTGATTCAGCTTCTTGCTTTAGACACTGATAAGGTGTGGGTTTAATTCACAGCTCTTCCCATCAAATAATGGGGATGCAGGTTCACATGGAGCCTTGATCCTTTGAATCTCATTGTCTTCCCCCCCTACCTCAGGAACCTGTGAAATTTCCCAGCTGCATGAGAAAGTCAGTCCTGCAACCCTTAAAGGATAGAGAAACTGAGGAACAGCTTTCGAAAGGGAACCTGTCCAAAATTGCACCACACACATTTGGGAGAGCCAGTAAGAAACGCCAGATCTGTGGACTCCCACTGATTTACGTACATGTGCAAGCCACAAAGACCATCCAGGCTCACTTTCTGAAACCCACAAAATGCCCACAGCTCCTGCTGCTGTGCCAACATCATTCTGAATAATTTTATTGAAGCTATTTGCCTTTCTTATCAAGATATTTCCCAAGAAGAAGATGGTCTTAGGGTGAGGGTACTGATTTAAATTAAGGACGAAAAGGTCTTCAGAAAATATTATTTCTTTCTGCAACAAGTTTTGGTTGAGCTCAGAAAGTTCTTGTCAACATTAATTTTTGTTTAATGTGAAACATTTTTGTTTTCCACTCCTTGAAAAATCTCACCAGAAAGTTTAATTCTTTAATTCTATTTTTTTTTATGACAAGTACAAATTAACATTTCTTCTACTTATTTTGGCCATTTTTTTCCATCCACTTCTCTTCCAACCAAAAACACTTAGTGTTGGAATTTTATGCAAAAATTTCCATTGACAGATAAACATATTTTTTCTTTCTGTCCAAAATATTAGTAACCCAGTACAAATAGTTTTATTACTTGGTTTCTCACCAGACCCATTCTCACCACAGAGCCTTTGCTCATGGAAATGAACCCATTAGAGGAAAGGACACCACAATTTTTGCAATAGTGAAGGGTCATCCCTTGAGCCCCACAATTTTGCCTTCATCAGGTTTTAATATGTCAAAAGAGATACTACCATTTCTCTTTTTTTCATGTGATATGGGCAGCAAATGGTTCAATATGTGGCTGGTAATACTGATGTAATTTAAACAGCTGTCTCTACAGAAGCCAAGCCCTTACTATTAAATAACCTTTCTGTCATTCCTTAGCAGCTCTGGAAAGCCTTTTAGAGTTGTAAGGAGCAAAATTATTGCAACAGTTAGGTCTAGATAATACACTGTCATTAACATCTCTTGTCTCAGGGTCTCAGACTGTTTAACAAAGCTGAATTCTGCCAAATACTGCTTTAAAGTTATTACTTTTGACTACATGGAAAAATGGAATTGCAAGCATGGAATGGGATTCAGCTTGTTTAGGGTCAGTTGTCTAGGATGTCCAAGCTAAATCAGAACTCTTTATAGCCAAGGGAGAGACATGGACACCTCCAGGAGATGATTTGTCTCACCTATATTAAGACAAGATTCATCAAAACTCTGGACATGTCTTTTTGACCCCGTAGATTGTAGAAGAAGCCAAGAGGACTGACATAGACCGTCTGCCTGACCTCAGCTGGCTCAAGGTGGTATGATACATCAAATCCAAGATGTCAGGCAAATAAGGTCTGTGCTGAACACATTACCTCAGCTCATTTAATTGCCTATTTCGTCGTTGTATTTTTTATTTTTCCTTATCCTGCTTCTGTATGAAGGAGGATGCAGCAGGTTGGTCCTTCAATAGTGTCCAGTCGTTGTCTTTGGGGTTGACATGGAGTCACATAGAGCATTGTCCACCAGCAATAAAACCCAGTTTAATCGACTATGCAGAACTACACTTGCTGAGGGTCATGGCATTCATTTGTCAGATACGAACCCCTCAAATAGGTGTCTTCTGTCACTGCCAATCCCACTGTGTGTTCAGGGATGAACTCTCTCTTTCAGGCCCTTTTTTATGGCTCTTTGATGATCAGGAAGGAAAGACTTCAGAAGTGAAATTGTCTCAACAAATCCCTCTGAGACATCCTACTCCCTTAGCAGTCCTTGCAGCAGCAGATCCCCGGCATGCATTTTCCTGTCAACACCCTCGGAGAGAAATCCGAGCCCTGGTGTTTAAAGCCAGATGCTCAGCTTCCTTCCCTGCCTGCACACATGCCAATCTGTTAGGCTGGCCTCCTGCCTGTTCCCAGGTGGTGTGCCAGGATCAACAAGGCCTAGATACCAAGGAAAGAGAAGTGGCCTGGGAGAGCCTCTTGAAGCCCTCGTGCTGACATCCCCTCTGAAAGAGAATCCTCACAGTGACAGCTCGGAGCAAATGGCTGCCCCGTCTTCCACGGTAAGGGACATGAGCGCTTTGCTGACTGCATGTCTGACCTGCTTTGCTATTTTTGTACCTAGCAAGGGCCCAAGTTCCTGCAGGGGAAGGCCAGGCTCTTGGCCATATTTGGGAAAACAAGGGACTGGGAGCAAACACCGTGCTTCTGGACTGTGTTATGGTCAAATGATTACCTTCAACCCATGCAATGATGTGCATGGCTGAGACACTGACCTGGGACTGATCTCAGACAAGTTTCTGATGGGCTTCTCCAACAAGTGGCCCATAGAAACAACCATTGGGACACTTCCCATTAGAGACTTCCAGACACAACTAACCCAAAACACTGACTTTTGCAGACGCTACAGAGAGAAATTCAGAAGAATAGAGGCTCATATATCCCAGCAGCCTATCTCTAAGAGTCATCAGCAGGAAACATCTAGGAAAAGTTGACTACAGGTATCTTATTCCTGGTTCATGCTTCCAAAATGAAAGATTTAGGGACTTACTGATATGATCTTGAAGGTCTTTTCCAACCTTAATGATTCTATGATTCTATGATTATTATATTGGCTAGTACTGGTGGACTCACCTTTCAGGTCTTTGTCTATATGTCTTAGAGTTTTTAGTTTTCTGGCCTTCACAAAGCCCTATATTTACAGGTGTCACAGGTTTTACAGAGCTGTAAGTAGCCATGAATAAGATGAATAAAGAATAACCTGTTTTCAAGACAATTTTCAAATGATACCACAGAGAATGGTTCATGCTAATAGTAGGAGTCCCAATATGCTAGAATAGATCTTTGTGACTCATATCTAGAGGTTATGCTGCTTGAAGTCATATTTGCTTTGGGAAAGACAATGCAAAGGAGGTTAAATTCAGGTGAAGATAATTGTATTGTATGTTTATTCATGACAATTTCTGATTTAAATATAAAAAGCTTGATTTAGCAGCTTCATCTTTCTGTGCAGGACACTTCTCACTTAACCAGCCAAGTTATGCAGGTTTTCTCCAAGTTGTCTGGTCCTTCCCTGTGCTTAGCAGAGAATAGACACTTCCAGGATGCAAGCACTTTCATAGGCTCAAAAACATCTCAGAAGATGGAATGAACCATCTATCCTCATCTGAACTGACCTCAAAGGTGTTCAGGAAGCAGTGCCTGGGACATATTTTTCTTGAGATATCCAGGACAGTTGACATGGAGAAGTCCTGGAGATGCTGGAGATGTTTTTATTTTTTTCTCCAGTGATCACAAAGGGAGCCCTGGGTGATCAGTTCAGCCATATTGTAGACAACCATATCATGAATCTCACCCTCTTGTATTTCACTTCTGCATCAGCAGGAAGGCACTCCCAGTGAGACACAATCCCTGCCTATAGCAGGCAAGCCTGTGTTGTTCAAATCAAAACTCTCTCTTACCTGCTATGTACATATACCGGGACAATACTGCAAGTTTACTGGAAATACTAACTTCTGCTCACCTTCTTCCAGTGAATCCAAGACTTCTTTCTATTGAACTAGTTCTGGATTTCTGATCAGCATTTTAGGCTTCTGTTTCTCATCAACTGCGCATCACAAATCTGACCAGATAGTTGGCTTCCTTTTTAAAACATTTCCAAGTGAAAACAAAATCTGAAGCTTAATTATACAGTAGTAAATTACCCATTGAAAACTTCTTTTCATGAAAAACAGAGCAATTTCATCCCCCACCGCCACCACCTCCACCCTTGGAATAAATCCTGAAAAGTATAAATAGTGAGAAGCCAAAGAATTAGGGGGGATGCTAAACAGTGGGACTCTTGTTCTGTAACACTGAAGTGTGAGAACTGAGGAGGGTGAGTCTGTCTGGGTGAATCATGAGCTGACCATGTTTTGCTTACAGCCCGTTCCTTAATGTATAGTCTCATTGCCTCCAAATGTTAGACTGTTCCCCTGTAGACAATCCAGCAAGGGCAGAATTCAAAGTCTTGTAATTTGTCATGAAAAAAAAAAAGTGATATAAGATAAAGTGGTATAAAATAAATTAAGCATCTGTTAGATATACTAATTTGAGGGTGAACTTTTAATTAATATTATTTCATAATAGTGACGTAGGCCAGGGGAGGGTCACCTGTGTCATTAGTTGTGCCTATACCAGTTAAAAGCCGGCAGCGCTGTTCTCTGGCACTAAGGCTGGCTGGGTTAAGATAGACTGCATCCATAGCATTAAAATACCTTAGCTCTGAAATAAGGATGGCCTCATGTAAGCAGTCATTGTGAAGCAGTCCTTATCTTGCACTAAATTTTAGGCTTAATATAAAATTAATCTTATCTTAGTGTTTTATTATGGTGTTGGGCCCACACAACAGGTAGTTTAACTCATGGCTAGCAGAGAAGTAGAGTTCCAGCCAATTGGTATGAAAAATTGCCCTAGAATATTAGAAATGACTTCTGGATCTTCATAAAATTCACATGTGATGCAACCATTAAAGTATGTTAATTTATTGAAAATACTTATTATAGGATTCATTCTACCTAACTCCAGCCCTTAAAAGGTGTGTGTCTCGAAGAACCAGGCATTTAACCTTCCTCCATAGTTGACAGAGAAAGAAGAACCCCTAGATGACAATTTGTTCCTCAATTTGTATAAAACACACCAGCCTCACTTGTGTTTATGTCAAATAGTGAAGTGTGTTGATGTTTTTTTTGAGCTTATTTAGAATAGAGCTACCAGAGAAGAGGAACATGAATAAATACAGGGAAGCTAAACAATAAATTAGTGATTTTAAATTCTCACATATGTGGACAGTGGATTTATCATCTTCTAATGTCAGAGTCTCCATCTTAGTAAGTAATCCCAGGCTGTTTTTAGAGCTGATGAACACTAGTTAGCACAGCCATAGAAATGGAAGAAATCTCTGGAGATCTTTATCTGCCCCTCAGAACAGGAATAGACAAGAGTAGCCATCAATCAGTAATGTATCTGGACAGATCTAAGTCAAGAACAAAAATTAACATGGAGAAATCACAAGAAGACGCAATTGATGTGTGATAGTGTGGAATCAGAGGTAGTCACTTTATATAAGGGACAACAAAAATCAAGAGTTCAAGGCTAAAAAGCCACACAAACTTGCACATCAATACACCTTGCTCATTCATTTAGTTACTTCTTAAATTGAGCTGAGCTCTTTTCCCCAACCACTCTCACAGAGAGACTATTCCTGAGAGTCCCTCTTTGCCAATTAGAAAACAGAAGCATAAGAAATAAAAACAACAAAGCCTGTGAAGCACTGTGGCAGTACATCTTAACCAAAGTATTTCCATTACGTATCTCCCTTACTTTTAGGTTAAATTACATATTTTTAATTAATTTCTTTTTTCCACAGGAAGTAGTCACTTTTCACAAGCCATGACTCCAGACTCCAGAAGCCCAGTTTCCCGCTAGGAGTTGGTTTTGATGGAGCATTGTGCCAAAGCCACGTTGACAAAACCACAGTCAGAATGTGGCTTGCTTATGCAAAGATACAATACATGCAAGAAACAGCAAAGAGAAAAGGAAAGAAACACCAGGAGGTGGGGGACAAAGAGAGGCAACACATCTGACTTGAAGTTTTGTCTAGCCTTTGCTGTCTGCACGGCTTTGCTTCACAAAGCTGAAATGTCTGCCCTCCCTCCTTCCCCAGCAGCACAACACGGTCCCAAACAGGCTTTCTGTCTTTCTCCTTTCATGTTGATGAGAAGGGCAGGTCAGTGTTAGCAATCCCTCTGCAGCTCTGGTTTGATGCCTTGCTGAAGGGTGATAACATTTCACTGCTGAAAGGCAGAGGGGTGATTAGCGGGGATATAATGAAGGTAAGTGTGCAGGTAGGAATGTTTCAGAGCAGTCGGTCACCAATGTCCTCAAAGCCTCTATTGTTGCTCATAGCAGGGCTAACAATTTGTCCCTCTGAAGCATGCAGATATGGATCTATTGCCATCTCTCCGGAGAGCCATCCGACGGAGCTGCCTGAGGAATGATAGGGATCAGCCTCGGTGGCTCCTTCAGCCTGCTGGAATGGCTTCAGAAGGCGGCTGATGTCAGAAGTGGTGTGGAGCCTCCCTGCATCCCCACAGGGGCATCTTGTCAGCTATGGGCTCCAAACAGGGCTCCTGGGGTTAGGTTATACAGGTACTGGGTACAGATGCTGAGCTTCAAGTGATTTTGGATTCTCAGCAATACCTCCAGGTAGAGGTTTTCCATTCTGAGATCTTTTATCTTCACTAGGGTAAACCACGGTGTAGATGAGAACTCTGAAGGTTTAATTCACTATGTAATTGTTCAGGTTTACACTGCCTGGCTTCCTCTTACTTGGGCAGAATGAAACCACAGCTAAAAGAGAGAGCCAGAATGGTCTTTGTGCTGCTCCTTTCAGTCCAGCAGAGTATTCAATAAGCCTTGAGAGTTCTGCCTGTGTACACCAGGACAGTGACATCCATGGGGCTCTTAGACATGTTAAATAACTAGATGCCTCACACACAGAGCCTTATTTCTAAAGCAGAGTGTGAGCTTGAAGCCTAAACCCCAACTCTCTTGGGACCAGCTACCTAAGTGGCTCAGGGGCCAGACACCTACATGGTACCCCAGTGCTACAGGCACTGAGTTGTGTGAACTGGCCTTGAGCATTTAGAGGCTTTGACAGCAAAGATCAGCATAGTTACCGTGTTTATTTTCACCAGTTCAGGATCAGTCCTTAATGTTTCTTAAAAACATTAAGTGAAATTTTGGCCACCTGGTAGACAGTGAAAGCACCACCATGGGGTTTCATGTGATTTATCATCTCTTTTCCAAGGCAAGCAACTTAAAAAAATATAAAAGAGGAAAAAAAAAAGGAAAAAGGACCCATCAAAGTGGTAAGACTTGAGTTTAAAAACCAGAGAAAACAGATTGAATGACTAGCTTTACAACATGTCCCACTTCAGAAAGTGAAGGCGGATGTGGTTTGTCTTTGTTTTATTCTCATCACTCAGTGATGTCGGTTTGTCCCTGCTCAGAAAAGGGTGATAGTAACTCCACTTGATGCTCCAGTTTAGGGGGACAGAAAACTCTTCTGGTACTGTATGAACTTCCTTTGAGTTGTGTTTTTTTTTTTTTTTTTTTTTTTCCTCAGTGAGAATTTATGACTGGTGATTCAGAAAGTGAACCGGTGTTTATTTTCCTTTTCCTATGATACTCCACATTGCCTATGTTCCAGGAAACATGACATAGCTGTTATTGCTAGAAATGAGCTTTTTGCCAGTGGTTTACATTCAAAACTGGCTTCTGAAGGAAGGAATTCCTGGCAGCTCTCCTCAAACTGTATAGTTTTGTCCCTTGCAGTATCCCTGGACAATTTTTTTTCCAGATTTGCAAATCCAAACAGAAGATAGTTAAGAATTGCTTCTTGGGGCTGGGGATTGTGTATCTATTTTACCTTCTCTCCTCACTTTGATTAATCTCTGAAACAGATTAACGCATTCCGCAATGATTGCATTCTGCAAGATCCAGAAGAATTAGCAACCATTTATGGCCATATGCTGCACCCTCAGTGGGCAAAATGACATTGCTTCAGCAGCAGCCATGTGTGTACATTCTGCCTCTGCAAGAGGATACGGCTCCAGTAATATCAACACCATTAGATCAACAAGAGATACGAGTCAGTTTTATAATTGTGCTACCCAGCAACTAATAGCTTTAGGGAAAAATCTGGCTTAAATGGGAAATTATAATTAGTGCACTTGAAAGGACCAATTGTGTTAAGAAACATGAATTCTGTTTGCATGTTGATAGTACAGCAAGAGCAAAGGACACAAGAAGACTTCCCTCATTACAGGAAGATTTGTTAAAAGGCATCTTGTGAAGCTCTGAGTAGAAACAAAGATGAAAATCAAAGGACAGAAGGAAACAAGGATATTCAAATATTTTTTTTACATTCTGTTTTGCATTTCTGTGCATCATCGTGGACAAATACAGTTAATTAGAAGAAGAATTTTTCCATGTACCAACTGAGATGGACAATGTTTTCTCAGTGTTCCCCTCCCCCCCACCCCCCCCAGTTCTCAGCAAAATTTTGAAATTCACTGGCCTAGAACAGCAATTCACTAAACACCATTTGATTTTGCTGGTTTTGGCTGGCATCAGTCTGCCCCGTGGTGTCTATCTGGGTCTTAAGGAAATTACAAGTGGTTAACAAATAAAAGCCTAATTGTGCCAGATGTGGGACATTTTGGCAGCATTCGAGTTCCAGCAGTCTGATTACAACTCCTTTATTCATTCATTTCAGGGAACAAAACCTTGTAACAAAGTCTTCTTGGAAACAGCACCAAAATTGATGCTTTTAATTAAAAAAACAAAGAAAAAGAACGAATGAACAGAGTAATTACAATTGAGGCTTTTTGGTCTGACTTTTCCTACTGGAAAGTTGGAAAAGGTTATTGAAATGAACACTTTTTTGCCTGTGTCTAAACATTTTTATTACAAAGAATAAATGTATTTCCTGGACTACAAAAAGAAAAATACAAGGCAAAGCAGCTTTGCTTTCAGTGGTAATATTCTAAGCCATTTAAAGCAAACAGACGCGGTTCTCTGATCTATTTGGAGAAGGTTAACAAACCATGTAGCTGTGACCACAGCCTCTAGTCTTAAAACATTTTGTGTCCCCCCAGGCCAAAACTTATACCCACCTCAGACTTCCCATTTAGAAGTACACCCAGAGCACTGCGTAACTTTGACACTTTGTGCTGAGCATTTGCAGGTGAGCAGTGACCTTTACTTATTTTGTTTTTATTTTTATTTTTATTTTGGCAGATTTTTAGACCCTTACTGTCTCTTTAAAGCTCAGCTGCTGAAGGCTGAATCAATACATTCCAGTTTTACCTGAACAAAATCTTTGTATGTAAGAAGTGGAAATGATGTCAAAAGAAACTTGTGTGATAGTCCTAAATTGAGCAAGGCTGATGGGGGTGACATTTCTGATGGGTCCAGAAAACCTCTGTTTTAAGAAAGAGTTGTCCTCTTATGGATGGGAAAAATAAGGCACAAAATAAATTGTACATCTCTCTCCTCCCTGCTTCAGGAACAACCGCCTGCTTTCCAGACTGTCCTCACTTGTGAAAGCTTTGCTGCTCTTGAGCTTAGCTTCTTCCCTGTTACTAATATGCATTGACGTACTTCTTATGAGCAATTTTATCAATTTTCAGTCTTGCCTTAGTTTACCTGCAAATATCAAAGCACCTTGGTGTCCTCAAAAGCCAGACTCTTTACACATGATGTCCAACTAACCCTTCTCAGTGCCTGCTGCAGTCTGAGTCCCAACACTAGACTTGCAGAACTTTTGTTAGTCAAACTTACAGAGTTGGAAAAATAAGTAACAAATAAATAAATAAATAAGTAAATAAGCCAACAAAAACAAACAAACAAACAAAAACAAAAACAAACAAACAAAAACAAACAAACAAAAAAGAAGCAAACTTTTGCCATCAGATTAGGCACCTAGAAGGAATGACCACAAAATAGGCCAGGGAGAGAGCAACTACAGAGTTCACATGGTGGACTGGGATGCAGTCCTTGCTTTAATGAGCACTTAGTTATTCTACCTATGAGGTATGTGTTTGATAGCAGATAATGAGAAAAGACTCTTAGGAGACACAAGACCACCCTGTGAGAGATGGGGACCCCAGCTTCTGCCCCAGACAAGCAAAGAGGATGTGAACACTGGTTTTCTTCATTTTGTCAAACAGTTTGGCACAAGACTCTAAAACTGGCATTGTTACAGTTTCTTTTAATGCTGCTCTGTGAAAGATTAGGTGTGTTTGCACTTAAAAGATGAAGTTGTGCTAAGTCTGTGTACCCTGTAGTGCTTTCTGAACACTTTAGCACCCATAATTCAAGGACCTGTAGGACCTTGGCCCTACAGGGATTAGATGGGATTTGGAGAATTTACCTTCTTGACACAGGCTTATAAAAGGTATGTCTGGATTATACGTTAAACAAACACAGATATCCTTTGGCTTGGATGTTAGCTGGCATACAACGGCTCAAATTCATGCTAGCTAACTCATTGTCTTCCAAAACAAGGTATCTGGCATCTAACAGCAACTGGCTTGTCACAGGTCCTGCTTTGCATTCTTTAGTTGCTAAAATGGTAGGACCATTCCTTACCAGATATGGGGACTGTTCTTTGATATAGATCCTCGACTATGCTCAAGAGCTGTTTGGGAGTGCTGGATGGCCCTCACAAAAAAAACATGCCAGGGAGCTTGTAGACGTTAGCATGTCAGTGACAGTGGTAATTTAATAGCACAGATGTTGCTAGGTGGCTCTTAGGCTGCTTGGAAAAGCCAGGTCCAGACTCAGCCCTTACCATGCCCAGCATTAAAACACGTAGAAGGAAAATTCCCAGTCCCTAAGCTTAGACATCTAACTCAAGCTTTTGAGAAGACAACTCTATTAGTCATTTCTCCATGGGAAATGGGTGGGGAAAGAGTGCCACTTTTGGCACAAGAGCCGTGTCTCTAGGGCACACACCCAAGAAATAGAGAAACCTGGATTCAGGTCTCTGATCAGCTTGAGAAGTTTCAACCTTTGAACGCCTCCATATCAGGAAGGTACCTAGCTGCAGAGCTGAAGGTTAAGGGGTAGGAGGTGTCCCTTTCATTTGGTGTGAAAGGTGGGCTTCTGGGATGAAGGGATGAGCAGAAATCTGTGTCCTAGAGGACGAAAAGAAGATTTCTCTGGGAGTGGGTGATATGCACTCAAAATACCCAGGATACTGGTGGTTATGGCTCCGATGCGAAGATGAAGCTGTCTTATTGAGGGAGTCGTCAATGTCTAAGCTTGTAAAAAACACCAGGCAGAATTAAGTCTGATGAAGTAGCTGCGAATCCTAATAAAATCCTTATAATAGCACTTACGAACATTATTAAAAGAGAAGCTATTCAGTGCAGTGATTCTGACGCGATCTGCAGTGCTGCAGTTACCATCTCTGAATAAAAGTTGATCCACTGTTTTCTGCAGCACCGTGGAGATCAGTGATGATGAATAATATATATATATATATATATATATATATATATATATATATATATATTTACATCACTAGGCGGCCCAAAGGCCATTTGCCATCTGGCTTTTATTTAATAAACAAAGTGAATCAAATTAGATCAACAGAATAGTCAAGGACTCATTTGACTTTCAGATGGGGTTAAATACACACATCCCTCAACATCCTGAGGAGAAGTATTTTCAACACAAATAGACACTGGAGAAGGCTTTCAATGGCAGCTTTCAATATTTATTTCAGTGGAGAATTGCAGGGAAAAGGAAAAATAGGCCTCGAATAAATCATGTTCAAGATAACACAATTATAAGCACAGGCAAGTTGAAGTGGGCATCTGTTATTGTATAATTGTATAATACCTGATGAGAGACATACAGAAATATAATTACTCTAACTTGCCAGATTTTAAGGCAAGAAAATAGCTGTAGAACATCTCATCTAATTTATTCTAGATCACAAATCTTATAATTTCACTCAGTGGTCTCTGCATCGGACCCCATAACTTGTGTTTTTCTCATCTCTATCTTCCAGAAAGACACCTCTATGTGCAGATTAATCTATGCGTTTACTTTTAGCAACCAGATTCATTCAACCAAAGCACAAATAGAACTCATCTCATTTGATTTTCACCTGTACTTTAAAATCATGTTGACAGGCACCAGTGGTAATCTTAAATAGTAATTCCTTATTGGTTGGATCCCGTATCATATCTTTGTTAAGACTTCCTGAATTATGGAATCACACAGAATCATCTAGGTTGGAAGAGACCTCAAAGATCACCTAGTCCAACCTCTGACCTAACACTAACAAGTCCTCCACTAAACCACTAATAAAATTAATGTCAGATGAATTAGTGCATAGTTATGCCAGTTATTCCACTTTTCCACTGTGAGCAAGAAAACCAGGTTTAATATACAAACCCAAGACTACCCTTTCAGGGTCCAGTCTAAGACTTTCCCTGTTGCAATATCCTTTCTGCAACCGAGGCCAACAGCAGTTATTAGGCAAGAGTGTAAGAATAGAACAAATATATTGTTAATCTTATCTAGAATATTTTCTGTATTCTTCTTCTCTGTGACATGCACTAGTCATCCCCACACTTTTCCTCAGCACAAGCATCAGCCAGTCTGGTTTTCCAGGGTTCAGGCCCAGGCAAAAAGGCAGGAGGGCAGGAGTCTATTTATGACCCCTGAAATCAGTTGCACATGTCTGGGGAATGGCTTGCTTTGCTTAGGAAACTGCCAAAGCATTAGTCCTGCAGCCAGCCAGCTCTCCAGGGAGCTATCTAGGCCTACTGACTTGCAAATGCATAACCCTAGGAGATAATATTAAACACAATTTTTCATTACAGGTGGGGTGGAAAGTTGTTTCTCATGATACGAATCCAGCTTCCTGTGCCTTGTGAACTACAGAGCACAAATATGTATTGAATGCCCCACCATCATTCCTCAAAGCTTGATCATCTACGTCTGGAAATGGGCATTTATTTTTATTACAATGTCTGTCTTTTCTAAAAATATTCAAAACAAATTCCTAGGGTCCTGACAGCTGTGGAATGTAGCTTCTCTCATCATATTTCTCCATTTAATGCCTTCAAAATTATTGGCCCCTTGCCTTCTTCCCCTTCCCTCATTAGATTTTAACCTGGATTCTGCTGGAAGCCGGGCTGATATGATCGTGTTGATTTTTCCATCTGCCTGCCTGCCTTTCCCTGTTGCTTGTTGAACTTGCTGTCCATACCAGACAGAGGCGTAAAGCACTGCAAGGAATTACGTACCTACAAGGCTTATGAACATTGATGACTGATTAGAGGAGTGAGGAACAAGATGTAGGCAGTTATATTTCAGTCCCTTATTTTTTCTGAGATGAAAGCTGATCAATCAACAAGGATGGTCCATCTTGCTCAGCAGCTGGAGCGGCACATGATGAGGAAAAGAGGAGATGGACAGTGTGTTGCAGCAGGGAAGGGAAGAGATTCTACATGCAAGGGAGGACCTAGGACACCACGGCGAGGTGGGGACAGAGGTAGAACCCAAACCTGTGAAACTCTGCTTCATTAGCTCCACTGATAATGCTGCAGTGCTGCTATAAACAAAAATTATCTTGTTCATGTGTTTTAATTCTCACAACGTTCATTTCCTCCATAAGTCATCTGTGTTTTTATGAAAACACATAATTTTGACTGGGAATTATAACTATTTAATACATTCATTTTAACAACTCCCAGTTCTGAATTGCGTTTGTTCAGTCTCTGTTTTTCTTGTGGTCCATATCGCTGTCAGCTTCTCTTAGCACAGACAAATTTATTCTTTCAGGCAGTCGAATCATTGATGAATATAAATTTGCTTATCAGATCTCCTTCATTCACACTGGTTTTCCTCACTCTAATAATAATATCATATAGATATTATAAAGCTTTATTATTATTATTATTATTCAAATAAATATTATAGTTAGAAAAGATAGGAACAACATCTAATCTGTATTATCTTCTCTTTGACTACTTGGTATAACCAAAAGAAGGAACTACATTTTGGGGCACACAGTCTTTTCTGGGAGAGGTTAAGATTACTGAGATTGTATGGTCAAGAATATTGACTTGTATGGGAAAACTGCAGCAAAACAAAGGGAAGTGACAATCTCCCAGTAGACTGGGGAGGTCAGATAAAGTCTCCTGTACGTCTTCAGCTAGAATGTCACACTTTGCTACCTTCCTTCCTTGCAGACAAGAGACCGCTTGCACAAGTTGCTTACTGGCAGACATGATCAAAAAGGGTAGAATTTCTTGCTCATAAGAAAAGTATAGTGCGCAAATAATTGGAACAATTCACACCATCTTCTTAAATGGGGTGCAAGTCCCTGCCATAATTGATTTATTTTTGCTGTATATTAGGTAATATGAACATTTTTTCTTGCTGCCTATAAAACACAAATGTTTCCCAATTAAACAGGGATAGGACTGAGTAAGCACAGCACTATCATCATCCCTCCACAACTAATTTCCTAACAGGAGCTTCACTGAAATGTAGCACAGGCAAGTAGTGTCCCTGTGAAGGCTGGAGGGGAGTGTTTTCAGGACAGTGTCTGGGAAGGCAGGAAAGACACAGCATGCTCAGGAAGGGGCTTCTCCCATGAAGAAATGGAGAAAAGCTGCTGGGCTCCAAAATGACTTTGACTTCCTGGTGTCTCTGAGTTTTCACTTGGAAGTCTGGGAGCCCTCGTTAGTTTATGGTTATGAATATTTTAGTTCATTGCTGGATTTCAAGTGCCCATTTACATAAGTTTGACACTTGCCCATGACTACATGAGGTCAACCGACATGAATCACCTCCCAACCTGCCGTGGAGACTGACATGGGGAAGGGTGGGGTTCCTGGGCTTGTTTTCACCCCAGCAGCTGAAGACATGAATGGGCGGAGCAAGGACACACCCTGCAGAATTAAACCTGGAGATGATAAAGAATCCATGGACAGCATGGATTTCAGATCAAGATACCAGGGGATACTGAAGAGCCAGGGTCCTTTACGTAGGGACTTGAGAAGGTTGTATTTGTCCGATGGTGTCTGAAAGATGCGGGGACTAACTCCAGTCATTGTAGGGCTGGTATCTTCACCAGCTCAGGTGAATTGCTGATTTCTCTATCCTGACTGCTAAATAACAAAAGTTTGCCAATAATATTGAAAATCACTGTTGGCAGATTTTGAAGAGTAGAACACCAAGATGTAATAATCTTTCCCCCAAATCAGAGCTTGGAGGTGCTTCCATTGGTGTGATATTTCCTTTGAATAAGGTGTCAGCTCTTCTCATTTAGTCCAGAATGTAAAACCGGTTCTTCTGTGCTCTCTAGAGCAGCTGTCTTCCCAGTGCTTCCTGCAGTCCCTGTTCCCAGGTCTATGCCCTGGCCTTTCCTAACTTCAGATTTGGAAAAAACTATCCATTTTTGTTCCTCATGCCCTCATGCCTCCTGTCCTCATGCACGTCCTTTCAGAGGGCAGGGACATGAGCTGCAGAACATTTGAGTAGGTCCTCTGTACTGCAGGCAGGGAGTTTGGATAATTTTTGATTACCTAAAGACAGATTGGCCATCTAACTGAGAAAATTGTCCATTGAGAAAGATTTGATTGAAATACTGCTGTAGATAACCCAAGATTATGCTTCAATAATTGGAGATTAAATGTTGCAGCTCTGGCTTCTTCCTTCAAAGGTGATCAAAGGATTTAACGACTGGTCTGCTTAAGACCGGTCTGCACACCACAAGGCTATTTCTCCATCAGGGAATTAGAAAATGAATATCATCCATTCCTGGGAAAGCACTGAAATGAAGAACCGGGGTCCAGGATCAAAGACCCAGAACCAGAGTTTGGGATTCATTTGAAGCAGCAGCCCCCAGAGCCGTTTGCATTCCAGGCCCTTTATGTCAGGATCACATGAAAAACAGATGCAAAAATAATATTTCTGGCTTTTAACATTGCATAGAAATGAGTATGTAGCCCCCAGTCTTGAGAGAGCATCAGCAGCAGGGGTGATCAGGGAACCAGATGGGGGCTACATCCCTCAGCAGCAACCTCAGGCACTAGCACTGGTGTTGGTGTGGCAGAGCAGAACAAATCCATGTGCAAAGAGGAATGTCATTTCCCATCTGCAGAGCAGACACAGGTCCAGGAGAGAGGCAGCGAGTGAGAGAAGCACTCACTCCACTAAATGCCATCCAGTGTGGCACATCGGCTGACCTCGCCGCCCTGAGCCCAAACTTTGGACAGTATTGTTTCTGCTGACAGCCCCCTGGCTCCACTCCATCCCTGGGATCAGGTGTCTGGAGGCTTTAATTTGCCACATGGATAGCGGGTTTGCCCACAGGAGCTTGAGAAGCAAAACATGTGGGGGTTATAACACTAAAAAAGATCAGGTGATGTGGGTATAGCCTTCCACTTCAAGGAGCGTGAATGTGACTGAGATCATCACATTCCTTAGACACCTTCTGTCCAGTAAAGGAGAACTAAACTAAGTCTGTGGAGGAAGTTTGATCAGTTTAGGCCAGCCTCTCAGGAGGCATAACTCAGCACCATTTCCTCTACATCCACAGGACCATTCTGGCTGTCACCAGCAAAGTGGTTGGCTCCTTGGGCTACAAGAGAAAGACAAAGGCTGGAGAAAATCAATCAAGGCTGAAAAGACAGACTGAATCTTTCAGCTGCAGGGAAGCAGGGAATTTGTCTGAATGAAAGAGCTGTTGGTGTCTTCAGGTGTGAAAAATGCAACCTGTTTTTTACATTTTTGCATTTTTTTTTTTTTTCATTTTGCATTTGCTGATGCAAATGTGACAAGAGAAGTGCGTGTGTGTTTATGTATTTTGTCTATATTATTGAGTTTAAAGTGCCAGGGAATATTCCTAAGCACTGGAAGATGGCTGAGTTTATACTTTTGCATTGCTAACATGTGCCCTAGCACAATTTTTTCCCAGGCCAACTGGCAGTCTTCCAAAAAAATCCTTATGCACAATTTGAGGTTAGTACAAGCCAGGGACCATTCCCAATACATAGTTTGAGATATTTACCACCACCCTGTGTTTGTAAGAGGTTTAACTGGAAGGACGTATGACTAAGCCAGCTCCACAAAGTGCCTGATAGATACCAGGAAAGTGATCTTCTCTCTGCTTCTTCCTTCCTCAGATTTCCTACCTCAATCCCATGGAAACATGGGATTCTTCCACTTCTTGGAAACATGGAGTGGAGAGTATGATTTAGCAGGCAGTGTGAACTGGAGTAGGTGACTGACTTCTGCAGCCAAAGCACATCACAAATCTCAAAGTGAAACTCAGTCAAAATCTCAGGAGATTTGATCTAAAAACCCTAAAGGGATTTATGTTTCCTTACAACAAGGCCAGTAGTCATTGGAGAGAGTGTTAAATCCCACTATGCTGCAACCTTTGCAGCATTTAACGAAGGCACCGTGACCCTGAGGAGTTAAGCAGGGTCATTTCTAATTTGCAAATGATTTGGAAAGTGGCATGAATACTTCCTTCCAGGAACACTGCCTGGAATGACACTTCTGCATGCTAGGTCATGCTGTAACTACAAGTAGTAAGAGTAACAATCAAATAAAATTGACATATTTGCATACTTGGAAATGAAATAAAAGACAATATGGGACAGGGATGTGCAACATGTAGCTGTGTTTTAAAGTTTTGTGTGACAGATTTAAAAAAAAAAAAAGAATAAGAATAAAATGCTAAAAAACGTATGTATTTCTGAGGTTTAAATATTGTGCAAAGCGGACAACTCAAGCATGAGAAAATAATACTAAAGGAGAGAACTAGAGGTACAGAGCAGCTTTATTCCCAAAGGATGCCTGGCAGTTGCAAGTTTTCAAATTATTTTTAACAGCAGACAGGTTTCACTTATGCATCCATTTTTGGGAACCTCAGAGTGAAATATGGTAACTGATGTCTGTATTACTGTTTTGTCATTGTTATTTTTACAGTTATGCTTTGAATTCATTGTCAAAGAGAAGAACCCAGTCATACAAGGTTCTCTGTAAGGACAGAAGCAATGGAAAAAACTTGTTCCAAAATAAACTTACTCTACTCATTCATGTACAAAACTGTGATGGGGAGCAGTGACACATAAATGGGGGGGGAAGAGAAACTATGGATAAATCTGCACACACACACACACACACAAAATAAAATATATATATATATTTTAGGACAGATAAGTAGGTAAAAAGATTCTGACAAAACAAAAATACTGAGCACTGGGATGAGAAATAAAATATCCTATACATTTACTTCTTCTCTCTCACAGGCCAATTCTTGAGTGAGAAAGAGATATGTCAGGAAGGAAGGGGGTAAGGGGCAGAGGAAGGAATGGAGGGATAATGAAAGGGTTGAATGATTACAATGCATCTCTCTTCCCTCCATTCAAAACACATGGCAGCACTGATGAGGCAATATATGATTTCCAGCTGTGTAAAGCCACAAACACTCATATATTTTACAAATATTTGCCCAAGAAAAATATGATTGCATAGCTATCCTTGCTTTGTCCTCATATTCAAATGAAATGCTTCTTAAAAGGAAGCTTTTCCGAGTCACTTCTTGGGCAACACACATATCTGGAGCAAGCAATGCCCTTGATCAGTGTTTTCTTCTTTTTCAAGCTTATCAAGGCAGCAGATATACAGGCAGAGGGGTTCTCAACAGGCAGCCACGCCAACAACCATCCCAGAATAACAGCCCTGCATCTAGTGAGAACATGGGGTACTAAAAACACTCCCAGCCCTTTATATGAAGATCCGGAATTCAGCAGGACCA
Organism: Aythya ferina; assembly: GCF_964211825.1. Taxonomy (NCBI): domain Eukaryota; kingdom Metazoa; phylum Chordata; class Aves; order Anseriformes; family Anatidae; genus Aythya; species Aythya ferina. Next base: position 2,310,694 of record NC_140297.1, read on the forward strand.
AAATGTGGCTCCTTCTTTAAAGGGATACTTATGGCCTAGAACTCTTCTGGGCATACCTTGCACCATCTAATGGGGCACAGTTCTACGTATGGAAAAGAGGATGTTCTTTCTAAGTACAAACAGTCTGTCTCCACTTATCTCTCTTGTGATGGCCATGGCCAATGTCTCCAGCTTGATGTGAAATAAGAAGGAAGCTAGCATAGGTGCCTCATAGATGTTACAAGAAAAACATAGCTACACTGCAGGCTGCACAAGGAATATTTGCTGGATCTCAGAGAGGACTTATTGTCCCATTTAGCAGGGCAGTAGCTATCATGAGAGAAGGTGTATACACTCAGAGGTATAAAAGGGACTGTAGGAAAATCCATATTTGGCTGTAACATACATTATATTTATCTTATCCAAGAGTGAACAGAACTGAGGCTGGAAAGAAGCAAATGAGGATTGATGGGTTTTCATTTGCTTTCTACAGCAAACTGAAAACTCCCAGCTCCTGTCAAACAGAGCATGTGTATGGGGAGGGATAAGGGGAAAAAGAGAGAGTTTCTGAGTGCAACAACTATTGTATTAATTAGAGTTCATGTGTGAATTGCCTTGTATTCACCAGCAAGAGTTCTGGTTGATAACACTGAAGTGAGCGTTAAATGCATTCCTGTACACTTGCCATGGATAGCCAAATGCTGTGGTGGAGGATATCAAGGGAAACAAAAAGAAAACTAGCCAGGTAATTAATCTGCATTGGCTCAAGTTGTCCTCTGCGCACTGTCTTCAGCCCGAATGTGTTGAACAGGTGATACCAGGGTGTCACTATGATAATTTCTTAGCTTTGTTCTGTTTCCTATGCAGTCTTTGGCAACTTCACCTTCTTGGTCAGTTCACTTGGTCACTTCACCTTCTGATGTCTCAGCTTCCTCAATAAGGGAATACTTTACCTGCAGGAAGGGCAGGGACAAGATATAGCCATGAAACTGGTGGGAGGTGGAAGACATTCCTCATCCAATATCCTGGTGCTCCCATCCATTGATACTGATGACATCAAGTAAATGCTGATTAAGCAGGTCTTAAATTTGCAGGTTCTTTCAGTTTCTACAAGAGGTGAAATTCATCTGAACCACTTTGGAATGAGCTGAGTTGATCTATGGTTGACATCTGTAGCTAAATGAATTCAGTATTCCTGCCTCCTGGTTCCCCTTTCATGAGGAAGAATTAATAATACTGCCTCATCTTTTAGAGGTGCCTGCCTATTCACTGGTGGTGGTTGCAGCAAGTGCTGACATTATCTGGGGAAGCTCAACTTTGCCAAACTAAATCTTCAACTGATTTTATTTTATTTTATATTATTTTATTTTGTTTTAATTACTTTTTTTTTTTTTTTTTTGGGGGGGGGGAGAAGGCACAGGTGAGGGGAGGTGGTGTTCATATGCCTGAATACTCTTACCAAGTATTTGTCTTTACATTTCTAAAATATTTTCAGACACAAGAAAAGCCTGGAGTTTAGTTGCACATCAGTAAATAATCCTCTGAAAACTTCCACAAAAACAGATTTGGACAAATTCTCCCCAGCCTTTGTACAAAGTCTTCTGACATTGTAAACAACTACATTTTTTCAGATGAAACAATCTAGGGTTTTACTCTGGGGCTATATAGCACACACGCTTTATTTATTTATTTATTTATTTATTTATTTATTTATTTATTTAATGAATTGAGCCCTGAAGCCATATCTGAAGAACTAATGCTTATAAGTAGGCTATTGACTGTAACTGAGGTCCATGGGTACAGCATTTAATGCACTCACAGTTACAGCAGTGAGAGCAATAGGCCAAGCAGAACATTGCTGCACAGTGGGGTGTGTAGTGGCCGAGAGTTCAGTAAAGATATATTTCTGATCCCTTAGCTTGACCTTGTAATTGTTTGGATGCCTAAATTGTCTCCCTTAAATTAGAAAACAGACTGGAGACTGGTTGGTTTGTACAATAAAGAGCTTTGTTAATCTTGAATTGTTGAGGCCTATTCTTCATTCTGTTGTTGGCATCATTTCCTCAAAGCAGGACATGCTGTCACAGAAGGAAATAAAGAGATGGATGGACGTCTTTGTGGAAGAGCCAGGTGGTTAAGTGAGACAGCTGGCCACAGACAAACAGAAATTATGGCTAATGATCAAGCTAGGTACCAGCCAGAGTCAACAAACTCCATACTGGCTTATTCCAAATTTGGTGTCTAAACTTAGCAGGGCACCCTGATGTGCATGTAAACCTCCAAACTCTTCCTCTCCTGGAAAATGTTTTTCCTTCTCTAATTTCAAGCGGCAGACATCTACATTTCCAAAAGCAGCATTGGTGACACGTTTGAGAGTTTAAATAGCAGAACAAAATGGAGAGGAAAGAAAAGGTTCTCATCTGATTATCCCAAAGTGCCAGTATTAAGTAGTATCAGAAGCTAAAATCTTCTGATTGAGTTTCATCTTCCATCCATTGTCACTCAAATCCTTCCCTTTAATTTCTTTTATGGCATCTTTAACTCATCTCTGGTAAAGGAGGTCAATGCAAACATCCCACCTCTCTGACAGACATCCAGTAAAGGATTCTTCTAAACTCATGGTTCATCCTGAGGGCATCCACACTGGAGGAGAAAATTTCTTTTGTGTAAGGAGGTCAAACCTGGTCCTGTGAGCAAAACTCCTAAGAATATGTCTCCTTCCTTGTGTTATATAGTTTTTTAAATAAAGTACATTATTACATATAATTTGATTCAGAATAGAGACAAGGATAGACACTCCCAATGCTTAGAGAAAACACTTTGAACATTTAAATCTGATTTCCTGGCTCATTTAAATCCAATTTTCTTAAAAACAAACACATACACCAACAACAAAACAGTTATTCCCATTTCATGACAAATAGGCCAAATCCTCCATTAGACAGACTTGATTGATGCTCATGGGATGACACCCCTTTGTGATGTGGTGGTCTTAAGTGACATTAAGTTGCTGGTGCAACTTGTTCCCAAGTTTAAGGGGATGAATCTTCTTTCCTCTTGCATAACTGCAACCTCTGTCCTTTAATTTTCCTTGAAATATAGAAAAGTTTGGATTGGAAGGGACCTTAAAGCCCCTTCAATTCCACCCCCCTGCCATGGGCAGGGACTCCTCCCATGAGCCCAGGTTGCTCCCAGCCCTATCCAGCTTGGCCTTGGGCACTGCCAGGGATGGGGCACCCACAGCTCCTCTGGGCAGCCTGGGACAGGGCCTCACCACCCTCATGTTGAAGTATTTCTTCCTTCCATCTAATCTAAATCTACCTTCTTTTACTTTAAAACTGTTAACCCTTGTCCTATCACTACACTCCCTGTTCCTTTCAAGATGAAAGACGTCCTTGCCAGACTCTCAGCAATAAGACCTTGCATAAAATACCTCTAAAAACAACCCACCTCTAAAAAAAAAAACAGCCAGCAAACCAGAGAACCCCAAGCTTGCCCTTTGCCCTGCAAAAGCACACATTTTCTTTACCAATACCAGGAATCCCAGGGGCTCCCCCCTGCTAATAAAGGTAAGTATGTACATAAACATTTGCAAGGGCGGGGGGGTGATGAGGTGTTAAGTGGAAATTTCTTTACTTAGCAGTGTTGATTTGTGAGTCTTGGGGGAAATATGCTAGGGGCCTCAATGAAGAGGCTCTGGATTGATTTTACTCTTATCCCCTTGTGTCAACCAGAGAGGTAGTAAATAAATAAAAATAATGATTATATTTTTTGCTGTGTTATAGTACTATTCTTCTAGAGACCCAAGCATCTGTCAAAACAGGCATTGCTATCTCCATTTTCAGAATTTATTTACAATTATACAGTGAGCTACTGAGGATAGAGCCTAGGTTTCTCCGTGTCCTCAAGCTTTGGACTCTGAGCACTGAGGGAGTTACTAAGCTGAGGCTGCCTGCATTTAAATAAAACTTATCATGCATACTTCAGCTATTGAAATCCAGGCTGGCTGGAATGCTGGGGTTAGCCAGATTACATTTCATACATGCACGCCTGACAATTTCACTTACCTAATTCTTACTTTCAAAGGAAAAAAACATGCCGGTGCCTCTTTTGCACAACAAATGGATCCTATTAACTCAGAATAGCTTTGGTTTTAACTTTATAGTTTCAGGCTTCCTGGTAGTGTATTGCAAGGTTTATACCTCAATTCTTCATAGGATATAAATCTGAAATAAAAATATATGCCCAGGTTTTAGTTAGGGCATGGTCTTTTATTTGGGTGGGGTGTGTGTGGGGGTTAGGTTTGTGCATTTGAAAAAGTATAAATATTTATACACACAGTTTCACTGATTCAAATTGGCTAGCTCTCTGGTAGGTCAGAAGTTCAATTCTGAAATCATCTGAGGTTCAAGCTTTCATGTCTTGGGGTCTGTTTGGTATGTAAGGAACTGAAATTTTCCCTGTGCTGGTCCCCACCCATATTCTGGTAAGATTAATCTGGTTCATATGCCTCAGCATTGGCCTGGGTTTTCAACCCCTGAGAATGTGCTTTCATGTTTAGAAAAGATTAACAGGGTGGTTGAGTTGGATCAAGCTAGAAGTGAGACAAGATCATCCCTCTCCAATTCAAAGGCTATCTCAAATCATTGTCCAGGGATGCAATCAGAGATGAGTGAAAGCAAATGGAATTTAGCCATGTTTACTGCCACACAGAAGTAATTTCTACAAATGTCTGACAATGCAGGCTGCAAAGAACTCTTCTGACTTCTTCACTTTTCATCTACGAAGAAAGTGAATTTCCTTGCTTTCCTTTTCACCTCCTGCTTTGGTCATAAATTTCATTGCATGGGATGTTTTCAAGTTTCATTGCTTTTCTTCTGTATCAGAATAGGGACGCTTTCGCATAAATTGGTAATTCCATATAAATGGGAAAATGCTTCCTGCCCCACTTTAGCAAATATTGTTTGTTATTTTTCCAAAGTATGAAAAATGCCTAGAAAGGAGGATGAGAGGGATCAAAAGTCAAAGTCCTGCCAAACAGTCTGCATAGGCTGTGGGATCTCCTTTCTTAGTTCAATAAGCCTCACAAAATGATCTGTTCCTGAAAGCCATCAACACTAAAACCCCATCAGTTTCACTGTGGCCAGGCTTCCCCTTTTGATTTCTATGGATATCTCCATTCCTGTGGCTGGTGAGTTCTTCTGAAGAATAATAAATAATGGCTTCATCTGCATGAGTAAACTAAACAGAGCTAAGCCCTGGCTCAGGCATTTCTCTGGCTCTGAGGCCAACTAAGCATAGTCTGACCACATTTAAGTTATTAAACTTGCATAGTCTACACAAGAGGGTGTCTACATTTGAGTTGTCTATATTTGAGTTGTCTATGGGGAAATAGTCCCTGGACTATGCTAATTCCTGAAGTATGGGAGAATCATTAATTATCTGGGCCAAAACAATGCTGGGGACTGTTGCAGCAATCTACTCATCTAAGGGATTGAATTCCAGGGCCTGGGAATGCTCCCTGGTGCCGATCTTTTTTTTCTCTTGGATAGACGTGGCCAACGTGTCCTCACAGCACACTAACAGGGGCAGCACACTTCTGCATCCATGTTAGATTACCATTTCACAGGCAATCTCTGAATGAACCAAGCAATGAAGCTGTTCACAGCAGAAATAACCTGTCTGAATCCCATCAGAATCTTGTTTAATCTTCTATGGCCAATGTCTACTACTGTGAGCCACTGTTACACTTGGTAATCAGCTGTCTCTGGTGGCCACTTTCTCTTGTACCTCTGGAAGTTGGCTTCTGCTGGGAGCATCTGTTCTTTGCTTGTCCTGTACCTTGGACTACTTTCTGGGTTGGAGCAAAGCATTTACAACTCAACTCTAAAGCAGAAAACTGTTTTGCTTTTATTATTAGTATTATTATTCCCAGAGGAATGTCTGTGTCTCAGTCAGCCCTAGGTGTCAGGGCCAAGATTGGGCTCTTTTGTGTTTGGCTCTGGAAGATAGGGAGATTGCCTTTGTTTGGCAAAACTGCCTTTCTAAACAGCTGGCACAGAGAGAGAGGAGGAAAAAGAAAAGGATTTCATCTTCTCCCCCAAACTCTTTCACATCCATCCAGTGATTCCTCCATGTCTGATTTTAAACCAAAAGGCTGATATTAAAACAACATTCACTTCTCATTTGATCTGAGCAAAAGACAGAGAAATAAGAAAAGATCCCCCCAAAAAACGGCCAGCCGTAGCACTGGCGGAGTGCCAGGGAATGTGGGGAGGATCGGGGCTGTGGGGTTGGAGGAATGCAGGCCTTCCTATCTCTTTTCCCAAACATTCCCTTCTGCAGCAGACTAAATATTTTCACATGCTGCTGCTGGAACACCCGGGTTCATGGTCAAACAGAGGCGCAGCGAGCAGGGCCCGCCTTGCGCTCCTGGGGCAGTGGTCCTCATTACAGCCTGGCCTGGGGCCAACTGCCTGGCACCGAGTATCACCACAGTTTCTTTTCTTCATCCAATGCCTTTCAGGCTTTCTTTTCCTCTTGTTTTTCCACCGACCCTCCCTAATTTCACCTTGTGTTGCAGGTAGCAGTTGATTTCACCCCACTCACCAGTAGGTTTTGTTGTCCTCGGTTCAGGGAAGGGAGCCTCTAAGAAAGTCATTGTGTGACCCTAGGGAAACCCAAGACCCATGTATATCAGGATCCTTCATCCAAGACAGGTAGGTGACCACAATTATTGCAGCTCCAACAGTTCAAAGCTGGCCACTGGCTAGGAATTGGCAGAAGGAAGTTCATATCATCACAGCCAGCCCCTGCCAAAGACTTCTTGTTTGGTCTTGGACAATCCAAGAGTTATCATCAGCCACATGGGGCTGAGTTTCTTTCTGTTTTCCTTACTTTATAGATGATATTCTAAAGCACATTTATTTATCATTGTAAAGTGTTTCAGCATTACATTGAGGGAGGCAGGAGGAACAGATAGATAAATTTATTGGTAAGAGTTGTGTTGAGAAAGTCTGATTACAGACTCTCTTTGGATGTATAAAATAACGAACAGGACTAACCCTTGCTGATGTTCTTCACCTCCTCATGTGGGATTTAGCTAGCAGTTTCACCCACTTAAATGAGCACATGTGGTACAAGCATGATCTTGTTGTAATTGACGGACACCTAGTTAATAAAAGTGAAGGAGCTATACATCTCTGCCTAAAGCAAAGACTTACATTTTTCCAGCTACACATGTCTAGACTCCACAGAATAAAATTTGCTTTTCCACATGGACTCCTGGCATTTGCCAGAAGGGAGGAGGTTTGCCATAGATCCTATGCTGTATCTGCAAGCCCTATGTAGATGACTTGGGTATTCCGAGGTATTTCAAATAGCACCAGGCACAAAGGTATGTGGAACAGAGTCCCATCCCTAATGCATATACAGATGCTGTGATGTGGACTCTTTTAGGTGATTGTGTCTGTACTGCAGTGAAACATTAATAGCAGAACAACAATGACCAGGATTTCTTTGGACAGCATATTCTCAGTAAAACGGTGACCAAAGTGTCTTGGAAATCATTTTTACATGCAGCTTCTCATGAAATATAGCGTTCATGTATAGCCTTCTTCTGGAGGCCCACTAGGATGTGCTTTCATGCCTAAAATGAATTCAGACACTTTCATTTAGTCAACAAATTGTGATCTGGAGGAAAAACGTAACTTCAGATTAAGACACTTTTATAATTCCACATATCAGCATCTGTGTTTGAATTAGATGTCTGAGACCCCCTCCCTTTATTCAGTCCCCCATTTTGTTTTGTTTGGAGGGCTTGGCGCTCCTTGCACCTGGAGTGGATGGTAGTATTCAAGAGTCCCTTATGTCTGTGGATGTTGGTTCCTTACTTTCTGCCAGACATTTTTAAATCTAGCCTTCCCTTCTCCCTCTCCCCAACATACACATTTGTCCCTTAATTTAGTGATGAAGAAAGGTTTCCAGAGTCTTTCGGTAAGATACAATTTTTCCTAACATGAGTAACTCACTTCCCACCGTAAAACTGACTTCCCGCTAGGAAGGGACCAGGGAATTCAGGTAGAAAGACTTTCCATCTCATGAAACTTTGTCAACAAAGAAGTGTTACTGTGACTTTACATGTGACCTGTTAACTGTCACTCCTTTCAAGAGTTGCATTGGCAGGTTTCCACTGATTTTGGTTCTGGCAAACCAACACATGCTCAAAGCTGGCTCAGATATATCTGCATGGAGCTACGTTGTGCTATATTCATAATTCATTCTGAAGATATTTTATCTTCCTCTGATTCACCAGGCATTGGCCATTTTCAGAGATGGAATATCCCATTAGATGGACTGCTAGATAGCAAAGTATTTTGGTGATACCTTTGATGTCTTGAAGTACCTGAAGGTGGGGGAACATCCCTTGATAATTGCTAACATATGAGGGGAAAGTCTGACTTTTCACACCATGCTTTCTGTATTGCCCAGAGGGGACATTTGAAATCAGGGAGATGTAGCACTCTTTTTTTTTTTTTTTCTTTTTTTTTTTTTTTTTTCTTCACAATCCCTCCTGTGAAGTTTTCCCAACACTTTTGTGCCAGGAAAAAAAGAAAAACAAAATAAGAGATCATTTTGTTTTTTCCAGATATTCTTGTCATAGGGTCATTTATGTAAGGATAGGTTGGCTTTTTTTTTTTTTTTTTTTTTTTTAATTCTTTCTTTCTTTCCCTTAGTAATACCTGTAGCCTTTGTCTGTTGTATTTATGGGGAGTATCTAGAGTCTAGCACTCACCCTGAATTTCAAACAGCTTTTTGTGTGCCCAGCTAGAAGCATCAGTACCAAACCAGGCAGGAAAATAATTCTGAATATTGTGAGCTTTGTCTCTACAGTGCATATCTGCATGCATGATTTATTTTCCTTTTTTCTATGTAACCAAGATATCTAATGTTAGCACTAAAGAAACTGCAGGGCAATGAAGTGTGATCAGGAGCTGAAATATCTGGATTCTCTGCTTATACTTATCATAGGCTTACTGGGAAATGTTCAGAGAAACTTTAAGGACATGTTTGCTAGTCTACTGAAGATGGGTTTATAACCTGTCATAATGTACCTGTGCTAGCTGAGTCCTGACAGCATGAGAGGTGGGAGTTACAAGGACACAAAGATTTCAATTAATGTGAAAAAATGGATGATTTGGCCAGGAGGGTCTGTGTAGTTACTGATATCATCACTACCTGTTAAAACCTTTACTACCAGAGTATGTTTTATAATTGTCGATGGTAGTTAATCCACCCAGATTAGAGCCACTAGTGCTCAATCCAATAGAGCACTACTGGTTTCATTAGAAAGCATATGGATGTGTTCTTTTTTGTATTTATTTTATTATTTTTTTTTTTTTGTGGAGGAGAGTCTAAAATCATTGGACAACTGCTGGTGCTCAAAAGTTGTCACAATCCATCATGTGCAATTTACCCAAATCCCACTTTTGTTTCCACATTCACTCTTTTTTTTTTTTTTTTTTTTTTTTTTTTTCCCTCTCCTATTTTTAGTGTTTGCCATTTCCTTCATGTTCCCATTGTCAGAGCTGATCTCTGCAAAAGGGGAACATTTGCTACTTGTTCTTCCTGCGCTTGCCTGGTACAGCAATGTTCTGGCTTTGACTTCTCTTGGGAGGACATTTTATCTTAAGCAAATATTGAATTTCTGGGATTAATATACCAGCTGGTTAGGAAGCAAAACAAGCCAGTTCCAAGAAGCATTTGCTTACTGATAGCAATCGAGATAGTGTGTGTTGATTGGGTCTTGATGTCTTCTAATTATAGATATAGAAGACTAATTTATAAACATTAACAATCACAGATTTCAAGTCAGTACTAATCCACTAAATCTATACAACTATAGTGATATGCATTACCAAATGTCCTAGCCTCAGTCTACAGGGTTATTTAGGTACCTCACCTCTAGCTAACTGCATGGATTATTGAGTATGAGAATTAAAGTCAGATACAGATGCATCTTTATGGTCCTGAATGCGTCATCAAGATGAAGTCAAGTCAAATCCTGATGCAAAGGTACAATTACCAGACTAAATATAGATATTGTGTTTATAAAAGCTAAGGTTTTCTCCTGATATTGCTATATAGGTTTCTATAGACTACAATCCTTTTATTTATTTATTTTTAAGAATGAACTTGCCCATCCATGAATAGAAGTAAGAAACATCTCACTGCCTTACATATTCATGCCATGAGTAGATTTATTATGAGTATATCCTTATTATTGTTTTTTGACCACCTGAATTTTCCTGGCTTTTAGTGGGAGTTAAGCCTGTAAAAATTCTCTGGACTTAACAGACAGCAACCACAATTCCTCTCGAGTTGCCTAATTAAAATCAAGAGGACTGGTAGCGTTTTCTCCTCTACAGCTGTAATCTCTCTCACATTTTATTCTGCTTTGATTGTATTGGACACATGTGGCCTGTGAAAGTCTGTGCTGGGTCATATGACTTGCGACAGGCTTTGACCGTGGCTGTGGCTGGGGGGTGAAAATAGCTTGCAGCAAGTTCCACAGAGCTCAAAAACCTTGCAAGCTCCTCTGCTACCCCGTTTCAGTAAATCCTGCCTGTGACATCTATGGGGAAACCAAAAGGATCTTGTTAAGCAGTTGTGCCTGACCCTGGGGACTGTGAAGCTCAGGCGAGACCACACCACTGCCAAAGTGGTAAGCACAGGTCAAGCTGAGTTGGGCCATAAAGCAGGGATCACTCTGTGAGCTGCATGCATTATATGTGAGTTTTCATGATATTTCTGCACAAATATTTCTGCATATTTCTGAAAAAAATATATATATATATATCTTGACACAGAAAATATAAAGCACTTGGAGTTAGGGATGATCTGGGATATTAAGTTCTGTGCAGAATTAGCCTGGTTAAAAGGCTCAAGAAAGTTCAGAAACTTTGTTCCACTTTATTATTTTTCAGCATCTCATATAGCCTTTGCAAAGTGGCCAGCACCTTATCTACTTTCCTCAGGTAGTGGACAAGTAGAATAACTCAGAAAAATAGCAACTGTTGCCCTCTTTATTTTATTATTATTTCAATCAGTTAAAGAACTTTTTTTTTTTTTTTTTCTAACTTAATTTTTTTTTGTTTCTTTTTTCTTTTATCATTTCCTTTTTCTTTTCCCTCTTTTTCCTTTCTTTTTTTTTCCCCTTTCTCTTTTCTTCCCTCCCCCCCCCCCCCTTCTCTCTTTTTTTTTTTTTTTTTTTTCCTTTTTTAAATGAGGAGTTATGTAAATCTTCAGAGGAACAGTTTGGTAAACTAGAAGCTGTTTATTGAATACATGGAGATTTATTTAAACCATGACAGTCAGTTTATCTTATCTCATGAACTTAAGACCCTCTCAGTTTTATTCAATTTGAGGACAGAAATCCACTTTGGGCACACTGCAGCATCTAGACTGTTCAGGGAAACTTGGTGTATGGCTTAAAATCTTGGGCATTATTATCACAGAAACATTCATAGCATCATCGAATGGCTTGGGTTGGAAGGGACCTTAAAGATCATGAAAGTTCTATGATTCTGTGATTCTAAGATCACCCAACTCCAATTCCTCTGCTATAGGAAGGGATGTCACCCACTAGGTCAGGTTGGCCAAGACCCCATCCAGCCTGGCCTTGAATACCTCCAGAGATGGGGCATGCACCACTTCTCTGCAGTGTCTCACTACCCTCATAGTGAATAATTTCTTCCTAACGTTTAATCTGAATCTATCCTCTTTTAGTTTAAGACCAATCTCCCTTGTCCTATCATTATTTATCTGAGTAAAGAGTCTCTCTCCATCCGTTTTATAAGACCCCTTAAGCACTGAACGGCTGCAATGAGGTCTCCCTGGAGCCTTCTCTTCATGCTGAACAACTGCAGCTCTCTCAGCATTTCTTCATAGGAGAGGTGCTCTAACCCTCTTAGCATCCTTTGTGGCCCTCCCTTGTTTTAACAGCTCCACATCTTTCTGGTGCTGGGCACCCCAGACCTGGACACATGACTCCAGGAATGGCCTCACAAGAGCAGGGGCAGACAATCACCTCCCACCCAGGACACAGTTGGCCTTCTAGGCTGCAAGCACACACTGCTGGTTCATGTTGAGCCTTTTATCTACCAGTACCCCCAATTCCTTCTCTGCAGGGCTGCTTTCAATGAGTTCTTGATTTCCCCAACCCAGGTGTAGCACCTTGCACTTGGAATTGTTGAACTTCATTCAGTTCACATGGGCCCACTTCTCCAGCCTGTTCAAGTCCCTTTGAAAGGCATCTCTTCTTTCTGTTGTATCAATGATGATGTGGGAAGCCTGACCGCCAGTGAAGATCAAGCCGAAGAAGTTGTTAAGTACCTAAGCCTTCATTGTGTCTCTTGTTGTCGCTTCTCTGTCTTCATTTGTCAGAAGCTGTATGCTCTCTTTAGTCTTTCTTTTGCAGCCTATGTACCTGTAGAACCCCTTCTTGTTACTCTTTGCATCCCTCACCAAGTTTAGTTCTGTCAATGCCTTGACTTTCCTGATCTCACCTCTGCATACCCGGACTCTTCCCAGGACATGTGGCCCTATTTCCACCATCTGTGCATTTCCTTCTTATGCCTAAGTTTGACCAGCAGGTCCTTATTCAGCCAAGCCTGTTCCTTACCTTCCTTGTTTGGTTTATTACATACGGGAATAGAGAGCTTTTGCGGTCTAAGAAAATTACCCTTAAAGTGTTGCCAGCTCTGATCAGATCCTCTGTCCTAAGGACACAGCCCCATGGGATCTCGTCCGCTAATTCTTTGAACAGATGGAAGTTTGTTTTTTGTAAAGCAAACCTCCTTGGTGATGTTTTGCCAGTAAGAAGACCTGAGAGCTTGGTGCAGCAGGGGACCTCAGATCACTGGTGACACACCTGCAGGTCTGGGGTGTTCTCAAGCACCGTTTGCCTTGTCACCTCCTCAGCATCAAAAGCTCTATACTTTCCTTCCCTCCACTGCTTCTGTTGTGAACAGGTCCCTGCTCAGCCTACCTCTTTGTCCTAACTAACCTCTCTTACCCTTTGCTTAACATTTGCTTACCTGCATTTACAGATTCAAGAGGAGGACAGAAGACCCTAACCACCAAGTAGATAACCTACAGATTTGTCCTTCACATGCTCTTTATTTTCCCTCTTAAATATATAAGTAGCAAGTGGGGAGCTGTCTGAGGGGATGTTTAGTTTAGCAGTTCACATTGGCCAGAAGTTCTTAAAATTCTTGGGTGACGTCCACAATGCTGCACAGCCCCATCCTCCCTCTCTTTAATCTTGCCTCCAAACACCCCCTTTCAGCCAATACTGTAAAAATACATTTTCTTCATTTCATTGGAGCAGAATCAAGTAAACTTCACAGTGAGAACAGAAAAGTATAATTTCTTCTATTATTTTGAGATAAGAAGATAGAAGCATAGCTATCAAAGTAGTCCATAACAAGGTTTCAGATGCACTGCCCTGGACCTAGTTAGAGGTGAAGACAACATGTGGACTTCACCCTTCATCATAAGAAAGGCTTGTGTACAAGAATTTGTCACTTCTTGTCCCAGTGATATTGTTGGGTCTAATAAGACAAATTACCTCTGCTTGTAACCATTGCCTCCTGTATATTTGCATGTTATCATGGATATAGCTAGGCTACAGTTATTTCTCCCTGTGGATATGTCATTGCTGGGCAGATTAGCTTTTCTCATCCCTGAATGACATCCTGAATGACATTCCCTATGGTCAAAGTCAAAATAATCCTGAATTCACTTAGGAATAATTCAGAACAAATGTATGGTCATGGGGGGAAAAAAAATACTCTAAAATATGCAGACGTCTACAGTATAATCACTAAGGGTTGAGATGCTCTCTAATATATCTCTTTGAAAAAAATAGACAGAAATAGGTACTTTAGGATAAGATTAGTTTGAATTCAGACATCAGCTTCAGGAATAGTGCCTTTAACTCTACAGACTAAATTAAATAGGTCTCCCTTGACTATAATGAGAGCCTTAGATGACTGGCTTAGATGGCTTGGTCTGCATTGTAGACTCTCTAAAGTTAAATGAAATGAATGGCACTCTGAATGCTGATTTATCATTTCATTTCAAACTTCCAGAAGCTTAAACTTCCTTCATGCTAAAAGAAGAGTTTGGCATGAAAGCTTTTAAAGTCTTCTAGTTTCTTAAAAATTTCCCACCTCAGAGAAGAGAGTGATGGCCAAGGAATGGATGACATTGGGGAAATTATATTCTTCGTATTCCTCAATTAGTAAACACAAACTCTTTCATAAGCTGTGTAAAGCACTGTAGCTGCAGTGAAATACTTGTCATTACATTAATTTTCACCTGCTAAGGCTTTAATTCAAAATTTCTCAGTACACTTTGGAGAGCAGCTTCTTTTTGAACTAAAGGCCCTACATGCATAGAAAAGTTATCATGCCATCATGGAGCAATTCTCCTTATTGGCTGAATGGCTATAATTCCTTCCATGAGCTGTAAAGCTACACATATGGCTTTACTGCTCCAGAGTTATTTTAATAAGGATTCCCCTTAGGGCTGTCCAGACAGCAGATGGCATCGTACGTGAAAATTAAACTCCTGAACTGAGGCTCCAAACCTATTATGAGGCTTATAAAATACACCTGGAGGCTTTAGGTGAAGTGGGAAAGCCAGGAGGTTCCCAGTGCAAACAGAGATTGCTAAATGCACAGATAGAAAAGGTCCCTTTTTATTTCCCAGCACTAGCCCAATGACTGACTTGTCTCGGACTTCTTTTCATGAGTCCCAGGACAGAGCTAAACGCTCTCTCATTTCTTGAGCTGCCGGAGCTTTGTGCCATATAAATTTAAAGACAAACCACTCATTTTTGTCGTTGCTGCTTCAGTTCTGCTTTAATTACTACAGGGCAGATGTGGAGCTGGTTAATAAACAAAAATTCTGTAGTGATATTGAAAGTTTGCCCTTTCATAAGAAAAGTAAAGGGTTTTGGAATAAACAAATAAACACTAATCTGCTTGTATAGTTGTAAGAAGAAGAGGGCAGGTGACATCTGAGCTCATCAGTAGTAGCAAGTCTACAGTACCCTGCAACATTTTCTCACCCATGAATGTTTTCTGCCAGGCTCTGTGCCCTTATCCCTCTCCTTCCACGTTGTTCTAGCTCTCTTGTTTATGGCTTCAGGGTTAAGTTATTGGTTAAACATAAGGAGTGGGAGGTGGACAGGAACAGACATTAGGTCATCTGTCCAGGCCTTCAGACAGTTTGCAGTGGCTGTGACTGCAATTTTAAGGACTGCTTCATAGATTAATATTCTTTGCATATTACGTGAATTAGAAATACTTTGAACAAAGATGATATTCCAGAGTGAGGTGCATTGCAGTGAAACCCCTCTTAAAAGTATGGAAAAGAGAGAAAAAAGTAAGAAAAAGGAAGGAAAGAAAATGGTGAAACCATCTATTACTCATCCTGCATCTTATCCATCTCTCAGGCAAAACAGCAAAACATTCCAGTGATGTTGGAGATATAAAACATAATTTTCCTACCACCTTTTACGGCCCACACTGGCACTAAATCCTACTACAAATGGTATGATGGAGCTTGTTTTTCAGTGTAACAGAGGTTGGTAATCCAAGGTGGGGTTTAACTCACAGATTAAGACTGCTAAATTGAAATGCTTACACATGAGAATGTGTAAATTCACAAGGCAGTTGCCTACAGTTGAGCTAATTCACTCTAACTCCCTTTACAGTCAATGAGAGAACTTAACACTGCCTGTATTTGCACTAAGTATCTAAACTCTCATAGTAGTCAACGGAGATCAAGTCTCAACAGGGATGACTATCGCTGTGGTATTTCTAGAAACCATGGCACAGTCTAATAAAACAGTTTTGCAAGACAGGGAAATGCTAATAGAGGCACTGAGGTACTGAGGTTCATCCTAAACAATTTTTGGGAGAAATATTAGGATGTGGTGTGCACAATTGCATATCCACACTCCCCCTCAGTTTCTTAGCTCTTAATAAAGCCAGTCTTTCACTGGGACCTTGGCTATCCATAGCCATTGTATAGCTGTGTTCTTTGTTTAAGCATAGAGGTGTCTAGTATCATGCAAATATCACTGGCTGTCCCTCCTGACCTCCATGTTTCCTCATCACAAGGGTGAGGACAGCCTATAAACTCTCTGTCAGTCTGCCAGATATGACATCTGTGTGGGTGTCTTGGACTGTCTCAAATGGCACAAGGTGGTTGTACATGTATTTAGACAGGTGAATAGAGCACCTACATGTGTTTAGCAGAGTTGCTCTGTTGGTTATGTTGACTAGTCCTCCTCTGGCTATAATGTCACAGAGACACCAGCTCACTTGCAGACACCTACATGCAAAAATAGTATTTATCTTGCTCTGTGAAATCAATCCCACACCTGGTGTGCCCCACTACTGGAGCTGCTCCTACTCAGAAGAATCAAACTCTTGCTTAACTTCCTATTCAAATATCTCCTGGAAACACAGGAAATGAGATTTATGCTCTCTTAGATTCAATGTAAATTTGCAAAATATGTTAAGTGCATTGGGGTATGTTGGAAGGAACAATGCTATATAAAGAGAAGAATTGCTCACTTCCATAATATTTTATAGTGGTCCTCAGCTTTCAAGACGTATGCCAGCTGTTGAACATTATAAAATGTTTCTTACTTGTCTTGTAAAGGTTTCCACTTACATAAAGTAAATGTCAAAGCATTCAGAAAGCATCCCTGCCATAGGTCTTGCCTATGTGAGGTGCAGCACTCTATGTGTTTGGCATGGTTGTGGTTTTCTTAGAAGGTACATTTTTCTTCCTTCAAGTGAAATTCCTGGAAGGAAGAAGGGTAGACCACTACAAATTGCTAAATAGAACTACCTAAGATTCTGTTCCTCTCACCCAGTTTTGGGTAATTACAACATAGTTATCTACTGATGAGCCCGGCACTCTGGGCTCCATTTATAGTCAACATGGAGAAGTAGCCACTTTTAGATGTGATTCATAAGATCTGTTTTAGACTTCTATTTAGGAGAGGATGAATCATGACTTAAACTCTATTGACCAGCTCTCCATCAGATCCTCCTTAAATTAACCTTCTCTGGAAACTTTGTAGATGCTGTACCCATATCAAAGAAAATTCATGCTGAAAACCAAGGAGGACTTAGAAGATAGCAGCAGTTAGTCTTCTATTCATAAACCACGGGCAACCTCTTCTGAACTGGGACACGTGGATCAGAGCAAATGTTGGCACAGGGCAATTCTAGTAACAGAAACCAGAGGGATGTAATGGCAGGAATGAGAGACTTTCTTTTTCTGTCAAATGGCTATTTTCAGTAATGATTTCTTACTGACCTCAGGAAAGACTTTTCCAGAAAAAGCGTAACCACAAATCTATCCTTTTCTCACTATTCCTTCATTGCACAAGAATTTTTTTCCATCTTTAAATTATCTCCAGAACAACTCTCCCCAGTGTATGGCAGTGCATTTGGGGATTCTTCAATGGGAAGGAATAAGCTGAAGTAAAACATACAGAACAGATAGGATAATGAAATTTGAGGGCATAAGATTACACTGCAGCTATTTCAAAGGATGTGGTTTCCACAGAGACATTCCTTATTTTTCTTGGCAATGTTTTGCATTTGTCTTCTCCACACTCATTACAGCTTACTCTTTATCTTTTATCCTTTAATATGCCCAGGCTTGAAGAGGTGGAGGAGAGGGCATGCGATGAATACAGATTTCTACTTAAGCATGACTTTGAATAGCAAGTTTCCCAAGTGAAATGCCCATATTTTCCTCAAATACATATATATTTTTGGATCGGTTCTTATTCAACTGTCATCATGTTGGATGAGACAATGCTGATTTACAGATGAAGGTTCATGCAGGTTCATGCTGTAACTCTGAAGAGGCTATAGTGATCTTACAATGTCCATGTGTACATAGAACTTAAACTGAGGAACATCAGTGTCTCTATTTGTCAATCAAATAGCACATGCTAATAACTATTCAAAGGTTAGATTTGGTGATGGACTTAGTGGATGTGTGAAAAGGCTTTAAAATACAACTGAAGAAAGAGTCTTGCAAAACCAAAAAAAAAAATCTTTCCTTTTTTCTTTCCTTCTCTAAGACAAACTAAAAGTCACATGCCATGTAAAATAGCATATTTGCATTTCCTTTAGAGATGTGTGCTTTTAGACCAGTTAAGAGTTAAAGTGCAACATAAGCCAATGCAAAATCACAGACAAATCTCACAACTTGAGTCTTGTGCTGCTACCTTCTGCTTTAGACTTTACCATAGGTAAAGCCACGCTATACGCATCTGCAGATTTAGATCATAGCCTTGGAAAATCACATCAGCTGGGGATCAAGATGTGAGGGAGACTTAAGCACCTTAGCTGTAGCCTGGAAGCACATTACATTGCCACTCCACACACTCAAAGATGAGGAACTGGAATTCTCCCTGCCTACAGCTGTGTTGTTCCCTTAGCATACAAAGTCTTCAAGAAATCAGGCTGGAGGAGACCCACACATGTTCCCGAGTCTCTTAATTTCTTTAATGCAGAACAGTTTTACCTGTGTCTTTCCTGACACTGTCTAATGCATTCTTTGTGGTCTACCAGCCCTGTTCTACTGGTAGCTCAATACCTGGCTCCAATGCGTTGTGCTTTGTGATGCTGTACAGATAAGGACGATTTGTAAAGGTACAAAAATGCCTGATTTATAGTAAAACCAAAGTGAATGAAACATTTATGTCACTTTAAAATAGATAGATCTAATATTAGCACCTCAGTTTTGCTTTTTTTTTTTTTGGTAAATATGGGTATGTGACCTTTCCCCAGGTCACAAGGGAGTTTTGTAAGAAAGTACATTTAAATCTTAGAAGGCCCTGTTCTGATGAAAGTCAGGGAAGCACCTTAGTCTGACAAACCTGAATTCCTCTTTTCCACTGGGTTTTATTGTCACGTGCCAGCAGAACAATTCCAATTCACCAGAGATATTTGCTTGAGGGCAAATAATGCAAGCACAGTCTATTTTGACTTTCCACTGGCATCATTCAGAACAGAGATTTTTCCTTGACATATTTGCATGACTTGCCAGGAGAAATTCCAATCCCCAGCATACTTTATGCAGCTAAATAAATACCATAACATGAATAAACTTCATTAGTAATTGCTGATTGAGTTCAAGCCCCTTCAGTTTTTAAGGGAAATGTTTTATTATAAAATTCTGTGAAGTTTAACCTCAGACTTGATGAGTGACCTGAAAAAATTAGAATATTTTTTTGACAAGGGAAATTATTTACAACTGAATAATTTTCCATCTTCTTTCCTAGGTATACCAAAGCTTTACCATTAAAATGTGGTTGATGTTGGAGTGAGTAAACAGTAGCAAACCAGTAGCAGTATTCTACATTTTTTATAGTGTCAAGTACCCAACAGACCCAGTATGAACAGAACACCATCCTATGCCCCATTCATCTTACTTGAAGGGGTTTCTTTTGCTGTGTTAGCTGTGCGGTAATGAATTTTCCTGCCCTGTGTAAATTCAAAATTGAAAAAAATGTCTCCAGTCTGCATGAAGTTTTTTTTTTTTTTTTTAAAAAAAAAGAAAAAAGGGTAAGAAAAGAATGTTCAAAAGAGGTAGCAGCCCAGTGGTTAAGTGTATGCAGTTGAACTATGAAACATCAAGGCATTCCTCTGTTTTTATTTGGTTGAAAATTTAAACTGTGTATTCTGCATTTTAGATATGTTCTCTAACTACCACACTTCTAGCTGTTTCATAATGTGTCTGTTCCCCCTTTTGATTGTAAATTCCAGTCCAAAGCAGTGTGACCTTTCCCAGGAAAGGCTCTGGTTAAATAAGTACATTAGAATCATAAAAAGCTGTTTGGGATCGTGTTAAGTGGTGGGACACCACCTTTCCAGAATTTATTAATCCAAATATTAAAACAGAAAGTGACTCTTCCATTAATGTAAACATTATGAAATTTGAAAATTAAATTTCCATCCTATGGGAAATTTGGATAATTTAATATTTACAGCCTTTTAAAACCAGAATGAAAAATCCAAAGCATCAAAGCTTTAACTGAGCAGACTTGAAACACTGATCAGTTTGAGGCCAGATGAACAGGGACCTGTCATCTGCCTGAACTGCTGGAGTGTCTCATGGGAGTTGAAGTTTTTCCTTTTCTTTTGTGAGCTGTAATCTCTCCAGTTTCAAAAATGCACCATATCTGTTGTTTGCCATTTCACTTCATGTCAGCTTGAGCTTTATGAAAGATTTCATTCTCACTTTCAATAGAAAATCATGCAGAACTAGATTTTTATTTTTGGTTGCGGGCTTAAAAAATAAAAAGAAAAGAAAATATACAAAATATTACAAACAAATCAATTTCTGTAGCCATTATTTCTTTGGGAATGTTCAGCTTTCCTAGTAAATTTCATGTGTATTAATTTGACCATGGACTTAATTATCTACACAAATATGTAGGCCAGTCTTCAGCTGGTGCATTCTCTGTCTCACTCTTTCCCTAATGCTCCATTTATCTTTTGTTTTTTAATTTCACGTGGCATAAGATAAAACATCTTCTAAACACATGATCACTTCCTATTTTACCCACCAGCCTAATCTCACCACAGATAAATGTATGTCATCATATAAAAACCACTGAAGCCTCATTGAAAGTCAGTCTTAGAGAGCAAATGTCATCACAATTCTACATAAACCATGCCATGATGGTACTTCATAAATTTGAAGTCACATGTTCTCTACAGAAAAACACTTATTTATAGAGGTGGAATCAACTACTTCAGTGCAAATCCCACCACTTTCACCACTGAGTTTATGCTGGAAAATTACAGAAATAGGATTGGTATTTAAAGACTTTTTTACTCTGCTAAATCTGACTGTCCGATGCCTGTTGTCAAAATACCTTTGTCCAAGAAATGCTCACACATGACAAACACAGTGTCCACTCCCACTGTCTTCTGATGCCAGCAAGGTGAGAGCAGCAGAGGGTTTGGAGCTCAGCACTAGGGCCTTGGGGTAGAAGACAGGAAAATCTGAGGACCATCCTCCTAGACCTTCCACTTCAGAAGTCCCTGTCAGCTCGAGGACCATATGCAGTAGAAAAAACTGCTGAAATATTGAGACTAAGCAGACAGCACTTGAACCATTAGGGAATGCATGATGAAAGCCATCAAAGAAAAATCTTTATGCGTTTCTTTCCTATTTGCTCCATGACCACTATATACTTGGTGTTCCTGCTTATTCTCCTTGCAGTTTGGGAGGACCAGTACTTCCCAAGGTGGAGCGAGTCATTTCAAAACCACTCTTCTTGATAGACTTTGCAGGCAAGAGTTGGTGAGCTTGACAACACTGAACTAATAATTGAATCAGAGTAATACACTTGTGTGTTCAAAAATTAATTTAATGTGACATCTAAAGTTATTTTTCTTCTAAGGATATTATGACAAATTATTCTGCTCTTGTTTATCTCAGCACACTCTGTAAAGCCATGAAGATTATTCGAGTCACTCTGGATTTGCTGTGGGGCAAAGAACACAGGATGTGGCTAGATCCAGTGAGCATATTTTCAATCAAATTTCCATAAAATCCACCCCTCCCCCTTCCAGACATACATAAACAAAATATTCATATTGAAATAGAAAAGGAACTTCCTTTTGTCCTGTGAGAACTTCAGATTTCAGAAGTTTTACTGACAAAACTTGACAATATTTTCAGTCCAGTAATCTGTGAAAAAATCAAGATCATTTGAGATATTTTTCATGTTTTAGGTACCCTTAAAAAAGTAAAAATAGAATAATAAGAATGTTAAAGCAATTTCAAGGCAAAAATAAAACATTTTCTTCAAAGAAACTCAAAGCTGTATTTATTTATTTATTATTTTTAATTTTTATTGTTGTTTTTGTTTTTCCCAATAACCTAAAGGAAATAGCTGCAACTGGGTGAATTAGGGCTCTTTCTAGGAAAACAAACAAACAAACAAATAACAACAACAACAGCACACATGTTAGCAGAAAATTCTCAGTGAATTCTGATCCACAGATTTCCCCATTCCTCTTTTCCTGAAAATGCAAGAATGAGGAAGAGAGAAGAGAGAAGAAAAAATGTATGAAGTGTTGCCAATTAAATGAAAAATGTCATTTTTAGGCTCTTTTTCTTTCTCTAGTGACTTAATTTTCTCTGGAAACCCCCAGGTCCGCTCTCCACTGTTCTGCAAAGGATGGACACCACATGGAAAGACACAAGCAAGTCTATCTGGATGTCTTGTAGAGCTGTGGAACAGGGAGTTAAAAACTTGTTGTGGTCTACAAAAATTCAGCATGAACCTGAACTTCACCTGGCATCCAGGGTAATGGCCTGAGCAGAGGAGCAGCCATCCTCTGCAATTCTTGTTCACTCCCTGGTCATGTTTCTGTGAAATCATCATATATATTGGAAAACAGTTGCCTCTGGTCTCCCTTCCTTGTTTCTAGACTTTCACCCTGTTCCTTACCTGATCTGTTTCAAATGCAGAACCAAAATGGGACAGAAACTTTCTTATTATGTAGTTTTTGATAACATTTAAGAAAAGTGTTGAAAAGCCCTACTTCAGTGAATTCTCTCTAAAATGCAGGCAGGATCCCAGCTCTAAAAGGGATTGGGTTCTTTCCTAAATCTGCTAGGTTTGCATTCATCAAAAACACAATTGTGTGCTCTGCCCCAGAAAGTCCTGGATTTCCAGACCACTTAGACACCCAATGGTGGAGAGAGTTGTCTGTATCCTGGGAACATAATGAGAGCTTTGCTACCTCAGTATTTGTTCACACCTCTGCAAAATAGAGATAGTTTTTCCCAGTTAATCAAAGGATCTTCAGGTCTTCAAGCTGTATGTTTAATGTAGGAGCAGGATGCCCATCCCTGCAGAGGTAGCCCAGAAGTGCAACATGTTTCATAAGGAAGGAAAAAAAAAAATCACATTTTCCAGGTTTATTTTCCTGGAAAGCTCAATCCTGAAACTATTTGAATTTGAATAGTCTTGTGTGTATTTCTGTTCAGTTTAAACTGGATTTTTACTGAATGCTGGAAGTTTTCTACATCGAACTCATGTTATTATAGAGAACGTCTTGCTCTTTTGCTCAAATATATTCTTCCATTGAGAAAATGACAGAAATTACATAACTGAACAATGAAACCAAACAGTAATTAGTTAACTAAACCCCAGCACCACCAAGGAATTTGCCATGGAAATCATTAAGTATGCAGTTTAAAGGAAGACACATGACCATTAGATTCTTTTTTTTTTTCTTTTTTTTTTATTTGTTTATTTTTTATTTGTTTATTTTTTTTTAAGTTCAGATCTAACACTGTAAGAGTACCATTGTGTACAATAAGACAATGACTGAACCTGTCTGCGTATAATAGATTGTGAAACCACATTTTAGTGATCTGAGTAGTGATTTTAGTAATGTCCACAGGATAAATCAAACCCTGTCATGTAAAGTAGTTACAAGGAAATTAACTATTGCTGAGATATCAGTTTTGCTATCAGGGCCATGCTTCTTACCTTGGCCTTCAAGTTTGAACCTCAGAGAACCTGTCTTGAAGACATATTAACAGATTTTCTTTCTCCTGAATTCTAACAAAATTAAGGGAAACTGCATAGGTTGGAAAGACTTCATTCCACCGGAATTAAAAAATATATATATTTTCATCAACTACTGCTAAGAATACTTGAATACAAACCCAGCATTTTTCAGTCTCTGCTTCTTTTGCATAGAGGTTACCCACTCAATTGTAAGTATTTTTGGTGTAACACTGAGAAACTGGAAGCCAGAAATTGAAAATTTTAAGGAATTAATTCACTCCAAAGAAGCTGCTTTGTGATAACTATCTATTCTGTCAAATAATTATGAGCTTCTTCGGGGCAATGAAGCCCACAGTGAAAGAAATTGAAGCTGCTATGTGTTTTCTGGAGGGCAGGAACCTCGCAAAGCACTTAGCCTCCTTGGAAGGAGGCAAAACCTGTGGGCTGTTAGGATAAGGGAAACTGGAAATGGCCTCTTGCTGTCAGATTTCAGTCATTCATTTTAACCCAAGGTTTCCCCAAGGCTGCAGAACAAATTCATTCTGTGCAGGAAGTGCTCGGGCTGCAAAGGAAAGTGCTAATCCATAGGTTCAAAGCCTGTGTGAGGAAATATAATGCTTCCTCCAGGGACTTTTCAGGGGAGAGTGGTTGACCACAAGAAAATAAAAGCTCCTGCAGCTGATCGTAAGCCTGTGTGAGAGGGCTGCTGAGGAGGCACCTAGGAATGACTGCAATTCCAGTTTATGAGTCAGCAGGGAGGGAGCAACCCAGGCCAGCTTTTGGGAGATGCCTGTGCTGTCTATCGCCTCTCAGACCATGGGAATTCTGCAAGGAAACAATGTGAAGACTGTGAGAATTCAAAGCCAGACTGTGATCATGGCTGGATTAACATAATTGCCTTGTAGGTATGACAGCACCTGCAGCAAGTAGAGATGCAAACTCTGATCCAACAGTGTTGTGTTATGTAAAGGTAAGGAATTTTGATTTCTTTCCTCTTCTTGGTCTTCAAAAACAGCAAAATCTTGTGGGCATGAGTTGTTCTGACTTATCTCTGTATAATATCTGTTTAAGTGAAGCTGAGTTTCCTCTGGATTTTCCCATGAGTGGAAAGTCATATGGCCCCAAACCTACAGCCTAATTTCCTTAAGAGAATTTGAGAGTTCATTCATATGTCCATTAGTTTAGAGGAATATCATAGAATCACAGACTGGTTTGTGTTGCAAGGGACATTAAAGATCATCTAATTCCAACCTGCTATGGGCAGTGACATCTCCCACCAAACTGACCTTGAACATTTCCAGGGATGGGGCAACCACAGCTTCTCTGGGCAGCCTGCTTCAGTGCCTCACCATCATCATTCTAAAGAGTTTCCTATGTCTAATCTAAAACTACCATGTTTTAATTTCAAGCCATTACCACTGTCCAATTGCTACACTCTGATAAAAATTCCCTCGAAACATCTCTACCCTTCCCTACACAAAGCTAAGGATGGAGGGACTTCAAGTGGAACTTAAGTTCCTCAAAATAAAAAAAAAAAAAAAAAATCAACTCACTAGATGTGCTCATCATTTGATTGTAGACCTTTTCTGAACTGGAATATTTTCTTGGGTAACTAGTACCATATCAGAGTGCTCTTAAGTTTTAAAGCACTAAACAATTTGTAACATCAGAATAGAATCACAATAAAATGTGTCAGAAAGAGAATTTGAGAAATAACATACCTACCTCACTGTTTTGTCGTCCTTTCAGAATAGGATCTACCTTACCTATAACATGCTGTTGATGTATTTTCTAACCTGCTCAAACTTTCTATTTATAGAAGTTCTCCACAAACTTTTGGCAGGCCTAGGTTGGACAGATGAATCCAGACCTTGGCTGTTTGAGGAATATAGTAATGCTCTTTAGGAATGTTTTGACAACATTTTTTTGGCCTGAAAAAGACGGATGTGTTTAAATGGAACATTTTCATAGCAATGTAAAGGTTCTGGTGAAGCTTTCTTCATGGACTTTTTTTTTTTTTTTTTTTTTTTTTTTTTTTTTTTTTTTTTCCAGCTGAATTTCTGAACACAGTGAAAGTAAAGCATAAGATTTCCCCAAAGATCAGATAGAAGTAAGAAAAGTCCCCCAAGAACAAATATTTCCTGCCTGTCAGGGAACTGAATCATTTTCTATGTAGAACATCTCTGCTCAGGCTCCTCCTCTACCTAAATTTAGACGAATGACTTGCGAATGAATCCCTTGTGACTTGGGTGAATGTTTCATCTTTCAACGTGTTGCCTCCTTTTCATCAATTCCCCTGTGTTGCTTTGTATTGTTTTATTTTCTGTTTATTTATTTTTTCTTAAGTAGACTCAGTTACAGCTCAATATGGACTGAACATCAAGGGAATGAACAAGAATGATAGAATGTGTTTTTTAGAAAATAAGTCACAATAACTCCAAAACAAGTTATGATGTCCCCTTTGGGATTACACAGGCTGGTCATGTGTTGGCTTCAAGTCTGGGCTGAAACTGTTACAGCTCAATTGAAATCAACTTTCCAAATGTATTTACTCAGAGTGAGTTCCATGCAGTGCAAACACCCCAGGTCTAATGGTGCATGGAAAATAGAAAATACAACCCCTACTCGCTTACTATGATAAATGATCACCTCAAAATCCTAATGGCTGTGGCATTCTATCAACATGTTCAGCTCCTACCCAACTCCAGGTGAATGGTGGTGGTGGGTGAGTGTGGCACTCAAATTATATTGCTGATCTTGGCAGGCCCTGGATAATTTAACAAGCCTGATTAGATACTAAATAAATATTGGCTTTGCAATGTGCTCACCAGTGTTTAACTTGGATAAAAGAGGCCACAAATACTGTTGCACTGGGTGATCTGGCAACGGGCACAAACACTTTAAAAGATCCATTCAGACTGTGACAAAAGTGTTTGAAAAGGAAATTTTGGTGGAATCATGTTTTGCTATAATGAAAACCCTCTGTTCTGCAGTAACTGAAGAAAACCAGCAAGCTCTTCCCCTCATGACTTCAATTTACATCTTACACTAATATAAAGGCCAAACAGCTTTGTGAAAAAATCAAGTCCCTCAACAAACCCTAGATGACAGGTTAACAGCTATGGACAATTTCAAAATATTGTAGAGAATTTCATGATTCCTCTTTGGAAGAAGATCACTCTGGAGCAGGGAAATATAAAAAATAAGATATGAGAAATCAGACTCAGGAGACCTGTCAACTGCTGTCACTTCGTAGAATCACAGAATACCCTGAATTGGAAGGTACCCACTAGGATCATCAAGTCTAACTCCTAGACTTTGAGATTGGCATCCTGAAGATGAACTCACTTCTTTTAATGACATATTTGGGGGATTTGATAAAGTTTGCAGTTCTGAAGATAAGACTCCTCACATCTGGCTGCACACACACATCATTTGAGATGCCTTTACATTATCCCAAATGTGGGAATAACAGATAGAATGAAAGATGTAAGAGAGAACCAACATTTGCTGGAGGATAAAATGTAGGACAGGTACTTTAAGACATTAAAGATACATTGAGTCCTTTAAAATATCCTGTCTTTAGGCAGCTGAATCCTGCTCTACGTGTCTCCACCTGAGCTGGGGTGTCCGAGGTCCTACTACTGTCTATCTACATTTAGCCAATGTTGCAGCAGACCCTAAGAATAACCACACAACAGGTAAAAGTTTTTTGCTCAGAAGAAGAAAATTAACTGCTTTCAAATTTTGTAAACAGAACAGATAAGAAGTTCTGAGCATAAAATTCAGCCAAATAGGCTGTAGTAATATAATAATAGATATATAGTAATAATAGTGTTATTTATTATTGTTAGTAATAGTAAATAAAATGCCCACACAGCACGCAAACAACAGCAAAGGTAAGAATGAAGGGGAGGTGGAAACCTGGAGGAAAGCAGGTAGCATCTCTCTACTGGTATATTTAGAAACAAGTTGTACAATTAAGGTATATTTAGAAACATTTCTTCCTTTAGTCTTGTGAGGACTCTTTCAGCCCCATCAATATTTAACTCTCTATGTTCTGGCAGGTAATATAGGACTGCTCTTTAGATGTGCAAATCAGCAGCCATGCCTCTATAAAACAGGAAGAATTTGAATGGAGCTACAGCCAGTTGCAGCAGCAAAACTTTTAGCCTGCTACCCTGCCCAACCAAATTTATTCCAGCTATCCACAAGGGGAACATCAATCAACAAACCTGTGCATCAAAAGACTTGTTGTTTCAAAAACCACACCCCCCACCCTCCCAATTTATGTTGCCAAAGGGCTGTGCAGCATAACACATTCTCCCTGCTCCTAACAGTGAGCAAAACAGACCAACAGCACCATGGGCACTTGTCAGCATTTAATCCTGCCAAGCTGAACTCCCACTCTGGTTAATTAGGTGCTGCTCCAGGTGTTTGGTAACAAATTTCTTAGGCTAGTTCCTCCAAGATGAAGAAATTAAGGGGGGGAGGCTCTTCCCCTCCCTCATCTCTGAGTTCTTCTAGTTTATTGGCTTTAGACCACAAGGAGTGACTGAGTATGAGCTGAAGAGATTCGTGTGCTTCCAGTCCCCGTGGAACCATAAATTATAGGGGGTAAAACATTACCTAACTCATTTAACTTGTCATGCTTTTCTCCCCTCGGAGGAAAACTCAGTGATTTTCAGAGCAAACATTTGGGGCTGTGATGGTGGATGGTGTTAAATATGGAGAGAAAAAAAAAAAAAAAAGGAAAAAAAAAAAGACGGATTGAATGAAGAACTGGCCATCAGGTAGGTCTCAGATCTCCTGAGGTTCAGTCAATTCTGTCTGCTCTTGGAAAAGACCTACATGGATGTTGTGACTGACAGTGCCAGGTTTATGTCAAATGGGGTCACTTAAAATACTATGTTGATGTTTACATCTCCACTGAATATTTCTTGTAAGTAATTATGTGTGTAACTGTGTGTATGCCTGTGTCCACATCCTCACCCAAGCATTATGCATTTCTTAACATATTTTTTCCTTTAAATATACAATAAAAAGAGTTGTTTTGTCATATTCAGTTTCTTAAGAGTCCGAGTTGCTAAAGAAAACAAGTTAGAGCCCTTCATAATTTAATAAAATGTAGCTAAATTGGCTTCCTATTTTTGCAAAGGAGGAACCCTTCTTGTAGTGCTCGCTTCATTTTCACTATATACATGTGTATTTTTTTCAGTAAACTGTACATACACACACAGCGATGTGTCAGTGAATGCCTGTTAATCTTTGCACTACAAAGCCTTCCCAGTACTTTCTGCTTGAACCAAAGTAGACCGTACTTCAGCTAAGATACTGTCCACTTTGTCCTGTGCAAGTGTGAGTGGTAAATTGTAAAAATTGTGGTCGATATTTGCTTCAGTAACCCAGCAGCTATCCTGTGGTATGAAATCCCTATTCACAGTGGGTGTGGAATACAGCTACGTAAAACAATACACAGCCTTCATGCCCTTCACACCCTCTACCCTTCACCCTTCAACTACTTTTGAAAGCTGGTTCACTGGTAGTCCTCATTGTGCACTCTCCTTCACTGCACGCACCAATCTTAACCCTTGGCTAAATATGAACTTTACTGCTTGCTTCAAATACAGTGGTCTTGACCTTATCCTGGAGTAATTTGGTGTAAAATATCTTCAGTGGATTTATACTAAATTGTGCCAGCTTCTGAAATGTCTCTTACTGCTCAAGAACAGATATTGGATAGGATATTGGCTCATATTCAGAGATACCATTGAGGTCTCCAGGTGTAAATCAAAGAAACATAGAATGGTTTTGGTTGGAAGGTACCTTAAAGATCATCTAGTTTCAAACCCCTGACATAGGCAGGGACACCTCCCACTAGATCAGGTTCCTCAAAACCCCATCCAACCTGAACACTTCCAAGGATGGGGCATCCTGGAAATGTTGCCTTCTTGGTCAGTTCTGGAGTCAAGAATTGAACTATTCATCCCAGTTCTTATTTTCAGTTATAAGTCTTAATTTAAAAAAGAAAAAAAATGTTGATAATGTCATACTTTTCAGAAGAAATTATGTTGGAAATTATGTAAGAAATTATGTTGGAAGACTGTGTGTGCAAAAGCAAGTATTGGTATTGGTATTGAAGATGATGTCATTAAAATTCATATAACAGTAAAAGAAAACAATCTGTAGATTTTCAGAGGACCATGAGTAACAAATACAACTGTAGTTCATCATAGTCAGTATAGGATCCATTTAAAAAAAGACCTCAGTATAGATGTGTATACGATCTAGTAATTTTTATAGTGTCTGTTGTTAATGAGAATCTAATCAATTCAGGCAATGGAAGCCAGACATTGTCTGGGAAGATGCTAGGGTGTCATTTTAAACATTTGGTGGAATGGGAAGCTATTAACCTCATTATAAAACATAACTTGTCATATTTATGAAAGAAGGTGAATACACAATGGGTCATACCTTATATGGGAGAAATGCTTGCCATTTTGGCCGACATACTGAAAATCTGGAAGTTCCATCCCAAGAGTTGTAAAAGTTACCCTCAAAAAAAAAAAAAAAAAAAAAAAAAAAAAGTAGTGGAGAAGAAACCGTAGCATAGACAGGTCAATCTGTTACCAAACCAAAACTTCCAAGTCCAGTTTGTGTCCAGTTCTGGGCTCCCTGGTACAAGAAAGACAGGGATCTCCTGGAAAGAGTCCAGCGGAGGACCACAAAGATGATACGGGGCCTAGAGCATCTTCCTTATGAAGAAAGGCTGAGAGACCTGGGTCTGTTCAACCTGGAGAAGAGAAGACTGAGAGGGTCTTCTTTATATACTTGATATACTTGATATACTTGATATACTTGATATACTTTATATACTCCTCAATGTATATAAATATCTGAGGGGTGGGGGACAGAATCACAGAATCACAGAACTGTAGGGGTTGGAAGGGACCTTGAAAGATCATTGGGTCCAACCCCCCTGCTAAAGAAGGTTCCTCAGAGCAGGCTGCCCAGGTAGGCATCCAGACAGGCCTTGAATATCTCCAGAGAAGGAGACTCCACAACCTCCCTGGGCAGCCTGTTCCAATGCTCCGTCACCCTCACCGTGAAGAAGTTCTTTTGCATGTCAGTGCGGAACTTCCTGTGCTCTAACTTGCAGCCATTGCCCCTTGTCCTATCCCCACAAACCACTGAGAAGAGGTTGGCTGCATCCTTCTGTCCTGGTTCAGAAAATATGTAAGTATAGCGCTTAGTGACAAGGTTGAATGGTGAACTTGGCAGTGTTAAGTTAAAGGTTGGACCAGATGATCTCAGAGGTCTTTTTCCAACCTAAATGATTCTGTGATTCTATCAGTTTGTGGGCAGCGCTAGGTTCAAGCAGTCAGGTGAAATGCAACTGCCCATGGTGTGAGAAGCTGAGAAGGAGCTCTGAGACTGTTAGTGGTGTCTCAGTGGTGGATTTAGGCACCTAAAAACAACAAGGCCATCAGACACAAGAGCTAAAACTCAAGCATTCTTTAATGCTGTATTCATTGGGATTGTAATCAACCACCCTGACTTTGGATCTGGATCTTGAGGGTCAGCTCTTTTGGTCAGAGCCACACACACTGTCAAAAGTACTATTTTTTTCCCCAGTTGGGCAAGTAGCCCAGACTGTGCCCTCATTTATCCCGTAATAACCTTGCAATATTAGCAAGTGTCTCCATGGGGAACTGAGGACATTTAGCACCTCTCAGAGGGGACTGAGATTTTGCCAGGCCTGGCCCTAAAAGCTTTATTTT
Organism: Aythya ferina; assembly: GCF_964211825.1. Lineage (NCBI taxonomy): Eukaryota > Metazoa > Chordata > Aves > Anseriformes > Anatidae > Aythya > Aythya ferina. The sequence continues at coordinate 2,342,101 of NC_140297.1, forward strand.
TCTACCAGTATCCCTTTTTGCAAATAGTTTGTGGAAGCTGTCAGTAACCCTGATGAGCTGAAGGTTGTTAGCAATTTGGTTTAACAACTCCTTGTGGTTATTTTTTCCCTCTGCCCCTTAACTGAAGTGGAAAACAGAAATTCCTGTCAGCATGTGTGCATCTGCTTCTAAAATCTGCCAAGAACATCACATGGCTGTCATCATGTCTTGCAGACTGGCAGATCCTCGAAGACCTTCCTAGGGTCTCTTTTTGGTGAGGACGGTGCAGACACTTCTGCATATCCCCTCTTTACTAAGAGCTAAAGGACACTGAAGTAGCAATTATGAAAGAAAGGGTGGGAAGAAAGATCTTCTGAGGTCACAGTAGAATTTATGAGGGTATTTTTTCTAAGCTCAAAATAGATAACTTCTATAAACTGTACATAACAATGTGATGTCTTGTGACTATTGGATATCTCTCAAGGGATATCTGTCTCTTCCAGGAACCTGCTAAATGGTGTTCTGTGACTTGTTTTGCATCTCTGTGCCTCCATTTCACCATCTATAAATTAAGGGTAATGGTTATGACTTCCTTTCCAGTGTTTTGAGAAGTATTTACAATATAGCTCAATACACAAGACGATTGGCACATACTGTGATTCTCTCCCCTCTTCAAATACAGAGCTGCGTGCTTTTCATTTAATGTACCTCTGCACCAAAGTGCTGAAAACAATATGGTCTGTGTAGTGCTTTTCAGAGGGGAAAGAAGAGGAAGAAAAAAAGAAAAGAATGAGAGAGCTCCAAGAGATGATGTTTGGAGTCGCCCAGCTGTGTTTCTAACACTGTGTCTCAGATGCTGGTCAGCTTCCAGAGGCAGAAGTTCCTTCCAACCCTATCTGAAAGGGAAAAGGGCCACTGTCAATAAACACATTTGGGGTACTTTTCTCTTAATGAATTTGGAGAGAACCTCTTATTTATTTTTGCAGCAAAGTTTTGAAGCAAGCCAGCTACAGGCTGGGGTCAGGACTGTGCCTGCCAGATCTCTAAAGGCAAAGCTTTCTCTGGGAGCTTTTTCTAAGCCAAAAGGCCCATTCTGAACAAGGTGTACAGGCCCAGCTGCTGTCTTCTCTAAGGAGAACACTCTCTGGGTTAAGTGATGATTGAGAGATTGACACAAGAGGTGATGTGATAAAGGAGTGGCCTTATTGTCTTAAGGCAATAGAAGTGAGATCTGCTAGTCACAAAGTAGGCTGCTTCTTCTCTGTGAGGACAGCTCTGGTAGATATCCATTTTTAAGAACACACTCAACAAGTGCTGAGGATGGCACCCTGAAGGAAGAGAGAAGATGAATCATAGTTCCAGGACATACAATGTGAGCCTGACTGGAGAAGTGAGAACTTGGGACCTGATTTGGTGACATTTACACAACATCACTCTTATCCAGCAGTCAGGTTTGGATTATTACATATCAGCCCAGCTCAGGGCTGCTCCGAGTTATGGATGTGTACTATGATCTAGAGGAAATTTGTCCATGGGAAACCTTTGCAAAACAGCTTCATCAGTGCCTTACCTGGCACTGATGTTGTTCTGAAGCTTAGGTCTTTCTCATAATGAAGCCAATGAGGGGTTTTGTTGCTGGCTTCAGAGTGGTTAGGCCAAGGCATCTCTCCTTCTTGAGGAAGTTTCCAAGCCTGAACACAAAACAGAGCAGTAATGCAAAGGAGCTGCTGTTTTCTATAATTGCCTTCATTTCTGACGTTCTATTTTTCTTCAGTCAATCAACTCCTGCCTTAATTATACATTAGAGAGCCTACGGACACCAGTATTTGCAGGGTTGGGTCCCTAAAGCATTTACAAATCTGCCTTGTTTTTAAATGGGCTGAATTGTGTTGCCTGTTAAAATAAATTCACTTGTCAAATCCCTTTCTTCAACAGCCTTGCATTACACCTCGCCTTGACAGTGTAATAATGTCTGAAAAAACAACCTAAAGGCCACTTTTTACCTACAGCCTTCTTTCAGCTCTCAAATGAACAGCAAGAAGGGGGCAGGGGAAACAGAAATTATAACCTGCACTCTGGGATAGCGTTACAGGGCTCAGACCTATTGGCATCATTCACAAAGACTGGCAAGACTAGGTGAACCTAGTCTTGAGAAAATGCTGGAGAAAAAAAAGCTAAGAGGAGCTGATGGAAGTAGTCCATGCAGATTGTTAAGGGCAGGGGAAAAGCCGTGTCACCTGTTGCTGATGTGAGGTTTGGGGATTTGGGTCAGACGGGCTGCTTGGCACCTGCTGGATCTTCTGAGTGAGACACTCTGCCTGGGAGTTGGATTTGTCTGTCTGGTCCAGAAGATGTGGTTCAAGGTTTCCCAGTAGCTCAGGAAACACTGCGCTTTGAAATGCAGTTTATGACTCTGGATGTTTTCTGGAGTTACCTGTGCTTCTGTACCTTGGAGGATGCCTCTGGTCACAGCACAGATTATGCACCAGTGAGGTTGTGCAACCCACCCTTCTATGCCTCATCCATGCAGCACAGGAGTTACTACAGTCCTTCTCCTGTCCCCTTTACCAATTATCCCTGTCCTTGCAGAGGGGGGTCAGACTTCAGCAGAATTTGTCTTGTGCAAGGGCTGAGGGTTTGAATTCCATATTATTATCCGGTTTCAAATTCAATTGTAATATACCAGAAGAAGGACTCTGGGTACTCAACATGATATATATTCCCCTAACAAATTTATTGTGATACTACATCAGCTACCATCTTCTAGATTTGAAGTCTTCTCTCCTGCCCCTTTGAGAAAGAGACCCAAAGAAATGCCACTCATACACCCTCATACACTCATATACTCATATGGTGCAGCCAAAGAGTTAAATCACTTCCCATCACCATTTAAATGGGATACAGAAAGAACTTTTCCTACTGCATCCGCAGCTGCCAACAAAACTCAGTGACAGCTTTATAAATCACACCTGAAACAAATAAAAATGCTGTGTCCAGAATAAGCCCTTATCTCTTCTTGTTTGCATTTGGCTTTGTTTCTAAAGGTCATGGGTGGAAGCAGAAGGAGCCATCATGGGGTGATGTATGTTGGCTTTGGCACAGGGTGACTAATTCTCTGTTAGGGCACAGTAACACGAAAGTGAATGGAAGAAGCATGGGGAGAGAGAAGAGAAGAGGCAAGAAAAGTTATGAAGCAAGCAATCATGAAAGAAAAGAGGAAAAAAAAAAAAGTGTATTTGCATAGCTTCCAAAATACATGAAACACCAAGCAGCTATTGAGGAAAAAAATGAAAAAGACAGATGAAAAACACGTATTTCAGCCAGCTTTTGTCTTATTTTTTGTAAATGATGGAGAACCATATTCTTCTGTGTCCAAGAGAGAAACATTCCCTTTTGTCTGCTGCCTCTCATATCCCATCTCAATGTAGTCTGGAAGTTATCTACACAGCTTATTGGGGTCACCATAAGAAAAAAAAAATATGTTTACTCATGTAACCATTAATCTTTCAGCCTTGAGAGGAGGGGGAGAGGGGGAGAGGGGAGCTATTGCTGAGCAGCAGCCATTACATTTGCTAGGAAATAGTAAGAGGGTTAAGATTAGAAACTTTCCCTCAGGGATCAATACAATGTCTCAAAAAACTTCTGTCTGGAATAGGAAGTCACTTTTAGAAGGGTATTTGGCCTTGATTTAAACATTTAGGTGATGCAAAGCCCATTGCCCTCTCGGGAAATTGTTTCAGTGGTTAATACCCTAACATATATTAAAAAAAAAAAAAAATAAAGGATTTATTTGTACCTGATTATGGTAAATGTTAGCTCTGTCTCAGTGAATCTTATGTCTTCTTGTCTTCTCCTGATGAACTACAGCATCTACCTGTAAAAGGAAAACACCCACATTGGGCAAAATCTCAACAATCAAGTCCGTCTTAACTTGTCTGAAATGTCAATGATATGTAATGGTATGCAATGATATATAAAGTTTTTAGTAGTGATTTGTCTAAAAGGGTTTTACTTCATTAAATAAATAAATAAAACTCCGGACAAGTCATTGAAAGTAGATTTCATACTGGTACGAGCAAGCTGGTCCTCACTGAGCCTGGTCTCTTACAAACACAGACTCAGAAAGCACATCAGTTGCCTCAAATTATCAGAAGTCCCTAATCCACAATCTTTTATTTTTATTTATTTTTATTTATTTTATTTTTATTTTTATTTTTATTTTTATTTTTATTTTTATTTTTATTTTTATTTTTATTTTTATTTTTATTTTTATTTTTATTTTTATTTTTATTTTTATTTTTAGGGATCCATGTCCTCTGTGGTAAAAATCTTTTTCCTCAAAGAAAAGGCACAAGCAAACAGCTTTCCTGAGGTCCCCTGGCAAGTCGTGGTGCTGAAGCAACCAAGCACAAGCAAGACTAGTTTAATGCATGTCAAATTGAGCACCACAGACCTTGGTCACTTGAGAAAATTTAAGCCAATTCTTGTCCAGCTCAGGAACTCAAAGCACTTTGAAAACATGAAGGAATTATACCACATGTCCTGCCTGAGGTAGGTGAAGTATTTTTATCCCCATTTTACGGCTGGGTAAGCTCAGACAGTGAGGGGTCAAGTGACTTGTTCAGTGTCACAGTCGGTTGGGGAATGGGAGACGTGAAGCAACAGGGAGAGGCTGACCTGGGGCGTGTGTGTGTGTGTATGTGTGCTTATGCACGCTTGCTCAATAGCTTCTTTTCCTATAAACCACATAACTGCATTTCAGAGTGCTTGCTACAAGTGCATGCCTTGTACAAGGAATGGGAACAGAGCCCGTGGATGAAAGAATAAAGATGAGGTCAAACAGGAACACAAGGACAAGTTGGCACAATAGTAGCTGGATAAACGGATTAAGGAGTCGGCTGGGTTGTAGAAACAGGAAACACTGTCTCTTTCTGAAGCGATTGGAATTAGTTCAAAGTGCCCTGCATGGGATGTAAAAGCCCTGGGCTTTGAGGGGAGCAGGCAGGCCCGGCATACGTGCTTAGGTGGGACCCAGCAAAGCAAGATAGATCAGTACTTTGGGCCAAGTCTGTGAAACCAAGGAGCCTAAATTCAGTTCCTCACTTCTTTTGCTGCTGCCTTGGGTGACTTGAGGAAGCAGCTGACCATAAGATTCCTCTACTTTCTGCTGGAAGTCCAAAGCAGGCATGAGTCAGCTCCCTACACATGGCCAAAGGTCTCTGGGGGTGCCAAAAAGCACCTGAGACATTGGCATGGGCCTGATAGATAGAACATGAGACTTACAGGAGGCCCAAACCTCTGGAGCAGTAGTTGAAGGTCTTTTTGACACCCTGTGGCTTATCAAATGGCACCAGATGCCTCTTTAGGTACCTGAATATTCCCTTTGACTGTATGAGGAGTACACACGTCCATGTCTCCATCTGAACTAGAGCTGTCCAGGTAGGCACAGCCAGTTGCATTTGAGATGTCCTGGCTTCCAGCTGCTGATCCAAATGGCTCAGTGTTGTCATTTCTGCCAGCTCCTTATCAATGTATTGACTGGATTTCCTTACTAGCACCTCTAATTGCTTTCAATCAGGCAGAGCAAGCTGAATGCATACGTAGTTTAGGAGCAGTGCTGAACAGGCAGGATACAGCAGGATAAAACAGCCCCTGCTGAGGGGCAGGTGTATAAAGGGGGCTGAAGGGAAAGAGACCTAAAGGTGATGTCATGTCTCCTCCATCTTTTGGTCCTCCTGTTAACATTTCTCCATGTCAGCAACATGAGATCAGAAATAGCACCAAAATCACATAAAAAAAGTGCAAAATGGGATCCATGAAAAAAGAATGAAACTTCTATTTGTGGCTCTTCCATTATTTCAATGTCTTTGGAGATATCAGTGTTTGTGCATTGCGGGGTGGCTGGAAGGTCCCTGATGTTTTGGGAGCCATAACAAAGTGTATGCCCACCTGCTGTGTCTCCAGAGAGCTTGTATACTTGTTCTTTAGTGACTTGACTGCCTTATGTATGCATACATCCATGAATAGATAGGAAAGGTTACATTTATTTTTTGGATTTTTTTTTTAAATCAAGTATTTACATATATATATATACATTTTTTAGTAATACTCTGACACCTAATTAAAAATAAAATCCCACCAGTTAGATTAGGTATGAAATAAAATCACTTCCTTCATTTTCAGCCTAAGAAGTACTTTTGGGGGACATTTTTTAATTCAACGAGAAAAATTCGATCGACACATTTTTAAGTCAACTTTATACAATTTGCCTCCTTTCATTCCTCTTCTTTTTCCCCATGCAACCTCACTCCAGTTTCATAAGTTTTGTTTTGCCTTTGAGAAGAAAAAGTCAAAAAAGAAGTATCTCTCCCAAAAATGGGACAAAACACAAAATAAATAAATAGAAAAAGTAATTATTTAGATGGATTTAGGTAATATTAAACCTTTCCTTTCTTGGGTAATCACAGATTCAGTGCCAGGCTTCTTTCTCTGTAGGAAACCTGAACATACATAGGACAAAGGAGTGAAAAGGTGGATGCAGACAGCACCATGGAGGGAGGAACCTCTAGCAGTGGGTGGTTGGTGGGGATGCCAGCATCTGGGCAACGTGGTCCAGTCCATTTCTATATAGCTATGTGCTGGGTGTTGCTGCCTTGAAAAATAGCGAAAGAGTACATCCATATCAGACTGAATTTGAGTTGCATCTCTGTAACGACTGGTGATATTTAAGCAAAGCTGAGATTCTTATGACCATAAAACCTGGTCTGGGGGTAAACAGGTACTTCAAAATCTCTTCAAAACTCCCAAAAGATAGCCAAAGAACACTGAAATGGAAAGCAGGAGCCACACAGAACCAATATTGGTTTACATTTCAGCTGGGCCATTATATTTTAGAGATAAGATTTTTACTGGATATTTAAGTGCAGAAGGAAAAATATTACACAAAGCTGTGTTTCAGCAGGCTCATACCCAGCTCTCACCTGTACTGTAGAGGTTGCGATCTGTCTCAGCATCCTTTATGGAAAAAGGATAAATTAATTTCAATTCTCTTCTTCAATTTTACCTTTATATTACATTCTCATCCTAGGCAGAAATTATTTTGTCATGTCTCCTAAGGAAACAGGTGCCCATTCAGTTGGGTCTTTATTAATATTAATTATGAATCATACTACATGTAGGTATTATTTGACCTATGATCTTTGTTTTTCACTTTTTAGTTTCTCTTTTCTTGATTTTATTTATGTATTTTTTATTTTTACTTGTTTTTATTTATTTATATATATATATTTGTATATTTTTTTATTTTTTCCCAAAGACATCACCTACATGATCGATACTGTCCCTTGAAACACCTGCAAACCCCAAACCTGAATCATCATCCTTCCATGGTGATGTCAGTTTGCTGCTATGGAGACTGTGACATCCTGAGGATGTCTAGCAGATGAAAAATTTCAGGTTCTGAAAAAACAATGGGGATCAGACACTTCTCTAAAACACAGATCCTGTTTGTTTTTCCATGCTTGTTCTGAAGTGAACAGAAATTGAGCATTGTAGAAGAAATTTTCTATTTCAGATAGAGAGGAAATATATGGTTTTGTGTGCTTGCTATGCATCTGCCAACTCAACCACAGGGAAAGACACAATTTACTTAAAATAGCAGTCAGGGGAGAGCAGGATGGTTTCAGCAGGTGATTGACTGAGTTTGTGGAGAGCAATGGTCACTGGAAACATCATTGCTACTTGGCTGTGGAAGAATCCTAGGAGATTGGTTCAGCTGTCAGAACATAGATAGCAATAGCCAGTTTGGTTCTGTCAGGTGTCCTGGACATGCACAAATCACTGACAGATCTGACATGGGGCCAAATGAGACCTTCAGGAGCTGGTGAGCAGCAAGAATGTCTGAGGACATCTTCAATGACCTTATGTACAGGCAAGTGAGTCATGTTCCTGATGACTTATCTAGGAGCCCACAAAAGGACAGTGGCAGTAAGTCTACACTCATAGCTCTGTAATTTCTCCTCATCTTGGAGGAGTACCCCTGTACCTTCCTCTTTGAGAGTCCATATCCTCCCATGCAGGAGGAGAGGGTTTCAGAAAACCCAAGGCCTGAAACAGATCTCAAAGGTAATCAATGCTTTGCCCTTGTAGGCTTCTGCTGTTTAAACATCTACAGATGAACTTGTCCTCCCTGGGCTGTCTCCCTTTGTAGTGAATTGGGATATACAGGCATTTCTAAAGGTAAGATTCACTGGACCCATTTTAGATGTCTGTGTCAGGACAGACATCTATCCTTTACTCTATTGGTTCTGTGTCTATCTTCAGTAGGAAAAGAAATCCTACCTAGTTATTTTTTTCATTTTTCCAGAAAAAAAGTATTCTTCTTCTTGTCCCAGACAGGACACGTGGCCTATTCTTTCTTCTCTTCAGAAGTATCTCACATGTTTATGATAGTTCTTTGATTTTGCCTGCATATATTCACTTCCAGAATGAGGAATTGTTTACTTCAGTCTTTGATCGTCTTATTTATTTATTTATTTATTTATTTATTTATTTAGAGTTTGGTCCTTTGGGGACCCAGGAATTGAACTTGATGATCCTTGCAGGTCCCTTCCAATTCGGATGATGTTCTATGATTCAATGATTTTTGCCACCCTACCATTCCCAAGTGATCTCAAAATCATGTTATAAAAAAAGCGTTCTAATGAAAATTAGCCAAAAATGTATTTGAGAGGCCAAGAAAGGACACATAATCTAGTGAAAAGGCCAGATAATCATGAGCTTTGTGGATCTGCCCTACATCTTGCCGGTAGGCCTCTCCCATGTGGGACACCTCCAGACAAGAAAGGGTTTGCATTTCTCTGAAACACATTTAACCCTTGACTTTTCCAGAGAGGCTGCCAAAGAGATGACTTGTAACTCCAAAAGAGCAGTAGTGGTTTGGACATGATAGGCACCCATCTAGCAGAGACCACCAACTCGTCTTTGTGGAAGCCATCAGTCCCTTTGAGATCTGACTTTCAGACACTATTGGCCTTTGCCATGTTGGAACCACTGACCCAGAATAGTGAATGGGACTTAAAATCCATTTGCTAAATATTGGGTTTGTATTGTTTTAGCCTGATATTCCTCATCAGGATTCCTAATTGAATTACTTGCGCCATGTGTAGCACCAAGGCAATAATTACAGAAGATCTTGAATTCTGATGCTTCTGATGAGGCTGAGCAAATAGGATTAGAATTTTTCCTCCCAAATCAGCAGTGCAAATTAAATGTTTATTCTTTCATGTAGGGAAAATGTCAGCTGTTTCAAATTACCTGCAAAAAATTTCAAATGATTGGGAATCAGGAAAGATAAAAGTCCAACATATGCTTGAGAATGATTTGTAGGTCTGGGGTTTTGTTCATCTTTTTTCTGTCTATGCATTACGAATAACCCACGAGCTGAATGCATCTATGCTATTTTTCTTCCCTCCTTCTCTGCCCTCCCCCCTTTTTTTTTCCATTTGTTAAGGTCAGTGAGGTACCGATCACTTTACTTTTACAGTCTTTAAAATTCCAGGCTTAAAAGGATATTGTCAAGTCAAATTTCACTCCAAATTAGGTTTTGGGCTGGGAATCAACAGACATGAATTCTAATCGCAGTGACCTGCTGTGTGACCTGCTTCACCTTTCTGTACCTCAGCATCCCTCTAGGTAAAATAGAGACACAATTCTCCTTTTTGCAATAAACTGTATTTCCACTGATAGTGTAACACTTCTAGGCACCACAAGACAGCTTTGTCCACTTAAAGATGAGTGACGTGGAGAGAAAGGTTATTTAGTTGTTAAAGAAACATGCTGCACATCCACTTTCAGCTTCACGGGGCTGAAGTTGTCCCTACTGCACCTCTGCTGATGCCAAATGGTGCTGAACATCGTCCAACGCGTACACTCCGCTTCCTGAGGGACGTCAGTGGTGAAACACAGCCAGTTAGAAAATGCAACCCAAAGAAAATCAATCTCGGCATTCCACCTGCACAGACAAGTTCACTCACATCCTTATCAGTTCTAATCTCAGCTCTGACCTCATACAATTTTGGAAGTTATTGGTGAAGCTGTAGGAAGAAATCCAACTTCCTGAACCCTGCAAAATTTTACCTTTTTACTTCTTTTCTGTACCACTCTGACTCCTACCTTGTTTTCAAGGGTTATTCCAAAAGGGACACATGGGCAATGTCTTATTGCATGATGGTGGCAAAGCAGCCAGCATCTTCTAGAGCAAAACTTTTATGTTCAGGAAAACAATCTGCTAAAACAATCACTTCTACCCCTCTCCTTCCTTAAATGCAGTCTTTCTCCTGCTCTATGAACACATATACCTGCATTAAGACCAAAGTCAAAATAAAATGAACATCTGTGAGTGGCTGTGCAGCATGGAGCACTAGATAGGCTACCAGAGCCTGAGATCAAACCTAGGTTTGATCTCAGGTACATGCACTGTAGGGATGAAAAGTACTTCTGATATAAGCTTGACCACTTCTAGGCTCTGTGCCTCTGGGCTGAAACAACTGTGTATGAATTAGTTCTTTCTCAATCCAGCAATTGAAATTTCCTTTTTTTTTTCTTCCTTTTTTTTTTTTTTTCTGTCGTTTGAGGAAATTTTGCACAAACCAGTGTTAACCTCGCATGTGTAGACAGCTTCCCAAGATACCTTTACCTGATGGTAAAAGTACCTGATTGAGACTGTAAGTGGGTGCAGGAATGCTAAAAGGTACGGGGAAGAAAAATGTCTCTCCTTGTCTTAAGTCCCCCATTACTGAAACCATTATTTTGTCCTGTTTCAGGTGGAAATAACAGGCCATTTATTTTAGGGTAGAAGAGATTAATGTGAGTCTTGGGAACGGGGGAGGCAACTTTCTGACAGACAACCTGTTTTAGTGCATTCCTTCATGTCCCTTCTCAACGCAGCCCATGATGATGTTTAACTCTCTGCAATGTCCTATGTCCCCCTCCTACCCACCCAAACCAGCTGTGGACTACCCACCCAAAGGGGAAATCAGCACACATTTTGCCTCTAATCAGCGTTCCTGCTGAGCCGTGCTGCACCCCAATGCTCCGAAAGCCCCTGACAGATGTGGCTTGGGGCCAGGCAACAGCTTGAATGGTGGCGATTTTACAAGCCCTTCCTTGTGTGGCTATTTTCATGCCCCCTTCCTCACTCTGGGAAACGCTGGGGGACAGCCATAAATTTGTGATACATCATCGCTCGCATTCTAGGCTGAATGCAATATTCCCCCAGCGAGGCTTCATTAAGAGGAAATTCATGCCTTAAACACCTTGCAGCCTGCATTTTTGACAAGTCATCACATTTTTGTGTGCCCTGCTTTATTTTAAAGCCCCTCTAGTAATGACATTCCTGAACAGGGGCTGTTTTGCAGCTTGCAAAGGGGGAGCCTTTGTCAGCTGGGAGCAGTAGAGAAGGAAAAATATAATGCAGAGTATGTATTACAACGGAGGGGAACAACCTGTTGTGTAACTTTGTCTTCATGGACACCCACACCACTGTCCCTTTTTGGCTGGCACGTACAGACAGGAAGCAAGACAATGTCTTAAATCCATGAGGAAGTTATCACACAGGAGCAGAGCATGCTGGAAATAATAACAGAGAGTGTTGCTTTATCCATACAAAACCCTGTGGGGAAGTTACCCTCAAACTTCAGAGCCCACCCTGAGCTGGCATCTTCTTCACTGCCATTATATTCCTGCCTGACCAATTTTGCTCACAGGTAGCAGAGGGGAATCCCTCCAGTCTTGCACTCACCCAGGCCACCTGGGAGAGCTTTCCAGGAGTGCTGTGTTATTATTTTTCTGGTCTATTTGCAGGTGTCTAGTTCTCAGACTGTGGCCCAAAGCTGTGGTATAGAGTGATTATAAGATTTAACTATGAGCAGAAAACTGATTCCAGGAGTTCTCCCTGGAATGTAAATAGCACAAATCAGGACAGAGTAAATGACCATTTAAATAAATAATTTTCTTTGAGAAAAAAAGTACACAGGACAATGCTTTCCAACTTGGCTGACTACTAGCCAAATCCATGTTTAGGTGTCAAAGCAGAGTTACCTACCTTTAGCTGAAGATCCTGATTATTGGATTGATAAGTGAGTTATAAGTGATTTTGATTTTGGTTTACCTCTATTAAACTCTCCTAACAAAAAAAAAAAAAAAAAAAATCAAATACAAGACCTCTTAACCTCCAAACACCCATCATCCCACCATCCCCATCCAATGCCTTTACTCAATATATCAACAAGACTCCTAGGAGCAGAGTCTAGTTGAAATACCTGAAGTTCTTACCATCCCTGATACTAGATAAATCTTTTCTGTCCTGAAGATTTAGATGAGTTATGGAGACATTTGTAATTATTTAAGATAAAAAATGTCAGTTATATATTATTTCAGTGTACTTAAATGATGTATATCTGGCTGTGTTAGTTTAAGAAATTGTGCAAATGTAAAGTCAAGCAGTTTCATCAGTAACTAAAATGAATCCTTTCAATGCTGAACTGAATTAAATCATGGTGTGATGATAACCCCTTATGTATCTGTGCTAGAGCTGGAGAGATCTTAGTAAACAACTACAGACTGTCACGTCTTCATTTGTAACAGCTAACTCTGGAGATCTTCTGCCTAATACCCTCAAGATTCATGTCCTTTTCTTTCTTCTCAAGTCCTTTTGTAAAACTGATTAATAACAGGACAATTGCATAGCATGTTTTGAAGTTTGCCATGTCAGTGTTTAGGTAGGTCAAGCTTAAGCAAATCTTCACCTCCAGTCCACACTCTGTCCCAGCTGAACAAAAGAGGACTACCTAACCAGGGTAACAAGATGTACTCAGCTCACAGAACATCTCAGTCAGCTGGGACCTTGCTAATGGTGTACAAGAAAGAATTCAATGTGCTAACACAGAATAGAAAAGGCTGAAGATAATGTGGTCTCTGGGGCAATCACATAACCACAGGCCTGATGTCTGGGTTGTCAACTGAGCTGGGAGAGATGACTAAAATATTTCAGCCTCAGAGACTTCTTGTCACCAAAATTCATTCATTTCCCCAACTTCACAGACAAAGACAGCAGACTATAACCAGACATACCTACAGCAGTGAGTTTCACCAGGGGGAGGTGGAGCCTAAATACACAACCAAGATAATATGGCTTAAAACAGTCATCTGTTACATGCTTGTGTGAGCATGCTCTTTGCCCACCCTAACAGCAAGGTCAAAGCTCACTTCTTTCCCATTAAGTGTTATCTGAGCCACAGCACATCACACAACTAAAGACTATGCACATGGACAGGTAATAGAGCTGAGCCATTGACTGTGCACTCATAATAGTATAAGATTTAATCACAGGTTCTCTCCCTGACCAAAACAAATTAGTATATTTCTAATTTCCATGAATTTATATCTGTCTATATATTCTTACTGCTATGCTACTACAAACAAGCTAAGCATCGACTTGTAAATTTCACCCTTCCCTGGGGGGTTATCATTCATTTGACCATGAAACTTGCAATGAAAATTTGCAGTTGCCCAAGCAGATTTCCTTCTGCAGAGACCTTGCAGCAGAATCGTCTTTTTTTTTTTTTTTTTTTTTTTTTTTTTTTTTTTTTTTTCTGTGAGAGTCAGGAATTCACCCTGATTTTGCAACTAGAGAAAAGTCAGGTAAAATTTAGCTAAACATATTGTCCAAGAAGATTTTGCTTTGATTTATGGTCACTGAAATGAGAGAATTTGGAAGGAAGACCTACTGATTTGAAGCGGAGGTGGAACACTGCCACTATTTATGATCTCTCTGCTGTATCCTTTCTTTCTGGGTTGAAGCAAAGACGTTAATCATGGAAGAAGTAAAGACTTCAGGGTTGGTGTCCCAGGTTGCGTGTGGGCTGAAAGGGAGGAATAATTCATGGATTTAACTTCACATGCTCAGACTTAGAACCCACAATGGACCTGTTGGGCCCAGGCTCCTAGCAGTGTTGGGACATCAAGGTCTCCTGGAGGCCAGGAGGAGTCAGAAGCTTCCAATGCAGAAAATAATCTGGGCTTTGATCTTGCTTCTGTTCTGTGACAATGCTTTCCAAAGGCTAATTGTCTCAATAAGGCTGTTTATTAATTATGAATAAAAAGGATTGGCAATGATCAGAAAAAAAAAAAAAAAGGAAAAAATCAGGAACAAGAATGTCTCTTTTTATTGTAGTCTGAAAGCACATACATTAAGAAGGGGGAAAGAAATCCAACTGAAAATTCCAACTTCAAACTAAATGGGATTACAGGAAAGCTCTCCCCAAAGAAGTGGTTACAATGGTCAGAATCTGCTGAAGTGGGTACAGTGGCCTCTGCACAGAGGCTGGACAGCAGCAGAGGGCAATGGAGGGTGGGTTAGACTACATGACTTGTCTCAGGCTTGTAGTGAAGGACAGTAGACTCAAAGCCTAACTGTACCTTTTAACTCCGCAAGCTATGCCCAAGTTGATAACCTAACTTCCCTTTTAGTCTTGCTTCATTTTTCTCTGAAGACCTGTTTGGGGATAAATGTCTAAAGGCTTCCTGAAGCAACTTATTTTCCCTTTGAAGACATTTTAGTGTTTGCTTGTCTTCCACTCCAAGGATTTCTTCATTTTCAGTCCCTTCTCCTTGCCTGTAGTCAAGAGGATGGAATAAATTAGCAAGCAGCATGTGAACCTCTGCTCTTGTTAGCTACACCTAAATACTACTAAGCCTATTAAGTTTATTCCTGGAACTGTCCTGCGCTACCACCCCCAATAACTTTTCTGTTCAGTAGACTTCATTTCCTTTGTTCTTACTTAATTTACTTGCAGCCAGGGGCTCCAGCAACTGAGCCATTAGCTTGCTGCTAATTAGCTGGCACTAACAGCCTCTCGTTATTCGGGAGGCTTGGAGAATGTTTGCTCCGAGTCACATGGTGGGACAGCCGTTTAATAACAGCCATCCTGTCTAATTCTGCCTTTTCCCCAGCTCCTCATATGGGTATCCAAGCTGAGCCCTCTGGCACTGCTCGGGGGGTATTTTTGTAACAGATGGAAAAGGAGAGGAAGCTATTCTGTGATACTCTTTTCTCTGGAGGGAACGTGTTCCTCCTCCGGTGTGCCCAGGAAGGGTCAGGAATGGTGAGATGTGCCTGTAGCACCTGTCGCTGCAGAAGGAAAGGAAAAGCAATTCCTGCTCTCCCACCTCCTCCTCCTGCCGCAGGAGGTTCATGACGCCCCCTCTGTGCTTGGGCATAAAATCCATCCTGTTATTTGCCACCATATGCTCCCACCAAGGTCCTGGATTTGGGTATTCACATAGTGCTGCTATTCTCTCCTGTGCTGGGACATTAACCATCACCGCCCGAGGGCTGGCAGACGGGCGTCCCAGCACTGGGATGGATAACACACCTCTGGCTGGCGAGATTCCCAGTCGCATCCTCCCTGTGCTGTATGGGATGGATCGGGGGACCAAGGGTGTTACCTCACCCCACCGTGACACAGATGCCATTCTGTCACACAATCTGGAGCACGACCCTTGGGTCCCCGGCTTCCAGGAAATGCAGAGGTTAGGATGCATGCAGGCAGGTTGCAAATTGCTGAAAACCTCCGAGCATCTACCCCACTATCCAGTAGATCAGGTGGTGTTTTTCCTGGCAAGCAAAGAGGGCCTGGTGATCCAGGGAAACCAGTAACCCTCCCCACACCCTTCTCCAAACCCCAAAGATGCAACTTTTGGCACTTTCTAGCCACCAGGTGCTCTCTTCCCTCAGCAGCAAAACAGGAAATGAGTCAAGCAGGGAAACACACACTCACACGAGGAATTGCCCTGGTAGGGCTTGAGAAGAGACCGCCTCAGAGGTGTTTGTTATTCCTGAGCATGGAGGATGCATCTGCACACCATTCCCTGAGGTGACATGGCTGCGGCCTGTCAGCAAAGGGTGGGGACAGGTGGAAAAAGCTGCTGTCTTCTGACACCTTGTTTACTCAAACACTTCCAGTTTGCTTGCGCCAATTCCTCTGAATCCCTTTCTCAATTGTTTGTGATGAACGCCCAGTGCCTGGAGGTCTCTGCACCTCTCAGGGACCTGAGGGAGGGTGCCAGAGGTTCAGCTTTTCAGGGAAATAGCTGAGATACTCCCATCCTCCTCTGTGGGGTGCCAGAATCCTTCTGCGAGACACTACAAGGAGGGGCAGCACTGAAATTTTTAAGTTCAACTCTTCAGTGCGTCTCACAGAGGCAGATGGCATCTCCAGGCCACCCCACCAACATGGGTCTTATGCTATGACTTGGTTCTCCTGCAGACACTTCACACCTCTCCCTCTGCTGTGAACCTCTGGCAAGGCAAGCTGTGTGTGGTGAGAGGCACAATGTCTACTCCAACCTTACTTTGGGCCTGCTGTGATGCTCAGCCTGCTATCAGTCTCATAAACCCTACACCCTCTGGCTGAGAGGCCTCTTTAGCCTGCAGGAGCAGAGAGCCAGCACGTGCTTCATACCTGAGAAGGCCCTGAGCTATGAGTGATTCAAGGGCTGCCCCAGCAATGAGAGAAGAATACTGAGTTTTTGTGTGGTTTTGAATGTGCCCTTCCTCCAAATCAAAGCAGGAGGCTGCTTGGTGTGCCTACTTTTCATTTCAGTGAGAGCTGCACCTCCCAGCTCCCAATAAGGGAGGAAAAGTCAAAGTGTGGCTGTGTTTCCTGAGATACAACTGTTATCATCTCCCCATGACCTTGATCAGGAAGTCATAGGAAAGGAGGGGGGAACACAGCTGCAGAAGAGCAAAAGATATTTTGCTGTTGGGCAGCCCTTGTGCGGTTGCATTTGCTGCAGGAGTAGGTTGGGAGGAACCAGACCAGGAGCCCCTGCTGTGCACAGCATCCTGCAGAGCCCCCTTGTGCCACCTGATGCAATGCGAAGGGGGCCAGTGCCCCAAATCCTCTTTTCTGACTCGTGCTGAGGACATATCAGAGCACTGCTGTCTCCCAGTGAGCAGCCCAACAGGAGGGCACTGTGCCCAGCTGGATTGCGTTAAAGCCCAGGAGGGGTCACTTTGGCGCTGGAAGCTCCCATCCTTCAAAGATACCTCAACTCTGTGTCACGTAGGCAGGCTCAGTTCCAAATCTTCTTCCTCCCTCTTTGTGACTTTTTATCCATAATTATTGGTGGGTTTGGTTTGTTTATTTTTTTAACAGAATAGTTTTTTTTCCTCCCTCTCTTCCAATTGCAGAAGCCTGGTGACTGGTGGGACAGATAAATCTCATATAGTTATCCATAACAGAAGCAGAGGAACCACAAGTGCCAGCTGAATTGATAGATGTGCAGGTGGATAATTATCTTAATCCCCTGCTTTTGTCCAGTAAAGCAAGTCAAACAGTAGACATAGATTGTAAAAGGAAAATATTGTATTTTCTGAACTTCAAAACTTGAAGCAAACGTGCTTTCTTACAAAACTTTATTTGATTTGCTCTTTTGATTGATTTGTGAGTTCTTTTGTCACCATGTGACAGTGAGGCAATCTTAATCGTCACTGCCTGCAAACACTTGTGATAGCATTTGAATTTTAAACATCTTAACCTGACCCGATAACCCTGGATTGTCTTCATGATTAAAGGCATTTCAGGGGAGAATCTTCTCTCTTTCTTTAGGATGAATTGAATCAGGTCCTAGACTCTACTGCCTCTATTGTTACTGAACACCCAGTGAATATGTCATATAGGGATATTTGTAATCAGGATGGCAGTATGTGCTGGCATGAATACCATACACATGGAATTTTCTACTATTTAGGATTTAAAATCCTGCAAGCAGTCTCTACGAAGTCCTTTAATGAACTGTTCCAGGCATGGTTCATCAAAATCCCTGAGGAATTAAAGTCACTGATTAACTCTTTGAATAGAGAGGAAGGAGACCTTCCTGCCTACGTGAACTCCTCACCGTGGGATGGTTTGGATACTCAGAGTTGACATAGTCTCAGGGGTAAACTAGATGAATTCCTAGAAGTAGCATCCATGGGGAATTATAAAGCAGAAAAATAATTTCCCTGTATTTCAGGAAGTACTTGATCTGTAAATTCTCAGAGGCTGGGAGAATATTTGGAGAATTATCACTACATGTTTTGTTTATTTTTACACTCTTTCAGAGGCATTTGCTTTTGGAAAGAGGCATTTATGGAAAAAAGACACCTGCCCAGATTGGTCTGTGGTTTGGACTCTGACACCCATAATCACCCAAGGACAGGCTGATGGTTTAATAAATAAGCCCCTGACAAAACCAGACTTCAGAAATTGAGTTTAACATTAAGCAGGTTCAAAAGAATTGAAGTGAGGACAGGGTGGAAGTGTTAAATTGTCAGTTTTTTTTTGTTTATTTGTTTTTCTCCAGTTATCAGCTTCACACGAGTATCACTTCCAAAAGTTGGGTATTTTCCAGAGTGAGAGGATCACAGCTCTCCTTTGGGAGTGAGAATGGTAGGTGAGGAGGATAAGGTCTTATTTTGAATGTTACAGCCGCAGCTCCCCACCACGACTTCAGGGGGATCTCGTCCCTTACTTTGACAGGGGTGGCCTGGGACAGCAGCATGACCAGGCTGTTGCGACAGAGGCCAACAAGGAGCAGGCGTTGCCAGTGCAATGGCAGCTATGCCCAGGAGGAGGCAGAAGAAGATTGACTGGTGGAGTAACTCCCTGGTGTGCCAGACAGAAGAGCACCAGAGGGATGTCCCCAGAGAGTGGTGGAGTCCCTGCCCTGTCACTATTGAGTGACAGGGAGGGGACCAAAAAGATGAGGAGGGTTGGAAGCAAATCCCAGTTCAGGAAGAGAAAAGGAGACCTGCGTGGTTAAACACGGAATTGCTGGGCAAACTCAAGTGGAAGAGAGAGTCTACAGATCATGGAAGGAGGGGCTGGCCACTTGGGAGGAATATAGGGCTGTTAGAGGATGCAGGGAGGCAACTAGGAAAGCTAAGGCCTCCCTAGATTTAAACCTTGCAAGAGGGGTCAGGGACAACAGAAAGGGCTTCTTCAAATGCATTGTGGATAAAACTAACACTAGAGGCAATGTAGGCCCACTAATGAACGTGGTGGGTGCCGTGGTGACAGAAGATAAAGAGAATGCAAAGTTACTGAATGGCTTATTTGTCTCTGTAATGCCAGAGGCTCTCTCTATCTCTCCGTCATTTTGCTTTGCATAGGAAGTAGACTTCTCAGAAGCATCTTGGTTTGTTCAGTAATGGAGAAATATATCATTAACAACTGGAGTTAGTGACTGTCATTGTTTCTCTTACAAGGCTGAAAGAACTGAGATGCTATTTGCAGTTACATCCATAAACAAGGTACATCAAATCATATCTACATTCAACATAAAACGTAGATTAATTTTAATAGAAAAATTATTCAATAGAGATGTCATCAGGCAGGGAGTCTGAGAATAAAATTATTTTTATCCTTATAAAATAATCTGATGCTTTGTATCCTACTTATTTCTGTGGTCTATAAAACACACCTAAGGTGTTTAGCGCATTTGTAGTTATCTACATCCTAGCCTCCTGAATGTAGAAGTTGTCCCAGCCTCGCTCCTGGTCATTACATTCACTTCTTATTCCATATACCAGAGGAGCCAACTTTCTGCAGTGTAATTTTAGAAAGAGGAGAGTGAGATAGATATTAGTACTTTATATTCTTCTGAATCTTTCCATGATCTTCACAGGCATAGTCACCCAATTACTTTTCTATCTGCTAGCTGCATATTTTAATTGACAGGCAACTGAAATTTATCTGAAATGACTTCCAACTGTAAACTATGACTTTCTGTGGAAAATGACAAATGCAGAAAGAGAAGCAAAACTAGGATCATTCCCTCAGTCAAATGTTGGTAAAGAAAAGCCTTCATACATGCCTCAGTTTTTATGATGCGTACATTGTGTGTACTCCTGTCTTTGCCAACTCAAATGGACAGCTAGACAACATTTCAACTTTTTCTCAAAGCTGGATTTAAGTCACATTTAGTTAAAGTCCTGTAACAAGTTTTGACCTTTCCAAGAATAGCTTGGATGTCAGTCTATGCCTCATAATTCCAAGGTGGCAGCAGGAAAAGAATTAACATCCTATTGTTTACAAACTATTTCAATATAAGCAACGAATAAGTTTCATTAGACTGTTTCAAGAAAGGTTTGTGACATATATTTGGATCATTTTTTATGCTCCTTTCATATGACCTGGATGTGTCTCAGGACCTGGTCATTCAAACAAGGGAAACAGTGCTGTCTGACATGACTGGTAGCCACAGGGCTCCTTACTTGCCAACAACAACAGATGCTGCC
Source organism: Aythya ferina (assembly GCF_964211825.1). Classification (NCBI taxonomy): domain Eukaryota; kingdom Metazoa; phylum Chordata; class Aves; order Anseriformes; family Anatidae; genus Aythya; species Aythya ferina. The sequence goes on from NC_140297.1 coordinate 2,362,424, forward strand.
GTACATTAGTGCCAGCAGCTTCCTAGGTCACCTACATTTGGAACAGAATTCAGACTTGGGTTCTCAGTAACTCAATAGGAAATTCTACCTTAAGGAAAGACAGGAGGCAGGCTTGAGCTTTCTTATGGAACACAGCTGTCAGCACCATTCAGACACTGGTCCCAATGCATGGAAATGCGCCAGGAGAAGAGCAGGCTCAGTGAAGATATGTAGGCCAGGAAAATTAGATTTATTAGGTAAGAAGATAGCTGCAGTACCTAAGAGCTATCTAAAAGGCATTTCCTCCAATTGTTTAGCACCTTTCTTTTAGCATCACGCATTCTCCCTTCCCCTCCTACCAATGTGTTTGCTGGGAAACAACCGAAGTCTGAAGGCATTTGTCATGGAAGTGGCATGTAAAAGGCAGCGTGCCATGGTATCCACTGTGTGTCAACAGATCTCTCTTTCAAATACTTTGTAAACAGCTTGCCTTGGTGGCTTTCAGGTCAGCGTTTCTTTGTTGTTGTTGTTGCTTTTCCAAGTATTTAGTATCTTGTCTACTTCCTTTTCCATGTCTCATGATCTTTCATAGTTCTCTGACATTTATTAGCCACGTGAAGTGCATTTTGGAGGAATCGTTTAATCATTTCTGACCTCTTCTCCTTCCTCTCTGGAGGGACATTCTGCATATCTACCGCTCTTCTTTGCTGTCTACAGGCATGCTAGACTCCTGCCAGGCTCCATGCATGGCTTGGCTCCATTTTTGATTGGAAGAGGACCACCTCCTTCTCCACAGAAATATCTTATCTGACAGTCAGTGCGCTATAGGACACACGGTGAAAGGTAGTCCATGCCCTGAAAAACTCAGCATTCAGAGAGTCTAAGCATGTGTTTTCATAGTAATTGTGAGAGGTTAGGATGCAAAGAGTTAAAGTGTGTGATCCCTCCATTGTAAGAATTACCGCAATCTTAGAAAAAGACTCTGCGCTCTTAGCCTGTCTCTTTGATGGTGGCTTATGCTAAACACATCATGCCTGACAACACCACTGGACTGAAAATGCAATGCTGGGCTGTTACTGTGACTCACCTGATAAACATTAACTTTATTTAATAGAGTTTGTTAACTGATTTCATCCTCTGACCATATTCCAAATCTGGAAAGCATTTCACCTATTTCCACCTGCCAAAAGTTCCTGTTGACTATACAGAGCTTATGATAATTAGCGTGGATGAAGATGTCAGGAAACAGAATAGCAGGGCTGCTCCATGAGGCCACAACAAGGCAGGAGCTGAGGGCAAAACCTGACAGAGATGTACATTATAGATATGCAATGTCTCCTACCCTCTATAACTTATTATCATGCTGAAAAATGTTAATAAACCTAAGACTAGAACCTAGATCCCTGGTTTATCATTAAATCCCAGCTATCACCTCTGCCAAGCATATCTTCTGGATGATTTCCACAAAGCTTCTTCGGTTTCCATTTTAATCCAAAATTTTAATAGTCACTATGTTTATTTGCTGTCTTGAAAAATGACACCACTCTAACAGATATCACTAAATAAAAATAGGTCTGGAAACAGACTTTCCTTTTCTGCATCATTTCACCTTGTTAAAGCAATTTAAAACTGTTATGCGCAAGAAAAAAAAAAAAAAAAAAAAAAAGTGAAATCCTGTGAGATATACAGTAAAATGTTTTATTGTTTACTTGGTCTAAATCACAATAATTACTGCAGCTCTGCTTTCCAGCCTATTGTCTATTTTCAAGAAAGAAAAAAAAAAAAGATAAATCAGAGATATTTTAATGTATAAGTCAGTGCATTTAGTTTCTTGAGAGAAAACAAAGGGATGTTGTGGTTACAGTTCAGAATTGCATACAAACACCTGCAGATAAGCTAGTCAGACTATGGTCTTTGCACATATAAAGTCATTATAGTCAGTATTGTCAAAGGAAAAAGGGTGAAATTCAACTATCCCTAACACAAATATCTTAGTCAGACCAAGTGAATCACTGTCTAAGACATCTTCAATAATAATAAAAACAACAACATATAAATAATTATTATAAATAATAATAATTATTATTTTATTATTATTATTTTATCTTTGACCATAAAGGAGGAAATTAAAACCTGGTCAAAAGTTTTGCTGGAGGTAAAAGGTTATTACCTTACACTGAAAGCAATGGTTGGTTAATAGCTCCTATTTTTGACAGGTACTTTTGTCATTGGTCCTATTCAAATTATTACAAAAGTGACACTGTTACTGAAACAGAAATGAAAGAGCAAAGTTGTTCTTTGGTAATCAAATGAAAGAAGCTCTTACACAAGGCTAAACCTTCCTGGGAATGTGCCATCCCTTTTAGTTTTTCCACCTTCTTGGCCTGAAAAAAACAAGATATGTAACAGATGCTCAAACTGTCTTAAAAAAAAAAACAACACAAATGAACTATATCATTTTAATACCTAAACTACTGAATTTATATAACCGTTGAGAGCAGTGAAGAGGTATCTATCTCACAATACTCTCTTTAATTATTTGAACAACAATCTGTGTTTATTTACATCACTTCCACATTAACATTACCTTTTAAGTTACTATAACCTTTCAAGCCATCAAAAATCTCCCTGTCAAAAGAGCCTTGCCTTAGGAAGACTTCCTCATCACACACTGCCAGAACATTCCCACTACCCCATCTCAACACATGCCAGACCAACAAATTAGCACATCAGATAGCTTTCCTGCTCTGCTATCCAATTAACAAAGAACAGATGCCTTCTCCAGTAACAAATGCAAATTGTTTCCCACATCCCATTATGCTAACAAGCATTGCTTCCAACCCACTTGGCTCCCAGGGGCCTCCTTTGGTTTGTACCAACACCGTTGCCCAAAACCTTAGAGGGGTTGAATGCAGAAGTTAGTTACACGGTAACCTGGTTCTGAAGAAAATGGTGAGGTTGACACTGATGATGCCATCATGTCATTGTCTTCTTTATCAAAAAGGGAGTTTTTCTGCACCTCAGTTTCAAGGCTCAAAAATCATGAAAAGAAAAATAGATGAAAACCCAGACCATTTAGCTATGCGTCAGCACTGGACTCACTCATTAGGTGAGCTCTTCCTTTAAAATCTGATTCCTGTAAGTACCTTTTATTTGGTTCCTTTCAGAAGACAGCTTCAGACTCCTTTTCCAGCTCATTTATTTATTTATTTATTTATTGACAGCAACAGTGCTTTCTGTGTCTGCCCTTATAAACATCTTTTGAAAGTTTGCTGTGAACTATTTTACATGGAAAATAATAATAATAATAATAATAAAATCCTCTCATTTAAAACAACATGCTGAGTACATTTTTATGCCAATTTTTACCTTGGTATATCCTCTTACTATTAAACACGGTTTATTAAATGAGGAAGAGAATTTTGTATAACTGATATTGGAATCCATGTTTCTTAGAGAATTCAGAACTTGTACTACATTCAAGTGACTTCATTAGACATTTATACAGGTACTTAAAAAACTTCTAACCCAAATCTAATGGTTTGCCACCCTTTGTCATCCCTTTAATAATTTGTATTTAAAATACCTCCTTAAGAAATCCTGATAATGGCCAAGGTTTAACTTTTTTGAAAACTTTTTGTTATACAACCCTCGTGTACAATGCCAAATAGTGGCAAAGTTTAGGAGCTGGTTAGCAGGAGCCAGAAATTTCAATGAAGTGGAAAAGAAGTGGCTATTTTCATGGCTTGGATGTTTTAAGATTGAGGATACACATTTTAAGATAAAAGACACTTTCAAAATTTATTGGCCTAAACAGAAAAATAACAATATCAGGAAAGTCAGCAAAAAATAAAATGAATGCAGACCAGCAGCCTGGAAGATATTTCAAAGAGTCAGAGAAAAGGAAGACTGGAAAAAAACTCAAAAATTCATCTAGTTGAAAGATGAATTAAGCATCCCTGACAGATATATATAATAAATATTTTGTCTTCTACAACTGCCAATAATAAATATTCTTCCTTTCCTCATGGCCAATCAAGTCCAATACTTCTCTCACTATACTACTACAAAAATGATACTTCTATCTTACCTGAGTTTTCAAAGATGCCTTCCAAGCTTGTGACCTTCCCTATCCTGACCAGACAAAGGGAGCAACGTGTTGGTAAGCTCATATGGATGTTTGCACTAAACTATAGGTTTACAAAAACTATAATTTTGTTGTGGCTCTATATATCTTACAGCCTCTCAACATGCTCTTGGATGGAGAGAACGTTTGCTGATGTTAGGATGCACCTGATGTTTAACATTTCCATTCCTAGCCAACAAATTGGTGTGTTGTACCTGACACCCTGGAAGATCCTGGGTCACTCCATGTTCCCTGATGCACTGTTTAGGCTTTTGTAACCTACTACATGAGTTGTCTTTGTGCAAAATATCCACGTGGTGGAATATCACTGCTCTCTAAGAAAGTCTTTGGCCAGTAATGTTGAAAGATATATGGGTTTTGCAATGGTGCTGAGAGGCTGCCAAAAGGATGATTTGAGCGTGGAGAAATTTTTCTTTGTTTTTTGGTTCTTCTTTGTTTGCCTAAGGTGGTTGTTTTTGGAAATGTATGCTATGAGGAAAGAAAACTGCCTGGAATTCAGTCACAAACAGGAAAACCAGAGTGGGGAAAGTGAGGAGTTGTTCACATGGATGTTAAAAATGTTGCCATCAACAGCCATTCCTGGAGAAATAAGAAATGACTACAAGGCATGAGAGCCAATTCGGCTTGGTAAGCTAGCACTCCCTTCCAAGCCTTTCAAATGAGGAAACAGAATTAAATCCAAGAGTGCTCCAGAGTGTTGGTTGAAAACCTGTGTTTGAGAAACTGTATGGTTGTGGGATGGTGAAATGTGCTAGGACTCATGAAGCCAGGTCTATATTCCCTGTGGTGTGACTATCCAGGAGCCATGGACAAACGTATATGCTCTGTTTTCTCCATGTGGAAGGCAAGGACAGCATACTAATGCCCTACCTTTTAGGCACAGAAATTGTTGCAGAGCTCCTGCTATTGAACACCATGGTTTTGAGTGCCTCAACCCCATCCTGAGAACCTTTTAAAGGTTGGACCCACACTGGAAGCCCCTGCAGGCAAAGTCAATTTTGTTGCCAAAACTTGATGCTGATCTTAGTGGTACCAACCATACAGAAGCTTCAGGGTGGCCCAGAACATACTGATGTAACAGTTCTTATGCCAGAGGTGAAGACGAAAGGTGTGTAATGGAGTATGCATGAAGTGCACACTGTGCACAGTTTTCACAACTGGCCTCTATCCCTTACATCTGCAGGTCAATTCCAAGATTTTGGAAACTCTTCTAGTTTTTTAAGCTGTATGATGGGGGGAGCTCTTTGGTGTGGGTAAAGTCATCAAGCAACCTAAATGTGGGTCTCTATAACAAAGGAGAGTGCACTCTTAGCAGAGTGGATAAAAGCTTATCTACAAAATATATTTTCCCCTTCAGCATCTACCGCTAAATCTCTGTGCCATTCATGTCTCTATTTGTCTTGCTTGTTTGATTCACAAGTGCCTTGCAAAAAGGTAAAGAGAAAGGGTTCATCTCAGAGTGTAAGAGTATTGTGCCTTGCTCAAGGCTAAAAGCACCAGGATCTAAGCTTATATATAATAAAAATAGATTGGTAGGATGTATTTCTTTTTCAAGAAATAGGTCTGAAGTTTGCAAGTGTCCTGGACCTCCTGCACATAATGAAAACAGTTACTAGGAAATCCGAGGCTGCTGATCCTCCCTTCCTCTGCTCTTTGAGCCCAGTGCAAGATAATGAGAGAAGCAGAAGTGAAGTTAATAATGATAAGGTTGGTACATGGTGAAATTCAAACTACAGAGGAAGATCACGGTAAGCTCCCTCTACCAGAAAGACATCTATTTTCTGCTTACTCCTCCAGTCTAATTTCACTGCATTTGAAAACTGATGATGAATATACAGGAGGATGAATTGACGTGCTAAACAAATCCCCACAGCATGTGACAGGATTTTGTCTGTGAGGAGAATGGAGAGCTGAATCAATGGCAAGAGATAAACTTGTCATCTTTGCAGCTGATATGCAAGAAGGTCACCTCACCCAACGGAAGTTTAAACAAACAAGTGGTGTCCAGGGTTACAGCAAGATCAACAGTTACTCAGAGGCAGCCCTTCCAAAAAGAACATTGTAAAAGCAGGTTCAGCTAAGCCAGAGTCACCAGTGAGCAAAAACTGAGAGCTCCCTTCAGGTGTGTAAAGTCTCCCAGGTTTTGTGTGAGACTCATCATAAGTGGATTTAGCATCTTCTGCTCTTACAGGGCAGCTGCCCTTCTGCTGCAAGCCCCAGTGCAGTGGCTGAGCCTAAAACTTCACTCACAGGCCAGCCACAGTCAAGAAACCTCATAGAATCATAGAATGACTTTGTCTGGAAAAGAACTTAAAGATCACCTAGTTCCAGCCTGTTGCCATGGGCAGGGACACCACCCGCTAGATCAGGTTGCTCAGAGCCCCATCCAACCTGGCCTTGAACACCTCCAGGGATAGGGCATCCACAATTTCTGTGGGCAATGTGTTCCTGTGCCTCACTACCTTCAGAGTAATATTTTTTCCTTATATCTAATCTAAATGTACTTTCCTTCAATTCAAAGCCATTACTCCTTCTCCTATCACTACATGCCCTTGTAAAGAGGCCCTCTTCAGCTTTCTGGTAGGCTCCCATGGAAGGCTGTTATAAGGTGTCCCTGGAGACTTCTCTTCTCCAGGCTGAATATCCCCAGCTCTCTCAACCCATCTTCACAGAAGTTGTGCTCCACCCCTCTGATCATCTCCATGGCCCTTCTCAAGACCTGCTCTAACAGGTCCACATCTTTCTGGTGCTGGGAGCCCCAAACCTGGACAAAGTACTCCAGGTGGGGCCTCAAAAGGGCAGAGAAGAGGGGCACAATCCCCTCCCTCAGCCTGCTGGTCACGTAGCCCAGGATGCAGTTGGCCTTCTGAGCTGCAAGCACACACAGCTGACTCATGTTAAGGTTTTCATCTTCCCCTGGATTCCCAGGACTGCTCTCAATGAGTTCTTTTGCCTGTCTGTGCTAACGTGTGGAATTGCCCTGACCCAGGTGCAGTACCTTGTACTTGGACTTGTTGAACCTCATTAAGTTCACATGGGCCCACTTATCTAACTTGTCCAGGTCCCTGTGGATGACATCCCTTCCTTCTGGTGTATCAGCTGCACCACTCAGTTTGGTGTCATCTGCAAACTTGCAGAGGGTGCACTTGATCTCCTTGTCTGTCATTGATAAAGATATTAATTAGCACAAGTTCCCAGATGGACCCCTACAGGACACCACTCATCATCAGCCTCCACCTGGACATAGATCCATTGATCACCTCTCTGGGTGCAGCCTTCAATGTAATTCCTTATCCACTGAATTATCCACACTTCAAATCCTTATCTCTCCAATCAGGAGATAAGGATGTCATGGAGAACTGTGTCAAAGGCTTTACAGAGGTCCAGGTAGATGACATCTGTCAGTCTTCCCTTGTAGACTGTTGCAATCACTCCATCATAGAAGGCCACCAGATTGGTCAGGCATGATTTGCCTTTGGTGAAGCTCTGCTGGCTGACCCAGATCACCTCCTTGTCTTGCATGTGCCTTAACATTGCTTCCAGGAGAATCTTTTCCACGATCTTCCCAGACACAGAGGTGAGACTCACCAGTCTGTAGTTCCCCAGGTCCTCCTTTTTATCCTTCTGAAAAATGTGTTTCCCTTTTTCCTGTCACCAGGGACTTCACCTGACTGCCAGGACTTTCAAAGAGGATGGAGAAAGGTTTGGCAACTCCATCAGCCAGTTCCTTTAGGGCTCTGGGATGCATGGCATCAGGCCCCATGGACTTGTACCTGTTGAGTTCCATCAGGTGGTCTCAAACCTGCTCTTTGTTTACAGTGAGGGGACTTTGCTCCCCCATCCCTCATCTACAGGTTCAGGGAAATGAGAGGTGTGGGAAGACTGGCTGGCAGTGAAGACTGAGGCAAAGAAGTTGAGTACCTCAGCCTTTTTCATTTCTGTTGTTACCAGTACACCCTTCTCATCCATCAGAGGGGGCACGCTCTCTTTGGTCCTTCTTTTCTGGTCAATGTACCTATAGAATCCATTCTTTGCATTTCCTGCCAAGCTTAGTTTCCTCTGTGCCTTGGCTTTCCTGATCCCATCCCTCCACATTGGGACTGCATCCCTGTACTCTTCCCAGTCCCTGTTTCCCTGCTTCCACTGCCCATGTATTTTCTTCTCTCCCTTGTTTGCCCAGCAGGTCCTTGCTCAGCCATCCAGGTTTTCTGCCCTCTCTGCCTGCTTTAACACATGTGGATGAAGAGTTCTTGTACTCTAGGAAAACTGTCCTTAAAGAGTTACCAGCTCAGATCTGTTCCACTGTCCCTAAGGACAGCATTTCAGGGGAAAAACAGGTCTTCAGATAGCTTGAGTTTTTACTCTTTAAAATTTTAGTGTCCTGACTACTCTTTGCCAGGCTCATATTCCTTGATCACATATTCAACCAGGGTATGGTCACTGCAGCCCAGACTGCTTCCAGTCTGAACCTCTTTAATGAATTCATCCATACTGGTGATCACGTCTCCTCTGGTTGATTCATCTAATACCTGGACAAAGAAACCTTGAACATGGCAGAGAGACAGAGAATATTACCTATAAGAAGGCTCTAGGCCCTCACATCTTTCAAGAAAAAAAGGGAAAATAGGACCCAGACAAAAGTAGGAAAGAGGACCAGAGACAAAGCTCTACTAAAGGTTAGCTATAGAGGGTTAGCTTTCAAAATGGAAGGATGCAACAAGCTGGGATATGTTGGCATCTGTGCTGTCTCTGGAGGTATTTGCACTTCCATTCAGGACAAGGTTGGTGGAAGAGGAAAGGATCCTATTATACTTGTGGAGGACACAAAGTTACTCTGGACTGCTAGGTATGTTCCAAAAGAGGTTTCAAATTCAAGTGACCTTGGTACATTGTAGAACGCCCTGTTAAAAGTAATAATAATGATAATAATAAAAGAAGTGGGCTGTAATATAAGAGAGACATATACAAGGATTTTCTTGTAGGCAGGAATGGATAAATGCACAGACAGGATGAAAAGCAGCCAGCAAGGCAGGAGATCTGTGTCACTCATTAGCCAGAGGATGCAGAAAGGCATGTGCAGAGGGTAACTTAGTTCCTCTCAGATCTCCCTCTCTCTCTGGAAGGTAACAACCCTTCTAAATTGGATACTAAACAAAATGCCCAAAGTTATGTCAGAAAATACCTGCCTTACAGGGCTTTGAAAGGGATGACAACTGGACAGGGGAAAAAAAAATATTAACCTCTTCAGTTCTGCTTGAACTGAAGGGAAATACTTATTTCATTGTAAAATGTAGATATTAAAAGGGACACTGGAAAAATAAACAAACCTTATGATTTCCCCCCCCCCCAAAATATTTAGTAAAACAAAATCCCCAACTCCTCAAAGCCCTCAAATACAAGAAAAAGCAAACAAAACAACAACAAAAAACTTGAGAATTCCTTTCAGATGTTAAATTTTCACTTGTCCCCATAGGAGAAATAGGTGGCATGAAATGACACTGGTAGGCAGGTGGTAAATTCAAAGCAAATAAAATAAAGATGTAGTTTGTCGTACTAGTGCATGGGGATAGTTCACTATATGGGCAGTGAAGGTGAGGATCTCCCTGTTACTGGATGTTTTAGACACAGAAAGTTTGCAGGAGTTCACAGGGAAACTCAGTGAAAGAGAAAACCATTAAAAGGTACAAAATGCACAGAAATCAAGTCCAGCTTAGGAAATCCCAAAGGCAGAAACTGTTATAGACTGTGAGAGTATTTGATGGAAACATTACCATACGCTCACCACATTCTTGCATTCATTTGGTATTTGCAACTTTATGAAATAGGATATTGCGCTAGGTGGATGTTTGGTCTGACCCATTTGGTGTTTTTATGTCCTGAACCCCCAGCAGGCTCTGGACTTTGGTGCAGGATCTTTAGCCTGTCAGTTAATTTAGTCTAGCTCACCTGCAGCACACAGCATCCAGCAGCAGACAGCTCCATTATAAGCTTAGTTTCAAATGGGAACTTTCCAGCAGTTGGTAACTCCAGTGGTAGGATAAGCTCAGGTCAATGAGTTTAACAATGAACTGAGAAAACTTTTATAAACAACCTGGAGTTCTGCCCATCTCTGTTTCTTCATCTTAGCAGCTTGTCTCCAACCCAGGACAGCTGGGTGCAGCCCTCACCCAGGTGTGCTAGGGACAGAGAATTGCATTTTCTTCCACAGCTGGGGGGATATAGCACAGAAACCCTCACCCTGGAAACTTGTAGTTGTATGTGTAGTTGTATGTCTCAAGCTTTTTTTTTTTTTTTTTTTTTTTTCCCCTCCAAAAGGACAATCAAATATTGAGGAAAAGCTGCACTGAGAGCAATCGTCTGAAAAATCCTGTCCAGCAAAGCATTTTGGTCTTGTAGGAGGGCAAAACACATTGGTCCTAAAGCTCTTTGCTAGTCTAAACCCTGGAAGTTAATGCACTAAATCAAGAACTAGACAACAAATTCTTTCTACCAGCTCTGCTGCAGAGATGGGAAAGACTGTGCAAACATCATAAATCAGCACAGGAAGATTAATCAGATGCATACTGATTTTGCCTTCCTGGGATGGAAATCATATTCTCCTTCTTCGTGGGTAAAGCACCTAGCACTGAGTGCTCCTTACAGATATGAAGTAAAATGACCTGCCCAAAATCTCACAGTGGCACTGCCAAGCAAGGCACCTGGATCTCCATGTTGAGAGGCTACAGATCCATCAGTAACAGTTTACTATTGTCCCATACTCTTTTTTTCTCATTCTGTCCCTTCTGGCATTTCCTTCCCTCTTCCAAGAAGAGGACAAGCATCCTCTCAAGAGTAAATACTTCAGTAAAGTCAAAGCAAAAGGCAAGCGAGCCTGCTCCAACAGACTGCGCACACTTGACTGCAAAGCAGAGGCTTCCCTGGCCTTTCAGCAAGCCTTTCACTGGCTTCACTTTCAAGATTAGCTTTGGCAGCTGCAATGCTTTTGTTTTTCACAAATCAGGCAGGGAGCTGCAGCAGACCTAGGCTGACCGCAGGTCTGCAGCCACCAGCTGAAGGCAGCAAGCCCTGCTGGGAGCACAGCTCCTGACCTTCAGATGGCATCAACAGCTATCCAGAGAGGAAAATAAGCGAGAAGGGAGATGTATCAGGAGAAAAAACACTTTCCTAGCACTTTTCCTGGACTGTGTAACACTGCACTGCAGCTGAAACCAATAGCCCACCACCAGCTTGTGTCGGACGGGGATTTGACCATACCAAACACTCCTTGCCTATTATGTCTGGTCTGAAGCTCACACGGAGGCCTTGCAGTTGCTCCAGGAGAGTGGGAAAGGAACTTTGTACCGTCCTGCCCTCAGAGGCAGGCTGAGCTTTTTGGTGGTGTTAATCTCGGCTGGCAATGAATCTGTCAGTAGCACATAACTTAACGGCGGTGTAACGTATCGGCAGGGCGAGCCAGGAGGGCTGAGGGGAGCTGGGCACAAGCCCCATGGGGTTTACTTTTATTACTACCCTGGCCTTTTGGGCAGTTGGTTCTGGGGATGATGTGCTCATGTGTCTTAGTACACTAGGACATCTTGGTAATAGCGGTGATAATAAATAATAACACAAATGCAAGCATCAGCGTATAAAGTTTTTAATAAAGAGATTCCATTAAGGCCTCTGGAATGAATTAGAGACAAACCGAGCTTTCAACACCTAAAAGAGGAGCTTCCTCTCAACGTGAGCCAGCCATGAGGTTCTGCATCTCCTGCTTCTTTTTGTCAGGTACAGCTGTTAAACAGCTGCCCTATTGCTCCCCAGACTTGGCCAGACTTTTGAAGTGGTTAAAGAGAACATTCTCATTTTCTTCTAAATATTCGGGGGATGAAAGATTATGAATAAAAGCCATAATTATAAGTAATAAATATTACTTGCAATGTAACAGTGACATGTTGATTATTTTTATATGGGAGAAGGAGGAGGGAGAGGAAACCCCCCCAAGCCAGGCTTTCTGTCTGGTAGTTTGTGAGAAACCAGAAAGCACAATCTCAGATTTCAGAGCTGGAGGCCAGGCCCCAGGCATGATGCTGTTTGCCCAGCAGAAGGAGCTCTAGCCTATCAAAAGGGCATCTGCTTTTCCAACAGCACTGAATGAATTTCTCCATTAGATCTTGGCATGTCAGTTTTCTGTTTTCTTTGCAGGAGCAGCTTTGAGACCCACTGGGTTGCTGCTGTTGAAGGGCTTGTGTACTAGTGGAGATGGGAGCTCATTTGCTCGGGTGCTGTCATTGCATCCTGTTGGATGTGGATGGAAGTGGAAAGAGAGGTTATGTAAAAATAAAAGTACAATGGTGTTTCAAGATCAGCATTTTCCAAGAATGTGAAGTGAACTATGTTCCTAGCAACTGCTCCATAAGAAGCTGTAGGATTCGTAGCACTGAGGATGTAGGGTGGTTTGTAGACCCTACAAACCCCACACCGTAAATGACAGAAGTGTTACCAACAGCAGGGCCTGAAGTGGCTAAAATCCAGCATGATGTGTCCAAAGAGACCAAAAGAGACTGAAAGCATTGCTTGTGTCTGAGGGCATGCTGTAAGCAGCCGTTTGTTAGCTAGAAGGTACCGTGTAAATATAGGAGATTTGTACCAGGGAGAACCATGGCTAAAGGTGACTGAGGACATGCAAAAGTTGAGGGGAATCTGTTGTGAAATAGGAAATGGCACAGGGTTTCTGCAAGTGTGAGAAGAATGATGTGAGAGAAACCACGAGAAAAAACACAGGTTCTGAATTTCCTCCTGTAATCAATTCTGTGCAAAAATCCCATTCCCTTTACAGCGAAGTTTACATGCTCAGGTGCTGGGTAATTTTTGCTATTTGTGTAGTGCCTATGCAATTTACCTGAACTGAAAGAACAGTTGTTTGAAACAGGGTTTTTGTTTTCTGCTAACTGAAATGATTTCAGCAATCATACTTGTTACTGGAGACTATTGGATGGCTTAGAAATGTGTAAGAGGCTTTAGATGTTTTCCTCTCTTTTTAGACTCTTTTATTCTCTCTCTCTTTCTAAATAGCTTAAAACCAAAGATTTATTTCATAGGATAAAATTTGACTGCTTTATTCTCTCCCCAAAATTAAAAAAAAAAAAAAAAAGGTCACATGTTTAAACTGTAAAAAAGGGTTCTTGCTATTTTCGGTTCAATCTTAGAAAAAAAATATTACAATCAAATCTTATTTTTTTTCAGACTAATAAAAATAGTAATAATAATGTAGCAAATTTCACAAAATATTTATAGAAGTACCTATTAGATAATGAATAAATTAAGAATTTTGAGATTTAATTTTTCATTTCCTTCTTCAAGCAATATTTCTGCTGTGACCAGCTGTTGTTATTCTTTCTGTTCATACATCTGTAGAGCTTCTGAGCTTCCTGCCAGTCTAGAGCTCTATTGCTCCAGATGTTCTATTAGCATCATTTAAAAACATGATTTTTTCCCCAAATACCATTGTATACGTGCAAAGTACCACATAGGCTTTCTTTGTATTATTTCATGTATGCAGGCTGTACGCAGTGGAGAGTTCTGTCTCTCTAAAAAGTCACTTAAAATAATAAAGTCACTGGAAATAATAATATTCCCCATCTCCCTAGTTCTTTACAGACATGGATTTACTAATGTGCTTCCTACCACACCATAGAAAGCCACTTTAATAAAGGCAACAAAAGGCCAGAACTTGTTCTTACTGGAATCCTGTTCTATCATCCTTTAAACAAATATTTTGAATTGGTGTGGTGGTGGGTTGCAAAGCTACCTTTACAAGGGCTTGGTTGCTCCAGCTCTAGTTTTATGATGCTGAAGTAGAAGCTGAACATATAGCATGGCCAAAACATGTCCCCTTAGATTGACAATTACAATGCAGTAAGAATTAAAATCCCCTGAGGACCACATACTTCATCTGTGATGTATGCCAGAGAGAAACTTCAGGAGCCCTCTGTGATTTGAATGTGAGTAAATTAAATTAATTGGGCACCTTTGCCCCTAGGAGACAGCAAAGTGACTTTTTTAATCTTAGTATGGTAGTACAGACAGAGAATCACTCCAACTCTTCCCAAAATGCTACCACCTCTACAGTGAAGTTATCACACTTTCTAGAAGTGTTATAAAACCTCTTAGCAATGAATGAAAGATATGATGGCCATGCCTGGTTGGCTAGGTGATTCATTTGAAAGATTTGCATAGTCTGACTTTACCAAAATCAGTAGGGAAAAATGTTGAAATTGGAAAAAAAAAAATGGAGCAACTGCTGATGTGCTGTCCTGAGCAGAGCATGCCTGACTTTCAGTCCCCAAAGGAGCTAAATCCAGCCCAAATGTAGGCAGGTACTGACATCCTCCAGTTCCAAATATTAATTTAGAAAACTCCCCAGAGGGACAGTCAAAGACTGTGGTAATTAGTAAACTTTTCAGCTGATCTAGAAGATTTTGGATTCTAACTTTTTAGTATCTATTATTCTCATTTTCAAACTTGAGAAGCTGAATAATATTGTCTTAACCACAATTCTGGACCTTGGCTGTGGGCTTTGAGGCTTTTTTGGACGGTGCTCGTTTCTTATTTTGTCTGCACAGCACCCTGAGAAGTTCATGACTGGGGCTCTGAAGCAATAATACAATATATATTTTTCTTTTTACTGTTATGAGCTTTATTGGCATTATTATTAGGCTGAACTCATTCATGTTTGAAGAAGCCTTTGAAAACCTCCAGCAAAAAAGTTCCACTGAGACCTGCTGACATTCGAGTGTTTTGCGTCAAATTCCAAAATGGCAAAACCTTGTTATGAGATGAAAGGGAGAGAGGGAATCTCCAAAGGAGTCTGCAGACCCCGCTGACTCTCCACATCAACGTAAGTCAGGGAATTGAATGATAAAGCAAACATCCCAGGTTATGAGTGTGTGAAGTTTGCTTAATGGAACAGACACAGTAGCACCCCTGGGCGAGAGGGGAATGCCTGTGAGTTGCGTTCCAACCAGAGGAATACTCAGGAGGTATGGGAACTGGCAGGGAAGTGGCTGATATATGTGGGCTGCCCTCTGATTTCCCTCTCTTCCAGGCCAACTCTTTCCTGGCTGACTGCAGTATGTCTCGCCGCAACCCCTTTCTTGTATGGCCTAAGCTAAGCAAGGTCAGTCTGGGCGAGGAGTTCCATTGGAGACCTCCAAGGAACACCTATCTTCTGGAGAAAGTTGTGCTGGTGATGCAAGAAATGGCAAGTTTCCCTCTGAGTCAGAGCTGGATTGTTTCAGCCGGCCTGGAGGAGGAAGGTTGGAGCTGCAGAACAGATAATGATGGAGACATTAGGACATTTCCTATCCAGATCAAGATTTTCAGATTCAAGAAGGGGTGCCAATGCCTTGTCCAATCCACATCCCCAAATGTACATCTGATGTCAGCGTAACCTGACCATCGCCAAGCAAATCTCCTGCTATGTCATCTCAGCAGGGTGCTGTATATAAAGCCCTGAGTAATTTCATCCTGAGCAACTGGTAGGACAGGAGATTTAAGGTCAGATTTTTCTCACCTAACTTCAGACTCTTAATTAAGGCAAATAATTGCCCTCTCTCTAAGAATGGTAAAAAGAGAGAAAAAACTACAGATTGCAATGACTATCTGAGATCTTAATTGACTATAAGAACCTGTATAGGTTCAATAACTTGACATACTGAACTCAAGTTCAATAACTTAATTTCCTTGTTGCCAAGTCTGAAGTTAAGAGGCTTGAGTGAAGACCCTTAAGTCCGTATAGCATTTCAGTCTTGTGATTGACACTATTGATTCTGGACAAGTTCTCAAGTTTAGCCTAAGTCAGATGATCCTCCTTTTTTTTTTTTTTTCCTTTTTTTTTTTCCTTTTTTATTTTTTTTTCCTTTTTTATTTTTTTTCTCCTTTTTTTTTTTTTTTCTGGTGAACTTCAGTTTACTTGTTTGTCTTTTGTCCTAAAACAAATGTTTTTGGGTGCAAAAAGAATGATGTTTGGGGCTGTCAATACTGTATAATCTCCTGGATTAAACTGTGCCACAGTCATGTATGATCAGAAGGCACCAGAGTAGAAAACCCAGTGGAGTCACAAGCAGGGTGCAGAAACCTCCCAGACACAATTCTTACGTTGGCAGATAAGACAATGTATTAGTGTTTTGTTGAATCAAGGTCTGTGGATTTTGCTAAGAGTCCTGGGACAGTAGGAATACAGGGACATGTTAGGTGGACAGATACATAGAGGGAAGGACAATTCAGGTTACCATTTGTCAGTTTAGACTGAGTCACTAGTTGGACTGCAATGGCATTGGTGGAACTCCAAATCTAAGGCTGAGAGGCAGAGCAGAGAGGTAGGAGCAGTTCTCTCATCTGAACAGTGGATGCAAAGGAGCTTTCAGACCTTACTGTCTCTGAGAAAAAGTGGAGAGAAACCTGACCTTCATCTCTTGAAACAAATTGAGTTGGAAACCTGGTGGGAAAGAGCTTTACTGTATTGGAGGAAACAGTATCTAGCCCAAGATAATAGATATTTCATCTTCTTTGGCTGGTTCTGCCAAGACTCTTAAAGGCAGGGAGGAATCACAGATAATGTATTGGAAATTCCCAACCCACTACAAAGGTCATACAACTTCCACAATATGAGAACTAACCACTCATTTTTTTCCAACATATTTCCCTGGTTTCCTGTCCCAAAACCTCATACCCTAAATCAGTTCTTACTCTAGAATCAAGCCAAATGCCTTGTTTCATAAGAAGGCTAGCAAGAAGCTTCCCCAGATGATTTTGGGAAGCCAAACTCGGTTGCACAGTTGTCCTTCTCCAGCTCAAATAAGTGTTGGACAGCTGGCTCCCATGGAAGAGTGTTAAATGGCCCTGGGGTCCAAAGGCACCAGTTTGCTAAGGACATTGAATTAATCAGGAATCTTTTCATCTCTGTTTGGAGCCAATGTCAGACAGAGAAAACAAAACATTTTGTTGACAACATGCATGATTTTCCAGGTACTGTGGCCCAAAGGACAGCGTGTTTGAGGATCATTCCTTCAAAAATCATCACTTCACCTCCAGAGCCCTCCCAGTCCAGAAGTTTCCAAGCTATGGAGTTGGGATGGGTTCTCAGAGGACAGGACCAATAAAGTCTCTTCTGCAATTCCCAAATTTTACTTGGGACCATATAGGCTCAAAGTTTTCAGGGGTCATGAGCTAAGAATCTGAGATATATGCAGCAAACTGGTACTCAGCACAACTAACTCCATCTCCAGTTCCTATTGCCTGTCTTAAGCCTTGTTATTGCATCCTGGAGTAAGATGTGTACATGTGTGTGAGGCAAGCTTTGCAAAGGGAGAACTCAGCTGGGCATCCATTCATTGGGGAACTCTTAATTTCCCAAGTAAGGTGTGAATAACTGCTCTAAAACACAAGGGACACTGGAGAAAGGGGAAGAAAAACATCGGAACAAGGACAAGGCAGATTCTTTCAAGCAAAGCACTCCCAAGACAATCCTCAATTTACTTTAAATTCCAATTAAAATTGGAGGGAAGGAGAAGGAGGAGAAGAAGGTAAAAAAAAATAAAATAAAAAACAAACAAGAGAAATGTTGCTGACGTATGTTTTCCAGTTTGGTATTGACCAGGAAAAAAAAGTCACCACCCAGACCCTTTTTCTGATTAATAAGAATGTGATGGAAATTTCATATGTCGTCTCAGCTCCTAAGCACTTCTCAGTAACATCTGGCAGTGACTGTGAGCTCCTTCCAGCCTGTTTATGTTCAAAATGAGAACATTTTTTCCAGCGCTGTCAACAATTATTGTTTCCCCTATGGAGAGGTCAGAGGTTGTCCCTCATTTTGGCCATTAAAAAAGCCTTGGCTTTGAAGTGCCTCCCTGGTCATCTCTTGGTGGTGTGTCTGAACAGAGTGTGGACAAACATGGAGGTGACCTGGTCCTTGACTGTTTCTCTTCCTGCAGTTTATGAGCTGATGAGGTGTCTGGAAAAAGGGTGCCACAGTGATGGGGTTGCCTGAGGGTGACAAGGAGGAGAGATGCACAGCTCACCTCAGGGTGCTTGTGGCCCTCCCAGCAGTGTGGAGGGTGCAGAAAAAATGAGTCAGTGCCTTTGATTCTTAGATTTTGGCTCCCCTTTGTGCCTCCCTTTGATGTCAGGGTTTATTTGTGAAGAGGAGGCGTTTTTATATACTTCCTTCGAACTTGCGTGACTGTCTATTGGAGGCCAGGGGAAGAGATGGGGGAGAGAGAATGAACGCCAACCAAGATTCTGAGGCCTTCAGAACCAAGCTTCATCAGCTTTGCTCAGAGTTTCCTCATTTTTATGCCATATCTAGGGACAATTGAGGAGGAGGAGGATCAGGATCAGGACCACAATAAGAGAACTTGTCAGAACTTGTCAATCCTGAAACACAGTACCTTGTTTTCCCTCCTACGTGAGAACAGACATCACACCATCTTCTATCATAAGGTATGGCAAATAACTTCAAACACAGTCATGAAAGTGGTCGGCAAGAGACTCTTGAAGGAAAGGGGCACTTCTGAGCTCATTTATCATGGGGGAAATCAGTTTGGAGGGGACCTCTAGAGATCATGTAACCCATCCCCTGTTCAATCATAGCCAGCTGAAGTTTGCTCAAGGTCTTGTCCATCCAGGGTTTGAATGTCTCCAAGGATAGAGACTCCACAACCTGCTCCAGTGATTCACCACCCTGACAATAAAAATAAATAAATAAATAAATAAATAAATAAATAAAACCTTTTTCTCATGTTTAAATTGTATTTCCCTTGTTTCAGCTAATGTTCATTGCCTCTTGCCCTAACAAAACCAAAACTTTAAGAAAACTCTAGGTAAATGTCAAAAGTAAACTGCATTTGTTCTCAAAATTTGCTGTGAAATCCACAAAATTTCCAGTCCATTAAACTCATAAATTTGATTTCAAAGTACATTCAGTTCTTGTTGGGGAGGTAAAAAGTTTAAATATTTTACAAACAAAATTCTAATATGGATCACTCCTTTTCTTTATTCAGTCTGACACAGAGAAGTCCAGGTACTCTAAACCTTAATTATTCACTCTTTGAAACGTAAGACACCTTTAGCTTATTTAAAACTATTATCTTCAAAACCCGAAAATCACACATTTCTTTCTTAAACTGACTGCCTTCAAGAATGCTACATAAAGTGCTAATTCATCAAGAAGCACACTGTCCATGCTACAAATTTTCTTACTGTCTTCAAGTGTGCTTGCAGAATCCCCAAATGACCATTATTTTACTATGGACATTCTCATTATATTTGGAATTTTGCTTCCTTAAGAATAGTTCTATACAGAGAAATTAAACAATTCCAGGAACAAACCAGTATCAGTATTTGAGCAATTAAACAACAGCAATAACAAAGTATTTATAATGAGTTTGATTTTTGCACGTGGTCTGTTAGAGTCATGCAAAGCATATGTATTGTGTTAGTGAAGCAGTTTCTCCCAATTTCATGAATGTAATGGTCGAAACTGTTAGCGGAAACACAGAACAAGAAAAGAAGACCCTGAGAGACTGGGGAAGGGAATTCTTTTTTTCAGGGTAAGTTTAGGGAGGCAGCAAGGTTCTGCTTCTCATTTATGACTTCCTTCCTTCCTTTGTGCCATGCAGCACCCATCCAAGCAAGGCAACCTTTTTATGTGACAATGTCAGAAAAATGGGGACTGCCACAAGGAAAGAGTTCTGCTAGAATCCATTCTGAAGTCTGACATATGACAGAAGAAACAGTAAGAGCTCTTCTAACCCTTAAATTGGTGCTACCTAAACCAATGTACTGCAGCCCCTCTCCTTTAAATTTTGTGATGTGCATTTATTTCTCCTGCTTGCCAGGTTCTCATTGTTATGCTTAGTGTCTTACAGCACTGTTGTTGTTATGTTGTTATGTAGGCTGTTTTCTCACAGAGTTTTCTTAGATTGCAAGCAATCTTCTTAAATTTTTCTGTAGCATCATGCATAGCGGAGTCCCAAGAAATATTGTGACAGGAAGAGTTCTATTTCAGAAC
The DNA here is from genome assembly GCF_964211825.1 of Aythya ferina. Taxonomy (NCBI): domain Eukaryota; kingdom Metazoa; phylum Chordata; class Aves; order Anseriformes; family Anatidae; genus Aythya; species Aythya ferina. The sequence continues at coordinate 2,382,598 of NC_140297.1, forward strand.
ATAGTTCTCCTGAATAAATGCATATATCAGGAGCGGAGCAGCCTCTGATCAGTCATGGGGATATGTGAAGGCAATGTAGGATCTAGGGCAGGTTCATAACCCTCTGGACAAGGTGCTCAAGCGAAGCCAGAAGACATTCCTTGAAAGTGCCTGCTTGCCTCCACTGACTGCAAGAGGAGCCTGGAGTGACTGACTCAGCTAGAGACTTGCATAGCATGCACAGGGGATGAAATTGAATCCCAGAATGAAAAGGGATCCTTGTTTTTAAAATACACCTTGCAGTTTTTAACCCATCTTTTCAATAATCACATACAAGCGCATTACCGTTTAACATTGGAAGAGCCATGTCCTCATGCCCCATTTGACAGTGAAAGATATTCTTGTGCTGATTCTCTTTCATTTTTGGATTCAACCTCCTCAGGGGTTGGCAAACACAATTTAACAGATGTAAAAAACTACAACCAGTTATCCCAACATATTCTGCCAGCCTAAGCCAGATGGAGATGCCCTGATTCCTAGAAGGGAACTGGAAGACCCTTATCAGAGTAGTACCTGGCTGTGCAGAGAGGAGTGTGTAAGAACAAATTCCACCCGTCGGAGAGGAAAAGGGCTCACTTTCCTTGATGGTGCCCAGGAGATGAGTGGGGAAAGGAATCCAAAGCTAACTTGACCTTCAAATATGCAAAGACCTGAAAATGAATGCAAATTTGGCACCAGGCAAAATTGCCCAGTCATGCCTCTTGGAGGCCTCAGCTGTGCACCCAGTGTGTTATAAGTTAACAGCAAGGGAAGGTTTTATCCAGAGGCTAGTGTTCTGTCAGACTTCTACTAACATTCAGTTGCTGCTCAAAGAAAACACTATTTGCTGCTGCATTTCTTTCCATTCTTCCTTCTTTCTATATGTACACAACCCTTATTCCTCAGTAACAAAAGTGTTGAAACTTATTCCAATTCTTAAGTTATCATGAAGACCAATCTAGAATAGTAGTGACTATTTATTCAGGTGAGGTATTTTTCTCTTCATTGCTCAGACCTCTACTAGATTAAATGAGCAGTTGTTTTTTTGGGGGCATTGCAGATGTTCGCACTGCAATGCATGTCCTTAAATCCCTGAGTGGGAAGAGATTGTCATTAGTTTTGCGTAGAAGGAAAGGAATCTGTGGATGAGCAGGATGTGAATGATGAGTTTCCGTGTTATACACGGCAGCCAAGGAGTTAGAAGTTAATCAGAGCTACCTCCATCCTGTTCTCACCTCAACGTAGCCAAGCAACCCTAGCATCTTTTTACCTTCCTATATTTAGAGTAAATAGGAGCACGGAAATTATTCATCTGAGAACTGATATTCTGATGATAATACACTGTCTTTGCTTACCTGTCTGTTGGTCTGTCTACCCACCTACCTTCCACCCCCTGTATATCCTACAGTGATTAATAATTTTCCATGGCTCCATTTTCAACTGCATCTTTGGCTGTGTCTATTCTTGTGTTTAAACAGGAACAGGGAGCATAGTTTAGCCTTCAGGCCAGCAGCCACAGCCTGAACATGGCCACATGGCATTTGTCCATGGGTCTCCTTTGGTCCCCATGTATTTCCCATGAATGTAAGTCATCTTTCTTGTTCACCAAGTGCTTTAGTAGTTCATAGTGTCCAACAGATGATGGCTTTGCTAAAGTCCAGCAGTAGTGTTTTCACAGGGAAAAAAATAATAAAATAAGAAACAAACATATTGTTTCCTTTCCTGTGGGGTGTCACGAGAGGGTAAAGGAGGTTGTCTGAAGATACAAGGCTTTCTGCACTAGTGCTGGAGGGCTATAGACTGTAGTCTTGTTCATTTTATTTATGGCCCCCAGGGCTTTCTGTCCAGAGTTGTGTCTAGGACTTGTCTAGGAGAGGGCTGTTGCTGGACTAAAACAGCACCAGGTGGATGTTCGAGGTTTTTGCTGGCTCTTTTATCAAAAAAGACATGATAACCAATATCACCCACAGGACCATAATTTTCAGAAGATAGACACACAATATCACATGAAAACCTGATCCCATTGTAAGCCTCTTTTAGGCTCCAAATAGAGGAGACTGCTTCTCCCTAAGGCCCTGGCTAGACATGTCATTACCCATAACTGTTAGACTGAAACCAAACTCCCTCAAGGAACCCTTTCTTTTTGCAACACAAAATTCTTCTTACTCATCAGTAACAGGCAAATAAAGCATATCTTTTCAGATTGAAGACATTGAGCCTTGACAGTTCTTAAATGTAAGTGTTTAAAGCCACTCCAAACTCTCCTCTCTTCTCAGTACTCCTCTGATCTCTCACAGCCCTCTGGGAGAAAACAATTTCAAGCAAATGCTTGAGTCTTTGCAGCCTGCTTTGCTCCCAGCTTGAGCAGCAGCCAGGACAGCTGGTTCCTAACCTCTGCCCTTCAAGCAGGTGTTTACTTCTGCACAGTTAAAGCTGATTCACAGCTAGCAAAGGAAAGAGGAGCTTATTTATCACCTTCATCCACAAAATAAACGCACCCCTCCCCCCTGGGATTGAACCTGGTCCTAGTTTATCCCTGGTATTTCTATGAGGAGTGCTTGAACAGATCCCTGTTTAATCACGGATGAAATTGGCTCTTGCAACACAGTGTTGAAAGGAAAGTGAGCGTGTTCGCTGGTCCAGATTGTGTGTCATGTTTTTTAGCTCAAAGTAGGAGGAAGGGTAACAAATACTTGGTTGATATCATCCATGCATTGTCTTCCATAGTTTACAACACCTTATACTCTACCCTAAAACAATCTTCATTTCAGCACAGAATGGAAATTTCTGTTTAAGAAAATCTTTTATTTATTTATTTTTTTTTCCTGATATGTCCCCAGCAGATGAAATCAAGGAGGGAATATCAGTCTTTAGAAGCTGAGGACCTGGAACATTTTCAAGCCTCTGCTATTCCACATAGAGATATGAAGAAAGGAAAAGGAAAAAGGCCTTTCACAAGAGGACAGGCATCTTTAATATGTTAACCTTTTTCTTAAACTTGTTCTTCACTGAAAACCTTTGATGGCAGACAGGTGGGATGTCAGGAGAGAGGGAAGAAATGAGTGGAATTTGCATTCATTGGATTCCATGTAGCATGCTACTCTAATTAGTAGAGATAGGAATTAAAATCATAATTTCATAAGATCATGTCATTGGGCTCTGGTGGAATTTTCTGCCTTATCTGACATGTAATCTTATCCATCTTGGTTTTAGCAAGAGATCAGGAATTAGGAGACATAATGGGATTGTATTGTCTAGACTAAATAAACCAGAGACCATTGGCATATGCAAGAAAGGGGAGGAGGGAAGGGGGAAGGGACCATTCAAGATGCACTGCCTCTCAGCTTGCAAGATCTGAAAACTCAATATAATTCACAGCAAAGTTTTCATAATCCAGTACAGATGCTTCAGTTCAAGCCCTGGAGCTGCAGACTTTGTCCCTTTCGTCTGGAGGACTGGTTAAAGTTCAGTTTCATCTCTTCCACTATCCAATATCAGTGTTGATATTTTAGTTCAAACTATCCCCTGGGACAATTCAGAGCCTGAGCCCTGATCTCCGCTTTGCAACTTGAATCCATTGAGGAAAAGTGAATTATTACTTGATGTTTTACTCTCTGCCAGGGTCCTTTTGACTTTTGAGGGGCTTGATTCACCCTTTCGGCATTCCTGTGTTGTGCAGAAGTCATTCACCTGGTTTCACTGGCCCAGAATGAGTTAAACCAGGGCCTAATGGTGTGGCTTTCTCTCTCCCTCTTCCTCTGCCTTTATACCATACCCTACAGGATGGCACAATGCTTTTGTTAGTGTGATACCAGTAATGTCAAAGCTATTGGGTAGTTTAACATCAGATGAACATCATTCTCCAAGGAGAATGTCTGTAGAGAAAGTGAGGGTCTGAAGGTAACTTCCTCACCACAAAGCTTCACTCAAGTTAACCTACATATGTGATCCTACTCATAAATTTAACATGTTCCATTGTCCAGCTTCTTAAGTGCTTGGATCTTCTGTTCCATTTCTCTTATTAGTGATTTCTTGCTCCTTTCCTACTCCTTTTATTCCACAACAGAATTGTTGTATGACTTTAGCAATTCATCTTGTTCCTTGAAGTTCAGCAACAACATTTCTGCTTGCTTCTTTCATTTTACTAAGCTGACTATGCCAAGCCCCATAAGTTTTCTTTGGTAAGAGAAGCTCTCCAATCCCTCGATTACAGCAGAAGCTGTTCTCTCCAGCCATGCCTGCTGTAACACAACTTTCCTGAACACAAGTTTGTTCATTCTGTAAATCATCTTCAGTCTCAATGAGATTTCAAAAATAAGATTGGCTTTTGCTCTTGATGGGGAAGGACTTTGCTGACAGCCAGGGGGACACTGAAGGTGAATTCTTCTTCCTAGGACAAGTCACTTGTGAAAGGACTCATTCTCAGTTAATTATGCAAGCATAACAAGATTAGGTGAGTTGGCAAAGGTCATGCTATGAATCACTGGCAAGGTCAGTCATGGAACTTAAGAGTCCTGACTTTTTCTTTTCCCTTCAGTGTTTTACATATTTTTATGGCTCATCAACGCTGTGCTAGGAGTCATCCAGAATCCCCAAGAGATGCCTGTCCAGTCAAAACATGCAATTCCTCTGCCCATGTTCCAAACCAGTTGGCCATGAACTCAGCTCTATCCACAGGGCCTCTGCTCAGGCTAATAAGCCAGAGAATACTTAATAAAACCTTCAACACAGCTAAAGTGTCTACACAGCCTGTCTGCACAGGATCTGGAGGTGGGATGGAGCCTGCTCACACCTGTTTTCAAAAGCCTGTGCCAACATAACCTACATTTGCAACCAAAATAGAACTGAATTCCCAACACTTGCCACCGGTCTCCTGTCTTGGCTGTTAGAAGTTAAACTTGATATGTTCTTGTGTAAGCCTCTCATCTTTCTCTCCCTGTCTTTTTCTTTCTTTTTATCCTGATACATAATGAATACCTTTTACCCTGCTGAGTACATGTTGAAGTTTGTGATTTGTGGACAATGAGTTTGTGGTCTGTTCCCAGTTGCAAATAGACATCTAAAGAGTTGCTGGAGTTCAGAATCTGTTTCATATGACAAATAATGAGGTTCTTTTCTCTCCTTACACCCCCCCCCCTCCCCTTCCCCCTTTTTCTTCTCATACTGGCAAAAATTGTGAACTCTGGGGAAAAAACAGTGAGATAGCAGGGGCCATCAGGAAGAAGTTCTTCTGCCAGAATCTGGCCTTATTTCAAGAAGAGTCTGCATGTTGGAGGAATTAAAGAGGGCTCAGCATCTGATGAGGGATTTACTGCACCAGCATCTCCCCATCCAGAGGGACAATTAGCTGTGTCTCATCCACTGAAGTGTGGTGATCCCAAGGACATTGCTGTGGGTGCTCATTGGGAGACACTGTGAAAAACATATTTCCTGTCTTGTTTGAAATCATTGTCTGGATGAAAATCATGTCTTTTCTTTCATGAAGGAAAGATTTATCTCTCTCATGGTTTCTGATGCTTACATCCTTTCCTGGCAGTCATCAAGGTCCAGATTTTTCACTACGACATTTGAGAGCTCTTGAGTAGAGATGAATAGTCTGAAATTTTTGGACTAATTTTATTCTTTATTTTATTTTTATTTTTATTTTTTATTTTATTTTATGTGAGAGCATGCATTTCTATAAATGTGTGTATCTATAGAGAGAGGTCCACCTGCAAGGCTATATCATATGGCTTTGCTCCAGACAACCCTGTGATTGCTTCTTTTCTGCTCAGGAAAGGCAGTTGGGAGTGAGAAGAAATGAGAACATGAGGAGGCAGCAAGAAATTTTAGGTGTCTGCTCAGAATAGACACCAGGCTTACAATGAAGTTCTCCCATATGCCTCAGCTCTTTTCCTGACCACTCAGTGGATAAAGGAAGACCAAGCAGGTAACCTGTTCTGCAGACTCTGGGAAGTGGGACAAAGTCTTCCACTCAGGAGCAAAACTTGTATGTCCAGATCCACACACCTCAGCTCAGCAACAGGACATTATCTCTATGTTAAGGAGAAAGGAAAAATTGCTTTCCTTCAGCCTTCTGTAAACAAGAAAGGAAGGATACCTTTGAACTTTTTCAAACATCAGTTCAAATTTTGATCTAGAGCTCCCAGGGGCCTTGGCCATACATTTCCCATCTGACCTTAAACAAGTCATTTAATCTCCATGCACTAATTTCTCGCAGTAGAATATTTCTCTAAAATGATTTTCCACTCCCTCTGTTCCTTGTTGTGTCTAATTTAGTTGGGGTGGGTGAAAAATATTCCTCCTAGGCAAGCCAAAATATTTCACTAATTCCAGTTCCACTGCCAAATTATCATTTGCTCAAGAAGTACTGAACCAATGATCTGAAAGTTTTTTTGAATATTTTCTACATACATCTTTCAAGGCTGTTTTAATTTCAGTAGACGTATGTCCTATCAGAAGAACTGGCTGCCACCTCCTCAGGACACTTCTAACCCTATCCAAGTGGGTATTTTTGGAAGTGCTTGAAATGTTTCCATTATATGGTCTATGGGTGAAAGTTTCACATTCTTTCAAACATATTGTTTAATTTTGAGAATTTCTTTCCATTTTATTGTGAAATACATTACACAAATAAAAGCATGATTTACCAAAAAAAAAAAAAAAAAAAAAAGTTTTTGTCCCAATCTTGATTTTGTTGTTTTAACTTTGTAAATTACTAAGATCAAATGTATTTGGATCAACCAAAATCATTTACTTTACTGTTTTATGAAATTTGTGACAATTGAAATAAGTAAGACTTGGCATTTGCCACCTGTCTCTACTAAAGGCAATCCTGTGTATATGCACTGCAATCGTGTTTATAAACAGTGCTAGGTGAGAAAAGTCCCCAGCCAGCAGTTGGCTGTAAATGTATATTGACTACAAACTTCTGAAGAGTGAGCATGGATATAATTTCAACCATTTCTTTTTGCTTGGAATACAGCAGAATTTTGGGAGGAAGGATCTGAAACATTTTAGATGATAAACTACTGTTTTTCCAATAAGAAAAAAAGAAAAAAAAATCCTCAAACCCATTTATTTTCATATATATATATAAACAGCTTCTATTTTGCTTAACAGATACTCATTGACATTATAAATCATCACACCAAAAACATTTTCTATCATCAGTACTTAAGATTTTTTTTTAGCTTTTGCTAACTGGTAAACTTAAATTTCAAAGTTTTTATTGTAGTTTTAATTCAAATTTTGATGTTATTCAAAGCTAATAGAATTTTTTTGTTGTTGTTTCAGGTTGTTTTGCTTTAAAATAATATTTAGAAAAAAATGAGAGTTTTTAGTAACCTATTAACACTATTCTGTTGCTGCTACTGCTATTAGTTTACTATTTATTCATTTGTATTCCATCTATATCAGTTCTGAAATAAGAATTTAAGTTTTGTTTTAAGTGTGTGACAAAATGAGAACAACATTTTATGGAAAATAACAACTTAACCAAAGCTCATATGTCAGAATTTTAGAAGTGCAAAGCTGCCCCAAATTGTATGCAATAATGTTTGTACTTCTTGTCCAGGCAGGTGGTAAGCAATATATCTTTTGGGATATGCTTGCCTTCAGCTATCATCACGTAGTGCATTAGTTGCCTTAAATCATGTATAATTTGGCAGAAGCTACTGATATGTGTCAGCAAGCAATTCATTCTGCTTTGGTATTGCCCGATTAGGAAAGATGCTTTCCTCAAGCTAAAAAACTCTGGTTCTTGAGAGGTGGAGGTTACCTTCCCCTCAGAACAGAGAGCAATGTCTGGAAAATTTTCTAGACAAAAATGTTATTCCTAATTGCTCTTCTAAGATTCTTTTCCCTTTCACAGGACAGTGTCCAGGTCAGTGAAAATTTTGCTTAGTTCCCAATTTAATCCAATTTGAAATAATTTACATGAAGGAGATGCTATGGTAATCAATGCACCCTCTGAATATATTGGCAAGGAGGGGCTGTCACTGAGACATAAGATCTTGTCAGGCCTGACCACAAAAACATAAACAACAACAAAATCAAAAAACACATAATATGAAGTATCAGTGGAGTTCCTTATAGCCCACCTTTAAAGGCACAGGAATACAGGAATTTGGTCATTGATGGAATGCAGAAGGTATGATGCATAGTGAACAGCTGCAGAAATTGCAAGGTTAAACTAACTCATTAGCACAATTTGAGATGTAAACATAAACAATTCTTACATTTTGTATGACCAGTCTCATATGAAATGCTTTCTTGTCTATAAATTTCATAGAGCTCAGATTATTTTTGTACAAGAAGATGAAGAGCTACAGAGATCTCTAGAGAGATGAGCTTATGAATCTAAGGATGATTCAGAAACCTGCATTACAGGGACACCCCATGAGCTGACTGCCAACTTAGTGAAAATTCAAACTTATCCTATTATCATAATTTCCTATACAGTTTTACATGAAGGTCTCAGCTGACCTGAACACATGAAAGTGATGAGTACAAGCAAAAGCGTTTTCACCTCTAGGCATAAACATTCTGAAGGTGCAGAGGAGAAGGTGGGAAACAAGGAATCAATAACCACCTGCTTCAGAGACAATAATGTTAATGTTAGAAAAATTCCTCTTGTAGTTAAATGTAGAGAGAAAAGGGAGGAATTAATTATCTTTACAGAAAGTCCACTTCTTTTTCACCACTTCTTAAAGTTGACATGAAAGGTGTTTTTTTTTTTTTTTTCACTCAGATGTACTTTTCTCACAGTATTTTCCCTATGAAAAGTCATCTCCTGGTGTGCTGGCAAGTCAGGGCAGGAAAGGAAGGCAGAAAATCCAGTGGGCAAACTGGACATTCCTTAAGGTGAATGCAGATAACAACCTGTTATGACTATCAGTTAATAATTCTCATCCTTCAGCTCAGGTGCTGGATGCCCACATTTTGGCTGTTGGAGGTTCTCCCACCACATCCTAACCACCTGCAGACACTAAGGGAGATGATGCTTGTATTACAATGCAAATCAGATTGTCAGCTTGGGATATTCCGTCTAAAAACTGAAGTTCACAGGGGATGGAGAATACTCAAAGCCCCTGTTGTTCTTCATTAAGGCTCTTTCCAAATCTGGCTTTCAACAGATTTGTCTCCCAAGCCATTCATTGGAGCAATAAAGGTGAGAGATACGTGTTTGTTTGTTTGTGTGTGCGTGTTTGTCTGTTTTTCCTTTGTCTTAAATAACTGCTGAGATTCCAGCCCTCTCTACGTCTCAGAGAGTGAGGACTCCAAGTGCAGGTTTGGGTTACCTTAATCTGACCCTTTAATATGGAGAAAATTCTCTCCTTCTAGCTGAGCACAAGTTCCCAGCTGAGCAGACCTCTCCTGTCTGTACATCTGCACAGAGGGAAATGACAAAATGTTCCAATTTTTCTAAAATGTCAACTTAAAAAAACACACTCGTGCAAGTCCAAATAGAAAACAGATGCACCATGGCAGTCTGGGAGATATAAATTTTAGACTTGGAGCTGTCTTCACATCCCTCACTACCACTTTTATGGTCCTGCTTTCACTGGAGCACACCTGAGGCCTCCTGGCATGACGCGTCTTTTGAGTGTGGGTGACTCCCCAGTTGAAAACAAGCCATGAAAAAGCCTACTGTGTCTCTGGACAAGAAGGTAAACATAAAAAGAGACACTCCCTGGCATCGAATCAGATGCTGCCAACTTCACTTAGGCTCATGTTCACCCACTGAAGGTCTGACCCACTATCCTCAGAAGCAAGAGCATATAGAAAACATCTGTAGTTTCTGGTTGCACTGCTGTTCAACCCTCCTACTCTGTAACATGAAGAACAGATCAGGCATGGACAAAGCCAAGAGTCCTACTAACAAACTCACCTGTTGTTCTTTTTGTTGTTTATTAAAGTCTGTTCTTATCCTTCCTCATTTTACTTTCTTACCATTTCTTTCCTTTCCTATTGCACACTTCCTCATGGATCAAAGGCAAATCTCACTGGTGGAAACGAATTTGAGTTCAGGTCAACATACCTGGTGTATTAATTCATAAGAAATCGTCATTTGGTAACATTTCTCATTAATTATTGCCTTAGATCAAAACTGAAGACCTTGACATAAGATCTGCCCTGTCCCCAAAATTTCTTGACTCATGGGATTATTTAGTTTCAGTTCTATTGATGGATTTTTAAAAAGTAGCAGCCAATGAAGGGAACACCATGGAATGACATGAAAAAAAAAATCAAGAAAAAGGAAAATGTAGGGAACTTGTAATAAAGAAGGAGAATAAATATTAATAAGACATGAGGTGCTTAAACATCAACAGGGTATCAAAAAACTCTCTGGGGACAGATTCCATGTACCCAGATGCTCTACATGTCCAAGCACCCAGGTCTCCAAGTCCCCAGAATTCCCAAGCATACAGAACTCTTAAAGCGAGCAAAGCTCCAAGACTTGGGCACCAATAATACTCCAGGAAACTCACAATGAGCCAAAAAAACTGTAAGTGATAGCAGTGGGGCCTCTGGCAGGCTGATCTATGTCTGGCCCTTCACTTTCCCTCAAGTTCTGTAATTTGGGGGTTTCCATCTGAAATGAAAATACAACCATTCAAAATGATCAAGTTCCTTGGCAAAGCTCTGCCCTTTACAACCTTGGATCTCCAAACACTTCAGAGACATCTCTTTTCATTAAGAACATAAGGCAAGAGAAAGACCAATTGTCTTTATCCTTCTCAGTGATTTGATTATTGCAGAGAGGAGACACATGGAGACTACAAACAAAGTAGATTTGAACTTTTCTCCTTGTCTTCTGACACAAAGAGAAGGTGGTAGGTTTTGAATCTGAGTGTGGTCTTCACAAAAAAAGTGGTTAGGGAATAAACCCATACTCACCTTTCACCACTGCCTTTGGAAACTCATTGTCAAAGAGCAGTGTAGAGATGAGGAGCCTATCAGGACTCGGAAAGGGACTGGAAACTTTGTCTTGGCACTAAAGTCATCCTGAGCTCTGATAAACAGGGCTCATAAATACTACAAGAATTTCAAAAATAAATCAGTACAAACTATAAATATGTTGTACTAGTCACTCTTTCCATGCTCTCCACTCGTGATGCTTGAAAGAAAAGGGCAGGTTAAAATATTGTTTTTAATCTCCTTTTAGCTCCAAGATTCCTAATATATCCTTTCGTGTAATGCCTTGGATTTTAAGTGAAAACTGAAAGATAAATTTTTATTACTTTAATCCCCCTTTTATTTATTTTTTTTTTCCTATTATACTTTCCCTTTGCAGCTTTCTGTCTCCCAATCCCATCACGTCTCCCCTTTCGCTTGCCTCTCGTTCCTCTGATAAAGCACTTAGTGGGATTTCTAGAAATATCTTTCATTGCCTTCTAGTAACTGAAGCTCTCATTAAATGCTCAGAGTCATTCCCCTCTCAGGTGCATGGCACGTTGCCATGCATTTTGGGAAAACAGCTACTGAGCTCACATGTATTGCGTGATAACATGCTGAAAAGGCCAAAACAGTGAAAGCTGGAGATGTGTACAGCTTGTGCTATGTGTCAGCTGCCAAGATATCACATGAAAAACAAGCGACAGGTCACTGACAGGACTCTGGCTCCATCAGAGTTGAGTAACAGAGCCTCAAAATCCCAGCCCTCTTACTTAAATAATTTAATTACTCATAATACACAGGTAGTGGTTTCCTCCACAATTTTCTCTCATCTACCTTATCCAATCCATCTAGGATTCCCCCAGGCTGCTGGAGCAGCAAAGCTGAGACTCTGCTAATGTCTCACCTTTTACCTCTCTGTTCCTCATCATCTCCATCCTGTTTCTTGCATGAATATTTCTTGCATTTATGTTGAAAACTGTGTGCTCCCAGTTTAAAATCTTCAGTCACAGAAGCTACAAAATTTCCCAAATAAATAACGCTTCACCACCCTCCTTTAAACAAAACAGATAAAACTGTCCCATGGGAGGAGTCAGCATTTACCACTAGTCACCACATGAAACAACTGAAGAGAAGGAGTCAGATCAAGATTTTTTCTCTAAAACATCAGCTAATTTCAGATTGTTTAGTTTTAGCAAATAATGAAGATGAAGACACAATCCTTACAATTAAATATTCAGAATTAAATTAATGAATTGTGGACAATAGATAGGAATTACAAGTGAAGTGACAAAAGTGTCTAACTTGGGTCTGTACTGTTCAGTACATTGCTAAATAATCTGGAAAAGGTGGTAACAAAAAGGGTCATGGACTTTTCCAGTGATAGAAGAAATAGTCCAGGCTATGAAATACTAAAAATGGTTACAAAATATATCAGGAAGATCTTATGAGACTAAGAAATTAAAAAGGAAAGGTAGCAGAAATTGATGCAAAATTAAAATGGAAAAATAATAATTAACAATAATAATAAAACCACAAAGACAACAATAATGACCAACCCAAACAAACAAACAAACAAAAACAAGCATCTAAAGCACCTATTTTAGATATCCATTCAGGTTGATAGACTCTAGTAGCTTTTACCATTCAGGAAACTGATCTTGGAACTACTGTGGAGAAATCTATAATGAAAATTGGCTTAGAGGCTGTGAAAAAAAGGCAATGAGGTTGTTAGGAATAGATATTTAGGGACTAGATAGAAAGACAGAACAACTTTGTCATGTTCTTGTAAGGGTGGTCAGTGTCTCTGTGTCTTGAATACTGTCTACATCTTTGTTCGCACTCTGAGGCATATATAATGGTTGTGAAAATGATATAGTGTCACAAGGATCATCAGAAGTATGGAATAGTTTCCATATGAAAAGAGAATAAAGAGAATAGTTGTCTTTGCCTGGAGAAGAAATATGTGTGAATGGTATGTTGCAGAGAACACAGAACCACTATGCTGCAAAAATGCTGAATGTTGAATTAGTAATTATTCACATAGTTAGAAGTGTTTTGGGACACCTAATAAAAATATCAAGAAGAAAATCTTAAGTGGATACATTGCTGCAACACACTTCAGAGGCTAAAAGTGTCTGCAAATTCAAAAAGCTATACATTTATGGAAAAAAAAAAATCATCAAGAACCTTTAGATCACAGAACCGCAGAATCATCTAGATTGGAAGAGACCTCCAAGATCACCTAGTTCGACCTCTGATCTAATACTAACAAGTCCTCCACTAAACCATATCACTAAGCTCTACATCTAAATATCTTTTAAAGACTTCCAGGGATGGTGACTCAACCACTTCCCTGGGCAGCCCATTCTAATGCCCAACAACCCTTTCCGTAAAGAAGATCTTCCTAATACCCAACCTAAGCCTCCCCTGGTGCAATTTTAGCCCATTGCCCATTGTCGTGTCACCAGGCACGTGGGAAAATAGACCAACCCCTACCTTGCTACAGCCTCCTTTAAGGTACCTGTAGAGTGTGATAAGGTCACCCCTGAGCCTCCTCTTTTCCAGGCTGAACAATCTCAGCTCCCTCAGCTGCTCCTCATAAGGCTTTTTCTCCAGACTCCTCACCAGCTTTGTTGACCTTCTCTGGACTTGCTAGAGCACCTCGATGTCCACTACAAACGGTAGGTTCATGAATCTCCTTGTGACAAATTCATGGAAGATCTATGTGCACATGGGAGTGAGAATCCTCTTGTGAAAGGCAAGGTGTCCTGATGAAAGTATCACTCCATACATGCCCTGTCCTTTGTATTCTTTCCTAAACCATTCACTGCATGTTACTGCTGGGAATAGGACAACCTGGTACAAGAATATGGTCAGACTCAGAATGGCTACTCTTATTTTTCATTATATAATTTGGATTTCTTTTTCTAAATTTTTAGCATAAATTTTTTATTTTAATTTTAGCTTTTAATCCTTACTTGTCATAAGTATTTATGTTCAGTAGCTCATTTTTTTCCATACCAGAGGAAAGTAAACTTCTTACACTGGTATGCCCACATTAAGTAACAGAGTCGGGACAGGAACCATCACAATGATCTTACACCTGGTCTTCATATCTGAAGAAGATCTAGTGATCTGCAACCAAGCTCCTCTCCATTGTCCTTCTAAGCAGTGGGACCTAGTCAGGACTAACAGGACACCATTCAAGTAGAGTTTCCACTGAAATTAGTGACTATGTATATCACACAGCATATGTCACGAGTCCACATTAAACAATCTTCTTCCATTGAGATTCAGCTCAGAATCACGGCAGGACATTATCTCAAGTTCTGCTTGGGGCTCATTTAAATCCATCATCCATAATGCGGTAAAACAGCACCTTTTTAGAAAGAAAAAGAAAACCCATATTCCCTGTGTCTCTTGATACATCTCAAGCTATTTACGCACTATTTGGCTTCAGCATGGAAAAATAAAGGTTGATTTTATAGAGGGCTTTTGTGGCCTTATAAAATGAAATAAGAATGTTATAGAATTCATTGCATCTGGACTGCTGGATATGTTATGGCTGCCATCTGTTCTTTTAACACTGGTGATTATTTCTGTGAGCCTGGCAGGTTTCTACACAAAAGAATTTGTTTGAAACTGGAGAGGTTAGTGTTCTTATTACTATCTCAGTTTAAAGTATATATATGTGCATATATTTTTCATCTCTGATGCCCATTATTCTCCCAGGCTTCTGGTGAAGTGTTGCAGCTCAAGTCAGAGAGAGGAAAAAGCAGACAATAAAATGAACAAAAGACAAGGTAGGCAGCAATATCAGGACTAGAACTTTTTCAGAATGAACTCTGCATTCCACCTGTCTCTTTTAGCTATGTGACATATCCTTGAAATATTTTTATTGACAGACATTTTTGTCAGTTGTCAGTGAGTGCTTTACTAGTACTGTAAGAAGAAATATGGTTCTAAGGTAGAAGAGCTTCTAAGAGGTAGGGTATATCTCTATTTTTTTTTTTTTTTATTATTATTATTATTTTATTGGAAATAGTATCAAAAATCAATGAGAACATAATGTCCTCATGGAATTTCTCAGAGCTGGTGGTGGACTATAGTCCCGGATGACACATCTCTTCCTGATACTTTCTTCACTGCTTTCTAGCTTGTGCTAGAGCTCTTTTTTAAAACAAAACAACAAAACAAAACAAAACAAAACAAAAATATATATATCTGTAAGTCTCAAAACTTTCCCTCCCTGCTCTGAGTAGATATTTATCCTTGTTGGCTGTCTCTCATGACTCAGGGATGTTCATTTGCATCTTTTGCTTTCCATCCTGCCCTAGTCTTCTTAAACAGTTTTTCTGAGCTTCTGACTCTGTCTTGGCCATTGCAATCTCTCTTCCTGGAAGGAGCCTTATCCTCAGTTCTGGAGCGAGATGTTTCTGTATACTCAAAATAAAGGCTGTATCTTTTATTACAGCCACAGTTCTGCTAACAGAATTAAGACTGACCTATGGATGTCTTGTGCTAAAAGCATCAGCTAGGGGGTTTAGTAAATTCTGGAATGAGAACAATTAGGAAAACTCTCAGAAACTATTTATGGACCATTTAAGACTCTCCTAATTCAGATGTAAATTCTTTGTAGGAACATTAGTGGAGTACAATGAAAAAAACTTTTATTTGCTCTTAACCACGTCAGCAGAAGTTGTGCTGAAGGAGAATCAGGCAGGACTCCATATACTACTGTGTCTTAGTTGTTTCCTAGACCATTTATGGAGATCATTTATCTTCCAAACATTGCACAAGGTGTAATTTTGGTTCTATTTTTGCAGTTGTTTTGTGATTCTTGTTTATGCCTCGCCTTTTTAGCTTCCTCATGATTAATTTCCTCAGCCTTCTAGACTTTTCTGCTCCAGTTCCTGAACTGACTTTCTGATATATATTCTTACCTCTTTTTTTTTTTTTTTTTTTTTTTTTCTTTTTTTTCTGCTCAGCTCTCAGGTTGCTCTGTTGATCAGGCAGTAGAGAGACCTTTATATTCCTGCCTACAGGTCTTGTATCCATTATTTTACATGAGTTATGAAGAAATAAGTGAGGACTACAGAAAGTCATTTATTCACTTAGAGTCTAATCCTTTTCAGTCTATGAAAGGAGATTGACAGCTGACTTGATTACAGTGCCTATGTACCTTTACAGGCACACAGTATTGGCTAGCATTGTGTTCTGTAGACTAGATGGAAAAAAGTCAAAATGAAAACCATTTGTAGGAGCTGAAGCCAGACAAATCCAAATAGAAAACAAATTGCAAATTTTTAAGGGATTTTTTTTTTTTTTTTAATGCAGAAAACCCCTGAAAGAGGGGGTACGATTTCCAGCATTTATTATGATTCAAATTACAGGTTTGGATACATCAATAAACCTACACGGAAGCTATATCTATATGTTGGTCGAAACTCCCACTATAGTGAAAAGATGTTTTTGGCAGGAATCAGTTGGTAATGCATAGAAACCTACTGTCATTTTAGGTGCTCTGAGGAATTCTGCCTGGTGCCCAGCTGCCTGCTTGAGAAATATTTTTTTATCCCCAATTTTCTGTGTCAAATTTACAAACTCTTGTTGCTGTCTGTGATATTTGGGGATTCCTCACATGGCATTAAACCATGGCATTAAACAGTTGTTAGAGTCAAAAAGTCATTGCTCTGGCCAAATCATTCTCACTGAGGTGAGAAGGGCTGCTTTCTAAACTCCACTGATTATACTGATTAAGGACTTAATTGCACCTTATGCCATCTTAGATGTTCTGAGATAACCCCCTAGACACCATAAGTTTCATTAGGGAATGGGTCTCCTGTGAGTTGTGCGTTAGTGGCAGGTCTGTGCAATGCTTTGGCTATGCTAGACTAATTCAAATGGGATAAAGCATCTGTGTTTAGGCAATAAATTCCATCTGTAGCCAGTGCAGGCAATTAAGCTTAGCGAGCTATTCACCTAACCTACATGTGATCCACTCCATTCTGGAGCAGCATCTGGAAGCCAGGCGGGATACCCCACAGTGACTAAAATAAAATGAAACAACTCTGTTTATTTTCCAACAGTTACAGGAAGTTGTGAGAAGGAATCAGTGGCTTTTAACTAAGGGAGCTCTGCAAAGGCTCACCTGATCAATGTATCTTATACAACCTTCAAAGTTTTCCAATAAAGGGGCCAAGAAAACAATTAAGTATCAAAATATTCTACATGAGACAATAAATACCTGGGATGTGAGAAAGATGTAATAGTTTACACCTGTATGTGGTACCAAAGGTGGCAGTAGATTACTCTGTCTATCTTCTGTTATAAGGTTTCACCTGGTCACCCTATAACAAGCCCAAAGAGTTTTATTGGACAAGGGATTTAAGTCTTTAGCAAATAAAGCTGCATTTCAAAGCAAGGACAGGAAAGATCAGTGTTTGCTATAGGGAACAGATAGGTGAGTTATGTACAGTTAGGCCAGCAGGTAAAATATGGTTTGTATAAAGGTAAACTGAAATCAGTCTAAAAAGGGGAAAATAATTTAAGCTAATCATATTGATGTGGAAAGAATATATCATAAATCTTGAAATTTGGTATTATCCAAATTCTTTTACTATCTATGATTTTTCCCTTCTTTGTTAATAATGGGAAACTGCAGAAGTTATTTATAATCTAGTGATAATATTGCTGTGGACTCTTTGCAACTAATAGCAAGACAAATCATTCTAGAGTACAATCCACATAAAGATCTGGTTTAGGCCCACTAAGCCACTGCTGTGAGGAACAAATCTCTCTGACTGTAGAAGAAGCCTATGGATACTGGCTCCAAACAGTAGTGGAGGTTATGTCTCCCCATCATCAGTAAATAAATGGGAGAAATCTGTGTTCTGATCTGAAAGCAGTGTTGCTGAGGTTTCTGTGACGATGTGCTCAAGTTAATAAGTCCTGGTGAGCAGGACCGGGACAGATATCAACCCTGTGCTACTTAGTTGAGATCTGTCCCCTTTTCCAGAAAGTGCACAGTTCAGGTGGAGAAAGCACATGACAAATTGTGAATGGTTGTGAAATAACGCCCATACCTCAGGTTCTCCTCAAAGGCTGAGGAGAAAAGTGATGGACTTCACCCCACCACACTTTAACCATCTAGGAGCTGGGAATGTAGACTGAGCAAAACATCTAGTTGCCTTCTAGAACCAGTGGACAGTGAGGGATACTTCCAGGTTATGAGTCATCCTGTCCTGGCAGAGGTGTCCAAAATAGCTGGAATGAGATGCCTCCCTCTCACTTCATTGACTATTAAGGAAACCTAGATGACTGTTTTGGACCACAGGCATATGTTTCTGGTGGTTAAAGTTACACGGGATAAATTCAGCTCTAACTTCAAAGCTTTCAATAAATTTGTCTTTCTTTTCATCGCATTAGAGAACCAATTAGGAACCTCTCCACAAAATTTGGCTAGAAAATGTATAACTGTTACTGAAGTACTTCTCCTGAAATAAACAAGCATGAAATGAAATAGGAAATATAATCCTGAAGTTGTCTGAAAACATATCCAGTTGGAGAGAGTTGCAAAGTTTTTTGCTGTTGTTGCTGCTGTTTTTTGTTGTTGTGGTTTGTTTAATGTTACATTGTGATGTTATAAGTCACTGTTTGGTGCTTCAGATTAGCTACTGCATTTCAGATGTACTACTCCACAAACAAGTTCATTCCGAAAGGCTGCTTGTATAGCAAATGGTTTGAATCTTGAACTTTTATCACCCTTCTTCACCTCATACCAAAAGTATTAAATGTTTAGATGGTGGTAGCAAATTTCCCCTTTAGAAAGGGGAAAAAAATATTTTGTTTTGCAAAAAGAGAAGTCCATCAGAAATTCATGATTTCTGAGAATACTACATGTATACTATGTTCTTTATTTTGGCACAGGACATTTCTTCCGAAATAATGGAATATTTTCATCTTTCCCTCATATTCTGCATCTCTTCTATGACGGGATTAGGTGCCTTCTCTTATTTAGTTTCGGGTATTCTGCATATTCATAGTTTCTATAGATGCCATGACAAAGTCATTGCTGCTGACGGACAGGCCAAGATGGTATGTCTACTGCATACTACTCATCTGTCATCCTGGATGGAAATAAACTTACTTACAGTTTAAAATAGCTAATTCTGGCTTGTAGGGAGATAATTCACTTGCTGTAAGTAGTTTTTAAGTGGTAGTTGACACACCTTCTTATCTTCCATTTGATGCTCCTGAATGCTGAAAATATCATGGAGGCCCTGTGTCCAATCTGTAAGTCCCAGAACCTCTTAGAAACTCACGTCTCAAATGTTTTAAGATTCCCATGGTTAGGGAACTGGCTGCACCATGGCAGCTCACATGAGCAAGGAGTCTAAACTCACATTATAGTCGCCATAGATCTAGTCAGGATCAACAAAGTTGGAAGAATATTTCAGAGTAATTCAACTCATGATAAATCAAACTCCTACATTTCATCAGCTAAGAAACTATCTGAGATTTTTTTTTCTATGATTATCATTGTTTAAGGAAGTAGATATCTGTAGTTTAGGTCTTGCACCCTGCAGTCAGATACCCAAGTTGAATGTTTTGAGTATTACATTCGTATTATCTGGGTACACAAAAGAGGATAATCCAAGTGCTTCTTCTGACTTATTCTCTGGTTCCCAATAACACTGACTCACCAATCTACATGTCCTTCCACCAAGGTCTGAATACATGCTAACATTTTTCCAGAGATAAGTATTTCCTCCCGTGTCATGTGGGCCATGGCACAATTCCCAAGATCCTTCAGGAATGCTACTTAAGTTATTATTTGAAGACTTGGGATACTATTAATTCACACTGATCTTCGCATCTCTCTTCATATGGTATCTTGTTGCTTTGAGTTTGAGATGTTCCATATTGCACGTAGAGTGTTATAGTATGTGACCAGCTACCAGTGCGTAGTATGAAGTGTGTATTTTGCTGACTCCTCCGGACTATTCTTTGTTCTGTAACTATCAGGACTATTCGTAAAGATGCAGAAGATTCCGTAAAGTAGCATTTTATGACCTATATAAAACTACTGAGTGTTACATGTTTAATAGGAAGTCTAATAGGAAAACTGAGTCCACATTATATTGTTCCACTCCCAATGGTCCAAGTATAGTACTACACTGCCCTTCTAGTAAAATCAAAGACTTGCATAAGACCTTTTCATCATGGAAGCAAATCGTCTTGATAGTATGTCATATAATCTCCTATAGTAAGTCATATAATCTCCTGTAGTGGCCCTCTAGGACGCGACTGTTATATAATTAAGTTAATCGGTTTCTTCCAAGAGTGACAGCCATTATGAATCAAAAGTAGCTCAGAGATGAGGTTGTAGCTTAAGGACTAAATGAAGACATTGAACTATGTTTAATAAATACTTCTAGAAAAAACTAAACTAGACATAAAATCATACTTCTACATATTACCCACAACTCACTTCAAAACAAATTTGCATAAGATTCCACCTAAATGCTGTTTCTACTTCCACCCACTAGATGGAAGCAAACATTAATTTATGTGATTGTGCCAGCTGTGCACAGTATATTTAATGACTGAATGCCAATGTGTGTGGTCTTGTGGGTTTGACTCTACCTTTTTAGTACTGTTTAATGAGGGAAATGCGTAACCTAGAGCAAATCAATTCTCGGACATCATAAAAGGTGAAGATTGGCTAAGGACCAAAGGGACCACTTCAGTAGAAAATAGGAAGGAGCAGAAACCTACAGTATCTTTTCCTATAGACTAAATCAAATCTACATGTTTGTTCATAAGGTGTTATATTCTTAAGCCTTCACTTAGCATCTAATGTTTTTTGAATCTGCAGTGAAAATATCTAGAATCAGGATCTCTCAATGTTCACTCATTAACACTGCATTCAGCTTCTGACCAGTAGGCCAAGAATAAAATCGTGTCAGTGAAAGCTGCATCAAGGGGAAACAATTTCTAGAATTTTATTGGGTATACATGTGTCAGCTTTCCAAGAACTGTCTATTGAGTGACCTACATTTTCTGTTGCAGCAGGGAGAAATATGAATCCCGTTAGCTTCTGTTTACTGGAAATGGTCGATAAATGAGTGTGTCAACATAGTGGCTCCTGAGTCACATACAGCTTGCAAGAAATTCAAGCAGAGCTCCCTTGCACAGCCCATATCACATGGTAGGTAATGAGGCAATGCTTGCATAAGGGCTTCTTGGTAATCCAAAGACCCAGTTTGGAGACTTAATTGATGGGCAGAGGCAGCTGAAACCCATACTGAGATGTTTTCCTGGAATCAATTCCATGGCCAACCCAGACCCATCCTTTAGCAGAGGGGATTTCTTGTGAATCCTTGTTGTTTGTCACTGTGATCAACCTTTCTAGTTTTCCCTCCCCCATCTCTAGCAATATATAACATGTTTTGACTCTTTGTGGTGCTCTACACAGTAGTGGTAATATTTAAGTTTTAGGTATTAAAGTTACGGAATATAAGCTCCACAGCCATACACTGTCTGATCACCAATGCATAGGAAGATAATTTAATTCTGTTACTTCTCTTTACTTATTTGGGTAGCAAAGGAGTGTTGTTGGTATTTCACTATTTCAGTAACAGTCTAATGTCTTATTACCATGAAATTAAATATTTTAACCTACATATAGAAAAGTCATACCAAGACATTTTGTTTACTCCTACTTCACATTTGCTTTTTAATGGTTTAATGTATTTTCTGGCCAGATTGACAGAAATGTAATTCAAGACCCTTCGATCATCAGTGAATTTGTTATATTAGAATCAAACTTCTGTCCTGTATTAAAAAGAAAAGAAACAAACATGGGCAACAAAGACTGGACAAGTGGAGAAGGAAGGAAGGTCAGGAGGATGGATGAAAGCCAGGCTAAAAGGCCGGAAGAAAGGTTGGTTCTCTGATAGCACTTTCTGTTTCCCAGTGTTTTCCATCATTTCTTGGTCCTTGTTTAATAGGTAGGGAAACAGAACAGAAGCACCATTGATGAGCCTGTTCAGGGGCATCTAGTAGGTGAGAAGTCATGCTGTGAATAAAGCATGAGTATCTGTAAATCCCATTCTAGTACTCTATAGAACAAAAAAAAAAAACACAGATTTGGTGTATTGATTAAAGACTGTTTTGTGCTCCTTGTAAAGAAGACATCCACTCATGTTTTGCCACTGTTCATACTATGTTTCTCAGAAAAAGACTATGGTAAAGGTAGAGGATCTTTCAGCAGCAGTTCCTCACCAGTGCAAAATTTTGGGAGTGGAAGACCTAATATTTATCTGCTGCAGTGAACCCAATTTGTCTTCTTATAATTAAGCTTTGCTGCTTAGGTTAATGGGTTTCATAATCTGCAAAGAGAAAGCTTTTTTTTTTTTTTTTTTTTTCCTGCCTACTTGAATTTTCAGAAGAATAAAAGATATATAACAGCACATCATTGAAAATGCATGGCACACAATGTGGAGTAAAAGTACTTCAGTCTGGAGAGAGAAAAAACAAAACAAAAAAAAGGCAACAAAAAATACCACCAACAGAACAAACTTATTATAAAGGGAAAAGCTGTTCATAATACAACAAAGCAGGGTTGTTTTTTAAAGGATGGATTTATGAGTAGACAGAGCAATATTCTGGAGCTTCTGGTGGCAGTGACATGATATTTCAGTTAGCTTAGACTTTTCTTTGATATATTTCCTCCTCACTCCTTTGCAGTTCCTGGGACTACCTCTTTTCTGTCTATGAGTAACTATAATGATTTATTGCTGCATAGGTCTCCTGAATATTACACCTATTTCTCCCTGCCTGGCTTTCTATGCCTGTAGAGGCATGGATTGATGTTTTGGACTGAAAGACCTTACTCTCTTTCTGAGAAAAGCTGAAACTAACCCGGAAACATGGAGATGCCACCTCCCAGACAATGATGAAAAAGGAAATCACAGAATCACAGAATTATCTAGGTTGGAAGAGACCTCAAGATCATCGAGTCCAACCTCTGACCTAACACTAACAAGTCTTCCACTAAACCATATCGCTAAGTTCAACATCTGATGTAAAAGAAAACTGAATGATGCTTTCTGAAATATAAAATTTCTTGCATGTGCAACCATAGTGGTCAGGTCAGATGTCTGACTGTGTAAAAAAATAAAAATAAATAAATGAATAAAATGATAGGTGCAGAAGAGAATTTTAATTTCAAAATGAATTTAACAAAATATTATCCTAGTTTTTTGTTTTTGTTTTTTAATGAAGGTTAAAAACTGCAAACTGAGTTTTTTTATTATTATTCAAACTCTGGATTTATTTACTTATTTATTTGTTTTACATACTTAATTTTGGTGGGTGTTTATTCTGGGTTTATTCTGGAGTTGTGAAAAAATGTAGAGATCACAGAACTACTAGCTACTGTACAGAAGGATGTTAAGCTGACTACTAAGCAGAACTAACAACACTGATGAGACAGGTATTAGTTGTAAACTCTTGGGTTCAGGGCTTAGGTTTGTTACAGCTTCTCTAAAATGGGCCCATAAACTAAGGATTTTCTCAGGCAACTGAAACTGTAAATCTATTTGGCAATTCTCAGAGATCAAATTGGACCCTGCATCCAAATATTCTATATAGTATTCATCTATGCTGAACTCAGTAGGTGCATCTTTACATTGTGCTTCTGATGTTTATTATTATTTTTAATATTTTATTATATATAATATTTTAATATTATATATTAATATTATAGATATATATTAATCTTTTATTTATATATATTTTATTATATATAATAAATATATAGTATTTTATTATATTTTATTATATTTTTTTATGATCTTTTGAAATGTTCAGTCCCTGAATTCATAGAACAGTGGAAAATGTTTTTTTGTTTCATTCAGAAAAAAGGAAAGAAAGTCTTTGGATCTTGTGATCCAAATAAATAATTTAAAAGTGATTTCAGTACAGGAAGGAGAGAAATTAGCAGGGAAATGAAGAAAACAAATCTTACAGGATGTTAACCACCCCCCATTCAAAATATCCATTGTTTTAGAGGATTAGCGATCAGGTGAGATGAGAGCATCTCTCCAGCCCCATAGTTCTCCTCTCTCACTCATGTCAGCCCCAAACATGCCCTAATTACACAGAGTTTTACTGCATGTTATCACCCTAAATGCATTTACTTTGCACTTTCCTGATATTTAAGGCCTCAGAATTGCTGAAGTCTCGATGCCAATGACACTGACTTCCAGCTGCATCATCATTAAAAAAAAAAAAAAAAAAAAGACATTTCTTCAGTGCAGGCACTCCTTGCTTTAATGAGAGGAACAACACAAAGGGCATCTAGTGTAAACCAAAGAAACGAGACCTCTTCTTTCTAATTAAAACTGTGCAAACCCCAGAGCAGCTTTGCCCAGGGCATGTAAGCGAAAGCAGAGACTGGTCATTAGTCCTAACAAGAGAGCTGCCAGGAAGTGCCCGGACCCTTAAGTGAGAGAGCTTTAGCTTGTCATGGCAAAAGCACATTTATTATGGCTAACGAATCTTGGCCAGGGTCTATAAAACACTGGTATCTGCCTGAAGAAGCCCTGGCTGCCTTCTGCAGAGGTAACCTTGTCATGTGCACTGATAGAGGCCAGAGCCATGCTGCAGGACCCTCAGGAGGTTACAGGGTCTCGGGGCTGCTCCTTTAATTAGCCCGCAGATAGCTCCGGAGAATTTCCTGCTGCAGTTCACGGTGGGACAGGGCAAAGGCCTCTGAAACAGCCCTGCAAAGAGGAGGCGATGTTTATGCAGCACGCTGACCCCCGTAATCACTGCGCTGACTTCAGCGGGTGGGCAGGGGGGCTGAAAGGAGCACAGCCGTGCTGGTGGCTATTTATAAATGGGAATGGGGGGTGGGAAGGGGATGGGGGGAGCAATGCCACAAGAGTGGAAATGGACTGCAAGCTGTGTTGCTGGTGGAGACTATTCTTCTCCTTATGCTTGCTCTAAAATGCACAGGAATGGGTGAACGTGCCTTTGGCAGTGTGATGCAGGACCCACACTTGTCCTGCTATACCCTCCTGGCATGCACCCTGGTCAGCCTAGCAGGCACTTGCACATCCCTTGATGCCATTGCCCTCTTGCGACAACTTTGTAATTGCCCTGACAAAGTAGACTAACTGCTTTGGGTGTTTTGCACCTGACTGCCACACTTCGTAAGGAAGAGCCCTGCAGATACTTTGATTTGTGCTGGAAGCTGAAGGAACCCCAGAATGGTTGCAAGATTAAAGAGAAGGAAATTTGAGCTGAAAGGCTTTAACTTGTTTCTGTCTCCACTGCACACCACTCACACAGACGTTTCACCGAGGGTTATTCCTTGTGGTGCTTGGTGCTGCACAAAGAAATGAGACAGCACTTCCATACTGGATTCAGAGCCAGGGCACACCAGACAGACAGACACAGCAAGCATGTGCAGACACATTTTATAGACATTAACCTGACAGGAGAGGAACAGCTCTTGCCTAGAGCCTGTCACAGGTTTGGGGACATATATTCTGGAGCATCACAGAGTATTCTTTGGATAATTATAAAATTCATCAGCTCAGTGGATCATTCTAAGCATCCTGCTAAATTAATAAGGTTTAAAACCTAAAGATGACAGCTAATATTTTCTTTATATATATATGTGGTTTTGTGTTTTTGTGTTTTTTGTTGTTGTTGTTGTTGTTGTTTTAAATAAGAAAACCTTTACAGCCATTAAATAAAAAGTATGCACGTTCCAAAAGACTAAGAAAACTGATAAAGTCCACTCTTTTGCAAAAAGATGAATATAAATACTCATGAGTAACATCCTTCTTATAGCTTGCTTTGAGAGGCTGCGTAGGGCAACACCAGATAGCTGTTAAAGTTGGTTGGTTTGGGGTTAGGATGGGATGGGTTGTCTTCTCAGGGAAACTGGAAGTGCTCCTCGCCCTTCGGGAAGTGGTAGCTACCTGGAAATTGCATCCATACTGCTCTGGGAATATATCCCTTGTGACACCCCTTCAGAAACTTCCCAGAGTCCTCCCATTCAATAATCGATAGTGGGCTAAGCACAACCTTCGTGTGTGTTGGTCTTCATCTCCACTGACATACTGAGCTTATGGGTTTTCTTTCCCCAGAAGCTAAGAAAATGGGGAAGAAAAAAATAAATAAAAATCATTTCCCTCTTGATAGACAGGGTGTTGGTGTTAGACCGACCTTTCCTCTGACCCAGGCCAACTGTTCCTGACTTTATTAGCAGAACCAAGACGTTTTACAACTGCTGTGGCAGCTACTGGTTTTAGCTATGAAGATTCCCAGTGTGATTTCTGCAGTGTGAGATGGCAAGGCATTTATCACTCCAGCCTGTCTGGAGATACATTTAAGCCCAGGAATACCCTTCAGACAACAAGTTCAAGGATAAATCAATGACTTTGCAGGAGTTCTCCCTCCCCTTAAAAATTAATTCAGGTAACTCAGAGTTTGATAAGAATTCCTGTCTAAATAGTGAAATGGAACTGGGATTTTTTGACAGGTCTTTACACAGTTCTTGGGGTAATGAACTATCTTAAAATTTATAAGAGAAAATGCATTTTACAAGTTTTTTATTAATAGCATTTTATAATGTTCTATTCTTAGGAGAGAAGAATGAAAAAGTAAACCACAGTATTTTCCACTATTCTTATGCAGTCAGCATTGCAGTGTGAGACTTCAGGCTTGTTACAGTGATTTTGTTTGCAGACAGAAGACTTTGGAGAAGTTGTTTACAGACTCATTGTTGAAATCCACTGAGGGTTGCCTGTGACCGCTAGTGGGCTGCAGTCTGCCCTCCCATTTCTGCTTTGGTAGCTGCTCCAAATGGAGCAAATTCTGCAGGTACTACGCCATTAACCATATCATATACATCTCCAGTATACAGCTAGTAGCATTTAACATTAATAACAGCATAGTCCAAAATGAAGAGTACATCCTGGGGGGTTTGGAGGGTGTAGACTCTTTTCCGCTCAGTATAGACCTTTTGGACTGTCTTGGGTTGACTACATTTCTGCACATCCATCTGCCATATCTAGAGATGAAAGAGGGAAGGGAATGGAGGTAGGTGAAGAGCACGGAAACTGGATTCTACTGAGACACAAACTGATCCACAATTATAATATTAAATTAAAGGTGCTAATGGTTGTTTTCATATGGTCTGAGCACTGGTATTGCTATGGGGGTTGAGCTGGACGGGTGTGGTGAACTTTTAGAAAGTTCTTCACTGAGGTATTGAAATATCATTTAATAATCAATGTCAGACAATGAAGATGAACAAGGTTTGTCTCTCCCATCTCAATGAATGCCAAGTCCTCTTCACTTTTCCCTTGTTTTACAGTTGCGCTGTAGGCTCTCTTTGTAAGGGATTGCATTTTTACAGCTTGTAAAAAGCTGTAAAATAAGACCGTCGTTTTCTTGATGCTGCATGCAGCCAGTGATCAAAACATGTAAGTTTCAGCAGACAAACTAAAAGCTCCTCTGTACTGGCCAGACCTTTCCTCTGTGACAGTGTGCATCTGTGTGTGCAGCATGTGTACGTGTAGATGTGCAGTGTGGGTCTCTCTATGCGAGTATGCCCTTTCTTGCTTAATGCGTGCCTGGCCTAGCTCCACTGACTTAATACGTATAACATCATCTGCAAATCTGGTCCCTGACATATTATTTCCAGCTTTCCTGAGAAAGTGCAGTCTGTGTGGTCTAACTGTAGCATAAAACAATACCTTGAGGGAACAATAGCGATGCTGCTGATGTCAGAGTGCCGAATTATTCTGCTCTGGGTTTCCCAGGCTACATCCCTCTGATACAAAGATGAAAAATCAGGGTTAATTCTTAGAGAGGACCGCTGTGTTTTGGTAAGAGAGAGTGTGGGCTGTGACATGTGAAAATGCCACTTCATTAGTTCTTTCATTTTAAAAGCTCAGATCTTATTTTCATGTCTTCAGCTTTATATCAACAGACTATTGAATTTGGAATTCCCTAGACCTATTTTAAAGGCTTGCTTTGCTTCTATA
Source organism: Aythya ferina (assembly GCF_964211825.1). Classification (NCBI taxonomy): domain Eukaryota; kingdom Metazoa; phylum Chordata; class Aves; order Anseriformes; family Anatidae; genus Aythya; species Aythya ferina. Next base: position 2,410,593 of record NC_140297.1, read on the forward strand.
AACCTACATCTGTTTTGGCTGGACATTCTCTGGTCTTGGCATGGGTTTCAATTATCAACTTGCCACCTATATAGTCTGGATGTATAAAGCTTTGAGGTTGTTGCTGCTGGAGGGAGGATTTTATTTTTTGTCCATTTGTTTTCATGGGGTATCCCAGCATTTTCTTAACTCTTTTCCTTTTCCTTCTTCACAGTCTCCCAAAAAAACATAGCCCTTCCCAGTGATTTTACATGCCCCTAATCCCTTTTTGGATTGGTTTTGATGCTGTTGCCATGTTAACAAAAACAGAATTTCCTCGCCCAGGCCTTCCGGTCTATAACAGCAGCTATTGTAGTTTCCAATGGATTTCAAGCTCCAGTTGACAGCCAAGTGGTTCACCTTGCCAGTAATGCATGTCAATCATAAGGAAATAAATGAATTTCCTTGTGCACAGATCTTCGTATGGCTACAAGACCAACCCTTCAATATTTCATCTGGCCTAACATCTTCCAGTTGTTTTGCTTTCTCTTGGAACAATTACAGTGGGTACTGCTATGAGAAAGAGAGCAGTATGCCAGAGCTTTTTGTGTGCTGATGTAATGAGCCTAGATCAAAGGGTCACAACAGCCCAGTAACAAATAGAAGGGAGGAAGGGGGGAAATAAGATCTGTCTGACTTCATGCACATGTTTGTAGACGTGCGTGAGTTCATAGCTTGTGGATAAAGGTGGGAAATACACAGGATTCACCATGAATACCTGACTCTCCCCACATCCACTAAGAGCGTATTGTTAATATAGCAGTGATCTTCATAACATCCAATAAAGCAGTTAGTCCTGATGATGAGTTACTCTGTACTGGAAATAGCCACAGAGCAGCATGGTCAGGGCATACATATTTGTCTTCTGAATTTCTCTAGCTGTCACTCCATGAATTAAACCCCTGCTGCCAGTGCATATCAATATCACTTTTAGCAACAAAATTCCCCGATCTTTCAAACACTTAAGTACATGGACATGGATGGTTTTATAAACATGATAGAGTATCTTAGTTGTTTTTTTTTTGTTTGTTTGTTTTGTTTGTTTGCTTGTTTGTTTGTTTTTATGAAACTGTTTGTTCTTTGCATGCTCAAGTATTTCCTGTTTCATGGGCTAAATGGCTGGTTCTTTGGTGGAACAGGTCAATGATGAATTAGGAAATCTTTTGTCATTTCTCAGTTCTGAGACTTATTGGCTGAATAGTTTCTCTGGTTCACCTTCATCCTGATTTTAAATGATAAGTAGGCATCTAGTTCCCCAGGTGTCTATAAACTGATCAGCAAGTGTCTATAAATTTCTGATAACAGGAGTATCATCTTCTTGTCCAAATAAATCAATAATGGTTAGTGAAATATGGGCTTTCATGGGCAAAAGCATTGCGCTTGTGGTCTATCAGCAGTTCACATACACAAATGGCGTTAAGATGGCTGGTGGTTGAACATCATTGTAAGGGCAACTCAAATTAAGACTTCCTGCTTATCCATTTGACTTGTTTGCTGATTTTGCAATAGGTCATTCTAGGAAGGACCTGAATCCAGTTTTTGACCCTGGCATCAACGCTACCATATTACTGCAGGTACGGAGTTGATAGCAAGTGGCATATGCCTTCTTCATTGAGCCCTAGAGCTTACAGAAGGTCTGTGTGTGACTTGAGTATGGACATCTGGAAAATATGGGTTCAAATGTGAAACAGGATCTCTCCTCCAAAGCCAATATGACAAGTCTTCCATGCCCCAGATCCTTTTCTTCACACACTACAAGGAACAAACTGCCTTTTCCTGTCTGCATGTACATGAAGCTTAGTGTGCAAGGTCTTAACCTCATCTGAGACCCCTAGAAAGAAATATAAAGCTATTCAGTAAAAGGGAAAGTTGTTTATAATCCATGAGTCAGAGCTTTTTTTTTTTTTTTTTTGCTTTTTTTTTTTTTCTTTTCCCCTTTGATCACATTCATCATCAAGACTTTATTTTCCTTGCTGATTTCCTAACGTGTTTTTTATTCTTTGTAAGAATTATTCCATGTGTTTAATCATCATATGACACTTCTTGTACACCCCCCATTACCACCAGGATCCATCGTACAAAAAGGAACTGGGATAGAAGTATTACCCAGAAACTCTCTGGTAAGACAGTGTTCTTCTTTTTCCTTTGAGGAGCCCAAAATTTCTTCTACCAGTTTTGGTGTCTTTTCTCCTTATATGTCTCCTCAAGTGTATTTATTCAGTAATATAAACATATTTTAAACTGTGTTGTTATGCAGTTTTATTAAACAAGCAATAGGAAGTGCAGATGCTTCCAGTGCCTTCAAGCCAGGTTCTGAAGTTCATTTACTCCAAAATCAATTCAAAGTCACACCCGTGCTGCCAGTGGTTTTATTCCTTGTTTCCCGATAGACATAACTGACTTCAGGACTTGGACACTTTCATACGAATTGCTGATGACAAGCCACATAGTAATGTTTTGGTTTTCAGCTGCCAAATGGAGGAAGTACAAAGTAGACTTTGTTTAATCACTGTTTTTCATCCTTTGTTTCCAAGGTATAAAACACTGTTTTTTGTTGTTTTGGTATTGTTCTCATATACTTGAAATGTAACTGGTTGAAACAGAGTGGATGTCAGAGTTTTCCATCAAGTCCTTAACATGATGATTCACCAAAACACATTCTTTCTGCCAGATGGCATCATGCCCATCAGAGTTCCCACATGCCAATTAAATGGACTGTCCCAGACTTTTCCAGGGTTCAAGAGGCCTACAACAGGTTGGGTTTTGTGACCTTTCTTCTTGCCTACTGAGAAGTTCAGGAGATGAACTTTACTTGGCTATGTTACAAGATCTGCCGTGCACAACCTAAACACTTCAGTGATTCTGTGTTGGGAAGAAGAGACAATGTTGGAGATAGGAGCCAACTTCAAGTTCAGTGGAAAATTCTTTAAAACCTGACTTTCCTCACACACACAGGCATAAATATGGAACCGCTGAGCACAGAGCCACTGAAAGAAGAAAAACACAGAGTGAAAATTTTGTTTTCCACAAAAGCACAATGAAAACTGTGAAGAGAGTTGAAGAGATGTTAGGAGACAGTTCTTCTGGAATAGAACTGGAAGTAACACAGGGAAGACTTCCTTGACTTCAGACCAAAACCCAAATTCCTTCCTCATGAAGAACTCTCAAGTTCTGCAGTGTGTTGTTTGAACATTGAAACATTTCTCTATGGAAGGTAGTATAAATGTGCAGATCATATTCTTCAGTTAGAGAAGCAGTCGTCAGATTCCTTCATTTCACTGGTCCTCTCTTCCAAATACGATTTCTCCAGGATCTTTAAATAGGAAGGGAACTAATCAAAGGGGAAGATCAGTACTCCAGCACAGTCAGTGACATTAAATATTAATAAAGCTTTAATTTTGTCACAGAGCCTTTACATTTGATTCCTATCTGTCCAAATATGTCATGCTCAAGCTTGTCATCTGGGATCTTGTCATTTTAGCACCTTAAGACAACTGTTCTATATAACTTATATATATCTAAATATGAAAAATCCCCTTCTGAAGTAGCCAATCTGTAACTATGCCTGGGGGAAGCCTGGTTTGCCAGCAGAGAACAGAAAGCAGACTCTAAGATAGTTAAACAGAAGGGCTGAAACATTCAGTCAGTCAGTGCCACTGCAGAGAAATCTGGTCTTTTATCGTTACTATATTGCATGCAGCCTGAAAGGCGGAAATGTTCCACGGTCACTTTGCCTTTTTTTTCTGGTATTCCTTTTTAAGTGATTTAAAGCAGTGTCTTAAGCTCTATTAATGGCTACCAGCACATTTCTCTTTGTAGACGGGAACTTTATCTATCTATCTGAAATAACAGTTGTCGTTCTCTACAACCTGTCCTTTGTAGTCGGTTGTTTTCGCTATTTCACCTCATTCTAGCAAGATGCTTTCTCAGTACAGGATACATGGTTGTCATCATGTTTATACAGGGACAGTCACTTAGAGTAAGATTCAATGAGCAGATGAAGATGAAGACAGTTATATTTTTGTTTCTGTGTGTTTGTGTGTGTATCTGTCTGGGGGTTCCTCTCACCAATTCAGACATCTAAATTTAGGATATCAATTAATTTCACATGTATCAGGCACCTCTACTGTTAAGGGATGACCTGCTCCCTGAGAATACATTCCTTTGGCTACTGAGCTTTCAGACATCTAAAATTGAGTGAGATGACTTGCACCATCAGACCCTCTCCTCCTAATTCATTGCTGTGTGAGCTGAACAGGCAGGACTTTGATAGTGACAGTGCAACAAGTACTCATACCCTCTGCTGGCATGCACAGAGTCCTTGCACACAGAAATGCAGCACATGCTACATGAGCATTACAGGCCATTGAGATGTGCATGGTGTAAAAAGCCATAGAGAGTTTGGTTCTCAGGTCCCGTGTCCCTGTCCTTGCAAAGGTACCTCTGTGTGGCAGTGGGAGAAGAGTGAAGTCTGGATTTAAGTAATTTCCCATTACCAGACCTATACAAGGAGCTACTCCGTATGTAGCATAAGTAAGATCAGCTGAAGCTGTTCTGATTTACTCTGACTTCTCTTATGACCCTTCTTATCCCACTCTTTCTCTATTTGCTGGGGACTGGGAGAGCATAGACATCTGGGAAGGAGAGAAGTCCTACAGTACTAGGTGTCTGAATTTCTAAAAGTTTAAGAATAGAAAAAGGTATAGGGAGTTAAAGTCCTTGCTTGGACCATGCATCTGGATGAAATTCAAGGAGGAGAGAGTTCTGAGATTGGGATTTATGGTAGAAGAGTAGAGGGGACAGGGATCATGGTGTGGAAGTCCTGCTTTAGGTGTGGGTGTAGGCATCAGGTTGGGTGAGAGGAGAGAGGAGTGCGGAGAAAGGGGGTGGCCTGACAGTGAGTCCAGCAAGAGTTAACCACCCAGCCAGCCCCTGGTAGGGCATCTGGTGCATCGCCATCCCCTCCCCTCAGCCCACTGCCTCCCACACTCTACAGACTCCCTCCTGCATCTTCATTATCAGCCCCTGGTGATGACAGTTTGCACAGCAATGTTTTCCACTGCCGGGCTGTGTCATTTGGGGTGTATCAGCGGTGCTGCTTCCCTTCACAAGAGCTCCTATCTGCTTCCCTTGTCTTAGAAACTCATCAATGCAGTGCGGGCAAAGCCCAGGCAGCAAGGCCTTCACTTGCTTTGGAAAACAAAACACACGTGCAGACAATATGAAAAACAGACCTACCCATTTTTATGGGACTTTTGTTTTACAGGTGTTGCCAAAAAAAATACAAGAAATATTTGTAAGCTGTAATCAGATATATAATGGCCATAAGATAAATTGTGTATATTTGCATACAATAGAATCCAAACCTTAGCCAGAGATAAATGGGTCATTACTGCTTTTATTTAGAGAACGCTGTGCTAACAGGAAAAGAAATGTCTGTGTTTGCCACATCTCCCTGGAATTGGAGTGCCCAGAGAGAGCCATTCTTGGATGTTAAAGGCTCAGACCCACCTTATTCCACCTGTCAAGAGCTGACTTCAGGCCTCTGTGCTTCCCTCACCATAGCAGCTGATGACCTCGCTGACACCTAGAGCAAGCCCATACCCTCCCTGCCCTGTGCGAGGTGAGAGTGATGCCATCGGGCTGCAGGGGAGCAGGCAACATAATGCGAGCCTCAGCAGATGGAGCACTGCTCCTGGTGGAGGGGCCAGAAGCAAAACCAAAGGAAAAAGACCTACACTCATACTTCCCGCTCTTTAGGCTTTTATGAGTCTGAATCATGAAGGCTGGAGTGATGGAACGGTTCCTGAAAGAAGGGTATTGTTTTCCACAGTTTCTGTCCTCAAAAAGTAGATGCATCTTACATTGGAGACATTGTGAAGGAGAATAAATAAATAAATAAATAAATTTCAGAAATGCTTATGGTCTTCTGTCTTGGATGGGTTGGATGTCGTCTTTTGTACACTTCCCAGGCAGATGCAATATCAGGGAATGACTCAAAAGGCACAAGTCTCCACACCCTGTGAAAAGCTGGGCAAGACCCAGAGCAAGCGTAAACCAAGACAGGTGAGCTCAGGGAGTCACTCCTCTGTGTACGTCAGCACTGCCTCAGCAAGCCCAGCTCCTCATCAAGGATAAGTCTTTACAACCCCTTTACAAAGAAGAGGACAGACGATCATCTGAGGAAATCAGTATGGCTTTGTCAGACAGAACAATGAAAGATTTCTGATGGTGTAACTCTGCTGCAGTAAGGGACAGGCTCCTAGCTGGGGTAAACTGGCATTGCTCAGCTGGTGGTAAGAGTGCCTCAGTCACCCTAGATGTTGATTTGACTTTGTGTCATGGCTATTTTTGTCCTCTTATTAACTGGGGAAAGAAAATAATAATAATAAAAGTTTACTATTTAGACCCCTGTCACTGTAAGACTCCAAAGTGATGAACCACAAACCCTTCCCCATTCAGCTCTAACACCATCCTTCCCTCGTGGCCATGAGGCCATTGCCTTCTTGCTGATCTCACACAGCTGTTTCTCCCGTGTCTTTGACCACTGACGCTGGCTGCTGTAGTGCATGCCCAGACGTTTATTTACTCTTTGCTCCCTTCTGCGATGGTGTTTGAGGCCCCTGTTTCCCTGCTCACTCCCACCTCTGCCCCCTGTGAAGCCCCACCATCTGCTGCCTGTGTTGACAGAGCTGCTTTCATGCATGGCACCAGTTCTTCAGCTTGACTGGCTTTCAGCTGGAAAAAACGGTGCCTTGATGAATCGATGCTATTCTTTGGCATCTTCACTCTGTGTGCAATGCAAAGAAAACCTGTGGTAATGAACAAATGTATTAAACACAGTTGTTTCCATAGCCCTTTCTCTCCCAAGCCCTGGGGTTCACCATTGCTTCTGAGAGCCACTTGGTCCTGTAAATCCTTGGTCAAAAGTGTTGAATGTTTTCAGGGTTCAATATTTCAAAAACTCAGAGCTCCAGCAAGTCAAGGTCTGCTGGCTAGATTTACGAGGTAAAAACAAGAAAAGGTTTCAGCAAAAATGGCAGATTGATTGACTATGGCTTCACTGCTAGCTGAAGTGCAAGCGTCTTAAGCACACGAAGCCTCTTGACCCATGTGCTGGCTGTCAGCCCAGGTAAAACTTAGGCTCAGAACTGCCTCTAGAGTATGCAGGACTGCCTGCACGGTTCTCCCAGGAGCCTTCAGGCCACATTCCTGATCCATCACATTCACTAACCCCAATAGAGACCCCCAAAGAGTGTGAAGATCAGCTGTGTTGCCCTGCTGGACTGTTTGTGTATGTGTGCTGAAAACAGAGCTCAGAAGTCCCATCACGTGTAACGTGGATGACAGTCACCCCAGAGGAAGTCTGTCCTGAGTCTGCCAACACGAATGCCCTACTAAACCCTGAGGAGTCTATCAGACCACAGGCCAAGCCTGAATCCTTCCATACATCTATGGACCAGTGGGTGGAAAAGATTCATCACCCATGAAAGTGAAGATGAGAAGAAGATATTCCTGGATCAAGAAAGTGTTCAGCATGTTTGCATAGTTGCAAGTCTTCCTGCATGCTCATGCCTAAGGGAAGGCTGATGAATACATAATGTAATGTCAGACTCACTACTGAGGAAATTAAAACCACCACCAGCACCTGCCCCCCAGCCCACAAAAAAAAAATAAAATAAATAAAATAAATAAAAAATCCGGCATAAGGCATAAGGGTAATTTAGAACTGAAATTGGTTGATTATAAAGGCTTTGAAATCTCCATACCTGGATGTTTTGAAGACCTGACTGGACATAGACCTGAGGTACTGGCTCTGAACTCAGTGTTGACACAATTTGGAACAGGAGTTTGGACTAGATGCCCCCCAAGGTGGTCTCCAACAAGGATGAACCTATGATTTGAGATAACTCACCAGCCAAGATGTACCCAACAGTGTCTCACATGGCAGTTGAATGCCATCCTAAATCCCTGCTGACTATAGTGGGAACTCAGGTGTCAAGTTCATGTACAGTCGCCTCTGAAACCTGCATTTATGCAGGTCTATGACTGTATTTCAATCCCACCCTCTGCTTCTAGTTGTCCTCTATGAGATTGTTCTTTATGAGATTGTCCCAGAGTCTACGGTTCGACCACTAGATAATGGATTTGGGGAGCATTTCTATCTGCAGTGCTATCTATCCTTAGACTCAAGGCTTCTGTTTTCAACAAGAAAAGTACCTTTCCTAGTATCCTGCTGAATTTAATGATCTTTTTTATGCTCTTTAACCAAAATTAGCATGAATGAAGGAAATTATGGATGGAATTGGGGTAAAGAAGAAGGGGTTAATTGCTTATTATTATTCTCTAGCATAGGTAACTGCAGAAATACGATCATTTGTATAGCCCAATTTGCATATGCATTTATTTTCTTTGGATGAATTCTGAGAGACCAAGAACATCCTAGGTAAGTACGAACATTAATATGCACAGACTGACCAAAGAGATGTATGTTTGTATCTGATTTATTAGAAAATTTAAATCATCTTAAATAAATTGCCTACAGATTACGCAGATATATAATGAATGTCTGATAGCTAGTTAGATTAAATACAGGATTTTAGGACCAAAGCTTCTATTGTTTTTGTATATTTGTTGTTATTTTTGTTACCTGCATTAAAATTTACAGTGAATGGTAGATACTAAAACCAAATTAAGCAAAATTTTGATTGGACATGACTGCCTACAGTTAGAAAATCCATTTCCAAACCCCATTGAGGTAACATTTTACTTTGTGCACATTATTTCTTAAGCTCACTTAAGTCTCTCAAATAAGTATCATCTAGAACATGGAGTACTCTTCCTCAGTCCCACAGAGCTGATGTTGGGAAAGCCAATGAGTTACTTAATAAGGTCAAGCTCACCACATTGAACAACCTATGGTGGTTAAAGCATGTCCATCTAGCCCTTACTTTATGGATATTTCTAAAACAGTCTAAGATGACCATTTTGCCTCAGTTGCAGGGCTTGCTCAGGTGAGAATTGACTTGAGAAACTATCAGGATAAAGTTCTTGGAAGGCTTGTGGTTCAGTTCTGAGTAGAAAGCACTGCAAATCTTGCAAAACAGTTTGTTTGCAAATGATCTTAAGATCCAGTGATCTTAAGTGATAGCACAATTGAAGCCAGCAGCTGTAATCAGATAAGATCACAGTTTTTCAGGAGGATCAAGAGAGACAGAAACTATAAAAGATTTTCTTCAGTCTGGGTTGCAGGCATTTGAGTAGGATCCAGTAATCGCAAGCAGGGATTCTCTGGTATGAGTTACGTCTGCAGTTGGATGTGTGACCACAATTGCCCCTTCCAATCCTAGGAAAATAAACAACAAATAATGATGTTTAAGAAAGTCTTTAAAAAAGGAAATTGAATCAAAGGATTTTTTATTTATTTTTTTCTCTTCATTTTCCTTAACCCCAAATTGGTAATGAGAGAGCAGCAGTCAAGGAACATACATGTTCATTGCAAACAGAAGGTAGAAAAGGCACTAATCAACTCCTCAGAGGGACCTGACCACTTCAGAAGGCTTCTTGAGACAACCACCTTCTGAGGATGAAGGGCCTGCTCTGATTCTCATTCAATGAATTGCAGCTTTTACACTTCAATGGATTTATGCTTGAGGTTCTTTCAAGAGCTTTTATAGCCTCTTTAGTCTGCTGCTATAACTTTCTTCAGGAGGTGACTGTGGGAAGATTAATAGATTTAGTTTTCAATGCCCCAAGTTTGCCCTCTCTGAAATCAGTAACACAAGTTACCAGTAATTTAAACAAGCCATGGACAGACCTTGAGCCTTTCTGAAGTATCAAGGCTCAATACTTTTCAGCCTGTGATTTTAAAGAAGATGCTAAAACATGATGTTGAAGCAAAGAGAAGCAAAGCACCCTTTTTGACAGACAGTGGTACCCAAATCTGAAAGCAAACACTAACACAGCCCAGCATAAGGCAGAACATATAACTCGTCTGCCTGATATGTCAGCACATAGACCCGTAACATGCTCACAATATGCATGGGGAGAGTTCATTGCTCATAGGTCCACGTTACTTAACTAAGTGCAAGAGTAAACGGAAATGGCACAATTTTTCTTGATAATTCAAGTGTCACTAACCCAGTTATTATTAGAACAAGAATCCAGTTGGTCAAGTCAGGGTCATTAGTACTGGAAATGAAAGCGTGAAATTCAGAGGTCAGAAACCTCACCAGACAGAACATTGACAGCAAAAAATGCAGAATGCTTTGATATGACCAGTTATTAGTGAAGTTTTTATTTTTTTATTTTTTGCAGGGGGTGGGTGGAGGTGGGGGAGACAGGGATGGTGACTTGATCCAAAAGCATTTGCTCAGCTGAACTCAGGAATATAAGGTGGTTGATGCAGTGTGCAGGCATTTCTGTCTCTTCACCTGTATCCCTGTGTCACCTGGATAAGATATTTGTTTCCTGCCCTTATAGGTTTAGTTTCAATTAACGTGATTAATGAGATTATGTTTATTCAGGTTTATGGAGATTCCTTCACTGTGGGCTCACAGGGTCTGTTCCATAGCTTTTCATGTTAAGAAAATCAAAAAGCTGCACTATGAAAACTACTTCTGGAGTGTGCATTAAGTATCTTGATTTAAATCATACAGAAAGAAGCATCAAAGATGTCCAGAACTCCTGAATTCTTGTACTGGTGCTGCTCATTGCACAGAATCACAGAATCACAGAATGGTTGAGGTTGGAGAGAGCCTCTGGAAATCAATCTCCCTGCTCAAGCAGAGTGCCTTAGGACACATTACGCAGGACTGTGTCCAGACAGCATTTGAATTTCTCCTGGAAACGACTCTCCACATCACATTCATGAAAGTGGAGTTGCTCTATAGAAAATATTTTTCTTATTAAAAAAAAGAAAAAAAAAAGAAAAGAAAAAAATAAGAAAAAAAAAAAAGACTTCACTGACATCTTCACTGACATTTATGGGAAGTGCCATATTATTGGAAATGGAATTTAAGGAAAATATAGGTTCTATATAGCACTTATGGTTTAGTCTGGAGCACTTATTAGCTGCCCCCCTGTTTATTCTGAAAGATCTTAGGTTTGTAACCATAAGAATCCAGCTCTCTGAGAAACCTCTTGATCTAGAGAGCTAAGTACAAACACAACCTTTCACCTAACCATTCATCAAAACCACAGAAACTTGGATATATTAATTTATACACATAGGTAGAGGACTTTTATTTGCTTAAGTATGACCATCTTGGAGAGAGAATTGCATTCTGCCATCATTTGAAAGTGTGGAAGCTCAGATACACCTGTCTGTGTAACTGAACTTGAGTACTTAGTTAACACTGACCTTGTTTTGAGTTCCCCTGCTTTTCAAAATGAGTCCAATGGCCAAAAATCTAAAGATGAATAGAAAAGTTATAAAATCACTAGTAAAAATAACATCCATTTTATTCTACTTTTTGATTTTCGAGCCTTTAGGAAACTACTTTTTCAAGTGTTTCTTTACTCTTGAAGGAAGAAATACAAGTTTGGGTTAAAAATAAATAAATAAATAAAATGCACAGAGAAAAAAAAAAAAACACAAAACAAACAAACAAGTAAAAATACTTCAGTCTCAAGGCTGTCACACAATCACATGACTTGCCGGGAGCTCAGGAAATAAGACAGTAGATGTAGGAACCTGTACAAAAAACCACAAGAGTCACCACAACCACTAGACTCACATTGGTATGTACATGTATGTTGTGATAGCAGAGTATTTTCCATCTCCTAGTCAGTGGAAAAAAAATACATATAAAAAAAAAAATGAATAATCAAAAAAGCTTTGTTCTTTGGGGTAGTTCTGGTTCACCAAAATGTAGAACTTTAGTTAACCTCTTTTATTTAAAAAACACTTATTTCCCTTGCATGCCTTTGAAAACTCCTTTCACTTGTAATCCAAGGAGCAAGATATCATTTGCACATAACTTTTGCATTGTAATTTAGAGCAAAAACCTTGGTTGGCTGCCAGTCTAATAATCCCAAACCTTACAGAATGAAATGAAGACATTAATATTATTTTTATTAAGCTGGTAATAAGGCAAAATGAAGCAGAGTTTAAAACAAATGCAGGTGGAGGGAATTTTTTGCCAAAGGAATAAGAACATTGCTTGAGCATGGCCAATCCCAGCTCCAGGCAAGACACTTGGGAGGTGCAAGCAAAATTCCTTCCCTTTAGGTGTTAGTCTTGAGATATACACAGCCCTTCCTTTTCACTGCAGTCAATGGGAGTAAGGTCCAGATGTGCCTTGAAAATATTACTTTTCATGAATCATTTTACTTATAACCTCCCTCCATGCTCTGTGTCATCCTTGAAGAAACTTGAATTTTAGTGTCTTTGACTCCATGTTCATCAGAAAAAAAAAAAAAATAAATAAATAAAAGAGAGAGAGAGAGAGACAAAACAAATAGAAATACCAGATCTAACTAAATTCCTAGGTGCCTGTGAAGTGAGTCTGGTGGTTAACCCTTAGCTTTTGAGACAGCCTGGTTATTTCACTTATGATTCACCTGGTTTTCCAGATCTATGTTGTTTTCTTTGTCCTATGTTATATCCATCATTTCTTTGCAGATGTCTTCAACACTCTGGGGCATTTCTAAGGTTACTAGATTATTTTTATGGGCAACTGATTCCCACTTTTTTGTTGTTGTTGTTGTCTGGGCATGAATTCGTCTCACTCTAAAGGTGATACACTACATGAGTTATTCTCTTGTGACTGCTGAGACATTTCTATAGTTATATCACAGGTTGTCACATGGAAACTATAGAGGATACACACACCTTCTGAAGCAGCATCTTGAGACCTCATGGGGTGCCCTACTCTACCTGAAAGAGAACTGTCTGCCTATGCTGAGCCAACTGATTCAAGCCCTAGGTACTCTAGGTTATAATGTCAGCTCAGACACCTGGATGAGAGAGAGACTGACCCATACAGGTGATTGAATAGCAATCTGAGTTCAGTCTCTGAAATGATCAATAAAGAGTCTCTTCATGTGTCTACCTGTCTGAAATTATCAAGGGAATGAGTAGGGTTCAACTAGTTCATCACAGATGTCTCCACCTGGACCAGTTGCCCACATTCCCTTCCTGTAGCCGATGGAGATATACCCATTATAGTCAGCAGAGTCTGTAAAGTAATTGTTCTCATCCTATAGTGGGCATCTCAAACTGATCAAATGAAGTGAGTTCCTCAAGTGTTTCCATTTCCCATGATTATGAATAGAGTACCTTGGTTGACCAGTTCAGGTGAAGAAGGCTTTATTGCATAAGGTTACTGAGGGAATTTGATCTTGAGATAAATTTATTTGAGAGAAGTCTAGATTTATGCAGGAAAATTAGAAAACAATTCTGATTGTGACCTTATTTTTAGGCTCTAAGACAAAACAGAAACCACAGCCTTAGTAGAAACCTCGAATTTCACAAATGTCATAAACAGTAGACTCAGTTTTCACATCTGTAGCTCTGTCACCACCCTGCTTAGCAAAAAACGCTGGAACATGCAAGCTTTTACTTTTGGACATTAAATCAAAGGTCTAATCTGAAAGGAAATGTCCCCTGGTGTTAGCAAGGTCTCAGCATTTCAGTTGCTGTAGACAGTGGCCCACAAAAGAATGATCACAGAATCACAGAATTGAAGGGGTTGGAAGGGACATCGAAAGATCATCGGGTCCAACCCCCCTGCCAAAGCAGGGTCCTTAGAGCAGGCTGCCCAGGTAGGCGTCCAGACAGGCCTTAAATATCTCCAGAGAAGACTATGATACCAGCTGCATGTGCAGACACTGGTATCCCGAAGGATCATTAGCTTCTTTACAGACAGGTAAAGCAGAAGCAGTTCTCAGCCTGTCTACAGAGTCCTCAAATCACAGCTCTCATATTATAGTGGTGTTGTTTAAGCTTCTCTTCTGGAACAGTTCAAGGGCTTTCTGATATGGTATGTGGAAAGTGAAACCACAAGCAATATGCACCTCTTCTCTGTTATGGGTAATTAAAACACATTTTTATGCTGTTGATATAAACCCTCTCTGTCTTCAAGAAGAGGCCAGCAGCACTGACTTACTTTTCAGTGTTCTTCTGTTTTAGGGAGCATTAAGGGTTAGGATGAAAGACTGGTTCCCTGCACTACCCCACAGATCTTTTCAGTGTCCTTGCTTAGAAAATCCAATATTCCTCTATCTGTGCCCTGACATGCTGACGCCTCCTTTTGGGTTATCGGCAGGTCATGGGAACCATAACGTATATTTAAAACCCACCAGGTCTGCTGAAAAGCTCAGGGTAAGGAGTTAGCCAAGGGAAATTGTCACAGTCCCCTAATCTCCACTTACAATGTTGATTTGAGCTACTATTTCCACTGCTCCAGAAGTGCAATTGTCAGTGTGGTACCAGGTCATGGTATTTATATCGCATGCCACACACTTCACGTGTCGTGGAAACAGGCTACAACATCTACTCACAAGCCTCCTTCCATTTCTTTTTTTTTTTTTTTTTTTTTTTTTTCCTCCTCTCCCTGGTTTCCCTTGACTTCTTTTAGCTCAGAATGGTTTTAAATAGCAACACCCTCAGCACAGCACATTGCCTTGCCATGATAAACTGTTCCAGAGGTCAAAGAAGGAGCTTGCAAATTCAATGGTCATATTTTTTTGCAGGGAATGTTTCAGGCCAAAGTCATGGGCATGAATTTGTGGACAGACTGACCACATCTAATTTGGGAAATTCATTCTATGAAGAGTATGAGGCAGCATATGTTATTGCAAACCATGAATGGAGAGGCTGTGACTTCTCAGGTTGGTGGATTACACACCCAGGGCTACTTCTGCTACCTCAATGTAATCAGGGCTCCACTGTGCTTGGTGGACAAGAGAAGCTATGCCTTGAGATACCAAGAAATACCCAGGAGATTTACCCATACAGACAATGGGATTTTCTTTATATCATATTTATACCTGAAATAAATTCACAATCATTTTTTAACATGCTTCAGTCAATGAAGAATTGAATGCAGCAGCAATAGCAGTGGGTATTGAAAAATGTTTGCAAAGTTAGCTTCTCCGAGTTAACCCATGATAAAACATGTGAGAGAATGCAGGGAAGAGGTGGGAAAATGTCTCTTTATAGACCCCCCCATCCCATTTACAGTGAATTTACCAGAACATAAATCAAACTTTGAAACACAGTAGTAATAAAAAAGCAAATCAAGGACGTGTCAAAAAGTTCAAAAGTTTCCAAAAGGTACTGATGGCAATTTTGAAACCTAGGTAGGCAAGTGATGAAAGAATAATTAATACTACTAAGCTGTAAGAATTTAAATAGGTAACCAGTCTCCATAGCTTCTTGCTATAATGAAAGGGTCAGGTTCATCCACATCATGTAGTAGAAAAGGATGGGAAATTAGCTTAGTGTCTGAATCCCCCTCAGGATCTTATAATTCATCATCGACTAGAGAAAGAGATTAAGGAGATTAATTTTATAGTCACTCATGTTGGAGGAGTGGGAATACACCCACATGAATGTTCATAATGCCTCAGCCTTCCAAGTGATATTTTCTCATTTTGCAACATATTTAATTCATTTTTTATGACTGGAAGAGAAAGAATTGTAGAAAACACTATTCCTTTAGGATTATGATGATTTGAGTGACCTACATTTTCAGCTGTTGAAGTTAAAAATATTGACCTTTTGCAATAATCAAGAATTTTAAATGACTCCTCTTTGAGTGTCTTAGTGTATGACTATGTATATACATATATACATATATTTTTACCTGGTTTTATTAAGTCAATAAAATAAAATAAAATGAAATAAAAAAGCTTCAGGGAAAAAATCACATATCACCAGCAACCTTATTTCTGACCTAAAAATTATGATTTATTTAGTAATTTTAAATTTTGTGAGGACAAAATCTTGGTGAAGTGTTCTAAAAAGTTCTTACTTGGAGGGAGACTAAATGCAGAAAGAAATGTTTCAGAACATTTCAGAACATTTCAGAAACAATTCAGAACAGACTTGTCAATAATCTTCTTTTAACTGAGAGAAGTTGCTACTATAAATTCAATGAGATTTTCTTCCCATGAAATCTCCAGCTTGGTTTTCCAGGCTCCCACAAATCCAAGTAAGCTCAGCCAGGTGTCCTGGCTCCGAGATGCCTGTTGTAAGTGAACATGTGAGGTTCTGTTTGTGGCTGCTACTGTATAGCACCAGGAAGTACACAAGATGATACTAAATGAGCTTTCTAATACTCAGGACGAATCCACTTACTGCCTGCTGCCTCCATGAAGGAGAGAAGGACAAAAATCACAGGCTCCTGTTTATTGTTCCCAAATCTATGAACAACAAGTGAAAACAGAACAGCAGAGAGATGTGGGCCAGCTGAGATCTGAAACAGTCCCCGAGGCACAAGACTGGTTGCCATCATGAACATAAAAGGTGATATGGTGTCCCCATCCCTTCTCACACCATGGCTGGCACCAGGACTTCCCAAGACAGTGAATCAAGAAAGTAAGAAATCATGTTTTACTTCAATTAAAAAAAAAAAAAAAAAAAAAAAAAGCTAGAGAAATCCTGTGTACCCTTAGACAGTTGCCTTGTCAAAGTTAGAAAATCTTTTTTTTTTTTTTTTTTTTTTTTAAATTCTTATGAACAATTAGAAAGTTGCCTGGAGAGTGAAGGGCATAAGACAGCTCTTGAAAATGGAGTACTAAAGACAGTATTTCAAATCAATGCAATCTGTCTATACACATGTACATGCACAGAAAAGGGAGAGGGATAAGCAGAAGTAAATAATAAAAATAAGGAAACAATCATATAGAAACTCTAAGGTGATCTCAACTAAGGCATTTTGACATCTGAGTGTTTGTATAGACATTGCAATTGCAAATGGTGGGAAAAAAAATAAATGGGATGGTTTTTAAACATAATTTCTCTGAGCCTTTTGAGACATGATCTTGGCTGAATACCTTACAAAAATGACAAATATCTAAGAAAGAAATTTGAAAGTTTAAGCTTTCTCACAATCAAGTGCTTCAAATTTTCCAATTCTTGCAATACTTGTGCAAAAATAATCAGGGAGCTGTAGTTTTCTCTTAGCTAAAACTTTTTACTGATACTATATGTTTTACTTATTTTAAAAAATATCCACTCTTTTTGATGTCCAGATTGTTTTATTTACCTTTCTTTAAAGATCATTCTTAGAAAGAATCATTATTTGTCATGTGGTTGTATCCTGGCTGGGACTTACCTCCTTCCAAGAGGTTAAAAATGCTAGGACCTTTAGCCAGGTGGAAAATACATGCAAAGGACATGTAAATAAATATATAAATATATAAATTTTCATATAGAAAAATGTAAATAAGCTCTTGCTTTAGCAAGAGAGGAAACACATGGCTTCATGTTCTCACTGGGTTTTTGCTCAAGAAGGCAGTGAGGGTGTGTACATGTGTTTGCGTATGCTCCAGGAAAGCTTGGTTATGGATGACCTACTATGAACATTTTACTGTTTATTGTTTCTGTTTTTTTTCTTTGGGCTTCTTCCTCTCTGTTTCAGTCAATTCTCCTTTCCAGCAAAAGAAAATAAAAGCAAGCCATTACAAGAATTACAATTCTGCCTGTCTCCTGGTTTCATCCCCTTTCTTTGTTGCTTCTTTCATTTTGGAAACATCACAGTCATGGCTGAAAGAGCATCAAAGCACTCTGTGTTGTTGTTGGTTTTCATGCAACAGTGCCAAGAAGACCACAGTGGTCTGAAGTTGAGTGAGGAGGAGAGAGATGACAAGGAAGGGATGGCACTGTATGACCCTGTCCTGTGCTGTGATGTAGAGAGATATCAAAATAACCTGTACCTGGTATCAACAAAAGGAATGAGGGAAGTATGAAGCATGCAGGAAAGGCAAGAAGGGGAGTTTTCAGCTGGAACAGCTTCTGACCTGATTCTGTGGACTCGAGCCCTAGCTGGAGGCATCATATCTGAACGTCCTCTTTTCTTTCCTATGTAGTGCTCAATTTGCTTTGAAGTAAATCCCAAAACATACTTGCTCAGTAGGCTGAATATCATTGGAAATATCCAGTGAGGCAACAAACAGATCCACAAAGAGAGAGAGAAGGAAAAAAAAATAGAGAAAATGTCCAAGTTATGTTTGGATTCTCTTGGTTTGTCATCCTTCTCTTTCTGCTTCTTTGTTTTCCTTCTTTATGCCTATTAACTGGGGTTTATATTTCTGCCTTTTCATGATGTTGCCATGCTTTATAACCTTTCTGTCTTGTATTTTCTGAAGCCACCAAGTTCAAAGTGAAATAATTAAATTCCTTACGTTTGATTCTGAGATACTTTTGATATAGCATGATATGAAAAGCACTTTTTTTCTCCTCCCACTTGATAACAAGGAGAAAGTGAGCTTATACTGATGTATTTTAAACCAGTTTCCATGTTGTCCCAGTAAGAAAAAAAAAAAAAAAGAAAAAAAAAAAGAAAAAGGATTCTTTGCCAGCTTTGAGTGCAAGCAAACAAAAAGAAAATACCTCAAAGCTTGAAATGATGCTGCATGTCATGAAATGATCAGTTTGCCTCCATTAGTTGATTCTTATCACAGTCTTCTTTCTATTTATATCAGAACTGGGTCTTGAATATCTAAAGACTGAGCTAGTCATTTTTATGCCATGGACCTTGAAGATGGCTGAGAAATAGATAATTAAAAAGATGAAGAGATGTAGAAAAAATAAAAATAAAAATAATAATAAAAATAAAAATAAAAATAAAAATAAAAATAAGGAAGAACAAAAGACCATGGTCCCTATCAGAATACCATAAGCAGTTCTGGATTTACCATAACCAGTTTGAAAAAATATATTGAACAATAGTCAAAGAGTGAAAAAGACTGAGAAATAGTCTGTGCATTGTTTTTGTTCTCCTGCCACCAATACAGGGGAAAGGAATATTAAAGTAAATGCAGAAGTGTCATTACTATTACTAAAATGAATTTTAAAAATAAAATACACAACATTTTAAAAAAGGAGAAAATAAATAAAAATGGAGAAAAAAAAAGGAGAACATAAATAAAAATGTTCCCCTTTGAAAGTGGTTTTCTTTGAGCCTAACTAGAGAGAACCCACAATTATAATGCCCTAGGTGCAGATTTTTCACTAAAGCTGCCACAAAGCTGGAGCCAGCTCTGCATTATCAGGGATAACATTGAATTTGGCTGGCATGGATAATGTTCAAGAAGCTTGGACATAAATTAATTTGTCCGTATTTAAATTAGGTGTCCTTGCGCTAATATCCATAGGTTTTTGTGGTTCTGTCAGCTCAGGAATAGCATCAGGTAAGACAATGCATGCCCAGAGCAGTCTTGGCCATAGTTTCCTGTATCTTTTAAAATTGTGAGCCAAATCCAATGCAAATACTTGTGTGGCAGTACCCCAGGCCAGATCAGGGAGCCAGGCTGGGTCAACACTGTTTTTTTATTTGGGGTTAGTTTCAGCCTCTTCTCTCATTCCACCTCACAGATACATAAATGTTTGGACTGGCACAAGGCAGCGGGAACTGCCGTTGGTGGGGTGAGACAGAATTGCTTCTTTCTGCGGTAAAATACCAACTTGCAGCGGGTTACAGAGCCTGTTGATCTATAACCTGAGCTAACAGGACTCGCCAAAGCTGAGCTGGCCTGCTAAGGGCCAGTCAGGTGTCTCTGTAGCCAGGGTATGGTTTATTCACAAAAACGTGGAGGCTTGAGTGTATATTTAAAACCTTTCTCCAAACATCCGGCATTAGAAAAGTATGTATGAGTCCTGCCCACAGCGATTCAGCAAACCATATTTTCCATGAATGCATTTGATCGCAAATATGAGAAACGTATGGGGAGCTGATGCTTCTATTTTCCTGGGGCGGGGGGAGCAGGGGGAGGGAAAGCACAGAATGCATATATCAAATAATCAGGATAATTACAAAATAAATACAAAACAGCCAGTTGGCAAGCACAGTCATGCAAGAGATATTTCCGATTAATACTGTCCAGGACCACTGGCTTAATGTTGTGTATTAAAAAGAAAAAAGAAACAAAAAACAAAAAGTACAAGCACTCGTGTGACCTACTGTGGTTGTCTCTCTGAAGAGAATGGCTTCACATTTGCTTTGAATTATTCTGTGTATGGTCTGATTTTTTTTTTCCTTGCATTGTTATTCTATGTGTTTCATATTGTTTTATGTTTCTCTCTCAGAATGCTTAATCCTTCATCCTTCCCTGTATCCTCCAGTCCTATTACAGTATTACTGTAACGGGCTGCTGAATGCACCTCTTTGTGTTCAATTTATTGCTAGTCAACAAATGTTTCCCCACTATTTATGATAATGCTGCATGTTCCATAGTGGGGAATAATGGATGAAATCCAGTCTTACATGCCTCACAGCTGAAGGGGGCACACCCCATCTGCAGGGACTTTTATTCCTCAACAGTTCTCACGTCTTCTCATTTGAATTTCATTTAAGAAGATAATAAAATTGAGTAACTTTTGTTATATGCATTCAATTCTTTGATATAATTTCAATATTAGCAGTCTGGAGAACTGGAGAACTACTTGCAGACATTCACACAAAAGTGCCAATAGCTACAATGTGCTGAATTTCAGACCCACACTTCTTTACATACTTGATTTTCTTTACTAAGGAAATGTTTCTATTACTCTCTTGATTTTAAAGATGATGAGATTTGGGTACTTCATGGAAATGACTTAATTTATACCACTCAGCACAGACTGAGGTATAAATCCCAGCTTGTGAGCTTTCCAGTCCTTTCCTCCTTATTCCTTCTCAATAAACCAAAACACTTAAAAGTGTAAGGATGGGAATAATTATCCTGTGTAGCCCACTGTCCTGCTTCCATCAGTGGACAGTAATAAACAACTTCAGAAAAAGTGTATGCAAAGTATGGAAAGCAGAGAGCTTGTTTCTTGCAGATATCCACTCAGGTATGATGCTATATTACACATTTCTACAATCAATAGTGATATGTCACTTGCTATTGGATGTCTTTCCTAAAACTGTGCAACACCTTAATCCCAAAACAAGGACTTAATGCAGAAATATGGAACAGAACTACAAGGTGGACACAAAACTGAGTGCAATATTCCAGATTCAGCTTCAACAACAATGAGTAGAGAATAATTGCTTCTTTTGTTTGACTGGGCATGCACTTTCCAATGTGCTACATTATTATATGGTAAGTCTTACCTACAATAGGTGGCACTCCCATTTATTCCTACTTCAAGTTCAACCTGGAACTCACCATTACCCCAAGTCTTTCTTCTCCAAGGTAATACCCAGCCTGTCACTTCTAGTCTCTACCTAATGCATGGCAATAATTCAACTTGACATTTCCAAAATCAGAAACATTTCTAATTGCACATGAAGCTAAACTCTGATATTGTATGTAATTCTATCTCTTTCTCACAAAAATAGGGGGATTTCAGTCACTTTTTGATCCCCCAGATCCCCGAGGATTTCCATATGGAAAGCCAATACTCATGAGGAATATTTATTGCATAAAAAGCACAAACTAGGCCAGTATGTGAAATTCCTCCTGAGAATCCCTCTGCATTTTTTTTTTTTTTTGCATTGCAACAATATTAAAAAAAAAAAGTTTGTTTATTTGTTTGTTTGTTTGTTTGTTTTTAAGTCTTCTTTTTTCCCAAATGTCTCAGTCTTTTATGAAGGAAGTCTTGTTTAAATGTTTTTGAAAATTTGATTCTAGTTACATATAAACCTGAGATCAGCCCTGAAGTAATTCCAAGGCAGAGGGAAGGAAAAAAATAATAGGACTTCGCTGTTCGGAAGGATGGGGGTGAGAGAAGAGGACAATTAAATAGGAATTATTTTGCTCTGTGGTTAGCCACTGGGGACTGATCTGATTACGTAACCTAACTTAAATGTTGACCTTTATGTCGTCAGTGTTAAAAACAAACATATTAAACATGGCCTTGGGTTCCTGTACAAGATACAGCAAATTGAGGAAGAGAGAAAGAGAGACTGAATATTACAGGGCCAAAGGAAAGACTTGATTGATGGATAAGACCCTGGGGAGGGCAGTGTTAAGATTTCCTGTCTTTTCTGAAGATCTCAGTATTTATACCTGAAAGAAAAAATAAAAAGGGTCTTTCTCATATATGTGTGGTTGATGCATACAAGTTTCTCCCCCACCTCCCTTTTTATTATTTTGAAAAAGGGAAAAGAAAAAAAAAAATATATCAGATTTTTATCAGGCATCTTGCCAGACTTCTGTCATCACCAGGAAAACGGTTCCTTCGGCAGACACATCTGGGCAACTTCACGCCCATTCCTGATGTAAGCTGTCAAATCCTGTCCCAGATAGCAACAAGAATGGATCACCATTCCTAGAGGAAAAAGAGTAAGATTTACTTTTGCTTAATTGGAAAGTGGGTGTAGTAGGAGAACAGATAATTTCTCAGAGACAACATCTTCAATGGCCTCTCTATTTGTAAGCACTGCACTCTCTTCCTTATTCTCCCACCTCCTATCATGTACTCCCTTTTCCTGTTTTGCTCATTGAATGCTTAGCATCATATAAGTATATATTTTTTAACTTTACAGATTTCTTGAACTTTTTACATAATTAAAGGTTCTGTGTCTAGATTGAGAAGCAAGGAGACACACACGTATAAACATCTAATATATACTATATAACGTGTTTGCGTTTATATATAAGCATGTGCTGCATATATAAATATACACTGCAGTATACTAATATGTGTGCTTAGTGTATGCAAAATGTAATTTCATATCTATAAGAGACAAAAACCCAATGACTGTGAGCATGCACATGCATGCATTGGTTTATTTATAGATAGCTCCAGTCTGCCCTGAAGAAGGAGTGTCTTCTAATTGCACAGCCTCTGGCCAGGGTCAGGAGATGTAACACAACACAGACAGTCCCTGTCTGTCTCCTTACTCTACGGAAGTGATCTGTTTTATCCCTCCTTCCCTTCCCTTGCTTCCCCCTGACCATGAGATGTTGGAGCCCTAGCCCCTGTCTGCTTGCCCCCTCCAAGACCCTGGCTCCCTGCATGGCTGGTCAGGAGGAGCCCTCAACCTGTGCTTGGCCACATCCCTTCCTTTAGCCCCTCCTGCTCTGCATGTCCAGAGCTTGCTGTGAGCTCCATCCCATCAGCTAGATGTTTGGCAAGACTTGCTTGGAGCAGCACCGTAGGCCATAATTGAAAATGCATGTTGCTTAATAATCCCTTTTATTGGCAATTACTTTCCTCATGGAATAGCAGGATAGTAATAATATACAGCGTATTACTGTTACACAGCAAAATGGATTTCCACTTACTATTTTTTTTTTTATTATTTTTTAAGAAAAGTAAAGAAATTACCAGCACATTTAAAATATATATTAAAAAATCTATTTCTTCATTGTAACCAAAGTACTCAAAATGCACACTCTCTGCTTTCAAATGGCCAGATCTCTTTGAAAAGTTCTGTTGACAAGGGCCATATCTCCAGCTGCTGCAAACTAGCAAAGCTCTGTTAAAGCCATAACAGCTTATGTCAGTTAAACGTTTAGCCTTTGGACTTCCTGTAGCTGGTTCAAATATGATTAACAGGAAAAGAAGGGTGATCTCCACAAACCTGAAATGGCATCCAGCACTGCAACTGTGATTGTGCCCATCACAGTATCACACAAAGCCACAGAAGCACACACAAATTATCTGGCTATCAGAGATCTAGAAGAAGTCTCTTGACTAAATCAGAGAGCAGAACCTTAAAATTTTTCTAAAGACCCATGGAGATCATCCAGCCGAATCCTTGGGTCAGAACATAGCCAGACAAGATCAGGGTGCTCAGGACTGTGCCCAGTTAGGTTTTACATGAGATTAAACATCCTCTCTGGGCAGTCTGTTCCTTATGTGGTGAAAACTGAAGTAGCTTCATTGTCTTGATCTGCATCCACTGAGGAACTATGCATCTGGGTCCTTCAGTATGATGAAGATCTCACAAGGTTCCTTTGCATTTACAGGTGACACAGCCTCCAGCAAGACTTCTATGAGAAGACTTAGTCAAGAGAAACTCATGAAGCAAGAGTGAATTGCCCCATGAATCCAAAATGAGACCAAGAGGCCCGACAGTGAAAATTTTCAACAGAAGAAAATTATGTCCCAGTTAATGTACAAGAAAGATGGTAGTCAATGTTTTCAGATCTGACCCTGCTGATTGCAAAGAATTTTGTTTTGCTAATTATCACTAAACAGAAGGTGACCTATTATCTTCAGTAAGGACACATCAAGGGGTAGCAGGTAAGGAACCCATACTTTTCAGCAGCTTTGGGCTGAAAATAAAAATATGTACTTGCTTCTCTGACCCTGGCATCTTTTTTCTTGATGCTATCAGCTGTTTATGATGTATTTATATGTTTTAATTGGATGGTGTTAAACAATTGTGAAGACAACCATGATGTAACATGTCCTGGCTCTTCCCTTAAAAGTGCTCAACATCTGTATAATAGCTTTGTTTCACAGCATCTTTCTCAGTGAGGAATGTTAAAATTTGGCTTGGTAACTACATTTTTTGGAAGGCCATCTAGACTTTCCCATGTCACACACCAGATTCAATTGCAGATGTCTTTCTCGGACCTCTCTCCTAAGGAGAAAGTGATCTAGAGGAGATGCTTCAGACAAAATGGTGCAGTTCTCTTGGAAGAGATTGGCAAAATGTGTAATTTACATAGATAATGTGAACATCATATATAAAGTTTTACAGAATAGAGTAGCTTATGTAGGCATGGCATAAATATTGTGTAAATATATATCTGTATATGGAAAACTCAGAAAACACCAAAAAAAATTTTTGGAAGTGTGCTGTTGAGAAGATCAAGTAGTTATACATTGGAGATGCACTTGAAATTCAGTGTAAATGGATTTCTGATGAGACACTTAGCAGAAAGCTTTGAAGGTATGTATGTGCTGAAATCCACCATCAGCAGAAGGCAGCGTACATGAGCTTGCACACCCTGTCTCTTTCCTTTGGTTGTCATTCTTTGTCTCTTTTTTTCTCTCCCCATCTCCTTCCCATTCACTTGCCTGAAAAGCACGCTTGACCAAACCTAAGGGAGCAAATCAGCCACTGGCTTTCATGGGTTGCGATTTTTCACTGGTCCCTCAAACTCAGAGCAAGAAGAGCAGAGCTTGGAGAGACCACATCTGTGTACCATGACTATCCAGCATGCCTTACATCAAACTGAGCCTGAAGAATTATTCAAGACCTAGATAATTTGGAAAAAGATTCCTAACAAAATCCATGCTGAGACTTCCTGTCCACATTATTTTAAGTACTGCTGCCTCCATATTCAATAAATTGAGGAAAGCTTTTGGGGACAGTTTGAAAGTCCACTGAAGCCTGTGAGAGCCTTCGCATGGGTCTTCAGATTGGACCATAATTCTTTCCTGGATGGAGTTTTGTCCTGAAACACTAGACTGGGAATTAGCATTCATTTTTTGATGTATTTCAGAATATCAGCAATAAAAAAGACATATCACAGCAGCCTTTTAGATAAGCTGTAGCACTATGTCGCAGGCTGCCCAAGCTCATAAAAGCACTTCTTGAGTATTTCTTAACAGTCATAACTGGGACTATCATCCTCGTAAGTTATTTTCCCCATCATTGTTACAGTGCACTTAGGGTGCCATAAAGCCATATTGCAATAAATAATGTGTGTATTACTATGGAAAAAAACAACTAAAATGCACACCCCCCATCTCCCAAACTCAGACAAACTAAAAACCTAGGACACAGACAGAAGACAATAATGAAGGAAGAAAAGAATTCCCCCACTGATAAAGAAAAGAAGTTTGAAATGAGAGGCAAATGAGTTTTAAAAAACATTATTTGAAAATAATTCCTTTAGACTTGAATATTGGCTATAATACTGATGGATAAACAGATGGATAGAACAGGTTATCTTCTAGTACCTAGGAATATGAACTTGATCTTCTAAACGATAGAGCTTAATAAATCTTCCATCATGCAATTGTTTGTCAATGTGCAAATCTCAATGACCTATTCCTAGGAATGCAAAACACTGTTCAACAGAGAATAACTCTACATTCAGAAGTCTGAGTACAAAAGATGTCAATCCCTGCTGCAGAAAATAAATAAATAAATAAATAAATAAATTGTATCATTAATAATTTTGACCGGTAACTTTAAGTCATTGAGAAACCCTCTTAGGAAATACTACTTCGCCATCCCATCACTAAATTTCTGTATATAATAATATTATTAATAATAATTCCCAATTATTCTAATAGTCCCCAATTGTTATTAGGATATATACATGTATACTTTCTTTGAGTATCACTTGACATCAGGGTCAGATAAGAAAACTGCCAAAGAAAGTGAATGGAGACTTTTCTATGGGAGGATTTATATACACGTAGGTGACTTTTTAAGCTGAGGAAGTTAAAGAGAGAGCATATGATATAAGGGAGAAATAATTTCTGAAGCTAGCAGAGAAAATAAGAAATAGGACAATTTTAACTTGAGCTAACAAATAGCAGAAACTAGAGCTGAGATTTTTTGTACAAGTTGAGGTCTTCTGAGGTCTTTTGTTAGAGAGTGGAGGGTGGTTTTATATGCACTCATCAAGATTTAGTGTCTATATTATGCATTTCTGAAATTTTCAAATAGGAAAGTCTGACAGTTAGAGGCCAAAGTCAGTAGGAGACAGCTCATGAAGGATTTATTATTCCCTTTTCATACAGACCTTGAAGGGTAGAGTTATTTCATACTTTTATGAAGCTATCCTCTTCCTTGATAAATAAGGCTCATGTCAGAAAGAAGTGTTGAGGTGTATGCATACGTGTCATCCCAAAGGACTTCTATTCACCCTGCAGGACATTGCTAGTAAGTGGTATGCAAAGCCTTGGATGGGAAAGTCTCAAAGTAGATATCTCCAAGTTTTCTGTACAGTCTAAACCATGCTCCATCATGGATAATGGAAAAGGAAAAGCACCTCAAAATTCTCCCCTTCTTAACTATCCAGTTCAGGATTGGATGATATTTTCTCTAAAAAGCATGATCCTCTTCACTGACTCTAGCCTATACACGTTCCCAAGTCTACCCTCAGAAAGCAAGAGCCTGATGAAGTGAATCCAATTCTTTGTTCAGTGTGTCTGTACTTTGGTGATATTCACAGGTGGACAACTTCTTGACTTTGATTAAGCCACCTTAGCGAATGCTTAAATCCACTTTCAGTGTCTGAAAACTTCAAGTTTTGGATCAATTATTTCTGGAAAACTCTGAGGGTGGCAGATACCAGAAATATAAAAAAGGAGCAGATGAGAAGGAGCTTTCACTAAAAAAAAAAAAAAAAAAAAAAAAAAAAAAAGTTTAAAGATTGATTGCCATCTCTTCATTTACAGGTCAAAGCAAAACCAATGTTCCTTCAATGTCCAAAAATCACAGACATTTCAATTCCAGCACTAGGGAGATGTTACCAGACGCTATAAATCAAAGACCCAGGCTGCAGGGTAACGTCATGCGTCCAACCGTGCAGAATGTACGTCAGTGTGGCGGCTAACAGAGCGAGGCAGTCCAGCCGATGGAGTCCATGTGCCTTGTAAATATTATTACTACATAGCATGGAGGCTCAGCAGGCGTAAAGTTTTATGGCAGACTGGCTCTTTGTTTTCATCATTTGCAAGACCGTTACCTCTGTGAAAGAATGTGAGGTTTTGTATGTGTGTGTGGTGGCAGTTGACACCCCAGATAACTGTCAGGCATGTCACCATGAAATACTTTGGAAGCCAGGTCATAGGAGCTAGTAGGTGAATGAAGGTGTCATGCTGGACTGTCAGTGACTCCTCTGATTGAAGTCAGGGATTTGAGCAATTCTAAAGATGAATCATAGCACAGGATCTTTGGCCTTTTCCCAAAGTGGTTTACCAATGCTATGTTTGAATCTGACTCTGATGTGTTGAATAACTGCCAAAGAGAGGATACCTGACATTTATTCTGTTTCCCTTGTTGGTATCCAATTGCATCTATAAGTGTCTTTTTTTTTTTTTTTTCCCCCGTGTGTGTGTGTAGTGTGTGTATGTGTGGTTTTGTTTGTTTGCTTTGTTTGTTTTTTAATTTTATTTTCTTGCATTTCTTGCTGGAAAATAATGTATTGTCCAAAATGAAACAAAAAATCCAAAACCAAGCAGCAAACAAAAAATCAAAAAAAAAAAAAAAAAAGTATTCATGGTAAGGAATCTACTTTTCAGTGCAATTTTTAAATGACAGCCTCAGAGAACTCATTGATTTCTGAACACTTTAAAGCTGGGTCTCTGTCACTGCTCAGGAGAATAAACAACCACTCTGGTGATTCTCTCTCAAGCGTCCTGAGAAGAAAATCACAAACCTCCAAAAGATCTCACGTGTTGTCTCCATGTGGAAATATATATATGTATATATATATATATGGAGAAAAAAGATAATGATAATAATTTTTTTGTTGTTCTCAGAATTTTCTCTGGGAATGAGAAAAAACATTTCTAACCTGAGTATGTAGAAACTGGATTCAGAGTCTTTAAAAAAAAAAATAATGAATTGACAATGGAGACTATACTAGAAGAACAGTGATTTTCAAGCCTACTGAAAGGTTTGTTTTCTCAGGGTAGCAGAACATAGGAATCTATTCCTAATCCATGCAGGTACATATTCTGCTCCAGGTTGTAACAAATACGGGGATTATTTCTGTTCAATTTCAATTAGTTCCTCCAACTAGACATTATTTTTAAGGAAGGATCCCTGCATGACTCATTTTAAACTCGTTATCCACCATTAATAAGATATGATCCAAGCTAATTTGTGGTGAAGATGACTGCAAATTTAAACCAACATAGTTTATGCAGAATGCGAGCCAATGCTGTTAAGAAAAATCGTGTGTGCTAAAGAAGTCTTGTCTTTATTCTTGTCATGAATATTTGTGAACCCCCTCAAGTCAAACTTTTCTTTTGCAAGGGAGGCTTCTGCACCAGAGGATACATAGGATGGACATTTTTCATACTAACAGGTCCCTTATGATCTTCAAGATGAATTATGTAAAAAGTTTTAAAAAATTCTCAGTTGTTTTCACCCTGAAGGGGTGAAGAACTGATCACATGATTTTTTTTACCATCAAAAGTCAAATGGAAAGTATTAGTCAAAAGATTTTACTCTTCTCAGATCATATCCTTGTTTTAGCCTCCAATAGCCTTTCTAAAAGCACTTTCTAAAAGCACTTTCTTTGGTCATAATTTAGAGAACTATGGCTCAGAATGTGTTTGGATCAAGTGCTGTTTTGTCCAACTAAAAACCTGCTTCTAACTCACACTGGCACACCTTTCCATCATTTCTGAAAGGAAAGAGCTCATAAGCAGTACAGTTACCATGTTCAGATGAGGATTAAGCCTGAAAATCCCTAAAATGAAAAGTAAATAGATAATGGATGTTTTGAGCTGTCTTTTGAGCTCATCAGTGTCACTTTTAATCCAAATGACACAGAGAGCTTCATGTGATTATTATTATTATATATTTTTTTTTTCTGCAAAGTATAGTATATGGATGTACTATATACTATAGTATATGGATAGTATACAAACATACTTGATATTTACTTATCTTACTGTTGAAATTAATTTATGTTACAGGGCATGAAGTTGTCTGGACTGAGAGTAGAAGCCACTATGCACAGCTAATCTCAGTGCTCACAGGTTACAAAAATACGGCAAGCCACAGGTGAGAACTACTAATTTTTTCATCCTTTCAAAACTTTAGCAGCAAGGGACTAATTCAAAACCTTCCAAATGGAAAGCAATGGAAAGCTTTTTATTGAGGTCAGTGGGTTTTAGATCAAGCGGCTGACGGCGCCAATGACCCCCAGGTGAACTTCATGCTCTGGCTGAAACATCCACACTCGACTCCATCACCCGCCCGTTGCATCGTGTCTTTGCTCAGCCTCGGTTCTCCTACAGTGGATTTTTGCTGCCAGCGGGCAGGCAGAGCAGTGAGTGCTTTTCCAATTGCTATAGACTGCTGCCCAGTCATTGGTTTAACCTTTTGAGAGCCCTGCCCTGTGCTGCAAAATTCATAGCCGCTGAATCACACCCATGACCTCAGCTCCTGCACCAAAGACATAATGACTGTGGAATTCCTCTGCTTAGGGAAGGAACTATTGGGAGTCTCCATACTTTTTGTACCTTGTGACTGGGGAGTTGACAACTAGGATTGTCATTCCACCCAATGGACCAGATACTCTTTTTAGGTCTCTTCCAACCTGTGTCCATTCTGAGTCACCACAGACTTTCTGTATGTTTGCAACAAATTCATTCACTGGCATACTCAATTTCCCTGCTGGTAAAGTGGAATTGATGCTTATCGGCTTAATGAAGAGAAAACCTCCAACAGTACTCAGAAAATGGTTTAAGAAAGAGACATTCAGAAAGCTCTTTCAATTGAACTGTTCCAGAGAATTTTCCTTTTGGTTTGTTCTTGGCATCATCCAACTAGACAGAAGAATGCTTTTAAATAAGATTCATTTTAAGCTTTAAGGATTATCAGCCTGAATAAGGTCAGCATAAAGATTGCCCTCATGCTCAGACATGTACTGCTAAGGATGTTTGTATTAGGTTTACGTGGCAAGGGTTTGGTAGCAGAGGGGCTGCAGGGGTGGCCTCTGTGAGGAGAGCCCGGCAGCTGCCCCATGTCAGAGCAGAGCCAGCTCCAGCTGCTCCAAAAGGGATCTGCTGCTGGCCAGAGCCGAGCCATGAGTGAGACTGGTTGGGCCTCTGGGAGAGTAGAGTTAAGAAAAGGAAAAAAACCTGCTGTACAACAGCAGCTGGGAGAGCGGAATGAGAAATGTGAGAGAAGCAGCCCTGCAGCCCCCAAGGTGAGTGCAGCAGGAGGGCAGGAGGCGCTCCACGCATGCAGCACAAGTTCCCCTGAGGCCTGTGGAGAGGCCCCTGGTGGAGCAGGCTGTCCCCCTGCAGCATGGGTACCACATGGAGCAGATCTCCACGCTGCAGCCTGTGGAGGAGCCCCCGGTGGAGCAGGTGGATGTGGCCTGGAGGAGTCTGCGGCCCATGGAGAGCCCCCGCAGGAGCAGGCCCCGGGCCGGAGCTGCAGCCCGTGGAGAGAAGTCCATGCAGGAGCGGGGGGTCTGGGGAGAGCTGCCACCCATGGGGGACCTGTGCTGGAGCAGTTTGCTCTTAGGGGATGGACCCTGTGGTACGGAGCCATGTAGGAGCAGTTCTTGAAGAGCTGCTGCCTGTGGGCAGCCCCTGCAGGCTCAGTTCAGGAAGGACAGCATCCTGTGGGAGGAACCCCACTTGGAGCAGGGGCAAATGAAGGAAGGAGGGGCAGAGACAAAGCATTATGGACTGACCACAGACCCCATTCCTTGTGCCGCTTTGAGGGAGGAGGTAGAAGAGGGTGGATGGGGAGAGAAGGTGTGTTTAGTTTGCTTTTGTTCTCGCTGCTGAAGTCTGTTATTAGCAGGATATAAATATCATTAATCTCACATATGTCAAATCTGTTTTGCCCATGACAGTAATTAGTAATTGTATTTTCTCCCTGTTTTGTTGAAAAGGGGGTGTGACAGAGCAGTGTGGTGGAGCCTAGCTCACTATCAGTGTGAAACCACAAAACAATGTTGTGTTTTCATGCCATTTGAGATGCCCCTGAACTATCTGCAGTTTCTACATGGAGCATTATATCAGATCCATGCTTTTCCAGAGGGGCACCAAAGGTTGAGCATGTGGCATGATGCTCAGGATCCAAGATGAACCCACCATTTCTGTACAAGCTGTTTATCTAACTCCTTCACTCACAGCTCTCAGTGACCTGAGGCTGCTTCACTACTAGACGTTTCACGTGGAAAGGGCTTAGTGTGTACCCTCCCTGTGTGTCCTCCAATTCCCTTTCAGAAAGATGTAGGTCTCCCAGAGCACCTGTGTCATGTTTATGAGCCTTGTGCAGATGTCTTGATAACTCATAGTCTCCAGAGTAGATGTAGGCATGTGTATTTGGAGAAAAACATCTTGCCTGTAGTCAATTTATTTGATGGAATCTTAGGACAAAATGTAGTTCACCAGCTGCTAGATGTCGACTTTAGGGTGATCTATACTACTCTACAGGATCCAGTTGATTGCACCGAGTAGGTCTCCAGTGATGATTGTGGGAACTCGCACACCTGGTTCACATGAACACACCAGCACTGAAGACAGCTGGTGTTAGAGGTCTGAATCAGCATTTGAATTCCACCCCAACCATTCCCAGTTCATGTCAGCTCCCTCTCTAACAGCCCCACTTCTCACTTGGCAGGTACATCTAGATGATAAATAATAAAAGAGATAGCCAGACTGCCATCTGGATATGTCTGTCTCTTTTTATTGTCTATAAAGAAGCCCAGAAAACTAGTCTAGGTTTAAAGTTTTACTTCTAGTGGTCTAACACTAACTGGAATGAAATTCCACCCTTTCTAGACAGGGAGGTTAGGAGCATTAGTTCGTATTTTATCATTAATAATCTGGAGTTTAACTCTAGGGAAAACATGAACAGGAGAGTTAATAGATTTATAGATATCTGGGTGAAGGGTTATAAAATGCATATGTGTTTGTGCAGGCTGTGGATGTGCATACTTTCATATGTATGTGGATGTATCTATCTCTACCTATATATTTATATAGGCAAAGAAGAAGGAATACTTTCCATATAATGTATTCAATGAAATTAGCAAATTTTAGAGCCAGAAGAATTTGTTATGACCATCTAGTCTGGTGTTAAATACAAGATCAGATGCAGAACGAAGGAAACGTAAGCAAAAATATTGTCCATTTCACCATTTCTGTCTTCTGTGGAGCATTGCTATGACTCCTCAGCTCGATCTGTACCGATGACGCCTGTGCAGTTGCAGACAGCAAGGAGGGGAGGGATGTGATAAATGAGGGATTGAGAGGTGGGGAGCTTTGGCTACTCACACTTGAAGTGAGTCACCCAGCATGGAAGATCCGTCGTGCTCCCAGTGTAGAGGCAGGAAGCCTCCTATAAAAATATGAGCAGCAGTAGAGCCTGGCAGGGATCAGTGCAGGACTTTAAGCTGCTTTCTTTGGTGCTTCTTGTGTGAATGCATGCTCTGTTGTTGTTGGATGGTTGTAAATGTGTAACATCCATATTGCATGTGCTTCTGTGGCGAACTGGATGTTTTGAAGCTAGGTGATGCTCATCATTTGATCATAATGTTAATATGGACTGCCTATAGATAGTCACACAACTGAGCTAAAGCTTGTTGAAGATCAGTCTAGTGGTGAAAGAGTCTCTGAAAGAACACCAAAGTCTACCTTGGTGACCTTGAGTAAATCAGGCTGGTTTAGGAATCCAGCAGTTCAAAGAGGCGTTGGGAAGGATTATCAAAAGCAGGTACTTTGGCTTCATTCACCCATGGCTACCGAGACACTTTTGCAAACCTGACCCTTAATCTCTCTGATCTTCATTTCATTTCATCTGTGAAACAGGATAAAACTAATGCTGTTTTTCTCTATTTAAAATATGAGATGATCAAAGCTGTGGCTGTCTCTTAAGTGTCTGTGCATGTTTGGCTGCATAGGCAAACCGAGAGCTTGTCTGCATTAAGTCATGTGTGTGCATGTGAGTGGCTGTGGCATGCTCTGCATATTTTTATAAACTAATGGGGAGAAGGGGTATGAGGAAGCAATGTCTATTGCAAAGAAGCATGGACTTAGCTTTTTCTTCTTTATACATGAAGCACTAGGACATCTACTCAGCCTTCTGGCACCCTTGCAACGTCAATATGTGTATTTGAGGTGTTTTTCTATATGTGAAAACAAGGTGCAGTGAACACATGCATGTTCATAACCCCTGAGAGGCAACCGATTCCTGCCACAGGGCCAGCTGCTTTTCCTCTGGACTGTCAGCATGGGGAGCGACAAGCCGAGGACACATCAGGTCACCACTATCTCCCTCGGTGAAGCCAGCGTGGCTCCACATGGAGTCCATGGGGACCAGTATCAGTGCCTACGGCGGAAATGGACAGGCAGCTTGATCCTCATGTCAAGAGCCAGGGGTGAAAATGTGCTGGTCGCCACCTGCCTGGGGTCCACGGGGCTGGGCACAGTGCCGACCATCGCAGCACATCCCTCCATGCTGACAGCATCCTCCAGACTTGGCTTTCACCCTCCTGCTTGTAAGGTTGGGTGTTATGCATCACCTGCCAAAAGATGGAGTGGAAAGCCTTGCCATCTCTGGAAAAACACTCAGCGAGCAAAGGTGCACAGGACAGGGTGTTTCTGCCATCAGTAACTCCTGGGGTAACTGGTGAATCCCCCCGACTGTGATGTAGGTGTTGTCTTGTTGAGGGAAGGGTAAAAGGTTAAGAAATTTCAATTTAAAATCTCAGAACTTGATCCACTTTCCAAACTGCAGATTGCAGCTGAGTAGGAAGAGAATTTTCTATTTTCTTTCTTTCCTTTCCTTCTTTCTTTCTTTTCTTTCTTTCATGAAAAAGCTACTTTTTAATTTAAAAAAGAAGGAAAAAGGAAAAAGAAAAGCATTTAAAAATTAAAAATGGAAAACAGCACATTTTCTTTATGTTTTTTCTCTTTGTTATTAAGAGGAAAATGTAATGATAAATGCCAAGAAATATGACAAATTGAGGGTGGAAAGGATAAAAGATGGCAGCAAGCAACCTGCAGCACATGGAGAAGCAGTTGCACACTGGAGAGGTTGTTTCAGAACTTCATGGAACTGCCTGTGGGCCAAAGGTGGTGGATCAATGCACAAGTGCCTCTCCTTGGATAACATTGTCACATATCATCCAATACCACAAGCCTTCCCTCCATCAGAGCTGACATTTGTGTCTCTTAATCATCCTCAGTCAAATAACCTTGCATCAGTGAGACAGCCTCTGCAGGTGTCTGTTTTCCCCTCCTGACTGCTGGAAGAACCGCAGGTGACTAAAATCCTCGTGCAGACATTTCACTTTGGTGCCCAAGGTATATGTGATGAATCTGGGCTTGGAAAACTAAATGCTGAATACAGCCAAATAATGGGAAACCAAGATAACTATCTTAATAACAGGGATTTGGCAAAGCAAGAAATGTCCAGCAATCCTTTGCAAGGACACCATGGTCCAAGTGTCAAAGTCTCCAAGTAAGGAAGACATCCAAAGCTGGTGATATGAATCCAAGATATACAGTTAGAAGCTAATTTGACATAATGTGTCCCATAGTACTAATTGTTTTAGAGGAAATAAAAGAAAACAGGAATAAAAAAATATATATATAAAAAATAAAAAATAAAAAGGACAAGGTTTACACTTCTAGTTTATTGTGGAACATACACATGCTTTCTTCATAAAGGTCAATATTTCAGCAGCTGCCTTTCTTTGTACTGATTAGCAGGTGGATACATGTTTATTCTGTTAATTTAGTCTAATCCAGATTAATAGTGTGTGAGGACTAATGAAACAGAAAAAAAAAATCAACCAGGAAACAAAGAGCAAATGTGAGTGGAAAGTCATCTCAGTGGGAAATAGAGGTGCTGTTAGACATAATGCAATACTCCATCGAACCATGGTCTGTCAGCCTCTGAGAACTTTACATACTTGGATGTCAGCTAGTTCCTTGCCGTGCTGGATTCTAGGGCACATGCTCTTATCCATTAGTGTTCAAAATAAAGTCATAATTTTTGGCTCATTTGCATGGAAAAAAACTTTCATGATCCTACAGCTGTTCTCACCCCAGTATTTATAATTTTATTACTCAAATATCAACTTTTGTGTGCAGTCCAAGTGCAATGAAAACATAATATTTAAATATAAGCCCCATTTACCTTTCAAGTATTTTTCCTGTCCAAAAAATTCCTAGTAATTTGTGTCTAATTCAGACCCTGAACTCATTATTCATCTCTTCTGTGTGCCTATTCATAT
The DNA here is from genome assembly GCF_964211825.1 of Aythya ferina. Lineage (NCBI taxonomy): Eukaryota > Metazoa > Chordata > Aves > Anseriformes > Anatidae > Aythya > Aythya ferina. Next base: position 2,446,629 of record NC_140297.1, read on the forward strand.
TAATAGGTGCTAATTCTACCCTTGTGACATCATCACTGTTCCTAAGGCAACGGACTGTGATGTCAGAAACACAAGACAATAGCCCCTGGTTATGAATAAGCAAGTGGGGAAAATGAGTAATGAATTAATTGAAAGGTTCATAGACTGTAGCAAAATATCTCAGGATCCAAACTTCCCACAAATGTTTTAACATACATTACTAGCTTAATTTTCAACAGATTAGGTATTGGCTGGGTGCACTGGGTGTGGGCCATTTGTGCATGTGTGTGTTGGATTCTTGATGGATAATGTTATGTTAGGTGAATAGTATTTAGTCATGCTGTGCTCTAATGGCTGTCATCTCATGAGCTTTAGAGTATTTAATTTCATAACTGAATAAAACATTCTTTTATCCAAGTCTGGGACAAGGATATCAGCATAGCCTTGTTAAAAAGAAAAAAGAAGAAAAAAAAAGTGGAAAGATCTACTTGGTCGTCTAGCCCAATGCCCTTGGTAATATAAATAATGTGTTATATTGTGCAGGGGTTGAATATAAATTGCATTCCTTTAGAGAAAATTTGCTATGGGCCAGCTATCAGTGAAGGTGTTTTTTTTCTCCCTGTCTTCCATGTAGGTTGCTATCTGAATTTTCCTTCTTCCTTTTTCCGCTTACTTTATTTTTGGTTAATCTCATGACTTGATTTTAGCACCTAGCACTTTGCCAGAAAATACCTTCTGCAAAATTTGCTTCTTCTTCACTAAACACAACAGACCAGGTCCACAAAATTATTAGGAAGTTTATCTGAAATTTTCAGATTTCAAGTTTAAAATGTAGATTCCTGATACAATGCATTTTCTCCTTATCTTGTATTCTTTAACTTACACTTCCGTTTCCACTGCATCTACTTCTGGGTCCCTACTGGCAGAGCTTTGTTTGCAGGGCTGACAGAGAACATTTTTATTTACAGAGGTCCATAAAATACCACCTGAAACAGAGCCCAAAGCAGTGTACAGGTAGAATAGCCCCATCCCCATGGGGCCAGACTGTTGTGCACATTTTGAAAAATTGGTTGTGCAACAAAACCCATAATTTTCCCTCACAGACTTTGTTTTCCACAGGATAACCAGCACTGCCTACTTCTCAAAGTTTTGAAATAAATAAGAAGAAACACCGGGCAGCAACTGAAATGTCAGCTCATGGTACCTTGGGATATCTGTTTAAAAGAAAGAATTAAAAAAAAAAAAAAAAAAAAAAAAAGCAAAAAGCAAACAACAACAGAAATTCCCATGGCTGCCAACAAGCTGAGAAATTTTACAATAGTTAACATGCCAGAAAAAAGGTCAAAGGTCTGGCTGGATCCAGATGGCCTACTGGGCTAGTATGGTGAAAGCATGCCAGTTTCTGTAGCCAACAGCACAGAAGGGAGTGATTTGGCTAGCATTATGGCCATCTGCCTCTAACTCCTCGGCACAAATGACCGGATACCCGCTGCAGCTGAATCAACAGTGCAAGTGCACAGCAAAGCTCAAATTTACGCTGCTGGATCTGTATCAAGATGCTTCAAAATGGTGAGCAGGGCTGGGAAGTAGGAGATAGCCGGGACAGATGCTGGGGAGATCCCTGAAACGCTACACAGATCGCTGTCTTCCTTATGTGTCTCTCTACCCACCAACTGGGATTATTTTTCAGTGTTTACAATAATTCTGTCAATATTTGCATTCACACTGAAAACAAACAAATAAGTATAGAGACACCAACCCCTAAAGCATGATCCAGTGTAAGCATCCCTGGGTACTCTGCTCTGGGTGTCCCTGCTTGAGCAAGGGGTTGGACCAGATGTCCTCCAGAGGTCCCTTCCAATCTCAACCAGCCTGTGATTCTGGGATTCTGTGAAAGTGCAAATTGAATCCCCCAAAAAATCAAAGTTAGGATGTTATAGTGATTCAAGACAGTGAATCAAGGTGTTATTCTTGCCATGTGTTTGTTGCTTTGGTTTAGTTTGGTATGCTTTTATTTAGTTCTTCTGGAAAGATGTCCCTTTAGGACTAGAGGGAATGGCCTCAAGTTGCACCAGGGGAGACTCAGGTTGGCAAATAGGAGACATTTCTTCTCAGAAAGAGCAGTCAGGCATTGGGACAGGTTGCCCAGGGAGGTGGTGGAGTCATCGTCCCTGGGGGTGTTCAAGGAAAGGTTGAACATGAGGCTTAGGGACATGGTTTATTGGGTGACATTGGTAGTAGGGGGATGGTTCAACCAGATGATCTTGAGGGTCTTTTCCAACCTTACTGATTCTATGATTCTATGATCTAAACACAAAATTCATCTCAGTTTGGAGTAAGATAACTGATATAATTAGGTTAGGATGCATCTGAATGAAGATGGAGATGCATAGTGGAGTTTTGTACATCTGAAGTAGCCACTCCACTCTTCCCCTCTGATCTGCGAAGGCCTGGGGATCAGTTCTTGAATCCTAGAGCTCGTTAATTATTCTGTAAAGCCTATTCTTCTGCTTTTATGATGGAAGGGGATGGCGTGTCTCCTAAAGTTTAATATTAGGAAAAACACCTTCACCTTAAAGAACTTATCATGCATTTGAAAAGGAATTACTAGAGAGCCAAAACAGATCGTTCAGCCATCCTGTGATTATTTCTGACATCTTTTTAAAATGTCCCTATATCTGGCTAAAACAATCTGGAAGCAACTTATCTAAATAAGAATTCATATGTAGCTCAGCTCAGACCAAAGACTCATTGAGGCCATCTCTCTATTTGGGAACAGACCGATAGGACATGCCTAAAAATTAACATAAGAAAAAGGTAACTTCCCCCACATATTATCTGATCTTCTATGGGAATGATTAAGGGTCTTCCATGAGAACCAGGGCTACTAACTTTGGACATCTCTAATTTCAAACATCAAAGATTCGTTCAGAATATTTTATTATGTTTTAAGAACTCCATTCTCAAAATCTGTCAGAAATAACTGTGGAGAGTTAAGTTTTAGGGGATTCTGTCTTTTATGAGAAAAAATATTTAGATGAAATTTCCCAGTCTGTTCTAATAATTACTGGGGGAAAATATATTTACATCTACAACATAGCGTTACAAATTTCTAAACTGATCAGAGTATGGTTTCAACAGATTTAAAACACTGAGTAACAACATGGAGTGGCTACCCACAAGAGCCATTTATTAATTCTGTTTGACATATTCTTTACCAGTATTGGTCACCTTCAGTTTTGGTATTCGTTTTAATCAAATAATAGACAATACCAGAAACAATCCAGAAAGTTTTATGGGATGTGATATGTCTCAGCAACTTTAGAGAGATACAATTTTGAGATTATTGCCATATATGTCTCAGCTGAAAGTCTTACTCTGTGCATTTGGATGTTAACATCAGAATTTGCAATAGCTTCTTGTCTGATGGATAATCAATAAATGTGGAGGAGATCAGACTTCATTACAGCATTTATTCTACTGGGGCATCCTTTGAGTGTTGCAGTAAAGCTAGGAACCATGGCATTGTAGCTGCTGATAATTTTACACAAAACTGCATGTTCGCTGCATGTTTTACAAAAGCATACTCCAGAGCTTATTGCAAAGATTTTAAAATGAAGAAAGCAAGGTTGGCACACAGCTCTTCCAGGCTCTGTCTTGCATTTATTCCTCAAAGCAAAAATGAAAAACAAAGCGTTTATTTACTTATTTGATGCAAGACATGTCTCTGTGATAGCCAGTCAGTGGATTTCATGCACTGATTTTGGTGGACATCAAATGAAGCTCCAGCTAAGTTCCAGGACATTTATTCCTAGCAAGGCTTTTCTGGTGAGATAGACACCTTGTAAGTAGGACATGACATACACCCCAGTGTAATAATTTCTTCTTTTTGTCATGTGAGATCTGCTTAGAAGAGAGATTAGGAAGCCCTGTTATGGGCTACAACTGTTGTGTTGTTTCACCCTCCCCCCTTTCATTTTTCTGTCTGTAGTTTTCACTCGGACTTTTGAGCCCAGAGGGAGCAATGCTCTATTTAAGTAATCCACTTGTATACTTTGTTCCGTTAATGTTGATTTTATTTTTCGGAATTACACATTAACATTGCTATGTTTTGGGCGCCGCAAAATACCATTAAATAAGGAGGGTTTTGCTGAGTCTTTTTTTTTTTTTTTTTTTTTTTTCCTTTTTTTTTTTTTTTGGTGTAAGACTGTGGTGGGTCTCTGAGGTTCATATTTGGCTCATGGAGATCAATCCCAGTCAGCTCTGATGGATCCAGTTATTTTGGCCAATGGTTACCCTTCTGCTAATTCACTTCTGGAAAAAAAAAGTAAAAAAAAAAAAAAAAAAGACTGTATGGTGGTTCTAAAGCCTTCTAAAGCCCTCCCATCCATTGAATCCATCACACACATACACATTGAGAATGGAATCCATCCATCCTTCAGTATCGTGAGTTTGGGCTAAAGAGCTGCATGGATGGGAAAGTTTTATAATCACATTCCCTGGACTGAAATTATGTGGTAAAGATCAGGTTAACCTGGGTATTGCTGCCTGCCAGAAAACACAGAAAATGCCTTAGGAAGCCAATCTTTCTGCTCTGCCTGAGCTTTCAAACACAGTGTATGTGTGCATGTGTCTGTTTATGCAATGAGAGACACACATGCGTGCATATATATGCCTCATTTAAATAGAGCCATACATGCACACACAATAACACAAAAATTCACTCCTAATAGTCAATTCAATATATCAAAATATAGGATTAATTCAACACTTTATCTTAATGAAGAGATGAAATCTGTCACTTAATATTTGTAGGGAAAAAAAAAAAAAAGAGACTCATTTGGTTTTACGTAAGTATTTTACATTGGATGAAATGCGGACCAAAATTTGAAAGAAGTGGATACTCACACCAGCAAAACTGAGGTTACTGTCTTAGCTGACTCAGCTGCTGAGACTTCCTGTTGTCAATAAACGTGTTGAGCTTATACTGGGATGATTCAGAGCAGGAGCCTGGGGGAGTGCTTTGAATCATCTTCCCTCTCATGTGCTCTCTTTTTCTCCCTTTGCATTAATTGTGGAAGAAGACCAGTCAGCGAAAATCTGTCTGCTGAGTACCCAAAGTGTGGAAGATGTCTGATCATACCAAATGAGCAACCAGAACTAGTAAAAAAGAGAGAAGCAGATGTTGCGAATAGTTTCAATATTGGCACCTTATTACCACCTTGCCCTGTTGAAAGCCAATACCCTTTTTCTAATAAACTTTTTCCTAATATGCTTTCTACTAAAATTCTCATAACCTTTATTTTTCTTCATTTTTCATTTAAACTGGTATGACTTTCTTTTTTCTCATCTTTTTTCTTTGCTACTGAAGACCATTTTTTTTACTACCTAGAAGACAGATCTTAAGGAAGCCAAAAAATCTAATAGCTGCAAAAAACATTTTAAACAGAAAGTAATTTATGGGGATTTATTTGCCTAAAAATTGTAATATTTTTATATTAGTACAAGAAATAAAGCTTCATGGTGATTGCATCCTTTTACTGATGTTGGCATTTTTTGAGTTAATAATATTATTTTTGGAAAAAAAATGAAAATATTGAATTATAATAATATAAAAAACTCATTACTAGTATATTATAAAGGAGTAACTCTCCACATTAAAGAGCACAGACCACCAGTAATTTATACAGACCATTGTGGTGGTCCACAAAATAAACATTTTGGGAGGAAAGCAGTAGGGGATCCTAATAATTTTATGAAAAATAGTCCAATAGAAGTTTTCTCTGATGTTCAAGTCTTCATCAAATAGAAAAATTAAATGAACCACTGCTTTGTGGCATGGCTGTATGCGGGATAGAGAAATCTGTGCTTGCTGAAAGGGTACTGATAACCGTACAGCTGCCTCCAAGCAAAATTCTTCATGGGACAACTCGAGAATTATTCTGAGATACCTGTGTGCTCTGAGCTGCACATTTCAGCAGTTACTTCATAATTAGCTAGTTTTAAGCTAGAACATGCAGTGATCAAGAACTTGCAATGGACTTTGATTTTGAACTTATAGTCTTTGCATTGCCCATGTTCACGAAACATACCTATTTCATACTGTACTCTACATAAAGACATTCCATTCAGTGATCTATACACTAAGAAAAGAAATCCAGAGATGGTCAGTGGCTGTCAATTTATACAAAAACACCAAACAGCCTAAAGATACAACACAGTCTGATAGCAAGAAATGGTGAGAAAGAATACCCTGAAAATCCAGGCAGTGTGTGAAACAAGTAAGAGGGGGAGCACTTATTTAATGTTATTCCCAGGGGAATGATTAGAATGAATGAGATGAGAAAAGGAACATTCAGGTGGAAGACTGTAAGACTTCTAAACACATAAGACCATTAGGAGAAATTTTCAGAAAGAATAGTGTACCATTTGGGATCCCTTGATCCCCCCAAAAGTTAGGCTGGATGCTGAAGCTTCATGCTTACTGTAAGCTAAATGATGTGAGAGGGCTCTAAGAGCAAGTGTCATGGCAGAGTTCACATGCATATGGTGGGATTTCCTTTCTCCCAAGATCAGGTTGACATAATCCATCCTGATAACAGAGAAAATAAAGACCTGGAAGCCCAAGCAGGTTTCTACAACCCACATTAGGTGATGCAAAAGTTAAGGCTTAATTCCTGCAGTGGAGAGGAGTGGATTAACCCTTTTTTCCTTGAAGCTATTTCAGATGTGCTCAAAAATAACTCCTGCAGTCCAATACAGTCACTCTCCTGGATCACAACACTGTGTTTCAGCTCATGGATCAGGGTGCTCCTTTGGAGACAAGGCGGGGTGTTATCAGCAAGTCAATGCAGGGACGTTTATCTCTGCACTGTCACTCACTACAGAGCTAGTTATCTCTGAACGGGCTGATACTGCCTCTTCTCACCCAGAGAGAGAGGTGATAGTGGTGCTATCTCAGAGGCTTTACACCCAGCCCTGGCTTCAGTTAACATCCTCTCTTTGATAGGAGAGGAGGAGAAAAGGGCCATGGTGGAGCACAAGCTCTAGTGCCAGATATAGTCAGCAAGGGAGGTCAGGATGAAGGGGAAGCTGTAAGGTAAGATCATCTGGGTGGTTCTCACAGGAAGGGTTGCTTGTTATATCTATGATGTATTTCACTTTCAGATGAAGCTATCCATAGCCAGCAGGTTGTTTGTTCCTCTGGCATAAGGAGTGTTGGTGGAGAAGTGAGGTGCCATAGAGGTGGGCAGAGCAGCTGAGTTTGCTGGCACTACTGAGCAGACAGCTGCACATATCTGTTAAAGGCTCCTAGACAGCGAGATGGAAGGGGAACAGTCATGGGCAAGGACAGGTCCCCCTGTGAGTTGCCTGAAAAACCCAAGAAAGTAACACAGCTGATCAAGAACATGGTAGGAGATGGGGAAGTGAGTCAGGAGTGAATAATTATTTTCCAGTTTTCTTGGATAAAGGTCCCATGCCAAGTCCTTTAACTTTTATTATTGTTTTGACTTCAAAATCATCATTTACACTTAAGAATTTAGACAGTGACCTCTTTTTTTGCCAGGCTGACAAAATATAGGGTTCTTGGGTAGCAGGATCACCACAGACTTTGTTTGGTCTTCTGAGCGACCAATCAATACTCCTTTTCCTCTCAGCTGCCCAATTGACAGGCATACATCTCATCCAAGTGATCAATTCACACATGCTTCTTTGTAATAAAGGTGGCCAGGAAGACTGATGGGAAGAGACAAGGGAGAGAGAAGAAATAAGGCATCTGGACAACAGATATCAACAAGGAAGGGACAAAGTACAGATGACCTGATATTGATAAAGCTGAGATGGCCCACCTGAGTTGTGCTCATCTAGTTTGCACCTGCAAGACCTACAATAGGCTGTCAGCCAGCCTTATTTAACTGGCTCTTGTGCCAGGATCCCAAGGAGGAATCTTCTTCAGTATGGTCAAATAATGTCACATCTCTTCAATTTTCCCCGTGTAAATTTGAGCACCTAGGTAATTCTTCCTGGCTGGGTCACAAATGCTGAGTATGCAGACAGAAGCATAACACATCAGCTCCACATCTGCCTCTATTATATATCTATTTTTTTTTCTTCCACATGACCCAGCTTTGGAGATTAAAAGAACAATGATTTCCTTGGTGTTCTGAAAATCCAGTACCCCAGGATGTCTGAAGTCGGACAGCTGGAATCAGTATTTAAAAATGTTGTAGACCATTGCATATTTCTGCCATCCAAGGAAATCTCCACAAAGCATGGGAGTAAGAAGGGTAAGAGACAGGGTGAAGGGAACTTCAAAAGGCAAGAATACTATATTGCTCTTAGATGAAAAAAAAAAAAAAAAAAAGAATCAGAAAATATATGCACAATAAAATAATGTGATTCTCATTGATTCTCATTCAGCTGGGTATAGATTCCGAAGAAAACATGGGAGGGAAAAATAGAATAAAGAGACTAAGAGAGAGACTGGACCAGAAAAAAGAAGGGAAGATTTTGTGTGTGTATATGTGTGTGCGTGCAAAACTTTTCCACTAGAGGAGAGCTGTGTTGGTCTGGAATTCCAGTCCAAAGGAACGCTCCCATAAATTAACTCATTTTTGTTTTTTCAAACATCAGTTAGCCTCACCACAAGGTCTCGGTGCTGTGCCATTTCCAAACCACTTTGGGACTGTCAAACATAAATCATGGGGTGTGGAAGCAGTGGAGGCAGAGAGTTATGATCTGGGCACAAGGTGCAAATTGCTTAGAGTTAGCGCCAGATTTCTTTTTTTTTTTTTTTTTTCCTTTTTTTTTTTTTTTTCTTTTCCCTTTTTTCATTTTTGCCACAAGGATTCTGTTATTATTATTATTATTCCTTTTCTTTTTATTTTTATGCCTTTCTTTCTTTCACTCTCTGCTCCGTTTTTAAAAAGATATTATTTATTTATCACTGTAAGCAGCAAGAATTAATAAGAAACAATTAGGGTAGCATTGGCTATAAAAAAAAAAGACCCCTGTTGGAGTTATGCTCCCAGGATGATATCCATAGTAAACTCCCACCCTGCTGAGGGAGTATTTTCCTCTCTTTTCTTTCATATTTCCCTCCCTTTCCTTGTTTTATGTTCTTTAGCAGTGCTGGTGGTCTCAGTCTCACCAAAAGATCCAGCATTTGGAAGGATTCTAAATGAAAGTTCCTTTTAATAGCAATTACTGCTTCCTTCAACATATGACTGCAGTAACCTATGACACATTGGCTGTGATGCTAACAGATGGTTACAGGTGATTCATTTTTTGGGAAAAAGAAAAGAGTTATAGAACTTGATCATGAGGAGAGTGCTCTGCATTATCAGAAATGTAGGCCTCTTTGACTTGCCTAACACTGGACAGCTCAAACCTAAGCAAATAAAGCTAAGGAATGGTCAAAAATCCATGCTGAATTTCTGCCCTTTTTCTTTCTCCAGTGATGATGTTGAATAGGGAGAGTGAATGGTATTCTCTGAGCATCAGAGACATATTGTCTAAACTGGAATTCAGTACATTTTCTGGTCTCATCTACTCCTGTAAGATTCTCCTTCAAAGTGGTCTTTAGGAGATGACTGTTTTCATGTTGAAAGTTCTCAAAGCTGCGTTACTTACATCTGCCACCCCCATTATCTGGCTTCATTCACTCTGCTATTTGCCTTGGAGTAAAGAGGAAAAGTGTTCTGGTTCAGTCTCATTTCAGGCCTCTTGACATAAGTATGCCTGGAAACCAAAACATGGAGATTCATCTTCCACTGACTGATGCTTGAACTCCAGTCTTGCCAGCTTTCTCACCAAAACAAGCCTCTCCGTTGCTGATGGATCTTCTGGCTTGTTACAACCATTTCCACGGAAGAGAGGATGTACACGGAAACATCTCTAAGGTCCACAAATATTGTTCTATAACTGTCACTGCCTTTCTTCATAAACCTACCTACAGTTTTATTTCTCTCTTATGTTTTTATTTTAAAAGTGTAAGTCTTTAACTATATCATCTAACACTCTTAAGGCTGCACAGTAGGAGTTTCCTTTTTTAAGGGTTTTATTCTCTTCATTAGGGGTAAGGATCTTGCCTTTGGTTAGAAGAGGAGAACCTGCACAGCCAAAAGCTGAACTAGTTCCTTGTTTGGCTCCAGAACTACCCTGTAGATAAGGGCATAGATTTTGTCTTGCATTGAGTCCTTTGCTGGTTGCCATCCAAGTGCTGGATGGCAAAGATGAAGAAAGGCATGGACAAGGTGGACATTCATTTGGCATGGGATTTCATTTTACTCTTTTCAGTAACGCCCTATGTAAAACTTCCCAAAGACTCCATTTGTAAATCTATAAATTGTAGTCAACAGCTGCCTCATTTGTGTTCCCAAAGAACAATTCTTTGCAGTCCTTGTACTATGCAGACCACATAAAATATACAGTAATTCCTGAAAATAGTTGGTTCTTTTTTGCAAAAACATAATTAGAACAATCATGTTTTCTTTTCAGCTAGTTACTTTTAAACAACTTTTTCCTTCCAAAACTTCTGCCCTAGACCTTCCAGTGTTTTTGTCTTGAGAGATCTGGGACAACATCAATTAAACATTTTTACATAAGACTTTTTTTTTTTTTTTTTTTTTTTTCTGTCATTTTTCACTATAAGTTTTCTTTCAGAGCTGAATATGGCATCTACACTGAAATAAGATATATCATTCAAGATGTGCTTGAATTAAGCATGTTTAATAAGTTAACCACCTGGCAAATGTTCTATGTCTGCATCACATCAAGCATAAAGTACAAACATCTCTTGTCTTGGGGAAAAGGAACGAGTGTGGGGCAGAGCTGGCTACCCTCTCTTCAACCATTCCCTTCTTTCATTTGCAGAATCCACTCTCATAGACCAGAGAAAGATTTTGGGTGCTTGAGAAACCAGCTAACACAATGACTCTGTGCAAAGAAATTGTCATTCCCAATGTAGAGGACAGACAATGCATTGTATTAAAACCTTCAGGTGGAAGCATAAACTACAACAGATTAACTTCTGTAGGTCAAATGATCACTCATTGTGAGGCTGAGTGACAGAGAGAAAAATATATAAGCAGGACCCAGCTCTGGCTATCAAGGAATCACAGTCTAATGTACGGTGCTGATGTAAAAAGAATCGCTGTTGTTGGTAGGTGTGGGGGGGTTCTTTTCTTAATAAAAGTTAATCTAATAAAACCTGCTAGCTTATTTGCTTTCACACTTGAGTGTCCCATGTTGATAAATGTATCAAGTCAAAACTGCATTGAGCAAAGCATAAACAGCATTCTTAAGGAGAACGTTCAGCTGGTTTAAAAGGACTTGGAGGTCTCAGAAGGAAAATATAAGGAGGGATTTGCATATAGCAGATGGAATGTTGGATTTTTCATAACAACGTTAAAAGTCTCAGTTAGAGAAGGTCTGGGCCATGAAACTCAGATCCAGAGTATCCATATCTACAGTTTCATACAAGCTTTGAGCTGTGTGTTTTACTTGGTCCCTTACAGAGACATAGGAACCCACATAAAAATAAAGCACAATATTTTACTTTGAATCCCCTCTCCCCCTGGGGAAAGCACTGGTGCTGAACACTAGTAGTATGTGAGAGGGGCTCATGGAAATTTGTCCCTTGTGTCTTGTGCCCATATCACAAAGATATCTTTGCAACTGCTTTCACAAAAGGAAAAACTGCTATGAAACATGGAAAAATGGGAAAGGATCTACTTTTCCTAGGTCATTCCTAGCAGATGTTTGTCTGACCCACTGTCAAGTATCAGCAGTGATGGATGCATCTCAGCTTCCTGAACCCTTTTGAAGCCATCTAGATCAGTGTTTCCCTGTGTTTACAAGCCTGTTCATACATTCTCAGGTGGTCTTTTCTATTTTTGACATAGACAAACAAAGTTGACCCTCATATACTTGTGGTCCACTATAATGCCCTAAAACATCTCTACAGAAACGCTATGTAACACTTTATGAGCATCTCCTATTTTGTATAGCTGTTTACCCCTGCCTGTCCATACTACCTTGCACTGATCCTTCCTGAATAAGATCCTATTTCTGAATAAATTACCAGATTATGACAATCTTACATTGATCTTTCCTTTCTCAGTATTATGTTAAATCTGTACTAATGTAATCTTTCTTCCACTCTTTTCACGCCACTCATTATTCATTGTCAGAATTTTCCCTTGCAGAACATACTTTATACATATTTCCATTTGTACCTATTTTGTCAATAGGTTTTCCAGCAAGTTTTGCCTCTAACCAATGCTAGTTTAATCTATACTGTTTGCCTAGTTTATTTCTGAGAATGTCATATGAGACAGTGTTAAAAGCTCTAATAAAATCAATGTATGTATTGGCAGCTACTGCTCCTCCTGTAGCTACAAACTCTTTACTGTCAATAGAAAGACATTAGCATGGTTTGACATGTCAGCTTCTTTTTGCTTTCTTTTTTTTCTAGGTCTTTTTGACTTTGTCTCTCTGGGCATCTGGGCTCTTTTCATCCACAGAAAATTTTCCTTTATTCTTCTTTCTGTGTATTTTTTGCATTTGAGACAAATAAAGATCACAAAGTTTAGCTAGCTTATTCTCTGTTTGCACATCATGTCTTTCTTGTTCAATAGTATAATTTTCTTTGTAGTCTTAACTCTGTATATTTATGTAATGGTAAATTTACTTTGTTACTCTATTACTCTTTCTTCCATAGCCCACCTTCAAGAAAATTTTATCAGCTAATTTTCTAAATGTACTCACCCTTTAATAAAAAAAATACTTATCACATTATAGTGGTCACAAGCAGCTTTGAGATAAGAATTGAAATGATTGAGGTTGAGATTTAGACCCAATCTTTCATGAATAATCTATTGTACTAGACAGTGGCAAAAAGTACTGACAAACTGAGAACTCATTTTCATGCCAGCTTACAGAAAAGAAAACATAACAAAAAATGATGAACAGAGAGACAGAGAAAGAGAAAAGAGAAAATCATGGATCCCAGAAAAGCTAATTAAGACACTCTCCAGAATGGGAGCTTCGGTTCAAATCCTTGATCTGCCTGAATGAATATAGAGAAGATTCCCCATTCTTTCAGGTTATTTCTCCAAAAGCTGAACTGAAGAAAGATTTTTTTTCCTCTCCTAGTTTCTCCTGTTGGAGATTTTCCATTTTGTGAGTAATTACAGAACTAGTAAGGAAAGCCTAATGTATTTTGGTGGACAGGACATTCTGTCATGACTGGAGTGGGGGCATGACCTGTATCTCAGTCTTTGCTCTCCTCATTGCTGATGAGCTGATGAAGAACTTGAACATGTATTTCCCATAGCTAACTGTGTTTTCAAATACAAACCACTTTCATTATCTGTATGGTCTTTCCTTCAAATTACTTGCTCTCTCTGTCCCTTTTCCCCCACCCTCCCCCCCCAGAAAACACCCCAATGAAATTTTCACTGATACTGATCTGTTGCTTTTTTATTTTTGTAAAAATATTTTTTTCAAGGAACTAGCATTTTCTTAAAAACAATATATAAGAGTATCTTTAAAGCCTCTGGATCTAATTCCAGATCCATTCCAGGATAACATATTATTTATTTATTTTTTCGTCATTCTCCTCTTGTCTGCTGGCATTGATTTTATTTATTTATTTATCTATTTTTCCCCCCTCTGGGCAGGGAGAATGTGTTTTCTTGTTCATTGCTGAATCCTGAGCTTCTATGCTTGATCTCATTGATTAATTAATGAAAACATGGATCATTAACAAGTCATAGATTTAGTGTATCCATTTCTACTTCATTCTTTTTTTCAGCTAACTCCAAGAAGTCCTCCCTCCCCCCCCACCAAAATGTCTTCATATCAAATCAATTAAATATTTGGATTTTTTCATTGTTTTATTTATTTTGTTTTGTTTTTTTGTTGCAAGCCCATAACAATTGAATTTTCAAGCCCTGGAAATAATAATGGTTTATTATGGAAAGGCTGACCCTAAACTCAGCCCTGCAAGGAAATGGTCATGCTGTACTGAATCAAATTTATCACTGCAGCTCATATCTCATTGTGATATTTGCTTTTTCACTGCTTTTACACATTTTTAGAAATGTCACACAGTTTTTAGTGTTTACATTCTAAACAGCTGGTATGCTGACTTCTTCAGGCTCCAGCCCAGTATCACAGATTTCCAGTTGCAGTAATGATGAGCTAGGAGGGCATTAATTGCCTTCTATTTCACCTTCCAGTAATTAATTACTTACGTGGTCAGTCCAGGTGTCAGAGCTGAAGGGACACCTGCTCTCTTTCAGCATTTAACTATTTCAAATATTAGACTCTCCTTCCTCTAAATAGGTCTTGTGTGCTCTTCTTACTTCTTGCATGACTGATGGTCATGTAAATAGTAGTGGTCCTGAAACAGATCTTGTTTTTGACTCTTATGAGAAACAACTGCAGACATATCATCAGGCTTCGTGATATAAAAGCCATGAAAGAGGGTAAAGGAGGAAGAGATGTAAAGGTAAAAAGAAGAGGGGAAAAGAGCAAAGGAAGAAAGTAGAAAAAGAAAGTGCACTTCAGTTTCTTGTTATTCTTGAGTACTGAGGTGTTTTGTCAAGTAAGGCAAGGCTGCTGATTTACAACTTGGAGCTTTTTTTTTTTTTTTTTTTTTCTTAAGAGACTACACATACAATTTTCCTATGGAGTCCGTTCTCCTTGATTTCTTCTCAAATTCTGGTTGCTCCAAAAAGTCCCAGTCCTAGATCTTTTCTGAACTAAAAAAAACCACAAGATGTCCTGTAGAGTTTGCTTTCTTTTTCATGTTAATATTTTGTAAGTGGTTGATTGACGGTAGACTATATATATGTAGCCATGTGTGTCAGCTGGGATTCTCAAGGGAAATAGTATATCTAATTGACATTGGATATAAGTGGGGTTTAGGCACATGTTTTGCTAGGATTAGTTGGAAAACCTCACCATAATTCTGCAGGCTCAGTGGGTGGGATTTTCACGGGAACCTATCAAAGTTAGATAACCAAAAAGTGAAGGTGACATCCCAGCTCTCTCATCACTTCAAAAAATCCCAGAAATGTTTCTTCATGACTCTGCAAATTGAATTGACTTTCCCTGTATCTCCTGATTAATGGGATTGTAGAAATGTTTGTTTCTTTCTTTTTGTTATTGTTGTTTTGTAAGCTTAGCATAAAATGCACTTACATAAAACTGATCTCCTTGCTGATGGCTATGTTACTTCACACTTGAGCTAGGAATAAGAAAATAATTAAAACTTATAATGTTAAATTCATCCTGGATGGGACTGAGCAAGTACTTCTACTTCATAGGGACTCAGGGGAGTAACTGCAACGATGCTAAAGGGAATCTGTCCTTTTTATTATCAGAAAGGAAGAAGACAGCTGTGGTTCAGCCAGAAGAATTGGTCAAAATAGGCTACTGACCAGACCTATGAAATGATAAATTTCTTGGCACAACTTCTGCCCAGTTGAGGGTAGTGTTGCTGTTATGTTACCAAGGACGGCTAACTAATTAACTAATGAATCATAATGGCTAGATCTAAACTGTTGGAAGTGAAAACCTCCCCGTGCTCCTGAGTCTAGAACCTTGGCCTTATTGCAAACAAAGATCTGGGTGTGCACTATCTTTTTGTATACCATAGTTTTTACAAGAAGGGTCTGTTATGGCTTACCCCCATGGGTGCTAAAATAGCCAGTTGACATTACAAGGCCACTCCTGATTATCTTTAAAAAAGTTGTGGTAATCAGGATAGATTCTTGAGGACTTTCTGTCTTTAAGAAGTTGTTTCTTGCTTGTTTGTTTCTGTGTTTGTTTTTATTTGTTTATTTATTTTTACGTAACACCACCTAGAAAAGATTAGAAAAATATCCATACTCTATTCTAATTGACTATAGATTACATCTTATAGCCATTTATCCTGGATGAATTTACATATAAAATATAGGGCACAAACTTTATGACAAAGTAAATGATGAAAAATTGTCTGAGACAAACCACTATCTTTTCTCAGTTTTGAAAGTTTGGGGTGAAATTCAATTTATATGCCAATATTGAGGCAGCTAACCCGTGCTTTAGGTGACCATATTGGTGGAAAGGACAAAGGGATAGAGGAAAAAAAAAAAAAAGATTAACTTTAATTAAGGTACAATACCTTACACTTAGACCTGTTGAACCTCATTAGTTTCACATAAGCCTACTTATCTAACATGTCCAGGTCCCTTTGGATGGGAATCCCTTCCTTATGTTGTATCAACTGCACTACTCAGCTTGGTGTCATATGCAAATTTGCTGTGGGTGAGCTTGATCCCTTTGTCTATGTTGCTGATAAAAAATATTAAACAGCACCAGTCCCAGGACAGACCCCTGAGGGACACCACTCATCATAGGCTTCCACTTGGACATAGAGCCATTGACACTCTGTGTGAGACCTTCAAGACAATTCCTTATACATGGAATGGTCCACCAATCAAATCCATACCTCTCCATTTAGAAGATCATGATGTCGTGTGGGACCATGTCAAAGGCCTTTACAGAAGTCCAGGTAGATAACATGGTTCTTCATAGGACTAGGTCTTTCTGTCCCATGTCATACCTACCCTCAGATTAAATGTCTTGGATGAAGGTACATTGGATCTCTTCATGAGGTATACATCAAATATATCAATGGATGCATATATTTAGGTATCTGAATCCTGCTTTTGATTTCCAGTAGTTATAAAAAAAAAATCCAATTACCCAACATGCATAGATTCCTAGTTTTTAATACCTAAATATATGCATGTTAAACCATGCACTAATTGACTTAAACTCTATGAACATCATTACAAGATCTATGAAATGATGCAGCGAGAGACTTAAAGGTCAGCTAATTACACACATTTTTGTATGTTTTATTTTTTGAAAAAAGATGAATGACCTGGATTCAGAGATAGCTATTTTTCAGGTAAATATTTTCTGAATGCTTCTTTGATGAAATACAAGCTTTTCAACCTAGAAGGAAACAAACAAACAAACCAAAAAAAAAAAAAAAAAAAAAAAAAAAGAGAGAGAAGAAAAAGGTGTTTACTGATTTAAGCCTAGATGTGTGCCTGATGTCTCTTGTGATTTGAATTGTGCTATGATCCTAATTTTGGTGGAAATCTAAACAAAACAAAGCATAACAAACACCAGTATTTTTAATTGGAAAAGGACAATGTTAACTGACTGAACTCAAGATGGAAAAGTATATGTAGATTGGAGCTTCAGTTTTTCTTCAGAAAATATTATCCAAAAGGGACACTTACGGGAAATTAACACTGATGTGTACTTTATTTGTAAGTTTTGCCCTAAAAAAGCTGCTCTCATTTTTCCAGCAACTCTTCTCAGAACACTCTACAGTGTCTAAATGAGAACAAATGTCAAGGGTTTCCAGTTAGATCACCACACTGTAGACCAACAGTTTATCTACCAAACAAAGATATAAAGGGAGAAGTATCAAATAAATGCCAGGAGGTGTGACAGGATCAGCTAAACATCTTTAAATAGCCTTTACATTGTTCTTCTACCCATCTCAGAGAGATGCCATTTTAAGGCCAGAAGGGAACGTGCTGATAATTTAGTGTTATATCTTGCTGAAATCCTTCCTTTCTGCTCGTCTTCAGTTGGCCCTCATTCCCTCCTCCCTGCATGTCCGTCCTTTGAGTACTCATTGACTTGGAAGACACACCCAAGATTAGTTAATCACCACGTCACTCCACCAACACTCCATTATTATTCAAGCAAAGCACACACACTCCCAGCTTCAGACTTAGTGGAAAGTCTTACTGAGGTGTCCATGGCCACACACACGGGCCCTGAGCACTTGTACAATAACACCTCTGAGCTTATATTTTGTTATCATGGGGGGTTATGCTGGCTGGAGAAACCAACTACCACTTTCCTTTATGGTACATTGTTTGCTGTTGTTTCTCACTTAGAAGATCTCATGATTGACATTGCAAAAGGAATTATCACAAGAAACTATTCCTCATGGCATCTTCCCAAGGCAAAGTCAGTCAGCATTGTTCAAATAACTCATTATTTGCATTGCGTATGGACCTAAAGGCCTTAAGCAGGAGGAGGGTCTCCTTTTGTTAGATATTGTAGAAACATCATGGAAGTCATGGATATTTAAAATTATTGAGCTGATTAAACTTTTATAATCACAAATGTTTAAAATTGAAGAGCCAACAGAAATTTAGAAATTGATTCTAGATCCAACTCAGTGGTTCATGGTACCAAACCCAAGATCTTGTCTGCCTTATCTTCCTCTATCATTGAGGTAAGTATATGTGTGTGCATGTTGGTATGCGTGAGCTGTGAAGAAATACAATATGCGAAGGCTGTTGCACTGTTCTGAACATGTAGCTATCTGTTTTGTGTTTTCTTTTATTTCATAGAACTGACATGACAAATCTGGACATAATTATGGGAGAAATACTGCAGGTGATACTTTAAACTACTCCCAGAAATATTTTGTTTTAGAAATATATTATTTTAGGGATAAGTAAGGCCTCAGACAAATTAGGTTAGGCTTGAGTTCTTGGCTTACGATCCTTGTAACAATGTGAAAGATCTTAATTTTTGTAAGATACAACTATTTAATGAGGATAATGGTTCTTTCATCTGTCTTACATATTTACAATGATAGCTTCTGTGGTAGAGAGTTTCTCACTGAACAAGTTTAATCACTGTGTCTTGCTTTTGTTAGAGAAAGAGAATAACTTTGAAAATATTCACTAGCAGATTTGATCTCAAAAATATCAGGCATAAATATATTGTTTTTAAGTTTGACAATATTTAAATATAAATGTTCAGAGAAATATCATGATGAATTTAATGACTTTTTTTTTTTTTCTCACCAATTATAAATGTGATATGTACACTCAGATGAAAGCATAAATTCTAGACTCAAGCTTTACTTGTTTTCAGCATGTTTTTACTTGGTGTAAAGGCAAGATCAGCTTCTGTAGCTCAAATGTATTAGTAGTCCAGTATTCTTATAATATTCCATAATTAGGGTAGAAAAAAATAATACAGTTAAATAAGAAAAAAAAAAAAAAAAGAGAGAGAGAGAGAGATTGAGAGAGAGAGAATAAAAAGTAGGCCAAATGGAGGGGGGGGAGAGGGGAGGAAGGAAAAAATAAATTGATTGTTCTAATTTTGAGAAAGGAAAAATTAACCCCACATTCCAGATCTTGAAGAAGGTTCATTCTGGGGCTTGTCAAGTAGCTCTTAAGAAAGGTTGTTATTACAACATGAACATGCTTTGCCCATCTGACTTCTAGTACCCAGCCCATGCCAACTGGCATGGACTGGAAAGAAAGAGAAATCTGAGTCAGAGAAACACTTTATTTAATACAGTACATTAAACGTGGTTTCCCTTGGACTGAGAAACTATGCCATGAAATGTGCCATTTGATGAATCTTCTGTGATGAAAAACACATGTAAGCCAGCAAAGCGAAAAGGTCTTTATTTGTGATGGGTTATAAATTCTTCTTGTTTCTGCCCTTCAGGCAGGGGGAGTTTTCATCACTGTGCTTCTCCTGTGGATAGAATAGCTCTGATGGGTCCAAAGCTTTGTGGAAGTGTGGCTGCTTGGGTCAGAGGAACTTTGTTTCTAATACACAGCTCACTGTGTCCAGAGACAAAAGAAAAGGAAATATGTTATCCACCTTCTGTCTTCCACCTGCGTATCACAGCAGGGATTCTCAAAACATCAATTCAGAGGTGCTGTACTAAAGTGGTGGATCCACAAGTATCAAATGCCAGAAAATCATACAATTCCCATCCCCAGAAATTCTGAATCTTTCACCACTATGCCTACACTTGCACGGCTCTTTAAAGCAGAGGACACTACATTCATCTCTGCCCTACAAGGATTTCATGACTTATCCAAAGTTTTAAGTAAGATATGAGCTGAGACATCAATTTCTTTGACCAGCTAGCAACATACTGAAGGAGGGCTGTACTTCCCCACCTCCATGTAGGCCCTGGGCCATAGCATGTCATTCTGGTCAGCTAAAGAGTACTCATAGAACCATAGAATCACAGAATATCCTGAATTGGAAGGGACTCAGAAGAATCACTAAGTCCAGCCCCAACATAGGACAACCCCAAAACCAGACCGTATGTCTGAGAGCATTGTCCAAATGTTTCTTGAACTCCAGGAGCTCGGTGCTGTGCCCATGTCCCTGAGCAGCCTGTCCCAGTGCCCAATCACTTCTGGGTGCAGAGCTTTTCCCTAACACCCAGCCTGACCCTCCCCTGTCCCAGCTCCATGCCGTTCCCCCAGGTCCTGTCGCTGTCCCCACAGAGCAGAGCTCAGCGCCTGCCCCTCTGCTCCCCTTGTGAGGGAGCTGCAGGCCTCCGTGAGGTCTCCCCTCAGCCTGCTCTGCTCTGGGCTGAACAAACCAAGGGACATCAGCTGCTCCTTTTATGTCTTTCTCTCTAAACCCTTCAACATTGTCATATACCTCCTTTGGATGCTCTCTAATAGTTTTATATTTTTGTGCTCAAACCTGCACACAGTACCTGAGGAGAGGTTGTACCAGTGCTGAGTACTGCAGCTGTGTGTTTCTGCTCTCTTGGTCACTGATGACTTAGTGGATCCTGACAATGTGGTAGCTTAATATAAGATCATCCCACTAAAAATAAAACAGCTTCATCAGAATATGGGTCTAGTCTTTGACTCTTCAGCTGAAAAAGCAATGTCTTCTCAATAAATATTTATGGTGGGAGGTTTGAAATTTCCCTTTCTAGTCAACATCCTGAAATGAAACAGAACGTTTTTGGTTTAATTACTAACATTTGACTCTTATAAAGGCTGCCAATTAAAAATAAATAAATTAAAAAAAAAAAAAAAGAAAGAAAAGAAAAAAGAAAAACACTTTTAAAAGTTTCTTCAAATAAAAATTTTACTAAGAAGTATAATTTCCAACCAAACTTTCTAAAGTCAAAGTGAAAGAAAATCCATTATTTAGCTTTGAAAGCTAGTATTTGTGTGGATAATTATAGCTTAGATTAAGGAAATCTAACTTGTCATCTATAAACCACCAACAGTCTTCCAGACCATGTGAGTGGTTTGCAGCTTGTCACTAGTTTTTACTACCTCACTAGTATTTTTCTGAATTAAATGCCAGTAATAAGGATGTCTGTTAGTCAAAGAGAAATTCTGAACACTGACAGCAATATGAAAAGTTTGGGAATCATTGAGGGAAGGGGTGGTATAACTTTTGGCATGAAGGTATACATATGGACATGCATATATAGATAAACCTACAACATGTATTAAAGAATTCTGCCAGTGAGTGTTATTTAAATAAAACCCAGTTTTATCTTGAATTTTAGTAAAAGACTGCATTGCTTTATTCCCTTATTTCCTAACTCCCCAAAATTTCAGTGACATTTACATGCACAGACATTCTTATACCCTTCCCAAGCTCCCACCTTTAGGTTCACAGGCACTTTTAAAATGTTCTTTTTGTCAGAAAAAAATAAAAATAAAAAAATAGGCTATCAGCCTACTTCACAAGGCTGTTACAACAGCCACTATGAAACATCACATGTTTGAGAACACTGGGTTGTGACGGGATGGTAAGTGTCTAATACGGACACATCTGCATATCTAAAATTACTGAGGATCTAGTTAAAAGGCTTTAACCTCTTTTCTATCAGATTGCTGTAAGCCAGGGATCTCTTCTTTGAAAGCTGAAGAGCTGATGGGAGAAGTATTTGCCCAGCCTTTGCAAATGACAGAAGTATTGAGGTGAGCACGTCCCAAGCAGTTGCTTGTTATCCATGCCTCTAATTTCATCCACATAAAACACACCATGTGCCTGAAGCTCTAGCCAGACAAATACAGATATGATTTCAGGTCTTAACTGTCTGGGTATGAGGCTGAGCTACAGACAGCAGTGTGACCTGCTTTTACCAAGTCTGGTGCCAAAACTGCCTTTCCACTTCCTGATGTGCCAAGGTTCCTTTGTATTGTATGTCAGAGCAATACAGAGCTTTCCCTTCATAGCATTATTAATACACCCATGTGGGGGATCCAGCGTCTTGCAATCTGATGGGGGGTATGCTGAGTCTGGCTGGAGACATGCAAAAGAAGCTTCCTGTTCTGGTCTGGGCTGCATCCATTACACACAGCATGTCAGGAAAAAAAGAGAGGGTGTAAAAAAATAGTGGAAGAATGAGAGAGGATCTTTCAGGCAACAGAGACCTCATACAAAATAATTATAGAAGATGTTTAAAGAAAAGTTGGCTTCTTCTACAGCTATTTAACTGCCGTGGGAAGAACATGCCAACTTGGGTGGGATACTGCAAAACCCTGTCTACACTTAGATGTTTTAAACCAGGGTGAATTAAACAAGCCATTAATCCAACAGAGACTTCAAATCTTCTATTGTGACAGTGACCATCCTGATTGCTGCATCAAGGATCAACCTGGAGAAACTCCAAGAGCAACACCTGGATTGGATGCTAGGACTGCCCTTGTCCCATAACCTTTACAGTGCAAGAGAACATTAAATGTATTCACTCTCTTGTTGAAATAGAGAGAAATACCACAAAATCACAGATATGTGAAAGAAATACACCAACAGAAGGTGTTCACAGAATTTTTTTTCTGGGAATCTACTGATACAATTTGTGTGACCTGTCCCATTTGTTTAGTCATTAGATCTGACTAATTAAAAATATGATCCTAGTTTGAGATGTTTCAAAGTTGCTGAGGATGAGGATTCACCTCTGTTAAATTTCAACTACTTAAAATACAGATTTCCATGTCTCATTAGAAAGTAAGAACATCAGCTGACTTACAATAAATGCCTTGTTTGGGATGACAAGTATCCCACCTTAAGAGGTACAGGCAAAAGAATCCTAAGATTGAAATTTTAGTATGGGTCTAAATCTAATTCATTGGATAATTCAGTTTTAAAGCTCCTGTCTACTTGGGGTTCACTGCAGAGAAATCCAAGCAGTTGCTTGCACTTTTGACCACATGGTGTTATGATTGAGAATCAGAGGCTAACTGGAGCAGTGTAAAAATAAATGGCATGAGGATGATCTCTGTCCCAGAGTAAGCTCACTCCTCAGGAGAGTATTTACATCCCTGACTGAGCTGGAAAAGATGAGAAGTTAAAAAATTCCAATCAGAAAATTGAAAGGTTTCATCATGAATGATATTTTCTATTGAAAGGCTGTCAGTTCAGACAAAAAACACATTTCCTGTTATAAAATGCTTTAGCAGAAAAGTTTTTGACCAGTTCTACTGAAGTCCTCAAAGGGATTGGAAACTCCAAAGATAAAACATCAGTTATTGCAATCTGAGCTGCTGATTTTATCTGTTATTTAATGGAATATTGCACATGACTACAGAGGTGGCAAAACAGAACCATCTAAGCTGCCAGAGGAGATTTTTTCATAGAGTGCTGGGTATGTTGAGAAAGGGGCTGAGTCTTACCAGGATGACAGTTTCTGATTTTCTGAGTTCTCAATAAAAAACTTGAGAAATTGAACTATTCTGCCTGGCAGACAGTGTCACCTGATGTCTGATGACAGGGAAATTAGAACACTTGTTCTACTGTAATGTTTTACTACTTGTTTCTTGCCTGGATAAGACTGTCCAAATCCTCCTAGAAGAAAAGAAGAAGAGCTAGTGTCATTACCTCAAGCAGAAGGATGGAGGCACTGAAGAGCAGAAATGGCTTGCCACAGATGTACAGCTGATGTGTTCAAATCCTAATACTAAAATTTAGGATCTTAATTCTCTCAAATAACTATATAATTATATATATTCTGCATATACCACCAGATGCAAGTAGGATGATATGGGGAACAACGGCATATGTAACTAATTATTTCTGAAACAGTGCTGGTACATCCGTAAATACCAGGCCAGCTATAATGTCTCTCATTTGTTATAAAATAATAGAAGTTTGTTGAGATATAGCCAGAAGCAAGTCTCTGTGGTGCTTTGCATTTCTGCTAACATGTCCCTTGCTAACACAAAAATAGAGGATGAATGACATAAAAGGCATTTTTGCCAGCTTTACACTCCTCCCATCCTTTGCAAACTATTCCTGGATGTATTAATACAACCAAGACTCTTCTGTACCAGCTAAATAATGTAATAAAGCATGATTGTATCACAGTGTACAGTTTTAGGAACTTTATCACCCAAAGCAGTGTGTGAACCCCTGCATGAGGCAGTCCTCCTAACTTCTGATGTCTGTGGCAGACTTTGGTTTAGTGAAAACTTACAAAGCCACAGCAGCAGCTGAGTTTACTTGAACTTTCTTTCATGTAAAAAGGTTTCTGTTTAACGTGCTTAGTAATCCATTAGACAGGGAGCTCCTGAAAGCTATTTTAAGGATATAATCATTTGCTTAGTGAAATTTTTTCCAGGGTGAGGACTATCACCCACTTTCAGCTCTACAGAAACAATGTCCCTTTAGCAAAGACCTTTCTGCACAACAACAGTCAGGAGATAATGTCATCATCAAGTAAAAAATAAACCTTGCTTCAGAGAGATTCTGCAAACAGAAGACAGACAGCCAAGCGTTCTCCAGGGGAAAGAAGAGGCATTTTCTGATAAGTGGGAGAAAACATATTAGGAAAGTATGATTATTGGTACTAATTTTGATGGTCTGTTGAGCCTTCCAAGCTCAACAACAAGGGAAATGTATGCGTCACTGACTTAGGAATTCCCCATGGCTTGTCATCAGGGAGATGTGTGTGGTGGTTTCATACTGGTGGGCAGCTAAGCAGGACTCTCTTACTCCTCATCCTCAACTGAAAAGAGGGAGAAAACACAATATAAAAAAAGCTCATGGGTTGAGGTATGGACAGGGAGATCAGTCACCAATTACTGTCACTGATGAAACGGATTTGGCGTATAGGAGATTAATATCATTCATTGTCTCATAATAACAGACTACAGCAGTGTGAACAAAAAGCAAACTAAAAACACCTTCTCCCTACCAACCCTCTTCTACCTCCTCTGTGCATGCAGCAAAGGGGATGGGGTCTGAGGTCAGTCCATAACGCTTTGTCTCTGCCGCACCTTCCTTCATCTGCCCCTGCTCCCCGTGGGGTCCCTCCCATGGGATGCCATCCTTCCCGAACTGAGCCTGCGGGCTCTAAAGACACTGGGAATCAACACAGATATTTTCCTAAAGAACAGAAATGAGATAATTTAGACATTAGATGGTAATGAATCAATTTTCCTTGTACTGGTGTGATGGGGTACTGATGGCACATGTATGCATATAAGCTACTTTAAAAGAGTGTTATTCAAGATAAATATCAACCTCACAAACATTAGACTGATAAGGACGTAAGTAACTCTCTAGGTGTTTTCTACATCTGCAACACATAGTGGATGGTTTTTGTTGTTGTTGTTGTTTTTTCTTCATGATACACAAGTCAAAATTCACTCTGATGTAGGAAGTATTCACTTAAACTTTCCAGAAAGTATCAGGCATCACACAATTTAAGAAGCCTTTACAAAACTGTCATTACTGTTTCTGTAGCAAATTAGGATACAGAAAGACCTGGTGGGTAGCTTAGGCAAAGGGAAACAGAAGACTAAAGTTTCCACTGAGTATGGAGACTGGGTGGAGGCTCTGTGACCTGAGTGAATGGAACCTAAACCGATTTAGCTAAATTAGAAGTCTAGTAGGCTTTCTTTAAGGGCAGCTGAGAGAAGTGAGAACCTTTACAGGCTGAGCTGGACTGAATTTGGAGGTCTGTGTCTCTCTCCTTTCACTGTCGAGAGATGCTGATACAATTAGACTTTCAATTTCAGGTATTTATATTTAGGTGGTACTAATCTGGTTCTTGCAGCTTGATTATTCAGAATTTTTGTCATTGTTTAGCCTTGTTTCAAGAACATTTGTTTCTGAATTCATCAACTGCTAAGAGTTTTCAGTGCTTCTGCAAAGTAAATCCTGTGGTTTGTTTCTGTCATTGTTTTGATTTGATTCTGTTTCACAAGATTCTAACTTTGGAAATAAAATCTTTCAAATCAGTTACCTCAGAACTTGCATCAGAGTTCCAGACACAGATGGGGGGAAAATTAAGCTTTTTGGTAGCTGCAACATTAAATTATTTTATTTTCTTTCCATATTTCAAACTCTGTATGCTTTCAAGTTCCTGAAATAAAGAAGAAGAAAAAAAAAAATAAAATTCTGCCTGAATTAGTCAGAAATTCTGTGACCAAGGGAGGAAAGTCTTTGATCATATAATAAAAGACTTAATCATAATGTATAAGCACCAAACCATAAACAGGCAATCATAAAGGTTGCATAGGTGACCCCAATAAAGATATTTGTCAACCTTTGAAAGTCAAACCATGAGTCTTTCTCCTGGGACTTTCCAAGTTGTCCATCTAGGTCCTGCCTAAAATGTAAGACTGGCACATTGTATGGTATGCCTTAAAGTCCTGGTCTAGGCATCACACTTTATGATTTACGTGTCCTCTTTTCCTTTTCATAGAAACAAAGAGTTGTGGCATAGATGTATGTTTCATCTCGGTAGGCAACAGGGATTTGGTCACAATACACAGCCAGGTGTAGGGACAGAAACTGAAGTTGAAGGCCAGGTCAGGTATGGTGGAGAACCCCAGATACGTGTGCTCAGGCAAGTGAATCAGGGCTCTCACCTTTTCAGGAACCACTGCCTCAATTCATCTGGAAAACAGGGGCCTTTTTTGTTTGTTTCTGTAGCCTGTCTTTGTCTTTGCCCTTAATTTTGAACCTTCAGACCCACTGTTCTCTTTGCTTCTTGATAACCGCATCCCAACAAATTAAATTGTAATTCACTTGGCTTTCACTCCACCTCAACTCAGTGGGAGATAAATATCAGTCTTTACTTTCTGGGTGGGCTAAGGCTTGTTTTGTGTTTTTCTACACACCTCCCTGGCCTCAGGACGCTCAAGCATGCCAGTCAATATTTGATGAATGTCACTGGAGAAAAGAGAAAATGAAAACACATTCTTTATCTTCAAAAACAGACATTTTAAAAGCACTATTGGCCTATATAGGGAGTGTAACTCAAGATGTTCTATGATTCTATGATTCTAGGTGGGTGTAACATACAGGGAGTGATAAATAAAAACCAAGTCAGATGGGTGTGTTAGTCCAAAACCTTAAACAAACATGTGAGGTTGCTGGAATCCAGTCACCTTTCATATTGCTTCAGCACAGGATCTTTGGGATATCGAAGCCAAGCAGACATACAACAAGGTTTGCTCTACATTAAGAAAATCTAGTGAAGCTTTCCAGTAATTTGCTTCATGTCTCTCAAAAGGTTTTGAAGGAATATCCAGTAATAACAACCCCTACAAACACGAAGTACTTAAAACTTTAATGCTTACATAAAGCACTATGAACTGATTAATTACTTGTTCTTTTATACACTAGACCTGTTCTTCATCTCCTCTACATAGAGAAAGCACTTGTGCACCTCCAACACATTTTAGTCCCTAACAACTAAATGTTGTTAGTTATCATTACCTTTCACCCTTTTTCCTTCTGGTATCTTGGAGGTAAATGTGTCATATACTTCTTTACTGAGGTCTGATGCACAGAGAATATGTATTCATTAGAATCCTACCTGGGGAACATGTGCTCATTCTTTACCAATTTCTGGTTTTAGTTCTAGAGGCCACTTTTTCAGTTCCTGGAGTGTCAGCAGAAATGGTGGCTGTCAATCTGTTTACAGCATTTTAAGCTTGGAAAGCTTAACCACTTCACCAAGACAACAAAGAAGCAGGTCTTTCATTTACCAAATCTCCACAACTCAGCAAATGAATTTCCTGTTCTGATGTCCAAATTAGCAAAGAAATACAACTGAGGAAGCCAATTAATTTTTTGCCTTTTGCCTGATGAAATTGTTAAACAAAATGAAAATTGGTTTCACAAAGAATTAGATTAGCAGGTTGTGTAGAGCATGAGTATTCATAAGCATGTCAAGAGTTTTCTTTTTTCTTTCTTTTATTTTTCTTTTTTGTTTATTTTTCCAAATTTCAATCTTTTGATTGAAGAAAAAAAAAAAAAAAAAAAAAAAAGAAAAGAAAGAAAGAAACAACACCCCCCCCAAAAAAAAAAAAAACAAAAAAAAACAAATAAACAAACAAAAAAAAAACGTACACAGGGCTTACAGGAGGGTATCATCAAGTTTTAATGAGCATTAGCTTTTGTGGAATATCCCTGCACAAGCAGGCTTTGCAAGCCTGAATTTTGAGGACACTGGAATAATAATAATAATAAAAAGATAGGAAGCCTCACCTGGCCTCAGTCTTTGAGCACTCAAAGAACTTGACTTTGAGATAGCCTCTGAAGAAATAGGTTACTAAAAAGAGGTGCTAACAGACATATTTCTGATAAGTAATATGTCTAATCATTAGAAATGTCATTACACTAAGACATTTTATTGGCTCTGGTTCTTAGGAGGTCTAGGGCTTCAGATGGTTTAAGATACATGTGGTAACACCTCCTGACCTCTAGAGATATTACCTCCAAAGATCTGGTGAATGCAATCGTTCTGTAGACATCTATGTACCATTTTGCAGCTTCATCTAGATGATCTTAGAGGTCTTTTCCAAGCTAATTGATTCTGTGATTCTATGATTCACACACTGATTTTGCTCTGACAAATAACCATGAAAGATAAAAGGCAGTGTTGAATGACATCTTCAGAGAAAAATACCATGTTTTTACAACAAATGAGAAAGAAAAGATTTTATTTCTGCCAACCTTCAATCCAGACCCAGTCAATTTATAGTACAAGAAAATTAAATTGAAAAATTAAGTAAGGTTTTGGAAGCTTACCTGAGGAACAATGACAGCCTCCAGATATTTGGTAGAGATGGCCACATTGAACTGTTAAATTAGTTTTCCTCCTTCACACATTTCTGTGACTTCATTAATGTTATTCTAACTCTAAAAGGACACCCCGTAGAATGGATGTTTTCTCCCCCCCAACACACTGCAGTAACGGGGAAATGACTCTAGGAAGATGACTTTACAACAAAATGGATAGAAGATATCCAGAGGTCTCACTCTTTCCATTGCCATCAGAAAAACCTCCAAGGACATGGAATAAAAAGGGAAAATCTAATAAATCTCTGGCCCTTTCCCCTTAAAGTTAATACCTCCAGGAACTTTGAAACGTTTTCCTGTGTAAATTCAGCAACAAGGCTGTTTCTGCTTAGTGGTGAGGTAATCGATTGCTCCACATCCTAGGAGAGGAAATGAATGTAGCCAATACCAAACAGAGTATTTATTTCAGGTGCTTTTTGCTGACTTTAGAGTGCTCTGGCCAGGGAGGAGAAGAGATGACTTAGGTACAACAAGCCACCATCATCTCAGCAGCAGTCAGTGCAACAGAAGAAAAACAATCTCAGGGAATAAAAGGCTAAGGAGGGATGTGCAAATGAACAGAAAACAGGAGGACTCTGTAGTCGTACAAGAGATATATTCAAGTCCAAAGCCCACCGTTAGCAGTGTACCAGGAAGGAGGTTTCTATAGCTGCCACTCCACATGCCTCCCCATTTCTGATCCCTCTCTGCTCTACTCTCTTCAATTACTTGATCTCAGGAAAGGATCTGTCCTCCTCAACTAAATCAGTGAGAGACTTACATATGAAATATGGTCATCCATTCTTGTGTGACATACATGGGTGCAGTTATATACAGGAGTGTGTTAATCAAAAGAGATTTTAAAACCGTCTCTGTCTCACAAGATTTACCACACATTCCAAGAATTTCCTTCTAAAATCATGTCCTCGCTATGTTCTCTGAAGATAGCTGGGCCATATCTATGTTCAAATATTAAGTATATAAGGGTCTTGGGGGTTGAGACCAGCTGCCACAGAGTGGCCTGTGTCTAGACAAATCAGCTCTCATCAAATCACAGAATAGTTGAGGTCAGAAGGAAACTGGAGATCATCTGGTGCAATCCTTCTACTCAAGAAAAGCCACCCAGAGAAGGTTTCTCAGGACCACATCCAGGAAACTTTTGAAGATCTCCAAGGATGAGATTCCACAAACTCTCTGGGAAGCCTGTTCCATTGCTCAGTCAACCATACAATAAAGAAGTGTTTCCTGATAATTAGACAAAACCATTTGTGCTCCAGTTTGCACCCCTTGCCTCTTATCCTGGCACTGGGAACCACTTGAAAGAGTCTGGCACCGTCTGGATGTGCTCCAGTCCCTTTATCATCTTGATGGCCCTACACTGCAGTCTTTCTAGTATGTCCAGGTCTCTCTTGTACTGGGGACCTCAGAACTGGACACAGTTCAGTGTTCGGTTACTAGCTAGTTGCTAACCATTAAAATATACAGGCTTTCTTTACAGAAAGCTCCTTAACTCACTGTATCTGCCTACAACAGACTTGGATTGCTTCAGTCTTACATGAAATGTCCTTCATTAAAGAAATTAAGTTAGTTCAATAGGATGGTGTGACTCAGTTAAGAAAACATAGGTTAAATTCTAGGTATAAGGTATTCAGAGGTATAAGGAAACATAGGTTAAACTCTAGCTATGCTGGTTCAGGGAATAGGCAAAGCTAGATGTTGTTTCAAGCAGTAATAGTATCATGGTTCAGTTGCCTACAGGCTGTGCCAAGTTTGTCTCTCCCCAGGCTATGGAAAGAACAGTTGGTTGTGGTTGGTTGTTGCCACCAACGAAAGCTGTTATTCTGAGCAGTATCTGGCACTCACAGTAGTAATTTTTTTTTATTTTATTTTTTTTCCTTCCTCTCCTCATAAATTGCCCAAAAAGACCAACACAATACAGGGGAAGTTTGGAACCTGGCTATGAACATGATGCATAAAAGCTGAGTTTTGAAAGGAGCTGGGAAATGAAATAACCCAGAAACCTCAACTATCTCATATAAATGGGGTTTTCTGCTGAAGCACACATTAATTACACAACAGATGCTCTGATGATCAGGAGAAGTAGTTAGCAACCAGCCATCTTTCATGTATCCTTCCTGTGGTGTGTGCTTCTGCTCAGGAACTATTGGAAACTGGAAAGCTTTGGTTGAAAGCCTCAGTGAATCCACAAGTTTATTAGCACCTTATACTCTTCAGAAGAAATTGTTCTTCAATTGTTCTTCAATTTTTTAGGCCTTGATCTTTTTGATTTAACTTTTTCTGCTTCCCCACCCAAAACCCACAACTGTGATGAGGTAGAAGCTGGAGGATCAAACATGCACTGCTTTTAGTTCATCACCATCATCTGCCTATCCTTAGTGAGCTCAGTGGCAAAGCACATTGCCACTCCTTATTAAGATAAACCCACAACAAATAAATGCCCAGGTGAATCCCAGAAAGAACAAGGGGTATGATTGCATTTCAGCTGTGTGGCTTGAAATCACAATGGTCCCTCAAGTCACTTCTGAGATGTCTCTAGGATATATACTGGGGGCAGGGAACTCTGTTAGTGGGAAGCTGGACTAGAACCTTGGACAGGGACTCCTGTGCTCTTCCATCTGGGTTGATCCTTCCTCTTTAACTGGCAACACACAGTGAATCAGAAGAAAAGGAAAAGTAAGACTGTTCAGATTACTCACCTTTCAAGGAGATTTACTGCATTGGTATTACATTTTCATGGACCACTAACAAAATTGTTTTCCCTTTATTTTCAACATTTGAAGGAAAAAGAGAGAGAAAGACAGAAAATAAAAAATATACTGGAAAACAAAACAAAACAAAAAGACAAACAGTATTTTTTAATTCTCCTCTCCTCTCCTCTCCTCTCCTCTCCTCTCCTCTCCTCTCCTCTCCTCTCCTCTCCTCTCCTCTCCTCTCCTCTCCTCTCCTCTCCTCTCCTCTCCTCTCCTCTCCTCTCCTCTCCTCTCCTCTCCTCTCCTCTCCTCTCCTCTCCTCTCCTCTCCTCTCCTCTCCTCTCCTCTCCTCTTTCAAATACATTTATTCTAGAAGTAATATATGACTCTACAAATAGTATAGGTCAGCAAGACAAAAAATAATTCAGGTTCAACTCCAAGCTAAGTTTAGTTACATGACTTTGAGATCAGAAACAGTTCACTTTGGCTCACCAGTGAAGTAAGCCAGGTGAGTTTGTATATGCCAGCAATACCCCTATTTCTGCTGGGAAGTAGAAGGAAGAGATGAAAGATTATTACCACTCAAAGGTTTCCTGGAGGTCTGTGTGATCAGAAATATGTTTTACAGCACCATGTGAAGACACTTTTCATGTTCAAAACACTTCAAGACACTTTTAACTGAGAAGAAAAAGACAAATCAGAATCCCAACATAGAAAGTTAGAGGCATGTGGTTATTAATGGAAATTAAAGACATGAGGCTAGTCCAACGTTTTGATGTTTCCAAGTCTAGATCTGAAGCTTAACTTTGTTCAAGCAGATCACTAAATGTTCCCAAGCCAGTCCTCATTTTGAGTGCTTTGACTTTTGCATGCTTACTGGAAAGATCTTGGACCTGCTTTTTCACAGATCACTTGAAAACAGCAGCAGTTTTGGGATCTCTGTACTTTTGGTGAACTTGTCAGACTTAGACAGCCATGGTAAGTGACTATTATAGCTCTTGGCAGCAGAGGGAAAAAGGGAGCCTTAGTCAAAATTGCATAAAGAACACTGAAGTCTTGTCCTTCTCAGTGCTGTAGTAAATCAATATTTTAATTGCATTTTAATAACTGACACCATGAGAAACAAATGAACAACATGCATGCACACACACAAAATAAAATAAAATACTCCACCTTCTTCTTGAAGTTTACAGCACAACCAAAAGCAAGATAATCTCAAAACAGTAAGTAGGAAGCAACATAAGGTGGTCTTCTTTCTTTCTTTCTTTCTTTCTTTCTTTCTTTCTTTCTTTCTTTCTTTCTTTCTTTCTTTCTTTCTTTCTTTCTTTCT
This sequence comes from Aythya ferina, assembly GCF_964211825.1. Taxonomy (NCBI): domain Eukaryota; kingdom Metazoa; phylum Chordata; class Aves; order Anseriformes; family Anatidae; genus Aythya; species Aythya ferina. The sequence goes on from NC_140297.1 coordinate 2,479,563, forward strand.
TTCTTTCTTTCTTTCTTTCTTTTTTTTTTTTTCCTTCAAATGAATCATGTACTGCAAAGATCTACCAAAATCCTTTACAATGCAGAATTTAAGTACTGGTTGTTTCTCATACATTTACTGCTTAATTATTCTTTTGTCCCTTGAAGCAACTGCAACTATGGCTTCAGTTTATCTTTGTGTGAGGGTGACCAAGTCCTGCAGACCAGTTCTGAATCAACAAAACTTTCCAGCTTCTTTTTTCCTCTCCTTTCCTAAAATCAAGCAACAGGTGGGACAGTTTAATTATTCTTGTTGCTTATGTTCTTATGTTTCTTTGGGATACGCAAACTTTGAACTGACATGCTTCTATCACACAATAGGAAAAGGATGTGTGACACATGCAATACATCACAATCGTTCAATGCAACACTGAATGACATGCACAGCCTGCTTCTGAGGGGAGGGATGTGACTCCCATGAGATGGAAGACAATTGCAATTTGTCTGCAGGATGGCCCCTGTGTGCCTCTGAAGGAGATTGTGCAACATGCTCCAGGTGCAAGGAAATGTGATCATGGAATCAGACAAACAATCAACTGCAAATGATGTTTAGAAAAACATATTTCACCTCGCAGTTATGGGTGGCTTATAATACACCAGTCATGAATCTATTTTAGTTTAATTGATGGATGGCCACTTCACATGCAGATCACTTTAATACAGAGACTTGGAGGCCTTAACTACCCTTGAAATTTATATTGCTCTGACTTTTGTGGTCTAGATAAAGTGATTAAAATCCCAAGTTACACCAGTATAAAAAACCTTTGTGTTACTATGGCTATAAGTTTATGATACAGTAAGGTAGAATAACATTAACAATCCAAATAAGGTTTTAATCAGAATCAAACATCAGGCTCCAGAGCAGTCTAATAAGGGGATCACTTGGAACAGAAGTGCCATTTTTCATTGCATAGAAAATACAGGGTTTTCAACCAGTTCAGAAGAAAAAAAAAAAAAAAAACATTTTCAAAACTTTTGTAGGTATGCACACACCTCCTTCCTGAGCTAGAGAAATTGTGCTGACACTCCTCACCCAAGAAAGCAGAGGAGACTGTACTCATTAGTTTTAGACCTATGACAAGTGTCTTAAACTTCACAATTATAATCACAAGGGGGTGAGGCCAGACAACTGCAAGCAGTGATGAGGAACCTGAGGATGTACCTGCAACTCTTTCATGTTCTGAAGCAAAAGAAGTCTATTAAATATATCTATATAAATATATGGTTATATTAATATTGAAACCTAAACTAGAATTTTTACAATGTGCTGATCCAGCCATATAAAAGTAACAGTTTATTTGTTGCTTGATTAGGAGATTCTCATAGCCATGATCTAGTGTATACACTAAAAGCATCTTACTACTGCCCACGAATACTAAGTGAGAGGTGGGATTTGAACCAGCTCCTCAGTCCAGTGGATCTCCAATAAGGTGTTGACAACAGCTCAAAAATCTGCATTTTTTTTTCCAGCCTGACATGCAGATGGTGCTCAGAATCCAGCACTGCCTTTTCAGACATTTCACAGAAAATATGTCTGAGTCATGCTGAAACAGAAAAATTCTCTGTACAGCAATGTCCATCAAAGTTTTCTTTCAATTTTTCATGCAAGGACCTGTTAACATTTCTGAATACAGTTCCACAGACTGTCTCATCTCATGTTGCAACAATGTTTTTCATTTACAACCCCAACAAAATAAGATTTGATGTTGAGAGGCCTGTTACAATTGCAACTTTTCTATATATTTTTTTCTTTTTTTTCATCTGCTCTGCTGTGCACAAGGAATCGTGTAAGTGCATGTGCATAAAATGCATTTGTGTCATATTTTTATTGGGCTTTTTTTTTTTTTTTTCTGTCTGAGTGAACAGGAATCTCTCTCTCTCTCTCTCTCTCTCTCTCTCTTTGTATATATATATATATATATTTAAGATGGAGATTGGGAAACATTCCAAGAAGGAAAAATCCAAGCACAGGAAGTAGGTGGTGTTCACAAGGATTAGGCAAATTTCACAGATTTCCATCTCTTAATTTCCCTAAAGAACTCTCCATCCAGGATCCTTTCCTTTCCCAAAATTGTCTCATCCACTTGGAAATTTGCATATTCCCTAGGAGCAATCACATGTATGGACAGTTCAAAAGACTTTTTGCCTTTCACTGGGTGTGCATACTGTTATCAATACAGGTGGCAAACAGTTGCTCAAAGCAACTGTTTTGATCAGTTGCCAGATCAGGCAAGACAAATTTACAAACCTACAGATAGGTGCCTACGTATGAACTAGGAGCTTGATCTTGATGTACAGGCAACCAGTGCCACTTGAGATACTCCAGAGACTGTTAGATATATCACAGGACCTACTTGGAGGTCCACATAATGCGCCAGCTGAATGTAAGATAATACTCAAAAGGGCATCCAAAATACCACCTGATGACTAATTGTAGGCAACTGAGTTAAGCCCTTCATCATTTTAGTCAATGGAGCACAGAATGACTCAGCTGACCAAATGTAAGAGTTAATTTTATGATAGTAATTTGTCTGAAGCCAAGTCCCTTAAGCTCCCTCTAGAGTCATCAGAGAGAAACAAGCAACTCCAGAAGTCCTACCTCATTTGAGGCATTTGAAATGAATCTTTCACTGGAAACACCTTTCTCTCTGTTGACTATATGAGAGAGTAAGACCATTAGATTACAAGTCAAAAAAATGGTAGAATATCTCAATGCAGGCAAGAAAAGCTCCACCCTTATTTTTTTTAATGTCCTTGCTCCAGAAAAGTTTCTGAACTAAGTGGATGGGTGGTGGAGTCTAAAGGATTAAAATATTTGCATAAATGCAGAAAAAATCCCTTACTGGTTTTCTTTCTCTCTTTTTTTTTTTTTTTTTTTTTTTTTTTGTGAGAGAAAGACCATGCTCATGGGCCTCTGCAGCAGGATTCAGGCAAGGAACAGTCCAAAGCCAGCTTGTCTGCTCCAGGAAGGAGCTACAGAGCTGATTTTTGAAGGCAATGTAGCTTCGTGGTCAGTCAAAGGAAGCACAAAAACTTCCTACGTTGGGCTTCTTTCAGGGGTCTCTCAAATGATGGTAGAGTGTGAATCAGACCAAAAAAATATCCTCACACATCCTGCTCTCTCAGCAGAAGCCAAATCCTTCACACCAAGCCCCACGCCGTTATGGGCAACCTGGAAATACACTGGAGGCTGTCAGCAGCTCGTGAAGGTCAACAATTTCCTACCAGCGCCTGCCAGGAGTTTCTCTTTCATTGAAATTTGGGACTGATGTGCTGAGAGGTTTGTGAGAAGGGCAGGAAAGTGAAAGAAGGGGGAGAAAGGAGTTTCCTCCCCTTCTTCACCAACGTAACAGCCCACCGTACCCCAGACATAGCCTCCTGCCTCCTTGCGTCATTGCCTGAGCACAGATTCACTCTGCCTACCAACTGCATCCGAGCCCCAAGCATCAGCTCTTGGCACCAGTCCTTTGTACTATATCTCTCTCTTTTTTTTTTTTTTTTTTTTTTTTTTTTTTTTTTTTTTCCCTCCTGTATTTTGAAAGCCTGCAGATGAATGTTTTGCTGGCAGGGAGAGAGGGACTCCAAATTGGCATGGTGATCCCCCCCCAGGTTGGTGATACCATCAGTGCACGATGAATCACCCCTTATTATTGTGCTCAGAGCTTTCCTTTCTGAGCTGACAAGCAGGGCCAAGACCTGGGCTTATCCCAGGCTACCAACAAACACTCTCTTATGTTACACTCTCCTGCCAGCTCCATACCCTCTGCTGGCCCTTGTGGGTTTGGGAATCCATGAGATTTTTTGTTTTGCAGGAACTGAAAACTTGACACTATTGCTAAATTGGTCCACGAGTGAGCACACTGCAGGGACACAGTATCCTAGGGAGCAGGCCTAGGCACTGATTTTACCCAAAGCAGAAGAGCAGGGATTGCTCTCCATGTGCTTTCACACAGCTAACTCTCTTATTCTGCTTTCCCTTCTCTTCTCAATCCTACTTGCAGCTAAAAGTACCTCACCCTCCTTAATTATCCACCCTTTTTCTCCAGGGCTCTCTCTCTAGCACATGTATAACACTGTAATTTAGAGCTTTCTGACTGACACTGTCCTCTCTGAGGGCTGAAACCTGAGGTCAACCAAATTCAATGGGAGTTTCCTTTAGGAAAAACAAACTTTTTTTAAAAAAAAAAAAAAAAGTAAAAAAAAAAGTAATAAAAAAAAAGTAAAAAAATTAGCTGGTCTCTATTGAAGTCTCAGTTTCAAAGAATTCAGATTATTTTTACCAGTGTCTGAATTGGCCCTTTACAATAGCCAGTCATGAGTTTGTTTGTGGAGCATTTTTTCATCAGAAAACACTGATCAGGTAAAAGTTAAGTACTGCATGAAAATGTTTTTATTTTGGTGGAGTGCTGTTGGCAGTATATGGGGCTTGTCAGGACATTTCCAGCTTCCATCTCTCTTGCCACCTCACCCATCTGATGCTTCCCTTGGAGCTGGCCTGGTGTTTCAGGGCTACCTTGTGTCTGAAACCTGTTGGGGCAAGCTGCCTACAGAAACAGGCTGTGTGGCTGAACTGAAAAGCTCTTCAAACTGCTAACATTGCTTCTTTTTAGGGGCAACAAAGCTGTGCAACAGAGACCTGAGATCAGTATCTGCTGGGAAACAGCTTTTGTTCTGCAAGAACAAAATTTGGGCCAAGTTTTCGACCCCACCAGGAAGAGGTGGTGTTTTCTCCTTCTTGCCTGCCCAATTTGTCCATCCTCCCATAAATACTGAACTTGATTTTGTAGGGGTTGAAAATGCTTGTACATCTGTAATCACTGGTCCTCACAGGAAGAGCTTCCTGGTGCAAGCTGCTGTTGTATTGATGTTGTCCTTACTGCCAAGCACAGGTTAGTCAAAAGGCAGACGATTGGAAAAACAAAACAAAACAAAACAAAAAAATAAAACAAACAAACAAACAAGCAAGGTTTCATAAAGAGTAAATCATGCCTGACTAACTTGGTGGCCTTCTATGACAGAGTGACAGCATTAGTGGACAGGTGAAGCAACCAATGTCATCTAATTTGACTTGCACAAAGCATTTGATGCAGTCCCACCCAACATCCTTGTCTAAATCAGAGACCTATGGATTTGATGGATCGACTGACTATTCAGCAGCCAAGACTTGGCTGGATGGCCACATCCTAAGAGTTGTGGTCAATGGCTCAATGTCTCGGTGTCCCTTGGGTCCATATTATGACTAGTACTAATATTGATGACATGGACAGTGGGATTAAGAGCACCCTCAGCAAGTTCACAGATGATGTCGTGCTGAATAGTGCAGTTGATATTCAAAAGGAAGGGATGCCATCCAGAGGGACCTGGGCAGGCTTGATGGCCTGTAAGAACCTGTGGTGTAAATGCCTGAAGTAACTAGGAAAATAAAACTAACATTCACATTTTTAGGAAAAGGTACAGCATTGAAGAGGCTTTCAGGGTAGGGCATAACTTCATTATCTGAGCGTTCCCTAGGCTCCCAACCTTAGATGCTATCGCACTGGGGAAACTTGGTGTGCTAGCTCTAAGGAACAGCACGGAGCATAGAGTGGAGTGGAGACACCACGGCTAGGCTCTGTAATCAGATGGGACCTCGATTGTTCTTGTGCACAAAGCTGCACTTTTTGCCACCCTAAGCCAAAGACCTGTCATGTTTTGACAAATGCTGTACCCTAGTGTACTTTTTGCTCATTATAATATCATTATAATACCAAAACACACCTCCATCCCAAAAGCTACCCGCCTCCAAGGTGCGACCACCCCTCACTGAGCATGCGCTCTGAATTTCTCGGTGCCTATTACTTTAAACGGAGACGGGAAAACTTTACACCAATCATAAGTAAGATATGCTTGACTAGAGCCACTCAAGCTCCACCTAAAAGACAGAAAATAATATAAATTGGCCCAAGAGAAAGGGGATGTTAGGGAAGATACCACCGTCAGGGGAGATACCATCCCGAGGACAACATCCTTAGGACCTCCTGACTCTTGGGATCAGTCGACGGGCTGAGCCTCTCTTCCCCCCCCATTGGGACGCCTTTGGGTGAGATCTGAATACTTGCTTATAAACCTCTATAGAGTCTTTGATCCTTTTAACGCGTTTATTTCTAGGCTGCGCACCTGTAACATCTGTAAACACCTATAACACCTATAACATCTATAACATCTGTAACATCTATAACACCTGTAAACACCTACAACATCTATAACATCTGTAACACCTATAACACCTATAACACCTGTGTATTTTATGCATACTAGCTTGCTTTGCAGACAGTCACTATCGCCGGCAATCCAAAAGAACCTGATTATCTGTTGCTGTAATAAACCATACTTGATTGCATTGTGATAACTCTCATTGAGTGCAACGAGGGTGAGGGTGGTTATCCGTGATAGTTCAGTGTTCTGAATCTAACCAGACCCCCAGGTGGTTAATGCATTTTTGGTGAATGTCCGAACGGACCCCCAGGCTGTTAATGCGTTGATGGTGAATGTCTGAACGGACCCCCAGGCTGTTAATGCGTTGATGGTGAATGTCTGACTGGACCCCCAGACGGTTAATGTGTTTTTGGTGAATGTCCGACTGGTTCAGTATCCTGAATCTGACCGGGCCCGTAACGGTTAATCAGCTACACCCCTTAACGCGACAGAATCTCATGGAGTTCAACAAGGCCAAGTGTAAAGTGCTGCACCTGGGTGGGAGCAATCACATAGTACAGATAGGGGAATTAATGGATTGAGAGCAGCCCTGTGGAGAAAGAACTGGGAGGGCTGGTGGATGAAAAACTCAGCATGAACTAGCAACAAGCACTTGCAGCCCAGAAAGCCACTCATATCCTGGGCTGCATCAAAAGCAGCGTGGCCAGAAGGTGGAGGGAGATGATTCTCACCTTCTACTCTGCTCTTGTGAGACTCACCTGGAGTTCTCCATCCAGATCTGGGGTCCCCAGCACAAGAAAGACTTGGACTTAATAGAACAAGTCCATGGGAGAGACACAAGGATGCTCAGAGGGCTGGAGCACCTCTCCTATGAAGACAGGCTGAGAGAGCTGGGGTTGTTCAGCCTACAGAAGAGAAGGATCCAGACCTTATAGCAGCTTTCCAGTACCTAAAGGGGCCTACAAGAAAGATGGGGAGAAACTCTTTACCATGGTGTATAGTGATAAGAAAAAGGGTAGTAACTTTAAACTAAAAGATAGTAGATTTAGATCAGATATTAGGAAGAAATTATTCACAATGAGAGTGGTGAGGCACTGGAACAGGTTTCCCGGAGAAACTGTGGATGCCCCAGCCTTGGAAGTGTTCAAGGCAAGGTTGGATGGGGCTTTGGGCAACTTGATTTAGTGGCAGATGTCCCTGCCCATGGCAGGGGCATTGGAAGTGGGTTATCTTTAAGGTCCCTTCTAATCCAAACCATTTTATGATTCTATGATTTTTTTCCTCCTTTGCTAAAAGCATCTTTCTTGGATTCTACAAAATTCTTATACTGTTAGGGCTTTAAGATATAATCTTTTCCCACTGTCCTCATGTGTTAGGAAATGATGAATAATGTTCAGTGAAAACTGTGTTGAACACAGGGTTTGTGCTTTGATTCAGATGTAGGAATGAAAAGAGGCTAGGTACTGTTTATGCTCTTGACACATATTTCTGAGATTCAGCAAGTAACTGCCATGGATATGCTTCAGCAGTATAAGAAAGACTGTTCTTTCAGTATGAACTAGAGGAATGAGAAGACAGGTGATGAAACTAAGAAGGAATTTTCTGGTTTGAGGTTTCTGTTTGTTTGTTTCATCCATAAGTGTCCTACGCTTATCATCACTGGAGCATGATATCAAATCTGCAGAACATTTTCTGTTTTCTATAACAAGTCACTCTTTCTTACATATGCCTAATATTTCATACAGCTGGAATCACTATTTTATTATTTTTTATCAAATTAAATTGATTTGATATCTTAATAAAAGAGGAAAATGTCCTGTGACTTTCAGAGGAGGAATAATGTCCAGGTTATATGAAAACTTCTGGAGTGCCTTCATTTCCAGATATTTCCAGCCCCTTAAGTTTGTGCAGGCCTTGGGAGGCTTTTCCATTTTGACTTAAACCTCTCAATTTATGCAACACTTACTGTAGTTGAAAAGCATACCTGGACAAATGAAGATAGCATATGGTATATAATGTTAGTCAAGTCTCAGAAATGTAAAATACCATCAGCTGGAGATACCAGGACATTCAGGGAGTCACCCATCCTACATCCTGTTCCAAAGAAGAGTCAGCTGAAGATTTTAATTTACTTAGGCCTTTTTATGTTGGTCTTCTGCAGAAGCATGAATTTCAGTGTGTTTTTCTTTATTCACTAGAAGAGACAGACTTCTTCCCTCCTGCAATATAATTCCTATGAAAATCTGTCTTTTGCTCCAGTTGTTGAGACACGCACTGAATGCTGGAGCCATGCCGTTCCTCCACATTATCTGTCTTCGTTTTGACTGCTAATCCATCACAGACACGGTGACTACTCTCATGACCTCCCACACAGAAGACAAGCAAGCAGTACTCCCATCTGTCAACTGTAGTCACAAGGTGGCAGGTCTCTGTGCTTGTGCATCTGTGTGAGTCTATACATGTATGGAATATGTGTGAGCATCTGATACTTTGGTAAGAGTCCGAAGTGTTTTACACTATGTTTTAGGTGATTTATTGCACTTTAGCACATTCATAAAATGCATCGTGTTAAGCATATGCATAAAAATAATATATAGGTTACCACAAAATTTTTATGACTTTAACCAGATCCGTCTTGGAATGTCGTCTTGAATGTTTCACTCCTGCAGGTGAAAAAACATATTATTTCAACTGAGTTTAGAGTAAGTTGTTTAGTCAAGACAACAATATTGTGGAGAGAGCCGTTACCTTGGTAGCACTTTGCCAATTTAAGTACTAATGAGAGGGGTTGATTTCTGTCCTGCATCCAACATAAGGTGTCTATGACTACTGTGTCTCCAGTCTGCATTCCTCAGCTGTCCCATTCTCCTACTGTTTGCAGACAATACAGAGTCAAGAATTATATAAATATCCTGCATAGTTACAGTATCCCTTGAAGGTAGGAGAGATTTCTTGTAAGGAATGTTCCATTGGTGAGAGACTGGTAAATGGTCAGAAAACTACACATGAGACAAGAGAAAGATTGGATGTCTGATAATAAACTAGACTTCAGAAGGCATTTATCTTTGGTTCTGCCACTTATTCACCATTGTAGCCTTGGACGTAGGTTTTATTCAACTAAATTTAGACATCAGCTAATGTGGTTAGTCATGGCCAGCTCCTGTTACAGAGAGTTGAGAAAAGTAAGTAATTCCAGAGGAGGTGCAACCATACTTGTAGACACTCAAGAGTAAGACAGGCCAATGTTTAGAAGAAAGACTATGCAGCTGCCTCTAGACTATGCATTTGAGATGGGAACCAGCTCACTGAATCTTATATCTGCAGTATTGATAACCGCATCCAAGCCAATCACTCCAGGGTCCATTTATCATCAGTGAAGTGAAATACACGCTTTGCAGGAGCAAACCATCTGACCTGTTTCATTCAGTTATCTTAGAAGAAAATGAATGGCATCCTCAATTCTATTTTTTATATTGGCTGTGTCTCCAAAGACCATAAAATAGTCTAGGATCCAGACAGTCTACATTTTTGCTTAAGATAGGTAAAAAAGCGAGATGAAACTAATCCTTGGCTTTTTCTTTTTAACTCCTTGTCTGCAAATATCTGAAATATTGTTTTAATTATAAAATTAACAATAGAATTTACTCTTACTCCCGCCTTAGTAAATATATCTTAAATTCTATGATGGTTGAATTACTCTGTTTTTAAGCCAGTGTGAACAAATAATGGTAGTTACAATGATAACTGAAGAGATGACGGGTTTTTGTTTGTATGTTTGTTTGTTTGTTTCCTATTACCATTATTGTGGTAGTAGTATCTTGGAAAAGAGAAGAATGAGGGGAGATCTCATCAATACATAAAAGTATTTGAAGGGAGAGTGTCAAGAGGATGGAGCCAGTCTCTTTTCAGTTGTGCCCAGCAACAGGACGAGAGGCAACAGGCACAAACTGAAGCACAGGATGTTTCAGCTCAATATGAGGGGGGCACTTCTTTACTGTGAGGGTGACAGAGCACTAGAACAGGTTGCCCAGAGAGGTTGTGAAGTCTTCTTCTCTGGAGATAATCAAAACCTGCCTGGATGCCATCCTGCACAATGTGCTCTAGGTGATGCTACTTGACCAAGGGGTTGGACTAGATTATCTTCAAAGATCCCTTCCAACCTCAACCATTCTGTGATTCTGTAGTATGAGGGCATCACAATTGTTGATCACAATCCCATATTTATTTGCTTAGTAGAAAACAATAAAAAGGCACTGGTCTGAAGAGGTCATGGATATTCATGTAATGTGTTTCTCTCTAGCAACTGTATTGATACTTGTTCTGTGCTCCCTCTGAGGGAGCAAGGCCATGGTAGAAGATATAAAAGAAGGAGGAAGACCTCAAATTATGATTAAATAACTCCACTGAACATCATTTCATCACATATTGAAGAGTGGTGAAGAACTAGCACTCTGCTTAGCTGTTTATGGGCACACTATGACAATATTAGTATAATACTTTATAATAACCAAACAACAGTTTTAGCAAAGTTCTAAAATAGCAGAAATTAGACAATAGATATCTTAGATATTATATCTAAGATAATAGATCCTGCTTCACTGCTAGACTATTTCCAGTATTATAATTTTCATGATATCTGCTGTCTCAAAGTGCATACATCACTGAAATTGTTTCACTTTTTAAATGGTGAGTGGCAAAGCAAAGCCAAGCCAGTGGCTCATGGAAAAGTGAGATCCATCAAGTAACACCAAATATCTGTTTCCTCTTTCAGAAGAGGACTTTTAGAGACTACTCTCCAGTAGGTAAACAACTCCACTTAACATGGAGGAGTGTTATTCATGCCTAAAGATAGGAATGAGAACAATCCTTGTCATTGCTTCTAATATTGTTGTTTGGCAGGGACATAAGGAAGGCTTTGTCAGGAAAATGTTATGCATATAGCACCAAGCTACCAAGCTGAAACAAAGTGGGGAGAAAGGATGAGGACATCTCACTCTGGATGTTCTAATTTGCAAGAACACCTTCCTTTCTATCAAATGATAAGCTCAACAGGGAAACTATTTTCCATTAATACATTTAGTGGCCTGGTTTTCCAGTCATACCCAAGATAATTAGCATTTTTCTCATTAAACCTTTATCTCAATCCTGTCCTCATGTGGTCTTAGATCTCACTGGGCCAAAATCAAAATGTTTTATAAGCCCAGATATCCTGCAGCTGGAATGGAGGAGCATTGTTTTCAGATGTGGACAAGTAAAGGAGCTGGAATGATGCAGCTAGAATGGAGGAACATTTTATTTTTATTTTTATTTTTTATTTTTTATTTATTTATTTATTTATTTATTTATTTTGAGACACATTAAGTGAGGACACTGGCTTTGATTTTTTTTTTTTTTCCTTTTAATTGTTTACAGTAAGAGTGGGGATGATGAAGATGACATCACTTTGCCTTCCAATGTTGCATTCTCAGACACTCAGACCTCTTGTATGCCAAGGAAGATAAAGCAATGTAGTTAACTGTGGTGGCAAGGCAGGAGAGAGAAAATATCCTTTCCGAAGTCATGATCCGTAGCTGCTCCTTACCCCAGGGTTGATTAACTCTAATATAGACCTCACCAGTGGACTTCTACATTTACTGAAATGATTCTTGTCTCCATAAATCCATCTCATATATCTTGTCTGACCGTATACTTTTATCTTGGAGTCAAAGGTGAGAAAATGAATCCTCCTGAAGATGGTTTGTTCCATCCAATTTAAGGAGGCACTGTTTCCTCATATATATGTACATACATGTCTGTCTCCTCTCATTAAACATGGTAGGGGCTCATAGAACTAGGCTAATTTGTAGATATTTAAGAGCAGGACAAATTTATCTTTCCTATAGGTTTGACTTCTTCAGGCTGTGTTTTAACATTCTGGAAGCTAATTTTTTATTTTTTATTTTTTTTAAGAGATTAATTGCCTATGTAATGAGTAACATCTTGAAGCTTGAACTTCAAGTAAAATATCAAAGATTGTGAAGATTGGCACAAATACTTTATCAACCTATTACATCATCTCCTCCATACGTAAGTGTAGATGTCTTATATTTCACTAGGTTTTTGATGAGCAAAGCTGTGCAAGGTGTTTTATTGATTCATTGCTGGGTCTAGGTTATTTCATAGATTTACTGTTTTGGTGAGGAGGAGAATTTTGTGGATATGGAAGAGAACTCTCATACAAGAACATACTTATTTGGCACACTATGTAAGCCAGGGCTGAGACTATATTTGTGCCTGTGATTCATAGTTGATATTATTTTTTTTTTTCTCAGCTTATCCCATGCTAGGCTTCAATACTTGTGGTACATATCAATCATGATTTTCTTGTTTAAGATTCAAATAATTTATGTCTTTTTATATTAATGTATTATATATATATATATGTAAAAGATAATCTTTTAAATTATTTGCAGGGATTCCGAATTCCTCAGTGCTAAATTAAAATAAAGAGATTGCAAGTATTCAAACCTGGAAATGCACCTCTGTGGTATGCAGGATGCTGGAGAGGACAATATTGCATCTGAAGGAGTCAGCTCTAGAAATCCAAGTCTAAAGAATGAGTTGTGTTCTGCAGACACTTCAGTTTTGATTTTAGCCTTGAGTTGATCCAGAGACAAAATACATCAAATCTATTAGATGTTTTGTGATGAGTCTGATGAAATAGACTCTGTCCTTAGATTCTCATGATCAGATATCTATATCAATATATATATATAGTTTTATATCTATATGGAAAACATATACATATATATATATATACAGTCAATACAATATATTATAAGGTCTCTCTATTTATATAAACTACTTACAAAAGGCAGAAAATGTTAGGCTTACTATGAGATTATAATGGAATATCAAGAATACACAATGCCAAAGCACCCCAAGTGCCTTCTATGACAGCCTCAAGGAAGCAGTAGATTTTATACACCTGATTTCAATAAGGGTTTTACTACTGCTGTTGTCATAAGAAATCTGGGGAATTGTGAACAGGATAGGCTAAACAAAGAGAACAACAAAGCCATCCATCTTTCATTGTGGAATTGGAATTATCAGACTGACTTTTAGGCAGGTTATGAAACCTGACTCTTACCTAGTGTTTATCTGCTTATGGCACTGATCTCCACTGTATGGCACTAAGGCATAGGGAGATCTGACAGTTACAGAGATGACCCTTTAAGCCCTGACTCCTCTATGAATCTCAGACTAGTACATAAGAAGGTCAGTAAGCCCTTTCCTCACATCGCTCCAACTTCATCACCTAGGAAAATCTAGTGATCTTTAAGTTCAGAAATAATAATAGTAATAATAATGATAATCATCATCATCATCATCATCATCCACTGATTTTGAGGATGCGCTGGCCTAAGCCTGAGGTCACTGCAGCAAAAATATTTCTGTCTCTTTCAGTCTCCTCTTCCATGTGTCATTGTTTGGACAAGGCTTGCATTTCTCCTGTTTTGGCTGCACAGGACTACAGACAGGCAATGACTTAGTGGCATCCTGTGATCACCTATCTGATGACTGTTCATCTGGAATGTCTTATCTAATTCACCTCATCTTCAGTGGGGGAAAATAAACAAAAACTCTTCCTCAGGATTAGACCTTCTGACCAATGCAGAGGTTGAGTAAGGCAATTGGACCTGATTATTAGGAAACAGCAGCCAAATTTGATAGTCAAGAGAAGCAAAGATGAGAAACAGGAGAAGCCAAGGAATGATTCAGTCCCAAGTGTAAGATGAGAGTGGGAAGCCACAGTGCCTACACTATGTGAATAAACAGGGTAAGGAGTCCAAAAGGCAAAAATAAAGTCAGGTGGGCAGGTAAGAGGGGGAAAAAAAATGTGTCAGAGCTAAAACAGGATGGTGAGAACAAGCCATGGAAATGTGGCCATAGCCAAGTGGCACTGTGAGCAGCCAAAAGCAACTGATGTGACTTCTTCTTATCCCAGATGGATGGAGAAACCTTGACTTGGGTTTCCAGCCCTGTCGTGAGTCTCCTGGGGAATGGACCATGGTCAGTCCTAACTGAAGTGGATAAGCAAAGATAAGGGTAATGTTCATTCATTTATTGTAGGAAAAAAGGTCAGGTGGGACTTGAAATATTCCCTTTATTACTAACTGGTAGGCAAGTCCATGAAGGTGCTTAGGCCCAGGTTGTCAAAGATAAGAAAGTGCCTCACTCCCTTTGAAAAGCAAGTAGTACATGAGATCTTGAGGGCTCAGCTGTACAAAAATAAGCCTCCCATGCTGATTTTCACTAAACACATCAAACAGCAAACAGCATTGCACAGCAGTAGCACCCAGGATTGACACAATAAAGTGTTTTGAGATGTTGGGCATCCTGTACTGCTGAGGCCAAAAGGATAAGAGCAGAAAAACTCATGTTTTTGTGATGTTAACATGTTCCAGCACCTCTCCTGTGTTATCACTTGTCCTGTGAGAGCAGAAATCCTAAACCGTACTCCAGAGGGAAGGGGATGGATTGCGCTATTTTCTTTCACAGCACTAATAAAACAGAACCCTACACATTGATGAATGTATAAAAAATTACATCTTCCAAAGGCTTTAGGAGTTCATCTGAATCTCCACCTTGCAGTATATGATGCATCTATGACCCTTTTCCTCCTGACCTTCTGCACTAGGCGCGTGCTCTGCAATGTATACCCAGGGCTGTGTTGTTACAGGACCTCATTCATCAGCCCCAGCTTGTGGCCCTGATGTGAAATCCAATGACTGGCAGTATCTGCTGCAGGAAATTTTGAAATATGCAGTGCCAGTTGTGTTCCTGTGCCATAGTGGGGAATTGTGCTAACTTTTCTTCCAAAGCTGTCTGTTCCTGGCTCTTCCCACTCCATGCTGAGCCCTGTGACCTTCTGTCTGGCACACAGCTGGATGCTCCAGATAAATGTGTATGATCCTGTACAATGTAGCTTTCCCACATCAAAAGTTCTGGATGGATGAGCTTGGTCTTTGAGCTTTCACAACAGACACCCCCTTTTAATTTATTTTTTTTCACAGCATCTAACATAACGGGAGTTTGCCACCTACAAAGGCAATCGATGAGTATTTGTACAGTGATAGTAACAAGCCATTAACTTCTTTTCCTTGACTTAGCTCCAGGAGAAGCTGTAACAAGCTGTTCTTTGCTCCTTCTTGAAACAAGGGGAAAAATCATCACTTTCTCCTTCTTTGAATATATGTATATTTTATATTTTGCAGTGCTGCCTTCCAAGTACCGCTAGCTCTTGGCGGCTGAGGGAAAACATGGTGCTGCCAGAAATTTTGCTCTTATGTCTAGTTTCCATGTTTTTTCAGAGAAGATCATGCCAAGCCCTCACCGCTATTGTCTTTTCAACAGGAGGGATGTGCCAATGCTTTTGCAGCCTTTCAAGGCTGCTTTATAGAGGGATGTATCATGACGTTGCATCCTGTGCCCTTCCTTGTTATTTTCCGAAACTCCGTTTTGCCAGGACCATTTGCTGGAATTTCCAGACAAGTTATCCAATGGTCAGTTCTCCGTGAGCCATTCAGGACTGTTCTACTACTATATATATATTTTTTTTTTCTCAGAGAAATAAAACAAACAAACAGTGTCTACTATTTCTTCTTTGTGAATGCTAAGGAAAGAAAAAGGAAAAAAATGATAAAAGATTTTTGAACTGGATTGTTTTAAGTAATATCTGTATAGAATTAGAGAAATAATAACTTTTTATCTCTCTTAATATCCCCAGACACAGAAGTTGTCATTAATGGCTATGACATCCATGCTGTGAAACTCGATGAATTAGATGCGAAAAATTTAACAGTAGGGATCCTAAAATGGGCTGCCCCGTGTTCTTGTATGATTAACGTTTAAATGGACAGAGATGAAGATCCAGCAACACTGAGGAAGAGTCCTTTTAGGGTATTCAGGTGTACTGAGGAATAGTGTTTGTTTCCTAGGTGGTAAGAAAAAGGTCAGCAAGTGTCTTTGCATCACCTTAGGTCTTCTCTGGAGAAGACTCTGTGCAGGTACATGTGGAAGCACCAACCCAGCTTTGTGTAAGAATTGTTCAGGGCACCCTGAAGCAAAGACAGCAGCTTAGGAAAAGCCAAGCAAGAGTTGCTGATTCTCTAGCCATGACTACAGCTGAACGAGGTTTGGCCAATATGTGCATGCTGTGGAAAAGAAAATATGTCTGCGACAGTACTTGCTAACTGGTGATTCAGGCTGTGGTCTATAATTTTAATGCCAGGACCTGGAAAACAGAGAAGAAGCTCCTTCTGTTCACTCAGGCCAGTGAACAGAATTGTAACGTGGCTTCACATGGCTCTCTATTGCCCAGGTGGGTTTGTATACAGGAGGTGTGCTGGGTCTGGCTGGAATGGAGGTAAATTTCGCTGCAGCAGCCCATACAGTGCTGTGCTCTGCACTTGCAGCTAGAACAGCACTGGTATCACACCAGTGTTGTGTCTATTGCTGAGCAGGACTGGCACAGCATCAGGACTGCTCCAAAACCCCCAGAGCCAGCAGACTGAGGGTATACAAGAGGTGGGGAGTGGACATCTCAAGGGGCAGCTGATCCAAACCAACCAAAGGGAGATTCCATGCCATATGGGGTCACACTCAGCAATAAAAGGTAGAAAGGGGAAGGGGGATCTCATTATGAAGTCGTTTGTCCTCCCAGACAACCACTAAGAGTATTGAGGCCCTGCTTCCCAGAAAGTGGCCAAACACTTTTTTCTTTTCTTTTCTTTTCTTTTCTTTTCTTTTCTTTTCTTTTCTTTTCTTTTCTTTTCTTTTCTTTTCTTTTCTTTTCTTTTCTTTTCTTTTCTTTTCTTTTCTTTTCTTTTCTTTTCTTTTCTTTTCTTTTCTTTTCTTTTCTTTTCTTTTCTTTTCTTTTCTTTTCTTTTCTTTTCTTTTCTCTTTACGTAAATTATCTCAACCAGTAAGGATTTTTTATTATTATTTTTAATTTTATTTTCCAGCATACTTTCTTCTCCCCCTCTTCTTCTTCCAAGAGGGAGTGAGACAACGGTTGTGGTAGTGTTTAGCTGCCCAGCTGGGTAAAACCACCACAGGAGAGAAGGAAGAAAGAGGCATGAATAAAGGATGTTGCCCCCATCAAATCCCATACTGCAAGAGACACTTTCTATCTTGACTGAAGTCCTTGGATAGGCTCCGGCCTGACACTTCTGCTCAGTAGTCTGTCTCCTTTTACTCTCCCCTCCAAAATCTGATCCTGCCCGTTTGCTGCCCGCTTCATGCTTCAAGATAAACATAATTTGAACACATAACTCCCAAATTAGCTGTATCCCAAAGCAATGAAGTTACAGGAAATCAATTGTCAGCCTATGCCACTCCTCGTGTCGTGTTTTACTGGTGTTCTTACTATGTCCTGTAAATGAAGTATATTTGAAATATCATGTGGTAAAGAATGATGCTCAGCAGAGTAAGTGCCTAATTCTAGCCCCTGGAGTTTGTTGGTTCAGCTTCTGCTGAGTTAGCTGAGTAAGCAGGTATTGCATTAACATGAAGAGATGCAGCAAAATGACTTTGTATTTATCTAATGTTGAAGTCCTTTCCTCCTTACATGACCTGAGGTTGAAATGCCATGAAAGGGAGACCAGAAACTTGAGAACCCTCCTCTATAGTCTGTCACCTAACATCCGAAGATGTTTCTGCACCTAATTACTGAAGATATCTATGAATGAGAAAGAAGTGTGAACTGCTGGTTATGGTTTTATACTCTTCCTGTTCTTTCCAGCTGCATGGATTCTGTCACACAGAGCATATGAACTGCTAGGGTTCAGGTGTGAACAGGAGATATGGCTTCAGTTGCTTTAACTCCCAAGATTGCTTATTCAGTTTCAATCGTGTCAGCTTTGATGAACAGGCAGTGCTGTGAAGCTTTGTGGCTTTGCTGCCACTCCATTTCAGACATTTCAGAATGAAGCAGGTGTGACCTGAAATTTCAGGACTGCCCTTGAAACAGGAATCCCAGTTTCTACCTTGTTATGCAACCCCCTCTTTCATCAGCACCCATCCATTCTTCTTCACCTACTTTGCACCTATTTTGCAAGTTCTTCTGGGATACCAGTTGTTCTCTTATAGAGCAGAAAGACTAGAAAACTCAGTGGTCTGGAGGTACAGCAGGATCAAGAGAGGAAATTACAGAGAGGAGAAGGAAAGTAATGTGACGTGAAAGACAGAGGAGTGGAAAACTGAAATATTTAGGTGGAACTGGATAGTAAAGGAGATAACAGCAATGACGATATGAGAAATTAGTTTTTTTTTGTTGTTGTTTTGTTTTGTTTTTTTTTTCCTAATTTCGCCTGTGTGTTGGAGCATTTTCTCTGTTGAAAAATTTGGTAGCTTTTCAAGCTCTCCACTTTATAACCACACTAAGATCAGACTGGAAATTTCTTCCAGTGAAATGTGATTCTAGTTACATCAAAGACTGAGCAGGCAATAATACTAATATGTTGGGAATTGGCACAAAGGGTGTGGACATGAGTCCATGGAACAGTTGTTCGATCTGAGCTTGTTCTAAGCAACCAGGAGTAGGCCTCAGCAAATCCCATGGCTTGCTGTAGCTGAGCAAACCAAGCTACCAGGGTAACTATGAGAAGTTCCCATGACAGTGTTCCCACGTCGCCCAATCGAGAAACTCAGAAAAATATTGTTACCAGCAGCTGGCTTCAAGGACAAGGTCTACGTGACTGTTAATCACAAGGGGGTTGTTTTCTTGCAGGTGGGGTTGTTTTCTTGTAGTTGTTTGTCTGAGTGCTTTTGACCAATAATCTTGTGTGAAACACTGTCCTCCCCTGGTAAGTTCACTATAAAAGTCAGGCTATTCGGGCAATAAAATGGAGCATGATCTGACTCTACTGGTGTCTGTCATGCTTTCAGCCGTGCTTCCTGCAACATTAATATAACTCACTCGTATATAGCTATACACGTGTATATGTGAATGTATTTATATTTGTAATGTGTATAGGTAGTGTTTATAGGTACGTTACATACATGTAATACATATTTCTGTTATATGCAAATTTGAAATACTATCACACATACATTTATAATTTCATATAGTGAAGAAATGTTAGCAAAATGCTGTGATATTTGGGACGGTTGCTGCCAGGGCTGACAGACTTGTTTATTGTGTTGGAATTCCCCCTGGTTTGACACTCTGAGGCTAATGTTACGTTCCAGTGAACAGCTGCTGACACTGTTACGTGGCCTTGCAGATGCAAATTGTCCCTTTGCTCCCTAAGCAGGAGCAAAGCGCACCTTGCCCAGTCCTGTAGTAGCTGAGGAGAGAACTCCCAGCAATATTTAGCAGCAGCTAGTGTGTTCATGATGTAGAGAGAGAAGGTGTGGAGGGGCAATTGCAGGGTTTGGGGAAGCTTTAGAAGGAAAAAAATGAAAATGCTCTGTTTGCAGGCTGGTGTTGCTGACTTTTCTGGTAGAGAGCCCTGTAAGAGACACTTGGGATAGGAGAAAAGGGACATCTGACACCCTTGGTGTCCTCCTGTGGTCAGTTCATCCTGGTTGGGAGTGGGTGGTGGAATCAGGCTCTCTCTTTTCAAGAACCAAGCTGGGTGAGGGGCACTCAGAAGGCTACAGTTAGGTGATGTGAACCCTGACCTTGGTCTCACAGCCCCACAGTCCCCGTCCCATGGGGTGAGGATGGGGACCTGCCCTTCCCTGGTTGTGCTGTTGGACCTGGCTCTGTCCCAGCAGTAACCACTAGCACCAGAAGTGATTACCAGAGGAGTTTTACTGCTCTGCAGTCAGTTTGCCTTAACAACAGCATCTCTCTCCAATTTTTCTTCGAGGGCTTCAGCGTTCCTGAGCTTAAGAAACCAGGCTAATGCCTACAAGAGGGCAGTAGGCACAGTCCTATCCATTTTACTCCCTGGTAAGCTGAGCGAGGGGGGGAAAGGCCTCAGATGAACCCTGCTGACCTCAGATGAACCACAGCAGCCTTCCTCCACTTGCCATGTGCTCCGTGTGTTTATTTGCAGACTCCCAGGGGACCCGTCTTGCTGCATCCCTCTTGCTTCCCTC
Source organism: Aythya ferina (assembly GCF_964211825.1). Taxonomy (NCBI): domain Eukaryota; kingdom Metazoa; phylum Chordata; class Aves; order Anseriformes; family Anatidae; genus Aythya; species Aythya ferina. The sequence continues at coordinate 2,499,887 of NC_140297.1, forward strand.
CAGCTTGCCTTGAAATCCTCTGCATCGACAGCTTTGCTTTGGCAGCAGAGGGCACTGCCCCCTTCTTAATTTTTTTGCGTGCTCATCCCCTCCCTATTGCTCCTCCAAGGGCTGCAATTATGCTCTCGGTAAGTGGTGCTGTCTGTCTGCAAGCTCCTGAGAGTTTGATTTGTCTTGGCTCCCAGCTCTGACATGCCTGGGAAGGGCAAGGAAAGGAAATGGGTGGGAGCTCCCATCTAACCACGAACTTGTCCTCCCCCCTTTTCTTTTTTCACCCTATCCCCTTCCCTCCCCCATACTAACCAAAGGAAGGATCGTTCTGCATCGCTTAGAAAGAGTTGCTCTGAAAGTTTGGTTTGGATTTTATTTTTTTTCTTTCTTCTCTTTCAAACGAAATATGCTGTGAGTCTCTCCTGTTTCCATTCCCTTACAACAAAGCAGGGCTGTTATTACAAAAGGCAGAGCATGTGTGTGTGCGTGCCTGCAACGTGTGTTTGTTTGCTCACATGTGGTTGTGTGTGGGCGTGTAGTAAGTAGTGGTATGCACTTGTGACCAGGACCTACACTTCCAAGTATCCATGCATATTTATTTGATGTTCCTGCAGGTTTCACTGTAGTGTTGTCTTTTATGTTTTAAAAATGAGTATCTCTCACTGTCTTTCTCCAGATTTTATGTTATTTTATCTTTTTATTTTATTTTATTTTATTTTATTTTATTTTATTTTATTTTATTTTATTTTATTTTATTCATTTCATTTCATTTCATTTCATTTCATTTCATTTCATTTCATTACTTTAGTTTTTAACTAAGCAAGTGCTGAGTCCTCCCAAGATTGCCAAACAGACCCTTGGGGTCTGACAAATGGAGAGGAAGATTCAGACATGAGTTTGCTCTTCGCTTCTCTGCACGTCTGGATCTTCCCTTTGCATTGCACTGTGATACAGCCCCTCTCCCATTTTGCTCTGGCAAGAAAAGCAGATGATTTTTTAATCTGCTTTGTATCTGTTGAGGTATAATATCTGGCATTGTTTGGTGACCAAGAAAGATGATGGCACAACTGTGCCCTGAGTATTACCCACAGCCTCCATGTGATGCCGTGGATCAGAGCTGTACCTAAGCTCATGCAGCAGCAGTTTCACACTGAAACAGATGACAAATGAGAGGTGTAACAGAGGTGTGAGGAATTTGCAGCTATTGCACGCTCCTAAAATAAGATCTTCAGGGTCCTGTGCCATCCACAGCAGCACTGTGCCAGAGGAGGCAACCCACTAGACATAGGTACTCCCTGACCTTGCCACTATCCATACCCCATCCTTGCCCTCTGAATAGAGTCAAGGGTGCCCAGAGGTGGAGTGGGAGAAGTAAAGAGGGTCCTAACCTCAGTTTTACTATGGGCTTTAGGGCTAATGAGAAGCACTGGATGTAGTCCCTGATTTCCCTCCCCCCCCCCCCCAAAACAAGTAGTATGTGCTGCTGAGAGGCATGTCCTCCTTTTGTGACCACCTATGTTAAAGGCCATCACTTGCTAGCTGCTAGCTTTGCCCTGGTGATCAGAAGACCAGCATCATGTTCAGAGCAAAGGGGCTCAACACCACACCTCTGCCTTTCATGGTTTCCTTTGCTCTCCTAGTTCATGGGGTCCTTCTCTGGGGCATCACAATGAAGAGCTGGAACTCCAACAATGAAGTCTGCCTACAGCGGAAAAGTGACTTGTACCAGTCAGCCATGTGGTCTGAGTAGGTGATAATGGTCTTAGCTGGCTCTGGGCTACAGCATCATCTAGAGGTAAATGCTTAGAGGCCTACTTGAAAAGGAAAACACTTGACAACCTCATCTTGTATTTAAACCTCCGTACAGCCATGTTTTCTTTTAACCTAGCTCTGTGTGAGCGTTTGACAGCCGGTGCTACCATCTGACCTGCTGTCCTCTTTGCTTTGAAGGAACCTCAGCAGACAAACAGAGCTGAGAGGCAGCTAAGCTTTGATTTTTGTTCTGCCAAAGGTTGGTATCCTCAGCTTATAAAGGGCAAAAGATAGGGTGGGAAGGGTGGTCTCTGTACTTGCAAACAGAAATAACACAAATGGGAAGGAAGAAACATATGCAAAATAATTTCCCCTGGTTTGGAAAAGGAAGCATGGAAAACTAACAACCTCAAAGCACAGGCTGTGGCTTTTGGGAGAAAGAATGTGAGCAGTCACTTTCTCATCCTGTTTCTGTCATTACAAGACTTGTGTGAATGGGCTGATGTTGAATCCCAGTTAGCCATAAAATAACAACAACAAGCCTGCCCAGTGGCTTCAATTTGCCAATTGTAAGCTTTCTGCACCTACAACAGGACTCAGAAAGACGGAAGTCTGCAAAACATCCCATCTAGGAGTGCAGAATCCTTGAAAAACGTAATCTCACCCATGGGGACAATCTGATTAAATGCGTGTTACTTATTGTTCCAACACCATGGCAATGTCTCCAGCAGGAATACAAATCACTTAGTGCAGTGAGATAGAGCCAGCTGAGCAGGTACCAGGAATGTGGGAGTTGTTTATTAGTCACTCAGGAGAAACTGCTATTGCTTTTCTGTTTATTTATTCACTTTTATTTGTACCCTCTTCCCCCAATTTGTTATAATGAAACTAATAAGATAGAGGCTGATCCAGTGAACTCTGAGCATGTCACAGCATTTTCGTTGGCCTCATGAACCAGGTGGAAACACTGTGCTGGGTCCTGAACAAATCTCAGTGGGTACAAATCAACACAGCTCTGCTGAAGTCAGTGAGGGTTCTCATCTATCACTTGTTTTATTAATACTGCCCCATCTGCAGGTCCAGACTCTCCAAGAGCACATCTTCTATTTCATTGCTTCTAATTGAAGGCAATGTGTGAGTGCTGATTTGTCCAGACTGAGGATCTGGTCCAGCTCTTTCATTGTTGGTCCCCCCACAGCCCTCTCCCCCCACCTCTCCTTCGCCCTCTCTCTTTTATAGCAGCGTTGGAATTGCTGTAAGGTTTACAGTGCAGTAATAATCACCTCATTATTATTAATAACCATGGCAACAGAATGGAAATTAATCACACTACTTCTGTTTATCCCCATAGAAACAGAGCCAAAACAAACAAGACTTATCCACAATGCCTATTCCTAGAAATCATACATTCTACATAATTACCAATGAAATGAACCAGCACCTGCAAGCTGCCTAGATTTTCCAGTAGCACCTAAGTAAGGGTCAAGGACATATTGTCAAGTCAGTATTCAGAAAGGATGCTTCCTTTAGTTGAAATTGATAGGTGACAAATATCTTCAGTAACTTCGCTCATTGTGTTGGCTGATACTCTTCAGCATTTGCTCTGGAGACTTACTGCTGATATACATGGACATGAGATATTCTTCTCCACTTGTTGCAGATTTTAGGGGATAACTAGGTCTAAGCTGCTCAGTGATTGGAAGGGTGACTTCAGAGGATTTTCAATTTCTGAAGAAACTCCATATACAACAGTTCTTCACATCTGCCAAGAAATAAAGAAAAATACCTGTCCAACAGTGAACATAACTGGAAAGATGGTAAACATGATATGTTCAATGACATCATGACATAAACAAGTGTCATTATCACTGCTTGCAGGAGATATGGATGTAGTCCTTACCCTCACTTCCTATACAGAGAATTGAAACTCCAAGAGTTTCTTTCACTGGAGAATCTCTGTTCTATCAGTCCTTCTTCATTCAGATTTAGTATCATAGCAGTGTAACTCTTCAAAAAATCATTACTGTGTTTTATTTAGGCTGTCACAGCAGATAATCTAACTCTTGTATCTGCTTTTGCCTACAACATAATAACACACACGGGAGACTACTTTGCAGCCTTTCAAAGTAAAGAATTCATCCCTCAGATGATCCTTCAAAACCAGAAGTTCTGCTGACTTATCTGCAGATGCAGCCACGCGGATTAACATTGGTGCAGAAAGATGAGAGAGATGTAATCATTATTAAAAACATAACCTTCTGTGAAGCCTTTTTTTTTTTTTTTTTTTTTTTTTTCAGTAGGATCTGCTCAGACATAAACCCTCAGGGTGCTTAAATTCAACTGCATGTTGGAAATACATGTATGCTACTTTCAGAAAAGAAGTGAAACTCAACCACATGGGGGAGGCACCTGTAATTGATATCTCTTCCAAAGCATTAAGTGGTTTTGATGAATCTTCTAACTCTAATACAGTCTTCTGCAACTCTGAAGAGTAGTATCACCTACTTCTCATCTCTCTATCACCTTCAATATGGGGATAACAATCTTCATATTTTCCTAAATACCACTTATTTAATTTAGTTAGTATATAAATCGGGGGGGGGCAGAGGAATTCTCTTGCTATGTCAGTGTACTGTGTATTTGTACAGATCTGCCAAATCATGCTCAAATGGAGGAATTCAAACTGGAAATGATGGAGGGAACAACCCTGAGAACAATCTGCTTCGTGAGGTTTAACTGACCTTTTAAGCTTACCAAAAAAGACGGAGAAAGGATAATTAGCTGGGACGAATCCCATCTGAACTTCCTCCAGCCAGTCCTCCTGAATCCAATTAAACACAACTTTTCCATTTACAAGGACACTTAAGGAGAGATTGATATTGTTATTAGGCTATGCAAAGACACCCAGAAGTGTTTTTCTCTGCCTGTCATATATGATCAACTCCCAGAATTACGATTCTTAGTCCAAAAGTCACCAGCACCGGCAGGTCCAGGAAATTACAGGTCCCATGAATTCAGTGTCCCCCAAGGCACTTAAAGAGCAGTGACGTGGCAAAAGAAGTCAGTGCCTTTGCAGTTCTGCATCATATAGTACTGACAAGCTCTACATTGACTACAGAGAAGTCCCAGTGTGATTTCCTCAGATAAACAAACAGGATATTACTTGTTATGTTATGTTACTAAAAGCTAAATACATTAAATAAAGACTTGGTGAGGATTGGGAATGCGTGCTCTGTGCTCAGTTTGGCTGCTGGCTGAAGAGGGGCACACAGAACCACAGAGTCTGCCTCCCACCATCAGACTGGGGAAGGAAGAAGCCCCCAGGTCCTGAAATGCTCACAATCCAGCCTCATCTGTCATGATACACTGTTTAAACATGGACAACTGATGTGCATGAGGGTGTCTCTCCAAGCCTCTATCTCCTGTTCCAGTGGGGCACAGGCTGCCTGAAGGCTGCTCTTGTGTTGTATCTGCCAACCATAGATATCTTTGGGACATCTCAGAAGGCATGAAATACCCACACCAAGAGATCTGCTTTGCACACTAGAATGTATACATATATTGAATTATACAAATCCAATCTGCTGTGACTAGGGTTTCAAACAGTTCACTCATCAGCAACAATTGAAGATTAGTCATCTTTTAAAGTACATGTAAAGATTATCCCAAAGAGGTGCTAGTTGAACCCAGCTTTGGGAAGCTTAGAGGAGGATTTACTGGCTAAAATCCTCTTCATTTATATTCAACAAGAAATCAAGCTGAATTACCCAATAATCCATTCTTAAAAACTCCAAGTCACTTTTGGCAATAAATGCTCCAATTTTGTGTACAGGAACACTTTTAAATACATAGGTATACAGCGAAACATTCAAATGCTTGTTCTATGTGGTTCTCTCCAAATACATTCATGTACCCACAGAAGTGTTCTTACGTGTGGTGTAGCATGCAATACACAACAAATTGCTTGCTGTGGGGGATGAATTTTCCTGTGACTCTCATAAATATCACTGCCAACTTTTTCTGCAGTTGAAACAGGACTGGTAGGCAGAGATTTTGTTCTTCCAGCTTCCAGGAAAGAAGATTCAAATAAAGCATTATGAAAAATACTAAGGACAGTGGAGGACTATAATGAGTTGCTTGAAAATGCTGCGGAAATACCTTCATTTGAAGGCTTAGGAAAAATCCTAGGCTGTTGCAAGTCAGGAATTGTGTAATTAGACTGGTTTCTTCCCCAGAGTAGGAGGATGGAGTAGATGACCTTTTCCTGCCTTCTTCTGCCCATTTTTGTTTGTGTCTATGATTCTGTGGCTTGCCAACTTTCTTTGAAAAGTGATGTGCATTGGCATAGTAGTTTATCCATTAATGAAAGCTTAGATCTTCATAATTGATAAAAATAATACTGGTGAGGCCAGTTCTGCTGTCACGTATTTGGTTCTGGGCTGGTACATTTCATGTAAGAGGAGAGGATGAGAGAGCTGGGACTGTTCAACCACTGGGATGGAGTTAATTTTCTTCATAGTAGCTCATATGGTTCTGTGTTTTAAATTTCTGACCAGAACTTTGCTAATAACACACTAAAATTGTAGCTATTGCTGAACTGTGTTTGCACAGTATTGAGGCTTTCCTCTGCATTCTGCCCACCCAGGTGAATGGGTTTGGGGTACACGAGATGTTGGAAGGGGCACAACCAGGCAGATGATCAGAAATAACCAAAGAGATATTCCATGCTGTATGACATCATACTCAGGAGTAAAATGGAGAGAAGCAGGGTTAAGGGATATTAGTTGTCACTTTGCTCAAGAACTGGCTGGGCATGGGAACTGCTGAGTGATTGCCTTTGCATTACTTTTTTGTTTTCTTTTTCACTTATTCCACTTTTCCTTCACTAATTAAACACACTTTTGCTATTTACTCTTCTTTTCCTCTTCCCTTGCCCCACTGTGGGAGATGAGGAAGTGAGTGAGCAATTGTGTGGTGCTTAGCTGTTTACCAGGGGTTAACCCACAGCACGATCCTTGGAAATATCAAAACCCAACTGGACATGGCCCTGATAACCCGATATAACTGACCATGAGGGTTGGACCACACAAGCTCCAGAGGTTGCTGTCAACCTCAATGATTCTGTGATACTGTGATTTTTGGTGAGATATGGTGTCTTGGGCTTCTGCATCAGAGAGAAAATAAAAAGAAGTATTCATGTTTCTAGAAAATCTATATTCTGCTAATCCTTGTTCACACATGTTCCATAGTCACCTTGCTAACATTAAACCTACTTACAAAACTGCTATATTTTGCAGAACCATTTTTAAGGCTAACATACTGACATCTAAAAATATTAATGAAAATTATTCAAACACTACTGATATTTTATAGTCAATAAATAGCTCATCTTTGATTTTGTCACTTCAACAGAACCTCTCCAACAGATATCTTAGGTACTTGTCTGACACTGTCTTGGCTTGAAAACTTCGGAGGATTATTTATGTTGTAATTTCACTGGGTCTCCTCACTCCCCATGTTCATAAATGTGCATCTTTTATTATTTGCACTTTTCAAAGTTAAAGGAGAAAGAAACTCTTCCCTAAAAACCTCCATGTGCAATGCTTCTAAGCATATTACCTGTGTAAGTGAACCAACAGATAGGAACAAGAAATGTAGAAGGTCAAGAAAAATAGGTCAAGAATAATTACTTAGCTCTTGAAAAACACATTATTTTAAATACGACTGTATGAACAGCAAAATTTTTCTTGCTATGAGAAAGTCTTGCCCTACAACTTTTCTGAGTCTAAAATAAATCATTAGGGTTTGTGTCCTGGAAGAAAAAACATTTGCAGAACTGTTAAAAAAGGTGAAATTGTCAACCGTCTAACCTGAGTAAAATGAGAGTCACAAACTTTTACATAAAATGGCGTGGGAATTATTATTTTTTAAATCTGAAGCAGAATCCAGCCCTAATATCCTTCCTGCTACTTAGTGAGGATACAAAAAAACATTGCATTTCATGATAGTACTGCCAACACAAAGTAATATTTTATACCAAAGACGTCTACCCACAAACTCTGACCTTTAAAATATTATATAAGACTCTTACTAAGAGATACAAACAGTTTGTAAATGTTAGGAGGGATGGTGAGAGAAGAAAAAATACTTTTCTTCCCACAAACTACAGACAGTTTGCTCAAATCCTAGTTTACTCGTGTGGGAGAGATTTATCATTTCAAATGAAAGGCTGGTCATTCAAAGAGTTTCACAGAGTAATTGTATGAAAGCTGTAAACTTAATTTTACTGATAATTTTGAGTTTATCCTGACAAAAGCAGGGAAGACATCAAGTCCTCAAGGTATCCATCCTTGTTCTTCACAACTTGATGATGGCAGGATGTTAGAAGCACATTCTGCTGAGATAAAGTGACTGAAGATATACTGTAAGACTCATTTTTATGCTCTTTACTGGAATATTGTCTTCAGAGCAAGTTCTGAGGCTTTCCCTAGCTCTTTGCCAGCTCAGTGTTTGCAAATGGAAGTCTGAATAGATAACTGAAATAAGGGCAAAATATATACTAAGCTCTGCCTTCTCTCCCATCTTATTTCCTTCTTGGCTGTGGTGGTTTAACATCAGCAGGTAGCTATGCTCTGCCTCATCACTTTCTCACTCCCCCTCCTCAGCATAACAGAAAAAAATAGGAGGGAAAAAAGCTTATGTGTTGAGATAAGGACAGGGAGACCACTCATCAGTTACTGTCATGAGCAAAGCAGACTCAGCATATGGGAGATTTATGCAATTTATTGCCTATTGCTAACAGACTAAGGCAGTGAGAACTAAAAAACAGACTAAAAACATCTTCCTCCATCTACCCTCTTCCACCTCGTCCCCCTGAGTAGTGCAGGGGGCTGTGGTCAGTCCCTGAGGCTTTGTACCCGCCACTCCCTCACAGCCCCTCTCTGCTCCTGCTCCACGCGGGGTCACACGGGATGCCGTCCTTCCCCTGCTGAGCCTGTGGGGGCTGCCCACAGGCAGCAGCTCTTCAAGAACTGCTCCCACACAGCTCTGTCCCATGGGGTCCATCCCCCAGGAGCAAACTGCTCCAGCATGGGTGTCCCACGGGCGACAGCTCTCCCCAGACCCCCTGCTCCTGCTCCACGGGCTGCAGCTCCGGCCCGGGGCCTGCTCCTGCGGGGGCTCTCCATGGGCCACAGCCTCCTCCAGGGCACATCCACCTGCTCCACCCGGGGCTCCTCCACAGGTTGCAGCGTGGAGATCTGCTCCATGTGGGACCCAAGAGCTTCAGGGGGACAGTTTTCTCCACCAGGGGCCTCTCCATAGGCTGCAGGGAATTTGTTCTGTGTGCCTGAAGCACCTCCTGCCCTCCTGCTGCACTCACCTTGGGGGCTGCAGGGCTGCTTCTCTCACATTTCTCACTCCTCTCTTCCAGCTGCTTTAATGCAGCAGGTTGTTCTTTTTTCCTCTTCCTTAAACCTGTTTGATTTTTTTTTTGTTTATTTTCTGGCAGCCTGAATGGACAAACAAATCCTCTACTTTCTGTCCTGTGTACTCCATTAATAGAATATGAGTTTTGAAAAGTTTCACAAAAAAAAAAAACAAAACAAAAAAAAAAAACAAAAACAAACAAAAAAAAACCCCAGACATTTCTTCAAGGGTAGTTCACAAGATTCATGGAAAAGCTAGAGTTGTTTCATCTGGATGTGATCTTGCAGATAAAAAACATGTAAATCATTGCATCATCCTCACCATAAAAATAGAGATTAAGAAAAAGTAGTCCTTTTTGAAAGAGGGGAAGATGATCTAGAAAAGGCTATTTAGTAACAAGTCTCTTGTATACACTCAGATATCATACAGAACCACATATTCAAAAAGGTATCTACCTTAATGACTACTGAAGTTGGTGGCAAAGATGCCGCAGACGTAGACTACAAATGGTAGTGCACAAGTTGATGGAAAAGAACATGTCACTTAAGGATAGTGGAGAAGAGTGTTTTGTTCCTGTAGTTGAGAATGCAATATTAGAGGGGTTATTGGCACCATCTGTTTAGACTGTCAACCACAAAGCTGGAAAAGAATGACAGTAATGTTGACTTACACAGACGTGAATCAGAATAGCTCAGCTTAACACAATTAAATTACTTTTCTCTTGGTTTTCTTTGTATGAAGTCACAGGCAACCTACTCTTTCTACAGCAAGCCTTGGATGAACCTCAAGAGATCTGCGATTTTGGGTTAAGAACGTGACTGTTTTACAATAAAGCCCCAGAGGCCCAACTTGAAATTAAAGCTTCAACATGCCCAAAGCTGTTCTTTTGTATAGGAAGAAGATAATTCTGTCCCCAAAAGCCTGCAGTCTCCACAAGAGACAGTGAAATATGGCTAGGTCCACTCAGCAGGTGGGATGAAGTAAGGCCCATAGAAAATCTATGACATGTCCCAGATCACTGAGGAAGTATAAACTTAAAATATCAAGCCAGCATAGCCAACTTTTTGAATACTCCCCACATTTAGTCCATAGACCAAGAGACAATTTTTCCATATATTTCACCTAGGTCAGGTGGGCACTGGAACAACCCCAATTACTCCACCGGCATGAATAGATTTACATTAGCATAACTGAGAGCAGAAACTGGTGCTCTTCTTTCTTCCATTTTTGCCCAGCTTTCTAGCTTATGTGCTAAGGCAGTATCTCCCCAGTGATCATATCACTGCAATTCAAGTGATATGATGTATCTGCTTTTAGGGAGTTGCCTGTTTCCTCTTCTACCATTGTGTGCATTTATGTGCTGTTGAGTGAATTTTCCACTCTCTTGAAGTTCCTTAACCACTATTAATTACTCTGCCACAGGATGGGAATCATTTTATATAGTCAATTAAACCATTTTCCATTGCAGGAAGTTCAACTGTTTCAATACCTTCACCTGTGTGGTCTCCAGTACATAACCTCAGAGGCAAGAATGCTGGGTTGAATGGTCCTGAACAATTCTGGTAGCAGGCTGATCTACAAGAGGAATGTGAGAGAGTGAGATAGGGACTGTGATACATCTACTGTATGTACAATTGCCTTCACCTGTTTTGTCATTTGCATCTGATGAGTTGCTGCTGGAGTTTTCCTGTTATCTAAATATTGCATAGTTCTTTTAAAACCATCAGAGCGGGTTGCATTATCAGTCAGACTGAAGTTCAGAGGATAATGCCCATTATTCCTGCCACTAAACTATTCAAGAGAGGGATATAGGAAGAGTTTCTACTGTTTGGAAGGAACTATAGTGTAAAAAAATATAAATAAAAAAATAACCACGCACCCTTCACCCTTTTTGTTATTTTTGTTGTTCTCTGTTTTTTTTTTGTTGTTGTTGTTTTTTTTTTTTTGCTTTCCAGAATTATGTCAGAATGAAATGGAATATCTTTTCAATTACTGCATTATTTTAAATAATAATAATAATACTGATAACAACAGCATCAATAATAATAAAAAATATGTAATTATTTAATTTGGCACAGACTGGGAGGCCATGGACTTTCTGAAGATTAGCCATTGGTGGCCCTATCCAGTATAGTTAGTCCTACCTAATATGTTTTTACATAAGGCATGGAAAACCTGCTAGATCCCTAAGGAAAATCATAACATGATACAACATTAGAGGTTTTGCTTTTCAAGTTCAATTTCCTCTGAGAATATTCCATGTCTTGTCTTTAACTTCTTGTCAGCTGTGAACAATAACAAGGTTTCTGTTAGAAGAAAAGGAGTTAAAATGTTCTGGGAGATATTCCAAGAAGAAATGAAAGGCTGGAGAGGAGGAAGAATTACAGTATTTACACTGTACCTGCAGACCAATTTCATACATGGGCAAGATTACTTGGGCACATGCTACAACAAATTGTCTGTGAATTTTTACACAATTATGGAAATGACTCAAGAAGGGCTATATTTTATTTTATTCATTTTCCTTTTTTTCAGGGAATGTTTCTGAGAGTAAAGTGAATTAGAGTATATTTCCCCTCCCCTCCATACATTTTGTCTTTTGCAAACAAAAGAGAAAAGTGTCTATTTTTGTGGTTGGTTGGTTGATTTTGGTTTTTATTTATTTCTATATTACTGCAATTATCTAAATAAGTAAAACAATAAAAAATCAGACAAAATATTTTAGTAGAAATTTCCAGAATTTATTCTTGTTAATTGAAAGCAAGATATTATTTTCCCAAAAGACATTTTAAAGAATCTAGAATTTCCACTGTTTATTTTTCAATGAAAACCTGTCAATAGAAATAAATACCAGGTGACATTTTAAAGAAAAAAAAAAAAAAATCCTTATAAAAATATTTATATCTTCTACAAATTCTGAACAATTTATGTCTTCTGAATCTGATTCTTTATATTCTAATCCCTTACGTTCAAGAGTTACAAGCAAGAATGCTGTTGGGAAAATAAATAAATAAATGAATAAATGAATAAATAAGATTTGAAAAAAAATATTTTAGAAAGTTGACGATGTCATCAGATTTGATTCTTTCATTTGAAAATCAATTCCACTTATTCAATCAGAACATAAGTTTTTCAGATTTGATTAAAACTACAAATTTTTACTGTATTGACTGGGTCTTCATTGGCCACAACAAGAGTTGAGAGACAGAGCTCATAAGACAGTGTGATCTGTGATCTGAATTCTACTCCTATCGTGTGCATTTCAAAACACAGCTTGAGCATTTTCTGTTCTCACCAAAGTGTAAAACAAAAATACCTCTGCTGTTATTGCACAACAGAAAGAAGAAAATAAAAATTTACACAGCAGAAGTATTCAAAGCCTTAGTTTTGCAAAGAATATATGAATTTGCGAGAAGTAAGTCTTCAGATCAGGCTAAATCAAACCAACAAAGAACAAAATAATAATCCCTATGCTAAAATGTATTAGACAGGGATCAATAAATGAATGCAAAACATGGAAATCAAAGGAGTCAAAGACCATGTTGGTCAACATGATGCAAGAAGAATTTGAGAAAGTCAGATGTCTAGGCATTGCCAATGTTTTATAGGCTTCTTGTAGACTAAGGAAAGCTAAAGATGGAAAAAAAGTAGAGGAAAATCTAGTTAGTATATGAACATTTTAGTGGATTTTTTTTTTTTTTTTTTTTGTTAGGTACACTGTGATAGAAAACACTATGGTTTCCAGCCTTTTTAGCAAAGTGTCATAATAAGTCATTAACTTTGAGGAAGACTTAAGATGCTCTGGAAAAACTCTGTCTAAATAATGGAGCAAAGACAAGAATAACTTAAGAAATCATCTCTCATTTCTCTTAAGTCAACATTAAAAAGGGACTTTTCCAGACCACCTACTACGATGCCTAAGACAGTACCAGAGTTCAAGGGTGTGTTAAATAACTCAGATCTTCTAATGTCCCATGCTATAAGGCCTTGTATGACAATACAGTTGGTGAAGGGTTATAAAGGTTGTGTGTAGTCTCCCTATTACAGATCCCAGCATTGGTACTCATCTAGGTAAGACACCATTGTAGGTGGTCTAAAATATGTCTCTCAATTTTTGTGGGGATCCTGTTTAGTCACTGGAGGATAAAAACAATTCCTAGAGGTATTTATGATTTTTTTTTTATTTTTTTTTTCAGAGTCTAGAGGGTGTTCATGACTTGCTATTCAAGTTTAGTTTCCCTTAATTGGATGAGGTTAGTATAGGCTGGAAATTCACTATAACCCAAAGAATAATACAATAGTCTGTTAAAAGGATCGATGGAATTCTTATATTTATTTTGTCAACTAAAATTGAAGGAAAATATATTTCATTTTTTCTAATTGTTAACAGTCTCGCAATGTTTGCCAGATGTGGCCTTAAAGTAAAGGGGTGGAGAGATATATATATATTTAAGACTGCAGAAGTACAACATTCTATAGGGTTGGCTCTTCTGTTCCCATTTGTATTTAGTTTGGATCTTCCTTCTTAGGCCTGTGTTTCTTCATCAGGTGCTTCCCATTGTCCTCACCACTGATTGGATAATCACTCAACATGCAAAAATTGAACCTGAAACCTTGCTCAGGGAGAAGGTGGAGAGTTAATCTGGGGAAGTCGGAACTGAGGCTTATTACATTCTCCTTTCAATGCTGATTTCATAGCTTAGATGAAACCAATTATCTAATCACTTTCAAATGTAAACGCCTTATGGAAAGAAACTGCTTCTTTACTTTGACATCCAGAGAAGCAGCCTGCTTTCAAAATTGCAAAGAAACTAAATTTGCTTTGGAACTCCCAGGTGTGGACTTTTAGTCTCTCTTCTTAAATCTTTCTTATGTCATAAAACAAAACTAACAGATTTGATTTAGACAAAGAGGAAAGATAAGTGCAATGATTTCAATTGAGCTTTCATTTGAAGGGGGCAGACCAACTGTAGAAAGGCTTGGGTCCATACAGCCATGGAGCATTGGACTTTGAATGACCCATACAAACAGAAAAAGGTCTGATGTTTGGCTGGAGTAAATCAGCGTAAGTTCAGCAACAGTGCCTTAATTTACACCAGTTAAAGAACTATTCCAGGCTTTCATTAATGGTCCCTTAGCTAACCCATTTGACCAGACAGAAAAAACACAGACACATCTGTTTCCTGCCCTCCATTTCTCAACTACCACACCCACTTTTATCTGCAGTGCACTCCATGTTATGACTCATTCCAAATACAGGGGACATGTTTTCTCTATGCCTTCAAACTAGGAAGCAAGAGGTAGGTTGTTTTTATGGGTCTTTGGTGGTCTATTGGGTGGAGAATTGAAGTTCTCTGTATATGTACATATACATATATGTATACCTATACGTATATGTATATATATATGTTCCAGCTGAAGGGTGATATGACAGGAATAATGGAATAAATTTGTTGTTTATTAGTTACATATATTTCACATTTCTAAATAGCATCAAGGGTGCTATATGGAAGGACTATATTTTCATGTGTCATATGTATAATAAAAATAAATAAATAATACCAGGTACATCAGCTACATCATCAGATGAGCCAAGAGTGGTAGGTCATGGGTTTTGCCTGCATTTCTACAGTCCTTTTACGTGGTCACTGAACAAATAAAGGAAACATCCGCCAGGCCATTTGAGATGTCAAAAACATCAAAAAACCTGTAGCTCTCTTGCTTAGACTTTTGAACCCGACCTTTCTCTTTTTCACTTGGCTGGATGCATCCAGAAGTATTTGGCAGACTCCAGAGCACGCACTGCTCCTGCCCCAGTCCCCATACAATTAATGTTCAGGATCAACCAGAGGAACAAGGAGAGGAATTGAATAAATTAGACCACACCCATGGTTTTGAGGTCCAATGTTGTGATGTTTGCCAGGGCAGAGGAATGGTGTTGGGAGGGACAACATTTTCCTAAGTGCCAAGAAAAAACGACAAAGCAGTAGACCCCTATAAGCAGGATACATCAGAACTTGTTAGCCAATGGCAGTTTGGAGATTCCCCCTATGCTGAATGATCAACCTCTCATGTTGAATAGCGCTGACTCTGTAACCTGTTGTACGAGGGATTGCCTGCCTATTAAAAGTACTTTTCATGAAACAGTTTTCCCTGAGAACTAAGAATGATCTGGTTTTCAGCATGCTCTGACTGAAGCTGTTTCCACAGTTCAGGCTTTAGAACCATCCCTGCTTGATGCAGACCAGCATGCAGCCTTGCTGCTAACCAAGAGCAGCTATATTCACACTTAGTCTCATTTCACAGCATCTCCTACAAGCCATGACCTAGATATGAACTTTTCTAAACTTTCATCCAGAAAAGGAGAATGTTTTCTCCTTTCTCATTACTTCTGGCATCATTATCTCTCTTTTCTACTCTACAAACTTCATATTACATCACCACCAGCCTTCTATAGACTGAGGAAACAACCCCCATTTGTACTCATTAAGACTTTTTACAACCTCCTTGAACTATTGAGGATAAATTTAATAACCTTTCTATACAATATGAAGATGGAGGAAGAATGGAATTATTTGGGGCTAAGGAAGAGAAGTGGTTATAACTCTAACAAGGAGCTGGCTTCTAATCTGGACCATCTGCATGTGTTCACAGCATGAACAGAACTGCCACACAGCCTAAAAATTTAATTTGTGCCTTAACTTATGGATTGCTCTCACATTGTCTACAGTGATATGTGGACAGCGTAATTCATTCATCTCTAATGCTGGTGATGGATGTGAGTGTACCAAACTATGTATATTGAATAAACACCATCGAAACTGTGACTTCTGAACAGACTGATTCTGAAATCCTTTACAGCCCATCTAGCTGTGAAGGAGGGGCTGTAAAGGAGCTCTAGGTAGAAGACTACAGTAAAAACTGAATCACAGATCTTAAGCACAGAAAAGCAACTTGAGACACGAGTAGCTTCTGTTCGAGATATAGCTCTTTGCTTGCCAGGAAGTAACAGGCAGGATGTCATACAGAATCATAGCATCTTTCAGGTTGAATAAGACCTTCAAAATCATCAATCCCAACCATAATATACTTGTTATATATGCATAACAACCATATATATACTTGTATCATCACAGTAAATTCTGTCAACCATTTATGTAGGTGAATGATGTATAGCCATCCCACTATTGGGGTTGCCTGCTCTCTCTATGTGGATGCATCTTTCATGACAAACCCCAAACTCCTAAAACCAGGAAGTCAAATCCATCCCTACAACATTTTCTCTTTTTACAGCTCATCATTATGCATCCATCCATCCTATTCATTTCATTCATGGTTCCACTCCTTGACTTCAATAAAGCTTTGAGACCCATTACATTAAACCCATTTATTTCACAATGGTATCAAAAATATATGAAAAAGAGTTGGGATCTAGCTTCATAGGAGCACATCATACAGACCCTACATAGATTTTCTTCATAGCTTTCAAAAAAATCTTTTAATTTTCATATTTTACTTCCAAATATAATGGCTATGATACTATGTGTCTTACGTACATCACAAGAATGAGGCTAATATTAGCTGGAGGATGCTGACGATGCCTGATCATTGCCATTAAAATCCTACAGTCAGAGAAACCTTATCTAGGTTTGGATGACACACACCATGGGAGTTTCTCTGGCCACCACCTCTCCTTTTCCTTTCTGCTATCTCAGGAGTGCAAAGGTCTTCTTTTTTGGCCAGAAACTAAAGAGCATTTGTGAACTACATAGTGATGTTCAAGGAAGTGTGTGTCATTTTTCACATGGGGTTCCAGTCCTGGGAGAGATCTCATCGATTTCTGCTATGTACCTGCCCAGCCATTAAAGGTTCCACTAATGGCATTACCACAGTCTTCCTTCCTGATTAGACCTTCTTACTCACTGGTAATGTCCTGATCTCACAACCGTTACTCCCTCAGGTAAAATCACTGAAGCTGCATAAATGAGGTGCAGGCTGTTAACTGCTGTGCAAGTCATGCCCCGGAGTTTCTCTTTGGACAAACAGGAGATTTGAAGAGGAATATTTCATGGGAATGAGAGCCACCCCTGCGGTGTTTCCCAGAGAACCTGTGGGAGCACCATCCCTGGCAGTGCCCAAGGCCAGGCTGAATGAGGCTGGGGGCAGCCTGGGCTGGTGGAAGGTGTGCCTATGGCAGGGGATTGGAATTAGATGACCTTTAAGATTCCTTTCAACCCAAACCATTCTATGATTCTATGTTAAAATGTTAAGCTATTTAATTTTTCATGTACAGTGGCATTTTAACTACTGCAAAGCAGTAATACTTAGTAATACTTGCTAATTATCAATTATTTTTCCAGATCATCCAAAAAGAATTTAATTTCTTCATGTAGTTCTGTGAATGAGATTGGAAAAATATTGAAGTACTAATCTTGTCTTTATAATTTCTATACATATATTTTTCCCCACATTTTCTTTCCCCCTAGATTCAGTGAGGTAGTGACTTTCACCCAAACTGTTTCCACTGCTTTCTTCATATTTCTCCCTCACCTGAAGAATGGTGTGTTGGTTAAGGTTTGAAAAATTGAACTATAATTTGATGTGTAAACATAAAGCAACTTAATAACTTCAGTGATTCTTTATCAAGACTCAGCAAGAATACAGAAGAATTTAACTCAGAGAGGAAGACAGGAGTTCTGGATGATTTCTGCTTCCTCTCCATCATCTCCGTCGATATGGTTCTTAATGCATCAAATCTGGGGAAATGTTAAGCTGAAAATAGCAGGGAAAACTGAGGTCCTGTTTTCCTGTCTTTTTTCTTGCCTCAAATTCAAGACCTAGGAGGTCCCATTTTTGGAATTCACTGCGAATTAAATGGTATATAAAGTTTTTTATTTCGCCTCTCAACACAATGACATTTATAGCTATTTTCAGAGGAAAGCTTTGCTCAAATATAAACAATTCCCAGAAAGTCCAATATAGGCAAGCATTTGAGTGAGAGGGTGTCTGACACATACTTGTGTTTTCACAGCAATCTCCTATATAATAATCTCAGGTGAATTCTGGTAAGCTAGTAAGGGTGAAGATTTGCAAGGCTATTTTTTTTTTTTTTTTTTTTTTTGGTGTCAGTCGCAGTTTAAAGATCCCCTTCTGCTTTCCTCTGTCCTGCTCTCAGGTCATCCCCAGAGCTTCCTGCACTACTTTTTACATGGCCATGTAGTGAACCCAAACAAAGAACAGATCCAGTGGAAAAAAAATAAACGGTGATTTCTTTTTTCTACGTTCTTTTTCAGCTGGATCAGTTCCTCTGTCAGGTTCAATGAGTGGCCACACAAACATTTGTGCAGACAAAGTGTGTGTCAAATGGGAGTGTCTGAGTGTATGGATACAGGGTGCAGAAAAATGGAGATTTGGCTTACTAGACAAGAGTGTTAACATAGAATGTGTAACCACACATCCATTGCTTATCTGTGTGGCTTTCAGGTGAATGACTGAAGAACTAGAAGGTTTCAAAGTCATTCTGAAGTCCTGGACTCAGAAAGAGAGCGCCTACAATGAATGCACGCATATACACATGCCGGCACAAATGCACAGTGTGATCCTTTGTTTCCACTGAAATAATACAGTACAGAAATGATGAATATTTCCTTATCTTGGCTCCTTTCCTGCAACTAGGGAAAAATTGGCTGGTACAGAAGGGAACACCCAGGAAAACATTTAGTGTATAGCCTGGTTATTCACTCGTAGCTATGTTACATATTTGTTGAGATCAGAAAGGTTTTCTCCAAAGGTAGAAAATAAAATAATGTCAAAATCAAAAGAATATTGGAAAAAAAAAATAATAATAATGTATTTTCTCCATGCTATGGAGAAAAAAAGTCCAAGCAATCAGAAGCCAACATGCTGCATCTATCACCAGAAAAGCAAAGAATTGAACAGTAAGTTCTTTCTCTTTCCATATTTGTTTTATAAGCCAGTGTTGGGGGTGAGAGAGCAGCAACTTTAAATTGAGTGGGAAGAGAGGAAAAAAAATATCAGCCTATTAAAAGCCAATGGGGCTAGATAAATTACTGAGAAAAGGGAGAGGCAATTTCTGTCCATTTTAACGCCCACATGCAATAGGGAACAAGTGAAAATCAAATCGGGAGATAATTTGTGGTTGCTTTTTCAAATCTGTGTTCAGGTACAAGAAGTTAATCGATAATAAAAAAATTCCTACAAAAATATTGTTGAAGAGACAGAAAATAATGGTTTGGGAATTAAAATCATTTGCAATAGGCAGGGTAGATGCTGGCAAGCACTGTTTTTCTCTGCTGGCATTTCATAGAAGCAGGAGGTCCCATTACAAGGATGTTCCCATGGCTACAAATACAACCTCAGTCAGTACCGTTTCTGCTTATCATTACGCAGTTGTCAAAGATTCACTTGGCAAGGAAGACTGGCAAGTTCACTGTATAGTTAGTTACCCATGGGTCTGAGCCTCTTGGTCTGCTATATACATTCTTTGCAATAAAGATCACTTCAAGTGGCCACCTCCTTGAAGAGCTCCAGATCTTCTCATAAAAGCAGACTCCAGGCAATTTGATGCCTTAGTCCAAACTCCTGTTCACGTGTTTTGGCTTAATTCAGCCTGAGCAGATCTAAATGGTCAACCACCACCAAATAACTAGTCTGGCTCTTCCTAAATATAGTGAGAACTTTTAATATTAGATGAGACCACCTCACTCTCCGACCTATCTCTGATGATCAGATCAAGAAAACAGCTACTCTATACTCCACTGTGCAAGGAATAAAGAGAGTCAGGTCTCTCTGGATGCAAGTTCAGATCCAATAGGTGGTTGGATCACAGTCACTGGTTTCTATTGTCACCACTGATAGTGGTGATTAACAGTGATGTCACCACTGACAGTAGGAGATTAACTCAATTCTTAAATGCAGGTATTGAAACCATCTCAGAGGCAGTAGTTTTACCTTTCCCAGCATCCACCAGCTAGCCAGAGGGGACTGTATCTCTTATAAATCTGTATCACAGTCATAGGGTTCACCTCATTTAAGCCCATGATTCGTCCTGCTCTAAATGTGATTGTTTCATCCTTAGTGGATGTCTCTCTACATGCTGCATGAGGTGTGTCAGTAAGCATGCTGCAGTCTCTCATATAACCTTCTGTTCCATGTAAACAGTCTGTGGGTCTCTCTCTGCACTTCATCTCTGTTTCAAATATGAGTTTAATACAGCTCTTGACAGTGATTCTGGCCTTCATATGTTCAAACTCGAGCTTTAATTCTGACTTGCTGATTGATATGAAAACCCTTATACCAGTAAGTATCTCCCCCATGCTCTTTGCTAGATTTTTGCTTAAGTCAGTAAGGAGGATTTTTATCTTCTAGTCTATCATTCTGAAACTTTTGCAAGCACTCAAGTCACTTTTAATTTTTTAATCACCACTGTGCTCTTTAGGACTGTCACAGTCATGACAAGGACTTGGTAAATTTTACCAGTCGTTATAACAGAAGGGCTTGCAGACCATGTATAGACCACAAGGGAGGATTTTATAATACAGAGAAAAGTTGTAAGCAACATGTATCAAACTAAAAAGCAGGAGCATTGGGAAAGATACACATTAGGACTGCCTCACGTCAGATATTGGTGTTGTTCCTATCTCTTTTCCAGACAACTAATCAAATAATGATGCTTCAGTAAAGGTTCCCTACTTCCACAAACATAAACACTTCCAGTGTGACAGTGCAAGGTCTAAAATAATTTATGAATTGTGCAGATGCAGGGTGCAGTCTTTGTCCCATGAACAAAATGGGAAATGTGGGGGTCTGCCTCAAAATGTGAATGTTGAAAGCTTCAACAGAAGAGTTTGAGCATAGCTGGAGTGCAGGGAATTAATTGGGGTCCTCCAGCTGAATGAGAGACAGTTCTTTTAGGGGACTTGGAAAGAAGGAATGGAGAGGATTTAGGCTATACCCTTCCAAAAGAGGGCAATAGGAGATCTTCACAGCTGCTCTGAACAAAGGTTCAAGCAGGCCAGGCTCTTTTCAACAACATTTAAATCTCTCCCTAGACCCAAATAAATATATAAAAGAAATCCAGAACAGGTTGTTTACTTAAAACGATGTGTCTGCCATTTCATTCCCATTCACTTTCAGCAGTTAGCCAAAATCTGTTGCAGTCCTTGCACGACACAGGAGCAAGACTTAGCAGAAGGGAGCAGTGTTTCCTTCCCTGTGCTGCTCCTGTCACTCTGATGAAGCCTTGGCATGGGAAGATAGACTTATTCCATTTCATAAAAAGAACAGAGAGCCTATAAATCCTGACACAGTATATTTATTGAAAAATGAAGGTAATAACATTAATCCACGTAATGAGCTGTATGTTTCCCTGTCTCAGAAAACCTCTTAGCCAGTGGAAATAAATCCACCTGAAACTTAACTGCAGAGTAACTCCTTTTTTGTCTTATTTTTTTCTTCTTTCTCCTCCTCATCACAAAAATCCTTTCCTCGTATACTGCTGGATTTGGAAATACAAGCATGAAGAGGCTAAATATGGTGTGTCCACCACACTACCCTTTCTGGGTGCAATGGAGAAACAGAAATTAAATGTAAGTCCCCTTAAATGTAGGGCTGTATGCCTGAAGAACTCACCCAGGTTCAATTCCCAGTCAGTGGAGATCTGAACAACTTGGATGTGGGACAATTTAATCTTGTATCTAATCCAGAAACACAAAATAAGTGTGTTGCATTATGAATGGACTGTTTCTTTTTAGAACCAATAAAGCAGCTTCAAGAACAGTTCAGCTGTTCTCTGTTCTGTTAATGTTAAAATTAAGATGAGATTAATCACATTCTTGAATTTTTGGGTTCTCAGGATCATAGGATGGGAATGAATCACCTTGATGAGCTGAGATTTGTTTTCGTGTTGTAAACACCTAAACGGTGTAACACTTTTTACAGAAACATGAAAAACTTTTAGTCTAGATCTCTAAAGAATTTATCATAAGTGTTGACAATGTCCTACTTAGAGCCATCCTAAATTACCTTGTTGTTTTACTCTGCTCTGTCAGACAATTCCTTACTGTCCATATGTTCTGTAGATGTCTCCAAGATTTACTTTCTGCTGCCTTTTGAATGAAATTTGGGTAAGCAAAAGTGTGTTAGGAAATCATAACAGTTAAATAAAAGTTAAATAAAACCGTTTTTTGTTGTTGTTGTTTTGTTTTGTTTTGTTTTGTTTTTTTGTTTGTTTTCCAGCAAGGAATGTTTAGCTCCAACTGAAACCTTGTGTCTTCTGAAAAAATCTTATAGCAGGAACCATTAAATAAAACCAGTGTTAGCAAAATGGATGCATAAAGAAAGGATCTTAAATCTTTAACTGCTAAAAATATCCCAGTTAATTTTCCAAGTGTGCTGAACTGGTCTGAGTAAAAGTAAAGTACTCACCATTTTGAACAATCAGGCAGCTTATAAAATTATGTCAACTTCATGACCATGTATTGCCAGGATGAGAACATTATTTGGTCTTTCTCATTGAGTTTTGAGCAGTTTGTTGTACAAAGGAAGAAGAAATGAGTTAGCTAAGAGCTTTCTTTCTGTGTTTTTAAAACTTGAGAAAGGATTTCATTGACAAAGTCTGCTCCAAGTCCATATTTTTTGTTTGTGTTATAGCAGCCTTTTAGGAACCAAAAATACAATTTTGCAACCATAAAACATGAGAATTCTGCATGTTCTGATTCACACTTTCCTTGCTTGTCTTCCATCTGCAGGTATTTATCAGTGATTTTAAAATTAACTGTTCATGTCCAGCTGTTTAAATTCTAGAGACTGAGCTTTCATTATCAACAAATTTATCAGACTACAAACCTTTTTCTTTGAGATCTGAATTTTATATTGCAATATATTAAGTTCTTAGTCTTCATGGCTCAAAATGATGTCACCATGACCTTCCCATGATTTGTTCGACCAAGTTACAGTCTGAAGCTCCTGAGATTTTGAACTTTTGTTTGTTGCTAATAATGATCACTTTTCCTCTATTTTTAAATAAGAAAGAAAACAATTCAATTCACTCTTTAAAAATAACCTGACTTTAAAACTTCCTGATGTAGTGCAGAGTGCACGTAAAGATTTTTGGTATCAGGCACTTTCATTTGTGTCATTGTCTTTTACCAGCTTGTTCTCTGACTACTTCTATTTATTTTATTTTATTTTATTTTATTTTATTTTATTTTATTTTATTTTATTTTATTTTATTTTATTTTATTTTATTTTATTTTATTTTATTTTATTTTATTTTTTGTGTACTAATTAATTTATTTCTCTCTGAGTGAATAGGAGTAGGAGTCAAACTTCAGTAGGAGTTTTCAATTTTTATAGTTAAGCATTCTCCAAACTTCAGTTCTCCTCTAAGCAAAGAACTAATTTCTCTCTTTTGAGTGTACAAGGAAAGCGCGGGTATCCCACACTGGGATCATCATGACATATTCTGTGTGCACCAGTGGCCAGCAGAAAATTATTTGAAAAAAGGTGTAAGAAACCAAATAAAAAATAGATCATCTGCAGAGTAAATTTATCTTCTTCTGTTCTTTTCTTGCTTTCATTTGTTTAAGGATAGATAATGTGTTAAACAGTTAAATAAATAAATAAATAAATAAAATCCCCCCCCCAAGATCTAGTTGCTGAATGTTGCAAATTTATGAAACTAAATCTTCTTGTATACCTAAATATCCTGTACGTTCAGGTGTTTTTTGTGTTTTTTGTTTGTTTGTTTTTGTTTGTTTTTGTTGTTTTTCATTTGTTTGTTTGATTGATTGATTGTTTGTCTTGGATATCTTGTAAATCTTACCCTATTTTTTTGGCAGTTGAATTCCATGGGACAAATATATATTGTGTGGAAAAAAAGACTAGCTTTTAACAATGTTATAAGTAAATGTACATGTTTACAGTACTTTTTGTGTTCAAACACAAACATGCTTATATCCTTTGGAAGGTAATGGGAAGGTTATGAACAGTCCTGTCCAATGGTCATCCATGTTAAAGTCACCAAATATATAAAAATAGACAAGTATATGAACTTTTTGAATGTAATAAATCTCATAGATAACTATATTTTTTCTTACATCACAGTTTTGAAGAAAAAAGTTTTCATATATATGAATAAATGGTTTGAGATATAGGGTTTTCCTATGGTAACTTATTTTTGAACTGTTCTCTTTAAGTAGTTGGCACTGCAAGCACATATTCAAACACACCAACTTATTTTCTCTACTTGAGGGAATGACAACCAATTAAGCAGCAAAATAGCGAAGGATTAAGGGTTAATAGTACCCTTTAAGATGAATTTTTGAAACACAGAACATCACAAATATTATTTTGAGTAGTTCTTATATTTCATCCATTTTTAAATATTGAATAAGATGACATAAAGAAGAGGAATAAAATGTTAGGTATTTTTATAAAAATATAGTCACAGGTCTGTTTTGTGTGTGTGTGTTTTCTAACATTATTTTTTTACATTATTTGTATGTTGCTGTGTTTGCTTATGAATCCTAAATGGTCCCTGTAGTACCTCTGACCCACATCACAGTTATACCCTGTGCAATACTAGCATAATACACCCTCTGTAGTAATAATAAAAAACAGACATATCTCAATTTTCCCTGAGTTTATTACTTGAATTCACATATTGGTCTTTCTGCAGAGCTGCTCTGTCAACACATGGAGAGCAAAGCCTCTATTAGAGGAACCAGGGAGGGGCATATTCTCTTATTTTATTATTACTGTTATTATTTTTGACCACAGCCGTCAGAGGGAAATCATTAGAGGAAATCAATTCAGGATGTGAACAAAGCAAACGTTTTTAATAACAGACTTTTTATGACTCATTGTTCTCACCAGTTGCTCTGGCTGCATAGGCTGTTTGTGAAAGGAAGGTTCACCTTCAAATATAAAACATTAAAAAGGCCCTGAAAGCCTTCATGGCGTCATCCTGACAAACGTATTTGGCACTCTCCTAGAGGAGATGTTGGTTCCAGCTGTTCTGGAGGGGGTGGGGAAAGGAGTTCCTTCTAGATTCACTAGACATTTAGCCCACAAGAAGTGCTCCTCTTTCACAGAACCACTTAAACCACTTCTCTTGACTCTTCATCTTGGCTTTATCAGAACAAATCTGTTATCAAGGCAAGTATTGAGGCATGCCTTGTGGAGCTCATCTTGCCCACTTGTGTGCACTAACTTTTTCACATCCCCTGGCTGCAGTGAAGTGAAGCCTGAAGAAGAACAGTATAAAGCCCTGCATATCAATTGAGGGAAACAAACAAAGCAAAACAAAACAACCAACCAACCAACCAAACAAACAAATAAAATAAGGAAATGCATAAGAATTTGAACTTGATGCTCATAAATAAGGCAAAATAAAATAATGTGCCTTGAAGCCAAAAGTTTATCTATCTCAACATATATTTAACATTAAGGTTTGTTATAACAGCAGAAAAAAAAAAAAAAAAAAAAAAAAAGAGAAATATCTGTCTGTCAGCTACCTTGACATCCTTCATCATGTCTATCAAAGTGCTTTTGGCCACATCATTTCTAATATTTTTTAAGGTGTTTGTTTTACAGCAGATATACTGGGAGATACTGGTCGAGAAATATCATCTCCAAGCTCACCTGGCTGTATATCTCCCAGCTCCAGAGGTAGATTTCTCAGCAGTTCAGACTGGCAGCACAAATAGTAACCTAGTTATAGCTATGTGCACATTGTATGTCTTGGTGTAATAAATGTATCAAAAACAATCAAATACATTTATCTGTTCAATATTAAAGAGGATTTGAATTTAACTCTCCAGGGTTAATTCTGAATGTAAAGTCATCAGGGGTCTGTTTTCTAATTCAGATGCAGCAATATTTTTTCAGCCTACAATGGTGTAAAAGCTGGGAAGATTATATGAATATCTGAAATTACAGCTGGTCAAGGGGGTTGATAATTTTACTTGTCCCCTGATGTCAGAGACCATATATTTTTTGAGAATGAGATCCCACTTTGGCAGTTCAGTTAAGTTCTGACTTAGACAATAATATGACTTCCTGACCACATTTATTATATGGAATCCTAATGGTAAATAATGTATTTCTATGTGTACAAAACCATAGGAACTGTATGAGGATTTACTTCGCTGCTTTCTGCCTAAATTTTCCCTGGAGCTACTTATTGCATGAAATCATACAAGAAAAGACTGAACAGAGCTACTTAGTCCCTAATCATTTTCTGTGATGTGTATGAGAAGAAAAAAAAAAAAAAAAAAAAAAGCAAGAATATAAACTTAAAGTAGGATTCAAGCAGATTTCCACTGGGAGAACTGAATGAAGGAGATGTAAACATTGCTTAGATGTAACATTGTTTGCTGTTAATTAACATCTCTTAATACTCAAGCACAAATATAGTTTTTCTTTTAAAGCAGGAAAAGTGCTCATGAATGAGATAGAAAATGGAGAAGTCACACTCAGTAATAAAGTTGTGGTTTTTTTTTTTGATTGATTTTTTTGGTTTGTTTGTTTTATCCCTTTGTATAACCCTCTTTCACCATCAGCAAAGAGACACCAACACCTGCATAAATGGTTTAATTTCATCCCAATCAAGATGTCTAATATGGACAGGATGAATCATTTTCATTGGATGCTTAATCTTCCCTGCTGTCTGGAAATAGAACATAGATAAATTAATTAGTATGGCCATCTGACATCTACATAGGAGATTGAAACTGAGTTGAAAGGTACAATAAGTCTTGGAGATACAGGTATTATACCTTAGTTATTGAACAAGAGCAAGTAAACAAAACGAAGAGAAGAGAAAAGAGAAGAGAAGAGAAGAGAAGAGAAGAGAAGAGAAGAGAAGAGAAGAGAAGAGAAGAGAAGAGAAGAGAAGAGAAGAGAAGAGAAGAGAAGAGAAGAGAAGAGAAGAGAAGAGAAGAGAAGAGAAGAGAAGAGAAGAGAGAAGAGAAAAGAAAAGAAAAGAAAAGAAAAGAAAAGAAAAGAAAAGAAAAGAAAAGAAAAGAAAAGAAAAGAAAAGAAAAGAAAAGAAAAGAAAAGAAAAGAAAAGAAAAGAAAAGAAAAGAAAAGAAAAGAAAATCACAGTTTTGTTTGCCAAAAAAATGGAAACAGATCAGACCTGAAACCTACTGAGAAGTTGTTGTGAACAAATGTAAAAGAGTGGGAAGGAGACAGAAGGAGGTACAAAATGTCTTGTCACGAAAAGGATGTGGAATAGCTAACTTCATGAACCTGCAGTGCTTGATTCATTTGCAATGACTTGATTCTGGATTTCTCACATCCTGTCTGAATACATTAACCATTGTCTATTTTTTCTCACATTTTTCTTCCTGTGCTGCCAATCAGATATTCTGTCCTTGACTGAATAAAAGAAAACAGAGCTGAAACCAGTATATTTACTAGAAAAAAAAAAAAAAAAAAAAAAAAAAAAAAAAAAAAAAAGGATTTAATTACATTTTAGATTTACTGAATAAATGTAAATAAAGTATCTGAACCTCAGTTCAGAAGTGACACACACAAAGACACTTTGACTAGACTAAATGCAATTTTCTTTTCCACTGGTAATAGAAATTATCTGTGTAAAGCAAGTGCTTATTATGAAACTTCAAAAGTTTTGTTATGATCTCCTTCTTCTGTCATGAAACTTGTTTTTGAAATGAAAATTTTGATATCAGGGCTGCATAATTTAAGTTTTTTTGGATTGCATATCTGAGTTGGATACTTGCCTCCAATGATGTGAGGGAATAAAAAAGAGATGACATCTGAAAGGGCAGGAGGAAGAAGTGATATAAATGAAGGAAATTAATTTGGCAGGAAAAGAGAAAAAGAAAAAAAAACAAAAAGTTTTAGATCCATAGGAAGTCATGATGGTCAAGAAGCAGAGGACGAGGAAAAATGACTCCAAATTAATAGAGAAATTATTGCAAGCCCGGAAAAAGAAGTTTGTGTTGAGAAGAGGACCTAAGGGAAAGCTATTCATCAATGTGAAAGAAAAAAAATAAATAATACTAGATCAAGAGAAGAAAGAGAAACTAGAAGAGAGAGAGACTTATGAAAGGAAGGAAATGAAAAAAATAAAAAGCCAAACAAGTCTTTAAAAAAAAAAAAGAAAAAAAAAGAAACAAGACAGAGATCTTGCCACTGGGCTAAGATCCTTTTCCTAATCATCTGAAAGATTTCCCTTTCCTTCAGGACCTCAGTTTTAGAACGGAATTTATTTTCTTTCGTAGCACTTTTTGTCTGGTAGGCTGAAAGCAGGGAGGGGAGACCTTAACCATCTGAGTCATACACTAATGTGAGAGCTAAGGCTGAAAGGAATTTCATCTCTGATCCTTTGGGGCGTGGGGGAAGTCTCCCCATTGTTTAGCTTAAATAGCACTCACTAAAGGAAAATAGAATACATCAGCTCCTGTTTGTTAAATGCTCTAATAAGGTCTCCTCCTTGGGTATTAGTGGTTGTAATGTTCTTTTACAACCACAAGCTGTGGCATCCAGACTTTTGAACTGCCTCTCAATTCACAGTCGAGGTTCAGTCCAAAGGAAGTTCTGGGTACTTGCACAATTTTGGTTACTAGTGTCAAACCTTGGTTTGTAAGGTGTAAAGGTGTTGTGTAGGGGAACAGTACCTGTTATGATTTAATGCTTGCTGTTACAGTGAGAGGAGAAATCTATTAACCCTCAGCAATTGCATGTTTTTTTCCTAGGGCACCAAAAAGAGGCCTGGTATGCACTTTGTCACTGTATCATGTTAGATTTTAATGGTCACAGTTAGAGCATATAAG